>NC_136687.1:16908587-17643587 GCF_903797595.1 Erithacus rubecula | reverse complement strand
CAGACAAATCACTGTGCTAGTCTAATTATCACCTTTGGGATTTTAATTTTGTTTTTCCCAGCGTCCTGGGGTGACTTTATGATGCTTGCACCCCCAGTCATCTGTTCTGTTTGTGCTGGATATTGTTCTGCACCTTCAAGACTGGTTCCAAGAATGAATGGGGAGAGATTTTGGAGTTTTGAGGATGGACTTTGGGGTTTTGAGGATGGATTTTGGGCTTTCAGGGGTGGAATTTGGGATTTTGGGGATATATTTTGGGGATTTGAATGTGGATTTTGGGGATTTGGGCATGGAATTTGGGGTTTTGGGAATGGAATATGGGGTTTCAGCAGTCAATTTTGGGGTTTTGGGGATGGATTTCTGGCATTTGGGGATGGAATTTGGGGTTTCAGAAGTAGATTTGGGGGGTTGGGGGATGGTTTTTGGGTTTCAGGGGTGGATTTCTTCACTTCTCTCGCCCTTCACTCTTGGAACCAGTCTTAAAGGTGTAGAACTTAATATCCAGCACAGAATAGATGAGTTGGGATACAAGCATCATAAAGTCACTCCAGGACACCCAGGTATCTTAGGAATATTTAGCTTATTAAGGACTGCAGTAAAAGCTTCAGAGATTTATCTTAAACAAAAAAATCCAAACCAAAACAAAAAAGATGTGAAGCATTTATGTAATTATGTTATTTTTCAAAAAGTCAAAAGCATCTTAAAATTATTACGAACTTAAAATTATTACAATTCTTTATTCTCAGATTCCTACTCTGACATGTGCCTATAATACAGTTATTAATTACACATATGATTAGTACATCATTTTATTAGAATTCCTGTTTGCTTGTCTCCATTTCACTGCTTCTTTCCTTTTGTCCATTGCATAAAACATTCTCCTTGAGGATTTTTCTCTTTTTATGTTTTATTTAGAAACTCTATTTTGTTTCCCATTTTCCCTATTTATTTGTGGGCTTGTGTTCTGTTAGTTGGGATCTACTTTTCATATTTTGTCTCCCACAGGATTTGCACTGCAACAGAGGAAATGTTTGAGGAGGAAGGAATGACAGAGGGAAACTACCATGAACTAACCACAACCCCCTCCTCCAGCACCACCTGATTCCTTGCTGAAAATGCCACCATCAGGCCAGTGGCAACAGCAAGGTGGGAGGGCAGGAGACTGGAGTGAAGGACTGAAGATGAGGCTGGGAAAAGTGAAAGAGCAGAAAAAGACTTCATCTTTGTCTTTTTGTTTCCCACTACCCAATCTATAACTAAATATTTCTTTTAATTGACGATAAATATAGTCAATTTTCCTGAAGGCAAGCCTGCTTTTCCTTGTTGTAAGTGATCTCCTCAGTGTTGTGCCAACCCTGAGATTCCTGCCCTCCCTGTTTTCCCCATTATTATTTTCTTCTTCCCCAGAGGTGGATGGAGTTGGGCTGGGTGGGAGTTTGGCTCCTGGCCAAGACTAAACAACCACATCAAATCAGATCAAGATGTGCATGAGCTTTTTTCTGCACCTTGCAGAAGAAATCATACTAAACTTTAATCTCAGTTACAATCTTTAAAATCAAAAACTTTAAAATCAAAACTATCTCTAAAGAGAGCTGGTGGGAATACCTCTACTGCAAATGATTGGCCTTAAGCCAAATAGGAGCTGATCAAAATTGTAAATTTTATTTCATTTTTATTTCCACCTTGTTTTTTATTCTTTTCTATCTTCTTCCTTTTCTGCCACACTCTCTTATATTTTTGCTTTTTCCTCCTACTCTCTGTCCTCATTTGTGTCTTCAGTGCCATGAAAGAATTAAATTTTACCCTCACGTACCATCATGGTCAATATTTTGGTCATATGTGCAATAAACTGCATTTTTTAACAATGTGTGTCACTGAATCTCCATTAGGGTTACTGTATCTATGATATTATGTAGAAACTAAGATCTGGTCCAGAATTCCTCATGGTACTTAATAGAGCCATTCTCTTTTTATGTAATCAACTGATAAATTAAATTATTGCATTCAGACTGAGGGCCTCTGAATTACAAATAGCCACTGGGTTGTGGTTTTTTATCCTATGATGCAATTTGATAAAATCAATGTTATTGGCTTTGTCATGTTTAAGTTATCATAGCTACCTTGGTATTGTTCTTTTGATATTTTTTTAAAAGTAATAAGAAAAAACAAAAACTAACTTTTGCCCATTGCCAGAGTAGAATTTTTCCTTCCATTTTTCCTTGTGATGTAAGCTGCAACATATGAAATTATTCACTTCTACTATCAATATGGTAAACACAACAGAATTTAACATATATTTACATAGAACATCAGATGCTCTTTCACAGATTACTGAAACAGATGACAGTTTATTGTCAATGACATTACCTGAATTGGCTATGCTATTGCCTGAGCAGTATGGTTTAGCATGCATTGGCAACTCTCAGAACAGCAGTTTTCATAAACCCCAATTAGAGATGACAGTGCCAAATAACCATAAATCTTGCTGAAGACTGGGAGACAATAATTTGTGTTCTAACAGCAGTATGAAAAAAAAAAATCACAATGAGTATTCATTCATTGTATTCCATGAAAATGAGCCAGAAATCTTTTGAAGAACAATGAATCTATACAGAGGTGCCTGTCTCAGATTATTTGAAAGAAAGTCAGGATCCTACAAAATGAAATTTGCCATGAATCTATCAAAGGAACATTTTCTGTGCTTGTAATTAGTCAGGATAGATTTTTGTAATAAAGATACATTTGAAGCATTTTTTCTTCGTTCTCTTTATGATTTGTGATTTTCATTGTGTTATATTTGTAACATGAACTTGTTTGGTCCTGAGATCTTACCATAGAAAATGTAATCAGATACCTCTAAGGAATAATAAACTGAAATACAGTTGGCATAAACACATTTGGTGCTGACACCCAAATGAGTAGTGTGTGGGCAGCAATTTAAACACCAGCTTGCAATGCAAAATGGCAATATAACAGGGCAGGAAGGTGATCATCTTTCTCCATATGGCTCTGCTGAGACCACACATACAACCCTGAATGCTGAAATTTCTGGGTGTTTCAGTACAAGGGTGATACTGACTAATTGTGCCTCTTTTCTCAAACATTTTCATTGACATAACATAAGGTCTTCTGGAACCTTTAATGAGATATGCTCTTCTTTATTTCTGTCACTGACATTCCACAGTATTATCCTTGTGCTTGTATTTCTGAGTGGTTATTTTTAATATTCCACTGAATAATATATAATGAACATGTGTCAAAACAGTTCAAGCACTGTTTTCTTTCAGAAGTTAACAAATTATTTAAGGAAATATATTTTTAATTAAAATAAGAACTAAAATTTAAACAGAATTCATATACAGTTTTTCAGAAAACAAAAGTCTCTATCCTGTGTCCAGCATGAAAACATACAGGTTCCATTTCTATCTGTCTATCTACCTATCTATGTTTTGTTTTCTAAACACTTCTCTTAATTTCCAAAATAAGAGAAGATTAGGGAAAGTAATTTGCTCATAGTGTTCTTTACTTACAGAGTTCCAGAACTGGGTTTAGTATGTATGTAAGTAGTCTTGAGGTTTTTTTGACCTAACTACAGTTGCTCTAAGTTGTCTTCCTAATGTAAAATTGTGAAGATGGAAGCGAACTAAACCCTGTTCTGCTCTTTTCTGTTCTGACCTACTTGTGTTCTGTCCTAGTCTAATTTAGTTTCTATTGTTTTCTCAGACTGAGTGTGTATGATCACTACTTTAGAATCTTATCAACTCCTTGATGGCTTGTTTGTGTCAGGATGCTTTGTACCATGAGGACAAAATAAGCAATCACACTGCTAGATATCCTCAGATAATGAGTGCATTATTAAAGATAGTTAAAGTAATAGTGTTGGTATTACAGCACCATCTCAACTAGTGAAATGAAACAGACTTCTGTATTTTAGCTTTTACTTGAAATAGTTTCACTAGGGTGTAGTCAGTTAACCAAGTGGAATGGATCTGTACTTCTACAAGGAACTACAATTTCCTATTGTGTTCAGACACATTTTAGTCTACACTTATTTCATCATTCATTCCTGCTCTTATTGGTATTTTACATTATTTCAAACAATTCATTGATTTAGAATGGCCGGTTTTTTTGGTTTTTTGTGAGGAATATTTGCTTTTAGAAATAAATATTTCCCTTGAAAATATATGACTCATTATCTTTTCTAGTAGTAAGTAAATCATCATCATGATGATTTGTCATCAAAATCTCATCATTAGCCTTTTCCTCATTAACCTATTATTAATAAATAAATTGAAAGTTCATGCACTCCTCTTAAATATTAATAGAAAATATAAAAATAAAAAATGTCTGCAAATGGAACACATTCATAGCACCTGTCTCAACCATCTAGTGTTGTGCAAATCTACTTTGTGGATGGAGTGATGCCAGCATGTAGCTTGGATGACATTGACTCAGAACACAAATTAATGCAAATTAATCCTGTACTTGATCAGTCAATATCAAGATCCGAAGAAAAACCCTCCAAAGACTTAGAGCATGAAAATAACTTGTTTAATTAAAAAAAAAAAAAAAAAAAAAAAATTATTGGAAAGGAAGTATTAAACTAGAAAATGTCATTATATACTGCAAATGGCATAATTTGACAAGGGTGCATGTAAGTGGTAGCAAATTTCCAACATTCAGTACCCTTTGGACTAGACAAGATCATCATCTAGTTACTAAGTATAAAGTTCAAAGCAGTTGGAAAGAGAATGACATTGTAGAAACATTGAAGTACTACATAATTTCAAATTTGTGACTAAGATATCTTTTGGTTATGCCAGAGGTTTTTCTCCAGCTGCCCTGACACAGAGGCACAAGTGCACACCATGTCACTGTTGTAGCACATACGTCCCTGAAGGAACAATTTCAATTGTATAATGTCACTATAAAGGGCAAGAAGAGATCCACATGCTAGATATTTGTAAAATCAGGTTGACTCACGCAACATGGAAAGAACTAGAAATCTCTCTTATGAAAATTCAAAACTCTGTGTGGGGTAAGATGGAAAGATAGAATCATGTGCACCACCAGCAGCTTTTTAACACATTGATCATCCTTGTGAGTCTGCTTGCCACCAGAACACTGTTACACAAGCACAAAGCCACAATTAAATTAGCTCAGGCTGTGAGTGAGCCAGGCAAGTCCTGAAACCTGCACTGCCATACCAATGCAAGTTTATGGGCTTCTGTTAGCAAGTTAAAATCGTACATACCAGGTTAAACAAAAAACAGAATTTTAGCAGGACAGAGAATAAACAAATTCAATTCTTCACTGAGTGTCAGGGTTTGACTTGGTTTTGCCAATTTTAATATATTTAATTTCTTTTAGAGATAGGATTTAGGAGTAAAGACAAGACAGGCTTAAAACTTAAAAGGGTATAAGAAGAAATTTATTAATAACACACAAACAAACAAAAAAAAAAAAAAGAATTCAGAACAAGATTTCCAGATTATTCCCTCCTCCCCCTTCCCTCATCTTCCACATTTCTTCACAGCAACATGCAGAAAACATTTCACTCAGTTATCTACTTAAATAATCATTTCAGTTCAATCTAGAAATAAAAGTTCCTTTTTTGGTTTAAGTTTAGGAGATGTCCTCACTTCCACAATCTGCATCTGCCCAGCTCTACAAACCATGAATTTCCTCCCTTTTCCACAGTCCTTCCAGAGCTGTGCTCTGGGTTACGATGCACACTTGGGGTATTACTTTTAAAGACAAGCTGCTGAAAAACAAACTTCTCTTCATCTCTTTTTCTATTAAATGTCTCTGTCCATATTTCCAGCCCCAAAACAGAGAGCCCATTTCCTCGAGGCAAAAGGTCCTCTTTTCAAGCACAGTAACCTCTCCAAGTATATTTCACAGTTTAAAGAAATTTTAATGTAGTCACAGTTCCCTTACAGCTCACAAAAAAAAAAAAAGGTTTTCAGCTACTTATCAGTGGCATCTCTTCAATCTCTTCCCATCTGGAAAACTTAGCTTTCATTTCCCAGAGAGGGGACAGCTCTCCTGTTCCCAGGGCTCATGCTGCTCCTCTCAGGCAGCTCCTCCCCAGCCATGTGGAACCAGCACACTGAGACTGTGGTCAATCACTGGATCAGGCTTCCCAGGAAGTGGGCAAGCATATCAGGCCTCAAGGATTGTCTGGACTACACTCTTCATCATATGATTTAATTTTAAGTAGTCCTACAAGGAGCAGGGAGTTCTTTGATGATGCCAATGAGTCCTTTACAACTTGAGATATTCTGTAAATCTATGAAAATAATTTAAATTAGAGAATTGGAAATTTTACTCTATTCAGTATTTTAAGAACTTAAATAACATAACGCGGCATCATTCCTATCCTTTCCTCTCCTATGAAGTAAAGTTGAGTACTTCTTCCACTGTAACCTAACATCCTGTTCCTCTTCTTTATGCTTAGGTTTGCTGAGACCATTTTCCTTTTCACAGAATATTGGTTTTCTTTAGGTAATATTTAACATTAGAAGCTATTTAGCTTTGCTCCCTATCATTCATCTGCACTTTGCTCATTCAAAAATTATATTTACTGGAGTTGGTTTTAGTGGGCTTGCATGACTTTAGAAAGTGTAGCAATAACTAGACTGTCTCCACTTAGACCAAAATTTGTCTGGTAAGTAACAATAAAACTATTATATTGGTTGTTATCAGTATATCTACTTTATGGCATATATTTGATTGCACCTGCAATGTGCTTACCTGAGAATTAGAGGCAGGCAAGCAAAAAGAGTAATTTGCAAATTACTCTATATTATGCTTTAGATGGAGATGCAATGATTACAACATTGGGCAAACAGCCAAAACACTATCTTCCCTTCCTTGGTCAGGTATTTTATGAAAAATATCTTCCAGGTAATTCAATATGGGTTTTTTTTTTCCTATAAATCAGGGGGTTTATGTCTACACTACCAGTAATTGCAGCAACATCAAAGATCTATAATTTTTAATTTGGTAATTGTTGCTAGAGAAGTAAGCTAAATTATCTAGAACTGCTTGGAAGGATCTCTACATTACATAAATTACAGGAATATTTAAAAATATATTACTTTTCTTTCTAATCTATTCTTCATCATTCTTTTTAAAATTATTATTATGTCATCATGCATATGTGATTTTGGGTAGGATCAACATCTTCTGCAGTAGTAGAAATAATAAATAATAACAGCACAAGAAGGATCCAAAAATTAGCTGGTGGTTTTCATCATTTGAAGGCCAGAACACTTTGTGAGACACAAAATTTCATCTAGAGATTTCCATGGTAATTCTGAGATTTAGAGCTCAACTTCAAACACTTCAAATGGTATCTTTCAAAAGAAACATATACTTTAAATTAAGCATTTTGAGTAAGATCAAGCCCACCATACAAAATTTGTTCCAGCAACTAATTCTGTGTGCTAAAAAATTCAACTTTATTTGGTAAACCTGCCTAACTATAGTTCTTAAAGTCAGATTTTTTCTGCTACACTAATGTGGCATCATAATATGAATGGACTGTGATTAGACATTATTGAATTCCTGTTAATGAATCAAATGAATTAAATATCTCAAGCTTCCCAGAATTCATGTGTTTGGATATTTCCTTTTTTTTTTTACAACCCCCAGTTTTCCACATTGTCTATGAAGTCTGGGACGCAATGCACTATCTCATTAATGGTCTCACTACAATGAGCAAAGCAGAGGTTTTACTATTTAACATCAGCTTAAATGCTACCAATTTTCTGTCTGATTTATTATTCATGTTCAGATTTTAAAGTACTTCACAACTTCATCATGGTATTGAAGTGAAAATTCACATCCATTATTGCTCTCCTTGATACAGCTTGTCATTCCATGAGCTCATCCACACTCTTTTTCTTCATTCTTTAATCACAGCAACTATTTGTTTTGTTTCCAGTTAATTCAGTTTATTGAATGGTGCTGATTGTTGCACTAGCCCTTAATGATTGATCTGTTCATATTGTTGTGCTTCATTTTGCTATTTACTCAGTGAGATAAACAATTCCTTAATATATAGGTAGAGTTATTTACTGCTCAAGATGAAGGAACAGGATGCTCTCTCAGTTCTGAAGAAGGCAGTTTTGGAATATACAGACAGAGAATGGAGATGTTGTTTACTCTGGAATTGAAGAATATTAGTCCACAGATATTCTCCATTATGTGCAGGCATAAATGACCCTAAAATATTGAAGGCAAGCATGGAATTAGACATTTTCAATTTCATGTCACCTTTCCTATAGCTATATTTTTAATTTTTTCTCAAAAAAATCATGTAAGGCAGAAGATTAAAATAACTAGAAGTTTTTAATAGCAAAACTCTTATTGTATTCACAAGCTGATGTGGAAGTATCATCCTTATGAAGTATTTATGGACATGTTTTATTTATGGAATGCTCTGACAGTTATATTGTGCAGAGCACTGAAAAAATGGCAGGGAATTTTTATATTTTATAAAAATGTAGCCCTAAAGAAAAAGTCATTATGCCTTTCTAAAATTGATAACGAACATAATAAACTCTAGCACCTGCTCATTTTCTTAAAGATACATCAATTTATCTCAATATTATCCATTTTTACAAGTGAGAAATATGCATGTGGAGGACACAAGACAATCCTAACTATATTGAACAGATGCTTCATATTTTAGTGCTTTAAATTATGTATGATGCATGAATGTTTCTTTTCATTAATGTGCAAATTGGAACTGAAATTTTGCACAAGTTTTGTGTGTCCTGCATCCCAAGGAATATAGCCAATTAAAATGTGATTTTTTTTATCCATATGAAAACAAACATGCATTAGATGCTGTTCATTAGAATGCCAGTGCTTTCAGTAGCTTCAGCACTGAAGCTCTAAGCACTTTCCCCCCACAAAGAAGATATTTGTAATGTGGCCATTTCTAATTTCTGTCTGAAATGTTGCTGTCCACTCGCATAATCTATGGCAAGATTTGGTTTTACAGAGCATCAACATCAAGTTCCCTTCCTTCCTCCAATTTTAAAATCTGAGCCTATTAAAGATCTGTTCCCTAGAAAAAAAAAAAAAAATAAAAACAAAACAACCAAACAATAAAAAAAAAAAAAAAAACCAAAAAAACAAAAAAACAAAACAAAACAAAAAACCCCAAAGGAACAAAACAAAACCAAAACAAAAACCCTCCACCCTAATTTTGTTAAAATCAGTTTTTCTGAGCAACACTTAAAAGGATGATAAAATTTTCTCCTGTGGTCTTGAACCCGTTTAGGTCAGTGTTAACAGCATTTGTCACTAATGGCTCATTCACACCTGAATTTGCTGTCATGTAAGCAATTAAAAGATGACAAGAGGTCCAATTATTATGAAGTTATCATGCGTATTTTTAGCTAATAAAACATTTCAGCATGTAGGCAGTCACTTTTTAAAAATTGGTAAATAATTAGTTTGTGAAAGGGAAGACAGTTACCAAAAGCCAGTTCTTATCAACAAGAAAAGCTTTAACCTTAAATTAACATTATTTCATAGCTCTTTACCATTACAAATTTTTGTAAAATGTAGTAGCACCTCCATAACTTCCTAAAACATGTTGAAGACATGCCTCATGGTGACAATTCTACTTTAACTGGGTCTGTAGTTATGAAATGAGAACTACTAAATAATTGCTGTTTTGGTCAGAGAAGATTTTTCGCTTTTGCAGTGAAATCTTAATACATACCTACATCTAGTCATGTACTTATTTCTGGAAAATATCTTTGATCTAATGGCTGTTCTCTAACATAAAATTTATTCTTAAAAAGATAAAATATAATAATTTTCATTTATATTTATTGCAAACTGACTATAATTGTTACAATATTTTAGTTTACTTTAAAGATCTTGCAGAAAAATATTAATTAAAAACGTTTTTTCTTACCATCAGTAAGCCCCATAACAAATTATATACCAATATGTTTCAGAACAAGAATTCTAATTTGATTATTCCTATATGACTTTCATAGTCAATATACACTATTTGGCTTTGAGACCTCATAAGTTTGCTCTCTAAAAGAAAAGATTGCTCCTTCCTCACAATAATTAAAGGATTCTTTCTATTGGCAGAAATCAGAAGAGGAGAACATATTTTAAAAACTCTAATGCAGAGCCTGCTAAAATCAATAAAAGAACACCCCATAATTCCACGTGCATTTTTTTCATGCCTCTGTTCTTTATGTATCTGGGGCTTTTACTGTCCTTGCCACCTAGCACAGCACACAACCTTGAGTAACACATCCAGAAGTAGTTATGCAATACACAGAAATACTGAACATCCAAAATAGAGGTTCCTAAAGTGCAATATTTAAAATAAAAGGCAATTCAATTAATTGAGAATAGAAGGGAAAGGCAAGACAGTAAAAGCCTGATGAATGACCAAGGCATACTGAATGTTGCTGACTAAGCTGAAGAGTAGGAAATAGAGACCAGCAACAACAACAAAAAAATATATTCTGGTTTAGTAACACATATGAATTTCTATGACACCCTTTGCTCAGCATTTACAGTTGTGAATGACTAATTGCACAAAGGATTAGTGCTGTAGTTTTCTGTACATTGCATTCACTCTATTTCTAAGTTAGGAAATAGTCATTTAAGGTACTCAGTATAAATCTATGGTCAAAGTGGAATGTCAAAATAACTCTGCAGTTCTTCAGTTCCATATTTATCTGAAAGATTCATATTTCATAGTAATTATGACATAATAATTTTATTCAAAACAATGCCTCCGAATAAGCAACAAACCATGGCTTAGGAAAGTGAAAGAAAGGATAAAGGTGCATGTTTGCATTGAAAGTCTGAAAATCTGAGTTTTGGCTGGAGAGATGTTGCATTTAAACAGCATTCCCCATAGGACTGGTTGGTGAGAAGTCACAGATACTGATCTCAAGATTGCAGTGGAACAGGTAAGATCCCTGATCCCATTTAGGAAAGTTTGGGCAACTCCTGTTTTGTGAATCCTTCTCATCTGTTGAATGCTGGACACTGAAATACCAAGCATGGTCAATTCCTAGAATTTTTTCTGTATACAACCCAGCATAGTCATAGGCACCAAAAGAGTTTTGTAGCAACACAGAAGATCTTAATTTTATTTTTTTCTTTCAATTGTTTACATATTTGCTTAAACAAAATATATGCTGACAGTTATTTAAATATTTGTTTAACTACAGAAGGACACTTCGAAACCTATCTCATTCAAGAATCTCACTCCTCCAAGAAGTTCATTTTTCTTCCTATGAGTTTTCTTGGCTTGTATGTGAATATGGGAGATGACAAAGAATTTTATTTGTGAATTCATAAAATCACTGTACTGTTGTCAGCTGGGATAGAGTTAATTTCCTTCACAGTGGCAGGTATGAGGCTGTTCTGGATTTCTGTTGAATACAACTTTTATGAATTATATCTTCCAGGAAAAAAAAAAAATCTGTCCTAGAAAAGTGGTTTTTTGATACGTAGACATTTTGTATAGGAAAACAATTTTCTATATTAAAATTCAGCAGCTCATTTCAGTTTCAAACACAACTTTCTTCATTTTTGTACTACACTTAAACTGAGCATTCATGCATGCTGGAAATGAAGATGTCAGGCAGGACAGCAGGCTGAAGCACTGCACAGCATGCTTTATGTAAGACAGAGCACAGAACTCACCCTCACTTTGTGTAGTCAGCAGTCCAGGATGTCCTGAAAAGGTCATGTAAATACATGTGGACAAAAAACCAGGCACTTTCAAAATACAGCTATGAAAAAGTAAAATTAGAAATAAGGCAGCAGGCTGAAGGCTTTAACTTGTCATATACAATAGCTGCAGCTAGCTATGTAAGACTAAGCCATGTCAAAAACTGAAACTTCCTCTGAAAATAGCACCTATTTTTCCTCTAATTTTTTT
The DNA here is from genome assembly GCF_903797595.1 of Erithacus rubecula. NCBI lineage: Eukaryota > Metazoa > Chordata > Aves > Passeriformes > Muscicapidae > Erithacus > Erithacus rubecula. Next base: position 17,631,640 of record NC_136687.1, on the reverse strand, counting down.
TTCACTAGTTGATAGACGTTCCATAGGTACAACAGTAATATTTAATTTGGATACAGGACTATATGTTAACACATTTTGATAACAGGCATAAACAAATTGTCATCTTGGACATTTTATTGAAGACTTCAATGAGAAAATATTATAGGAACTTTTCTTGAAAAATACTGAAAAATGGAGTTTGAAACATTGAATTGGACTAGAAATTGTGACTCCTACATCCAATGAAAACATCCTAAAAATTGAGAATGTGGGAAGATTTGAGTCTATTTTGCTTTCTGTGTAGTGATCCTGTTACGACTTTTCTGAAATCTGACTGGAGCAGTCCAAGCAAGTAAAAAGCAAGTCTGTGCTAAATCTGCCATTCCCAATCAAACTTGGAGTGCACTGGGTAACTCACCTTTTTTTTGCTGTTAATGCCTTCTTTAGGTGAGCAGTGAGCATGATGGAGAGTACTAATGGTCTCCAGTTCTAGACATTTTATGCATCTCTAATGCTGGGCAGAACCTGAATAATAGTTCTTAAGATGTAAACTTTAAAAATTATTGGAAATGAAAATGTTCATTCATAAAGTATTTTGGGACCTAACAACCCATGTATTTCAATAGGACTGAGTCACTATATATTTCAGGCATATTCTTCAGATTTTTTTTCACATTAAGGAAGTTAAATATTTGGGAAATAGGCACCGACTGCTTAATCTTGCCCTCTTCACTGAGCCTTTAGTTCTGGCCATTGATAAAGAAGCCTGAGGCTAAAATGGCTCTTTAAACCAACCTTCAATATTTTTTCTCCAGGGATTTGCATTACTTCTATTAAATACTAGTATCTAAAATTTAGTATTCTGTAGTTTTTTTTATTAGTACATCATCTTTGAACTAAGAAATCAATATTTTAATAGATTCTATTATTTATATCTAATCCCAAAATTTGAGGAAATTTCTGAGAAATTACTATGGTTCATTTATAACAGGAACATTTATGCAAGGCACTCAGTTGTTGTTTTTTTTCAGCACAGCTCCTCAGAAAGCACATTTTTTTATAGTAACTCCTTTAATGATTTCATATATTTATACTAGTGCCATGAGATTTTAAGGTTATGAAATACACAAAGAGTTTAGAAAATGTTTGGGGAGGAGATTCTAGCACATAGATTCCCCAAATACTGTAAGAAGCTGCTGTGGAAAGATGAAATAAGAAAACCATGCAGTGAAAGCATCTGGCCTGACTGTAAGGAAGAACTCTGAAAAATTCCCTGAAGGACTTCTATTCTGGATTACAGACTTCCAGTTAAAGTATGGACTGTGATGAAATATACACACAAAAAATTTGCCCAAAACTTTGCAGAAAACATAGTATGTTAAAATAATATAAAATATAATAATGCAATATAATATATAATAATATAATATAATAAATATTTATTCTATATCTATATTATTTATTTACTTATTTATTTTATTTATTTATTTTATATATATTTATAATATAATAAATATATATTATAATATAATATAATAATATAATAATATAAAATAATATAAAATAAAAAATATTTTATTTTGATGAATATTTATTCAAAAAGAAAAAATATCTCTCATGCCCAGTGCATTCATCTTACAACTATCCAGACCATAACCAATGTACAAATTTTGCAAAGATATTAAATTCAAGTATATAATGAATATGCAACCTATTATTTGCAAAGGAACTTCGTCAAAAATTTGTGTTGAGACAGCTTTCAAAGATGACTAGGAACTTAATGTAGGTTTGAGGTCATTTTAGTTCAAGGTTATACATTTGAGATAATTTGCTTTAACTCCTTGTAACATGTACTTTTTCTCCAGAACATGCTAATGGTGCTATAATTTTAATTCTGCAGATGTTCAAATTTACCTCTATGTAAAGGGCTCAGCAAAAGAATAATGCACTTGAACTAAGTTTTATGTGTCATTTAAGAGGTTTTCATGTTATTTCTCAGTAAGGGTACAATATTCATCTCTTTTCCTGTGTGTTCTGGTTAGTGTGTATATTCATAATTGGTATTGGCATTTTCAGTAATTATAGTACTCATTAAAAGAAAGGCTACTTAGCATTTAACATAAAATGGTGGGTTTAAGTAATTTTTTTAGGAGTCCTATTCCCTTGCAATGTCATTCCTCTTTTTAATTCTGGTATGTGACAGAACTATGCTCTTCACAAGGTTATTCTTTCCTCTTTTTCTATGTTTTGATTTCTTCAACTTGACATGAGCCTCCTTGCAGAATACCCCACAGTGGAAGTGTTAGACTGAGATTTGACACATGGCATCACATAATAAGCATCTTCATGAGCATCAGGCACTTGAAAGCTGTATCCTCCTAGAACTGTTGAGTTTTATCACAAGAACAATTATCTGCAACATGGCAACTTTGAGGTGGTTACATCACCTGAAGCTTACTCTCCTAAAGATTGCCTTCTACTGTGCTTCATCAAAATCAGGTTTTACAAAAAAAGTGATCAGTAGAAACAAAAGCCAAAATACACAAGCATGAAATTCATGCTTGTGAAGAAAAGAAAAATCATCTGTTTGTCAGTGAGGTTAACTGAGCACTTGTTGTGGCTACAGCTAAGACAAATTGTTTCATCACAGCCTGTGATCTCTGTCTTTTGTGCTTCTAATTCTCCTCTCCAATGCACTACAGCAGCCAGGGGAAGGGAGTACAGGGAGCAAACCATGTGATTTGGAAAGTCTCAGTGGGAGCACTGAATAGGGAAACCATTCCTAAGCCACAACAAATGTAAAAGTTAGAAAGTCATTTCTGAATTGCATTTAGGAAGGCAGAAGGCAAAGATTTAATAAAAACAAGTTTTATTTCAGTGTCATATTTTAATACGGAAAGTCTTTAACTTAATAATATTCAAATTTTTTTGTTTGTTTGTTTCACATTTTTACTGAGTTTTCATGTCTCACCTTTGATCAGCACAGACTTCAGTCTATCTGCTAGGTAGGTAGAGTTATATAGCATAAGACAGAATGAAACACAATATCAGAAAAAAGATTTATTACTATGATCCTAGAGAAGGTGTAATTTGCATATGAAAGGATAAAATAAGGCAAGTTTAATGTTGCTGACTGTTTGTTTTCTTTTTAAATACCCAGGAAGAGTGGATTTTCAAAATATCTTTACCATTTATATTGGTTGTAATCTGACTGTGTAAATAGTAAGGTGGCTCAGACAAAGGCAAAATAGCCATGGTACTTGAGTAAGAGAAGAGCAATTTATTCACTGCAACATCGCCCTTTGTTTATATGAAAGACTTAAACCTACTCAATGTGTGTAACAAAATAATTTTAATATAGAAGTGGGAAACATCCTTGAAGGATGTAGGAAGTATCACAATTAAGAAAATATAGATCAGGAAGTGTGCCTTTCAGCTGAAAGGGAAGGTATTCTTTTTTCATAACCATGTAGAACGTCTTACCCATTCCATCTGATGAAATTAAAAGCAAACATATAGACAAGAAATAGGCAGCCAGCTGCACAAACCAAGATTTTTTGGCTTAATTCAAGCCTTGATTTAACCCAAAATATTTGTCCCATCGGGGATAATGGTAACATCTGCAATAGCAGTCTATGAATAGCAATATTTTACCTTTCAAAAAGATTACTAATTTTAGTGCAAAAAACTTCTTGTTGTTCTACAATAAAAGAAAATTTCTCCTACATTTCAAGAATGAAATCACTGTATCCATTTACCTTGAAAGTCAGCACTTATGAAAAAATTGTGGCATCCCAGTAAAGAAGACATAAAGGAGCACATAAAGAGACTCTGTACCATGAGCAAGGACCATACTTGCTCCCTATGCTACAAAGAAATATTCCTGGACACCTCCGTATGACTCTAATTGTATATTGAAAACAAGCTGACAGAATATAACAGATTTTTTCCATATATTAGAAAATTTTAACCTCAGTATATTATTCCTGAAGGAACAAATGCCATTAAAAGAAAAATGTGGAGCGTTCAGCCTTACTTTTGAGAATGATTGTTTCTGCAGCACGAACTTTCTGCTTATTTTCAACCAGCTTACACAAGCAATAGCAGCAATAGCATGGGACAGAAGCTAACTGTAACCCAACCAAAAATAAGCATATAACAGAGGCATGTTTAACCACCTGAGAAGAAGGAAAGTTAATGCTTAAAACATCTTGTGAATAACAGAAAATTATATACATGTATATCTTACATCACTGGTCTTAATAACTGATTCACTGAGGTACCAGGTCACTAAAGAAACTTGGGCAAAGGTCAAAAAAAGATAATTAGGAAGGAGAGTATTGGCAAAAATATGTTCCAGACTCAGTCAGTGCAGAATCAGGCCAGGCTGGAGAGTGAACAGGAGTCTGACAACAGGAAGAAAAGGCTATCCTGAAACACAAGACTTTCAACTTTGCTGGTCAGAGTTTAGGAAAAAAAAAGAAGTAATGGATTTACAGTGATTGCCAACACAGTGTTTTGACAATAGATGGAAGAAATGCAATGGATTCTACAATCTTGCAAGAGTTTGCAAATCCTCAAAGAGTGTGTGAAACAGGGATTATGAAAATAGGTTATGCTTTGAGTGCACTCAGCAAGCATAAGCCAAAGGGACTGTGAATGTACTTATAAATCATTAGGGATTTCCATAGGAATCCTTGCAGAAGGTTAGTAATACAGTGTGCTTAACATCATTCTTGTTGTTTTACAGTGTAAGCTTGCAATATTTCCTTTCATAATTTTAATGTGACTTTTACGAAGGCTGAATCCAATTTAAAAGCATGCATTTAATGACCTGTCCTTCTGTCATACTAGGCAAAAGAAATAGAATTTGAAATGTTGTTTAGAAACTAAATAAATCAATAAAATGAACCAAAATAATGATAAAAATAAAACTATTAGTACAGTCCAGGAGAAAAATCACATACAAAGATAGTAAAACTGAAATATTTTGTATGACATATGTACTGAAAAAAAGACTGAGGAAGGATGTGGAAAATTTCTCTTAGAATCTGCGTCACCTGTATAGTGACTTAAGGCAAGAGTCATTTTAGTGGGATTTGACAGAGGTGTAAAATGTAAGTTGCAGATGGTAATTATTCTGCTCTACTTGGCACTGGTGAGGTTTCAGTTGGAACACTGCTTTTTTGGTCACTGAACTATAGGAAAAAATGTAGACAAAACTGGAATCCAGAATATGGTGACAGAGATATTTAGAAGCTTTAAAAATTATCCACAAAGCAAACACAAACCCAAACAACTACCTTAATTTGGTCTTGAAAGATTGATTAAAAAACAGAAAACAGCCTTCAGATATTTTAAAGGAAATATATCCTTTTTCACAGAAAGTATACAGAGAATAGCATGCCTGAATAACAAGGTATTTTTCCAATATATGCCCAAAAAAATTATTTCACATGGCCGAAAAATGTTTAGGTCTGTTGATAAGATATTTGATAGGACAATGAAAGAAGTTGTGATTCCACGTGCCTACCATTATATCTACAGATCAGTGCTAAAGAGAAGCTTCAAATTCAAAGGCAGTGGAGGTTCAAAAGGATCAATATCTATCTCCAATGCTGTTCCTCCAGGCTATATCAATATTTAACTTCCATTGCTAGTAAGGCTGAAACAGTGAACTAATGACTAGAAAGTGATATTGGCATGAAAGTTACTCTGGCCATATCTGCTGACCTGTGGCAAGACCGTTTTGCTTTTTTAAAATTATAATAATACAAGAGATTCCTACATAAATTCCATAAATTTGATGCTATTCAGCATCAAATTGCCTTTTAACTTCTTTTTTAACTTCTAAATCATAAGTAAAATTCCAAAATTTTGCAAATGGTTTGCTTAACCAGTCATTCTGTGATTCACTACACTAATGAAAGCAACAGTGAAATATTTGCTTCAGCTTTTTATATGACTGTAGAGGGACAATATTTTTCAGCCAGAACGTTTGGAATGCTTTAGATGTGTCAAAGCAGTTTCAAAGCTATTTTTTCTTTCAACATGGAATTGAAGCTTATGAATAAAGCTAATTTTTTTCAACTGTTATTATAAACCATTGAACTTTTTATTTGCTCCACTAGATCAAGTTTATTATGTCTCAAAAAACCACCAGAGATGTAAGTAACCTGTTAAGCAGGGTTTCACTTTCATATGATGTTTTAATAAAACATTCATATGATAGTTTTAATAAAACTTCAGGAAATTGATTTGCATTTCTGAACACTCCTGAAAAATTGACAAGTATTTTTGATAGCTAAATCTTATTAGAATGGAAAGCAAAAACCACCTTGTTCACAATCTAGATCATCACAGAACGTTGAAAATACATGATTTCATATGTCAAGCTGTGATAAGGCAAATTTCATTTTATGGCCACATTCAAAACACTTTTTATAGTTTTTATTTATTTTCTGGTTGCCTGTGGATGGATTTGTTTGTGAATACAACAAAGCCTTTAGGAAATATTAGTGACCATCTCTTTAATACAGAAATACTCCTTTTTGCTGACTCCTCCTCATCCGTATAATTTTTCCGTACAAAAATTACCCATACTGTATATAAATATATTTATATCTGTAGGTCAAGAGTGACAAAACAAACAACTTCCAATGGTTCACATACTGATTTAAAATAATGCAGAAAATTATTAGCAGTTAAACCTTTCTAGTGTCATCTAGCTACAAAGTAAAGCAGAGGTTATTTTAACAGTAGTTAAAGTCAATACGTTTTTGGTTGTGAATATGTTTTATATTTGCACTATTTGCAAGAGCTATTAATTTAGCTTGCTTGAATACAGTTCTTCACCTATCAGAGGAATTTCCTCTTTTCATGTGCAAGGTAGTTTCTGGTCTCTTGTGCTTTTGTGATTTTTTTTTTCCCTAATATTCATAATTTGGTGTCTCATACAAAGAGATACTTTGAGCACATCTGTATTCACAGGAACAGCTGAATGGAAAATTTTATTTCCTATTTTCGTTTTTTCCCAGTTAATTTATGCTTGAAGGAATTTTCCCTATTGACTTTGAAATGAAGGTGCCTTCTTTCAAGGTGGTGTCAAAGATTAAATGGTTTCATTTTTCCATTAGCAAATACTTTGTAACACAGCTCTGAAATTATTGTTCGCCAGTTGACACAGTCTAAGTAAAGTCCATTTAAACATAATTTGGTCTATATGAGCTAGTTTTCTTTTAAGGTTCTCATAGCATTCATCCTTTTGGTTTTAATGGTAATAGAATTTAAAACACTATTTCAGGGGTTTTTTTTCTTTTTCTGAATAGTATTTATAGCTAATAGTTCATCGCTAAAATATAGTAAAAGTAATTTTTTTCCTTCACTGTTCCTTTCTTTAGTCACTCGTCACTGTTAGCCACAATCAGTTTTTGGTAGCTAAATTATGCTACTGGACATAACTTAAATTTGACAACGTTGCTATTATAAGACAAAATTTCTAATTATATATTGGAATACAAGGAATTATGCCCACTACCATTATGCCATTGGTGCCAGACAATTAAAAAATAAATAGCTGAAGGTGCAGAAAACCATGGCTATGGACTCTTTGGTTCTAAGCAATTCCTTAACTGTACCTCTTACCTGGAGCAAAATAGTGGTCTTGGCTCAAAGCTATGGCAACTGTGACAGAAGAAGGAACTCCTTCTCTCATCATTACTGGATTTGAGCTGCTCCACTGACTTCATCCTCATTGATCCTAGCAGTTGTCTTTTTAAATCAAAATTTAACAACCTTTTGGACTTCTCTTCTGAAACACAGAGGCACATAGAGTCATTTTAAAAATTGCAGGAGATGCCTACAAGAATCTTAGATGGGATTGAACAGCAGAAGTATAGAACACCTTGTACAATTTCGGATACTTAAATTTTATTGATCTTCTACAGATTCATATGAAATAGCCCATGAATTTTCTTTCTAGATTAGTTAACAACAATTTGAGCACTACAGGACTATACAAACCTTTAAAGTAACCTGCACGTCTACCGTTTTATAACTCTATTTTTAATGCTCCCCAAGTTAATTTTCCTGGATAATTCTATAGCAAAAAAACATGACTGCATGCAAATAAAAACTGGTTTTACATTATATGATGGGTTTAATATAGTAATGTCTAGGAATAAGCTGTAGATTGCTCCACGACTTCAAATAATATGCCATGAAATTTGGGTTTAGACATAAAACCTACATAGTATGGTCTACAGGAAATCAAAATGATTAACATATATTGAAAACCTTCAGGCTGAAGGTAGCTAATATCATTGCCTTGCAGAAAGAGTACCAAAGAATCACTGATTGACACCTACACATATTTCATTTAACAGACTTTAGAGATCAAGGATACCTGTAATGTGAGAATTGTGTTAGTTGGATTGGAAATTTACAGATATTTGAAAATACAACTGAAGACAAACAGAGGTGCTATTATAATGTGGAGTGCCAAAAGCTACCACACACAAGATTTACAGTCATTATGAGGCACAGCACCAGTATTGCCCTATGAAGTTGCCCAGCTGCTGTATGGAATGGCTACTGGAAAAGCAGATACTGAGGAGAAACAGAGGGTGCTGAGTGGCTGCATTGTGTGTCACTCATTTTTCTTGGGTTTTATCTTTCTCTCCCTTTTATGATTATGATAATTTTAAAACTTTTTTTTTTCTATTGTTAAACTGTTCTTATCTAAACCCTTGAATATCATAGGGTTTTTTTGGGTTTTTTGGGGGGAGGGGGAGTTTTTTGTGGGTTTTTGGTTTTTTGTGGTTTTTTTGGTATGTTGTGTTTTTTTGTTTGTTTGTTTGTTTTGCCTGATTTTCCATCCTCGCCCACCAGGGTGAGGAATAAGCAAGCAAGGCAGCTGCATGGTACTTAGTTGCCAGTTGGGGTCAAGCCACAGCAGTGTTTCAGCTTCCAAGAAGCAGGAAAAATGAAAGTCTCCGGGTAATGGCAATATCACATCTGTTGCCATATATTGTTATAGCAATCCATAAAAATAATACACTTTGCATTATGCAAGTGGCTGTTATTCCCCAATATAACAGGAATCCATTAAATATTTCTATGATTAATATAGATTATACAAATCATAGCTACACAGTCAATTATATAGTTTCCTCTATAGAAGAAACTTTCTTCTGCACTTCTAACACATAGATTAGCAAAATATTGTTTAAAAGTTCAGAAATAACTATTTGTAGAAAATTAGCTCTGATTCCCTAGGACTTCTCAGTACAAAAAAACATCTGAACAATTTTATGACCAAATTATTTAAGTGTGAAGCTGTCATTGCAAGCATCAACCTATGTGAAATCCTAGGCACCATATCTGTGCATACATATATATATGTTTACTGTACATACATACATATGAACATAGCTGACAAAATTGCATGTGTGTATATGTACTATTCATGTGTACCTCATATACCAATTTTTATACCATAATTTGCAAATTTTTAAATTTTTCAGTTTAGTAAGAAATAATAAGGGAATTAAATTATTTCTGTCTGAAATTTAGAACTTATTTCTCTATGCAATGCAATATACAGACATTGATTTCACTAAGTCTCTGGCACCCAGAATATTTTCCATTCACTGTAAAATATCCATCCTTAGGATTTGTAATATAAAACAAGTACAAGCAAAAATTGGAATCTATCAATTTCTGAGATAGTTATATTTTCATGGTGACAACTTTGAGAATTCTTACTCGCTTTAGTAGTTTAAGAAACATCATGTATATATCATAGAGTGTAACACCTCTAAGAAAGAGTCACAGTGAAAAAAGTGTCCCAAATTTCATAGGTTAGGACATTTGAAGAGTTATAGAGAAGAGAGAATGACAGGAAGATGGAATTTTGGCAATGGTTAGCCAAAGAACAATGGAATTTTTATTTTCTTGGGACTCATCTCTTATCCTTTCAGGTCTGCGCTCTGCTATTCTTCATACTGTGCTCTGCTTCTCAAGGCCTCTGGTATCATACAAGGCATATATTTCTCTGGTCTGCATCAATATTTTACAGTCATAAATATCCATTTTTATATAGAATAACCACTTTATCTTTACAAAACCATAAAAAGAGAGATAAAAGTAAAATAAATTAGCTGTGGACCTTGTCAGTTAGATGAATTGCTTTCGCAGAGAAGTCATGTAAAACAAAGATACAGGCAGGTAAAGAAATGTTCAGACAGAACAAGACTGACAAGTCTGAGGCTCTGAAATATCAGTAAAAAAGTTTTAAGTCCATTTCTAGAAATGACAATATGGCCCTGGATTCTGCAACACAGAATTTTGTTCTACTCCCTGCTTGTTTATTTCTGTTTCTACCCATTTGCCAAGTCTGTTTTATCTGATCCTTTTTCCTCATGAATCATACATTGAGTAGGGGTAGCAATTTGCAGAAAGAATGTCATAGTGTATAAATATTTGTTTTTATCAACAAAGCTTATGGGTGTAACAATGTCAATCCAACATTCATTATGTTTGGTAGCACACTTTGAAAGCTATGTGCCATATGTTCCCTTCCATTAAAAGACAGGGAAATTCCACTAATCCAATGCAAATCAGGGCAGGGTATAATCATAGCAGCCTGCAAAAGGAAGCAAGTGACACCAGGTGAGAAGTGATTGCCATGAATATGTTGTAACCCTACCAGTATTCATCCCATGGTAATAGCTCCTGGTGCATTGTCCGAAGAAGAAAATGTGAATAGCTGGAAATGGAAAAAGGCATAAAATAACACTTAGGGGGGCATAGTCTGTTATGCTAGTTTTACTGCCAGAATTGGAAATACCAGGAAGGGTAGAAGTTCAGAGATTTTTTCAAAGGTTAAGCACACAATACAGGAAATGCTTCTGTTTATTCCCCCACAACTCATTTTTTGAATATGTTTCCTGCTATGAGGTCCTTCTGCTGCAGATCTACTACAGTGAGTTTCCAGGATGATTCACCGCAGCAGTTCTTGGTCTGCACTCAAATTGTACAAAACTTCAATTTGACCTTGAAGCACAGAAATTTGCATGTGCTTTCACTGAAATTTTCTTCAAACCAATAAAATATATTTTACCTGAAATTAACCACTTTATTAGAAGTGTGGAGTGCTAACTTCATAAACTAGATACTTAAGAGGTATTTTCTAATATACAATTTTTAGTATAGGTACTTTTGTTTCATTTCTATCATGTTGTTTTTGTGGCTGTTGAGGTCATTCCTCTCTATCATGTTTTCCATTTCCATTTTGCAGCCATGCCTTACCTCACTTTTGTCTTATCTAGACTCAACAAATGAAATTCTTCCTTCCATTCTTATAAATCCAAGGTTCTTTCCATACTGTCTACACTTCTGTGAGCTATTGTTTTTGTTACTGCATTTATAATAAATTAAATAGCGTTCTATAAGAAGTATCATTTACACTCAAAACAATAAAATAATATCTCCCTGCTATCTTATATAAGATTGCTTTTCTCCAAGATACTTCATATTGTGAAGAATATATGTAGTTTCACAGGAAAATCTGCTCAGTTGATATGGTTTAAATCAAATTTATAGATCTGCCTGTTCCTGTGTGCTGAAAGACAAGCTGATGGAAAAGCAGGCCAGCCTGGTTGAACAGAGATTTAACTGGAACTAAGGTTACAAAAAAGGAGAGTTCACGACCTATGGAAGAAGAGGCAGGATGACCCAGGAGAACTCAGGAGGGCTTACAAGGATGTTGTGAGGTTGTGCAAATAACCTTAAAAGAGTAAAAGCCCAAATAGAATGTAATCTGGGTACTGCTATAAAAGACAATAAAAATGTTACTCTAATTAGATTCACAACAAAAAGAGGGGATGAGGAAAATCTCCTTTTTTTATGGAATGGGGGAGGAAATGTTGTGGCAGATGAGGTACTCAGTGCCTTCTGTGCCTCAGTATTTGATACTAAAACTAGTTGTGATCAAGGTACCCAGCCCTATGAGCTGGAAGACAGGGACAGGGAGCAGGATGGAGTCCCTGTTACCTGGGAAGGAGTGGTGGGTGGCACCACTTAGACATGCACAGGTCCATAGGGCCAGCAGGGATGCAGCAAAGGTTCTGAGGAGCTGGTGCTCGTGCTCAGAGTCACTTTCAGTAGCCAGAAGGAGAATGAAGGGAGCTACAGGCTACCAGCATCATGCTCAGAGTGGGGAAGGCATGGAGCAGAGCCCTGTGAATGCCATCACAAAAAACATGCAGGGAAACCAGGGCAGCAGTCCCAGCCAGCATGGGTTTATGAAACACAAATTCTCTTTGATCAACCTGGCCTGCTTCTATGAAAAAGTGACACACTCAACAGACAGGAGAAAGGCTGTGAATTTTGGTAATGCCTTTGACACTGCTTCCCACAGCATTCTCCTAGAGAAACTGGATGATTGTGGCTTGGATGGGTGCACTAAAAAATTATTTGGATATCTAGGCCCAGTGAGTGGTGGTGGATGGAGTTAAATCCAGTTGGTGGCCAGTTGCTAGTGGTGATCCTTGTGGATCAGTATTGGGTCCAGTCATGTCTAATATCTTTATCAAGGATGTGGATGAGGGGATTGAATATACTCTCAGAAGATAGATGGCACCAAATTGGGTGGAATTGTTGATCTGCTGGAGTGTCAGAAGGTTCCACAGAGGGATCTGGACAGGCTGGATCAGTGGGCTGAGATCAAGTGTGAGAGTTTCAATAAAGCAAAATGCCAGTCCTGCACTTTGGTCACAAAAACCCCAGGTATGCCTACAGGCAGAGTATTGGAAAGCTGTTCAGTGGAAGAGGACCTGGGGGTGCTGGCTGCCAGAGGGCTGAACCCAAGCAGAGGCCATGATGACCCACAGAGACTCTGACCAAAACATGCTTAATGCTCCTCTGTTTTTCATCCCCTCTCGACATTGCTAAACATTTTTCAAGTTCTGATTGGTTTCTTTTTTTAATTTTCTTAGCTGAGTTCATTATTTATAAAGTCCCCTGATAACCCCTTGTTAGTGTATCCTTATGTTGTAGTAGTTTACAGCTTCTTTTTTAGCATATTCACTTTTGGCAAATACCATAAGAACAGAATGCTTTGGCCTTAGTATACAAATGCAATCTGTAGTTTTGCATTCCCATTGCATCATCTATTGTTTTCCAGGCCACTTTACCAAGGAGGGAGGATGTGTCAGCAGCATGAACAGCATGAGCTGTTCCATAGGTGGCTCATGGTCATTTTAAGGCCTGTTTTTCTCCAGCTTATGCTCTTGAAATATTGCTCTTTTTAGTATTTTTGGTTGTTAATATTTGTTTTAATTTTAAACTAGCCTTTTAGTTTGTCAAGATCATTTTTCATTTTCATCCTGCCCTGTTTCTTGCCTTGGTATATGAAGGAACACAGCTAGTTTAGTGTCATCCAAAAATTTTATACAGAGGCTCTAAAGTACCCTCTCTGAAATTCCCAGCTCAATCAGGAAATGTTGAAAAACAAACAGTTTTTAGACCGAAAGTATAACATTGTCCTATCAGCTTTACTTCTAGCTCCTATTTCCATAGTTTCAGGCAACTAACAGATAATTTTCTAACCAGTTTCTATATTTGCATCTGTGCAGTTTTTTCACAGAACTTATTTAATGCATTAATTTACTTCAATGCTATTTTTGCAAACAATGTATAAAAGAATTTTTAGTGAAATAACTGACTGATTATAAAGTGCATATTTTGTTTGGCCTCTAACTGTACCAGTGCATGCATTAAAACAACCTTTTTCACTAGCAGAAGATCTCATTACTTCTCTAATATTTTTCCATTAATCAGTATGTGCAATTGATGCTGATATGAAAGTAGAGATTGAGCCTCATTAAAGCCCTTGCTAAGAAATATTGGAAGAGTTTAATTATTTTAATTTAGATTCCCTGAATAATAAAATCTCTCCAGATCATATTTCTCTTAAAACTGTCAAACTCTGAGAAATGAACCTTCTGTAATTTTTAGCCCTAATTACTAGTTGGGAGATATTTTAGTGAATTCTTGTCTCAGATATATTTTTTTTTGTTATAAAATTGAATTAATTTTTCTTGTTTGCTTACATGTATGTGGAAAGCTACAAAATATTTGAGTAAATATAAAAAGGTCACTTATTCTATAAAATTAGCATCAGTATTGTGCTATCATTCAAAACACCATTTGTTAGTCTGATGTTCAAATTCCATAGTAAGGATGGAGCTGAACAATAAATTGAAGCTTTACTAATCATCTGTTACCTATGTTATGAACTAGATATAGATCTTCATGATGTTTTTTTAAAATAGACTTTTCAAACATACATAAATTAAAAAAATAACATTATAATGGATTTCACTTGTAGCTATGCAGTACAAGAAAAAACTTGTTGTAGACATAGCAAGTCATCTAAGACTAGAAAAATGATAGTCCAAGACTGAGATCAATTTTCTCAATCAAGCTAAATACTGTTTTATATAGTCATACCTTCATATCTCTAAGTGGCCTTTCATTTGTTTCATTGGAATATGGATACAATTACTATTCATATAATAATATAAACAATAGACTATATAATGCTAGTTTTGCAAAAAATTCTGTATGCAAATAAATATTTAAGTTTATCTATTTTTACAATCACAATGTTAATGTCTATTTTTATGTACTTTATAATTGTTTCTTTGTATAGCTTTCATTCTTAAATATCAGGTATAGTGTTGAGAAGAATAACAGAAAAGAAGAAAAATAAACCAAGTTTGCATCAGAAGTCCTGTAAGAAAAAGAGGTGAATGATAAGTTATTATATCCCATGAATTAGTGTGGATGGGTAGTAAAAGTTTGTAATGAAATTTCCCATTCAAAACAATTATTACCTGAGATTTTGAGAAACAAGATGATGTAGAAAAACTTTTCTTTTTTAGTTTAACTTAGTTTCTTATTTATTCTGATATTTTAAGTATCATTGTTACCTATTTCATCTCCAAGAAATTTTTACCTGTAAAATGATTGTACTTTGAGTCGTGCTTTGCACCTAGCCTATAGAAAACATCATATTCAATGCTAGTTCAGCTAGTTGAACTAAAATTGCGTAAGGGCAGAAAGAGTCAGAAATATTACTACTGAATGAATCTGAGAGAGTCATCGAACCAAGATATTCCACTTTTGTAAAAGCATTCACACCACTCAGTGTATAAACTGGGGGAGCTGCTGCTAAGGTGGGTCAGTATTTGTTTGGGGATGGGTTTGGCACTGGTCAGCAAGGGGTGAGCAACTGTATTGTGCACCACTTGTTTTTCTTGTGTTTTGTCTTTCTCTGTCTCCTTCTTATTGTTCATTTGTTCCAATTATTAAACTCTGTTTATCTCAACCCACAAGTTATGCTTTTCATTCTCCTCCCAGTCCCACCAGGATGCTCACTAGATGTAAGTGAGCAAGGAGCTGCATGCTACTTAGTTGCCAGCTGAGCTTAAACCACAATAAGAATCTACTTTCTAAAATACTCAAAATCTGCCAACCCATACTTTCTTTTGATATTTCCTATTGATTTGGAAAAGGATTTATCACCTTTTCCCATTCAACACATTTTACCTTTGGACTGTAAAAAAAAAAAGAAGGTAACCTATACTTGCTTTAGTCTTCAACTAACCATGTAGGCCAAATTGCTTAACATTTTCTCCTTGGGTATTTCTTGCATGAGAATAATTATGTTCTTAGAAAGTAATTGTTTTAAAGAATAACATACATTGTTTCAGGGTTATGACATGAGGAGGTGTAGAAAAGGCAGAAGTTTGGGAATGTTATTTAGGCCATGCTACAACAAAATGAGACTATCTTGTTTTGTAAATAAACCTAAAGCATTTAAAAATAGGTACTTCAAAACTAAAATGGTGCTTGTAATTTAATATTGGAGCTGTGTTAAGAACATCAGATTATCAGACATAAAGATCATTGTTTTGGAAGTGCCTCTTACTGTGCTATAAATGAGAACTAGAAAATTCTATTCTGTTTTCAAAATGAAGAGTTTTTCCTAAACTTGGTGAGCTGAGATGTGAGTGTTTCACTGGCCTTGGTGAGAATATGACTGGAAATATTGTTCAAAAAGGAAGAGAAAATCAGTGACAGAGAAAGTGTTGAAATTTTTCAAAACTTTGACTGCGAGGATAAACTTTTGAAGCTTTTATTAAGTACATTATTTTCTCTTGTTCCAGATTATGCTGTCCTCATCAAAATTATAGTTATTGTAAATAGATAATTTTCTTGTTTCACAGGAAACTGGAAAAGCTCTTCAACCTTTCTCCCTTTCCCTTAATTTGGTTTTGTATATGCTTAAAAGATAGCATATGCAGCAAGAGACTTAAGAAATATCAGGGAACAGCAATTTTCTTTTGTTTCAGGGAGAAATGTTGTGAATATTTCCTGGTTTTTTTTCATGTTGAAATACATACTAAATCATTAATTGTACATTCTTGTTCCTTCATGGCACATTAACCAATGGTGTAACAGACTGCAAATTGCACTATGTATTTGCAACACATACCAAATGTTACTAAACTGAGAATTAGATTAAGAATAATAAACTGAAATGTAGATCATTGCAAAGAGATAACTCAACCTCTAAACTAAACCTTCCATTTACCCTATAAAATAATGTTTAAAAATTGGCTGAATATATCTATCTGAAACAAAATTTCTAGCATGCATGAGAAAAAGAGTGGGGGAAAGAATAAAATTAATTATTAAGTGTGCATTTTGAAAATCAGCCCTAAGCTTGATATAGATCAGGTTTTGGCTTAACCTCCCAACTATGTTGGATATTCCTGCAATAGCCTTCAGATTATAGCAATTGACTGCCAGTCAAGCATTTTCAGTGGTTAGTGGCCTGGGATTTGATTGGGGTTTTTTTGTTGCATCTCAGGAAGAAACACAGTAATCAACATCTGAACATATAAGCCAGTTTTATTTCAAAGAGTTTTAAGAACACATATGTTGCACTGATAATCCTCATATGAATAAATATAATGAAAACAATGGATTTCTCAAATAGGTTTCATATTAGAAATTTTATAATTTTACAAATTATAGCTAATTTTATGTCTCACAATAGTACTTTGGTAGGAATTGAGTGACTTACGGCTGAATATTTTTAAATTGTTCCTTGTGATTTGGACACTGCTCTGTCAGGTGAGTATAATTTCTATTTTTTTTTTTTCTAGAACCTTAGCAACACTTAGTAAATGTTAGACATCTGGAGAAAAAGTAGAAAAAAAAATATTGCAGAAATGACCATGAATAATTGGGTAAAGTCGGCATACCACTGCAGAATAATTTCCCACAAGGAGCACCCTGAAAAAAATCTCTTGTAAGGTGCTTGTTTTTCTGCTTCCACTCATATACCTGAAAATTCAGTTCCCTGGCATCCTGAAAATCTTGAAGTACTGTTTAACATTTTTCGTTCTTCACCTCTCTTCACTCATTCCTTTCCAACTGCTCTGAAGTGTATGACATGGCTTGCAGTGCCCTTGTGAAAATTTATGCTAAATTCCAAAATTTAACTATCTGCTCATAGGTAATCAGTGAGGTATTTTTCTCCTATTCGTCTGTCTGTCCACCACATCCCATATGTGACTGTATATTTCCCTTTTATGCACACAAATGAATAAGACTGATAATTCAGAGGTTTTGTATTGGATGTGTAGATTTAAGAGATTAAATAATTGTAATCTGGATACACTCATGGGAGAAGAGAATTTAGAGGTCCTTCAGTTCACCTTTACTCTCTCTCCAATTCCTTACTATTGCACTTGTACTTTTTGAGGAGTGGAAGTGAGAGGGTGTCTGTCACTGCTCATCAGCCCTGCAACTGCTTTATTTTAACAGTCCTGGTTTAGCACCCAGTTCTGGTTTTACCCTCTTCCAAATCACATTTGGGCTGCATTAGGTCTTGAAACATTTTTCTTAGCACAGGTGTACCCAGAAATATTTTAATCTTAAAAACTTTCCCTTTTAAACAATTAAAACTGGATAGATTGGCAGTTTGCCTGAAAGAACTCCCAGACTGAGCACACAGAATAACCCAGAAAAGAAATCTTTGAGCAAAATAGAAAGAGGTCCATGACTAATATCCTCTGTCAGCAAATGGTAGCAGAAAGGAAAATGTTTCAGTTGAAATTCGGAACACTTAGTGCTGTCTATGTCAAAACTAATTATTTGAACTTCATTCTGTATCTGGCACAAATGGTTTTGTAACAATATAATGTACTAATGTGCCAAACAAAAAGTCCACTTTTAAGGCAGATAGTGCAGCAAGTATAACTGCAGTTACCTAATGGATGCCCTGGTGTACATATGCTTTCTATCCAAAATTTATATGATGATACTCTTAGGCACCACCATTAGCAATTCATTGTGTGGTTATCACAATCAAAAAGAGAGAACTGAAAATAAAAAAATACCTGTCTTATCAGAGTACTGTTATGGAGAATGGACGCAGAAAGTTCTGTTTATTAGAAATCTTTGCTACTACAATGAATTTGTAAAAGGATATGCAAGAGTATTTTTCTTAACCTGTCAGCACATTTTTAGATTTAATAGCAATAAGTAAAATAATTTACCCTGCAAATAAATAGGTGGGTTTCTCCACCTGCCTCATAACAACATAAATAAATCTAAAATTTTACATTTTCTCTCAGGCAATAAGATGACTAGCATTGTCAGATGTTTTGTTTATACTATCTTCTCATTCTGAACTTTATTAAAAGTCTATTGTATAAAACAATCCTTTATAAACACATAAGACCAGCAAGAACTACAAAATGAACAACAAATATTTGATAAAGATGTAGAATTGCAGAAATAAGCTTATCATTTATTAAAATACATTTTTCCTGTATTTCCAACAGCTTGCTATTCTTGTCCCTATATTTTCTTTGATCTTAGTGTTTGTGAGTACAAAATTACTAATCTTAAAACCATGAAATCTGAATGTCTAGTAATTCAAACACGGACTTAAATAAGAGGTAATTTTAAAGACTGTCTTAGAAGGAAATTTAGTTACTATTAGCAATCACTCAAAAAAAATTAGACATAAAATATCATATATCTTTCATGTTGAACTCAAGTTAAATAGAAGCACTGTTTAGTACATTGATTTAAGTGTCTATTCAATTATGGCTCAGAGTAAAACAGACAAGAGAAGACAATAAGAAGTGTGACAGTTGGATGTTACAGAAAAAAAGGATTGGAAAAGATATGGTGTGCTGGTTTCAGCTGTGGTAGAGTTAATTTTGTTCACAGTGTCTGGTCTATGTCTGTGTTTTGGATTTTTGTTAAATGCAGGGTTGATAATGTTGTGATGTTTTTGTTCTTGCTGAGCAGGGCTTACACAGAGCCAAGGCCTCTTCTGCTTTTTGTACTGCTGTGCTGGCAAGAAATTGGGGGGTATATGGGAGGTTGGGAGCAGACACAGCCAGGACAGGTGACCCACACTGACCCAGGGGATATTCCAGATCATGTGAGATCATACTCAGTGTATAAAGTGAGGGGAAGAAAGAAGAAGAGGGGACATGTTTTATTTGTCTTCCCAAATCACTGTTACCTCTAACAGTGCCCTGCTCTTCCAGGGATTGTTAAGGACCTGACTGCCATGGGAAGTAGTGAATTAATTCCTTGCTTTGCTTTGCTTGTGTGTGTATGGCTTCTGCTTTCCCTATCAAACTTTTTTTTTTTTTTTCCCTATTAAACGTCTTTATCTCAACCCACAAGTTCTTTATCTTTTACCCTTTTGATTTTCCCCCTAATCTCACTGGTGAGGGAGTGAGCAAGCAGCTGTGTGGGGCTTGGCTGCTGACTGGGGTTAAACCATGACATATGGGAATTGAAAAGATGTATTTTATTAATTTCTATGGTGATTCATGAATAGAGGCAGTAGAGGGGCAGACACTGGTTTGAATCTGATTGTGTGGTGAGACACAAGCTAGCAATTTTCCAGTAAATGTTTCTGCTGCAGGAATGTAGCATGGATAAAATTGCAAGCAGATAAAAAGAGACATCAACAGCACTTCACAGTAGAGAAGCTAGAGACATTGTGTCAACAAATTTACATGGACCTTCCATGGTGGGTATCTGGACTGTAAGGAAAGCATTAAAAGGTGTTATACATTTAGGAACGTTATACGTTAGCAACAGATTCTATTATTATTATTGTTACTGTCATTAAACAAAAATATAGAACTGGATTTGGGACAGAGGTATTCAGCAGTCTGATAGACCTTCCTTTGAAGAAAGGATGTGTCCATATCTATTCTTAAGGTTTCTTGGATTAGATACAGAGCAAAGTGTGAATAGAGATGGCCAGTCTCAAACAGAATGCACATGAACCTTTATCAGCATCACAAAAAATTACAAAGGGGGTATATGGTACAACTGGAGCTGTTTTCTACCAGCTTTATGTCTCTCTTGGTGAAACAACTGCCAAGACAGAAAACCCATCAGGTGTGAGAAGCCACAGTGGAACAGCATTGTGAGGGAGAGGGAAATCAAGTATTTCTTTTCCATAATTGACAGCAGAAAACAGGATGATTGTGAGGCCTCCATGTCCATCATATATGGGTAACTATAGCCTATGACACACACAAAAATAGATTTAGATAAATTAGCACAGATAGTGGTGTATATAAGAGCAGTAATAGAGATCATGACAATAGGAATCAATTAGAGGGAATTTTTTTAATATAGTTGGAAAAATGGAAAAAATTCTGCTATATAATATTAAAATTTAACTACTCTCCACAAAACTTTTCTTTTAGAGAATATCATGGAACCATAAAATGTTTTGGGTTGGAAGGGACCTTAAGGATCATATAGTTCTAAGCTCCCTGACATTTTTCACTGCACCAAGTTGCTTAGATATGTGGGAGTTTAGTTCATCACTTGGTTTTGATATAAAAATAGATGACACAGAACATCTTACTCAAACTTGTTTGTAGTGTGCCATAGCATTTTCTTTATGCATACTTGAACACAGGGTTATATATAATAAAGCCATTTGAAATAGTCTTGTGACACACACGGATAAATTAGAATTGTAGTAACTCTCCTAGTCAATACACCTTATGACAAAAGCATTGCTCATGATGCATTGCTCTGTATTTAAGAATATATTCGAGTGAAAAGGAGCAAGAACTATATACCTGAGTCCTAAATAGCTCATAATTGATTAAAAATATTTACTAGGACTGTCTTTTATAAATATGCATTAGGGGAGCTTGTGGTAGGAAGGGTTGTGGTCTCAGTGCTGCCTGCTGCTGCTGCCCTATAATAATATATCAGCAACAGAATAAGTCATATTTTGAAATAATTGAATCTGAAGACTTATTTATGAAAATAAATCAGATCAGCAAAATCACATTATTTTAGGCTTTCTAAATTATATGGCATTTTAAAATTCAGGCTTTGCTCAGTTATAACCTGTAGCAATTTTAAGTAAACAGTATAATGAAAGAATATAGATATGGTATTTACTTTAAGACTGATGAAAATATATGCTTAAAGATATTTTCACTAGTGTGTCTCAATATGTTTTGTAAAAATAATTTTAAAATGGATTTTCTATTCTTTCTTTTCCCCAAATTTTAGACTTTTTATTTGTCTTCAAATTCTACATAATTAATATGGTAATTTCAGTATTATTCCTCCATTGATATTTTGGATAACATTTTGTAGGTATAAATTGATTCAAACTTAAATCGTAGACTGGAAAACCCTAGTTCAGTAGGAAATATTTATTATGTTAATTAAAAAAAAAAAAAACCCTCCAAACAACCTCAGAAATACTTAACCAGGGCAATCTTAATTTTTTTTAAAAGTGATTTAAAGTTTCAGCTCTAGTTACTCATAAAATTTGGCTGCAGATATAAATGCAATTATTTAGACAAAGGGATTGAGTGCCCCCTCATCAGGTTTGCAGAAAACTCCAAGCTGAGGGTACAGCTGACACAGCTGAAGAGAGGATGTCATCCAGAGGAATCTGGACAAGCTCAAGAACTGGGCCCATGAGAATTTCATGCAGTTCAACAAGACCAAGTACAAGGTGCTGCACCTGAGTGAGGACAACCTCTGGTCTCAATGCAGGCTGAGGGATGAGCAGATAAAGAGCAGCCCTGTCCAGAAGGACTTGGGGTCACAGGTGGGGGAGAGGCTGGACATGACCTGACCATGTACACTCACAGCCCAGAAAGCCAAACACACCCTGGGCTGCATCAGAAGCAGCAGCAGCAGGGCAAGAGAGGGAATTCTGCCTCTGCTCCACTGCCCAAGACTTCACTGCAGCAACTGCAGCCAGCTCTGGGGCCCTCAGTGCAGGAGGGAGATGGACACACTGGAGAAGGCCCAGAGGAGTGCCACAAAGCTGATCAGAGGGATAGAACATCTCTAAAGTCAGGCTCAGAAAATTGGGGCTCTGCAGCCTGAAGAAGGCTCTGTTGAGACCTTATAGCAGCCTTTCAGCACCTACAAGAAAGATGGGGAGGGCTTTTGACTAAGGCAAGTAGTAGGAGGATGTGGAATAATGGCTTTAAACTGAAAGAGAGTAGGTATAGATTCAGATGTGTTCTGAGGGTGGTGAGCCACTGGAACAGGTTGCCCAGAGAAGCTGAGGATTCCCTATCCCTGAAGGCTGTGTTCTACCACACAATGTAACTCACATTGAGTGGAAACCTTTCTTCTTTTTTTTGCTAACCATAAAACCTAAAACAACCATGAAATGAAAACTTGTATGTGATGGACATGTGCAATGACTAACTGCAATCTAATTTAATGGCATATAAATTGTGGATTCATGGCACAGGAATTTTACCATTTATATATCTGAATTCAAAATAAGATAATTTATTTTCATTTTGTTTAGATAATGTTAATTCTCTTTTGTATTTAGGAGGCCCAGCAGAAAATTTCTCCTTTTTATACAATGCAGAGAGAAAACAAAATATAATGATCTTGTTTGATATTATTATGGATGGATCTGTATAACTACAGGTTTAAATCTGTCAGTCCTGCACTAATGAGACAAAAGACTGTTTGCAATTAAATGCTTTTAAAAGCAAAATGAATGCTGCAATGGTCTTTTAGCTCTAATTGCATTGTGCTGACATTTGGTGTAATTATATGCAGTTGAGTATAATTTTTATGCCACTCTAAGAAATTTTGGAGTAAATTGAAGTAGCTATCTGTTTTCAGATGAGTTTGATCACTTTATTTTACCCCTATCTCAGAATTTAGCTAGAGAGGTCTGAAACCCCCAATTTATCATAATCTGCTTCGTTTGCTCAGTCCCCATGCGGCAATTCCAATTAGAATTTTATCAAAGTCGTCCTTACAGCAATAATGATAATCCTTTAGCATCTATCTGGATTAAGTCTCTGTTTTATTCTACTAATGAATACTCTAGAGGGGTCTAGGCAATTTTACAGAACAAATTAACCTTAGAGCATAGCCATTTAAAGTGTTCATTATACTGGACACCTGCAAAGTGTACTGGGCTTAAATGAAATTTAATAGACCCTTCTAGGCCTGTTTTAAAGTATCCTGAAGAGAGTATGAATAAGATTATATTTAAATTATGATGTTATTATGTTTTTAGATTTTTTTTCTAGCATTTACAATAAATATTAGATGCCCTATGTATGCAATATCACTTTTGGAATGTATCAAATATCATCATGTAATTGCAGCTTTTGAAATCTAAAATGAAAAGTTTCAAAACACTGAAATCTGAAATGAATGTCTCTTCAATTCCACCTTTGTATTTAGCATGCTCAAAAATGAATGTCCTACATGTGATACATTTTGTTTCTGATTCAAATACTCCTATTATTGCAAAAATACATGAACTGTAATTCTTAAATAGACTGTAATGGAAAGGGATTGAGGAAAGGGAGGGCAAAAGAGCAGAGAGAAATGGAAAAGCTAATTGGTATTCTCTGTTTTCAACTGTTCATATCCCCAAGCCTACCCCCCTTTTTTTTTTTTATAATTTAAAGGCAGTGTCTCTTCGTTATCTCATTACACTGCAATTATAACATACTCCAGTGCCAAGGACCCAGAATGATTCATCTGCATTGTTCATCAACCTGAACATTGCCACTAGAAATAAATGCAAGCCCAATCTGAACACATCAAGCACTGCTTGTGTGGCTACTGTTACACTAATTCAATAGGAAAATAATTTGGTCTTTACTAATGATTATGAGAGTTAAATACATAAACTTCATATTTTGTTCCATTAAGCCAATTTCTAAAACCATGAACATCTTTTCCATGGATGGCCAAATTTTTGTAATTCCATATTATAACTCTTGCTGGCAACACTACATTACAGGAAAACTTGTTGCATCCTTGGATAGAATGGGACAGAAAATGTAAACAAAAGCATTCAGCTTTGCATATTTGCTTAGTTTATTCTGGAGCAGAAAATCTTAAGCAAAAGCAGAAGCATACACTTAGTGTGGGGAAGCATACATGTAAAATTAAGCCAATAAGTATTTTTGTCATTGAAATCCCAAAGAATTTACTGAGGTAGAAGACTGACAAAACTGAAAGCACAGATTAAGCTAGGTTTTCCAAGTTCAGAAGGCACTAGTGGAAAAACAGCAGAGTTCCAGGATTGAGAATTTCTCAAAAAACTAAAATCTCTGCTGGCAAGTTTGCTTAGGCCTGAAAAAACCTACTGTGATCTCAAAAAGGTTTTTTCCACTCTTAACAAATCCTCAAGCTTCAGTTTATATAAATGATATAAATTTTCCCCACATTATCTTTTGCCTTTTTTAATAAGCTACGTGTTTGTAAGCATATTTTAGCTATTAATTGTTATCTATTAATCTGTTTCTAGCATTTACAGGTTTTTTCAGTGCCTTTTAAAAGACTATTTCCATCTTCTGCTGCTGAAGAAGTAATGAAATAGTTCATACTACATTCATTCACCCACTCAGTGATACAGCAGCTGCTAATCTGCAAAACAGTGTACTGAAATCTGTGGCTAAGAAAATCTGAGTTACAGTCAAGATTATAAGTCTTAATGACTAATGTGATATACTTGTAAAGTCCTAATATAGACACAGCTGAGTTAGCTCAGGTAAGTGGCATGCAAATTAGACAAAAATGAAGATGAGGCAGCTGTGACAGCTGCATAGACATGACATAGAGGAGATTTGTAGTGGTTTTACAGAAAAAAACATATCCCCATTACTCCGTGACATAACCTGAAATTTATTTACTAAGCAGGGTTTAGCACGTGAATAGCAAAGCCTACTATAAAGCTTCAAGTATAAGGTTTCTACACTATGGCACTCACAACCTGACAAGGATCATGTCTCCCCAGCCTCATTTAGACAGCTAGACCATGTGAACAGCTCTTACTGGCCAATATGTTTGAGTTCTGGAAAGCATTGTGACCCATACCTGCTGCCCAGGCCCATGCACAGAGCCCTTTTCACCCCACTCACAAAGGTTACTGTCTTAACAGCATATTTCTTTAAAATCATATCATTAAACTAAGTCATGGATGATATTGCTAGTTTTATAACTCAAGGCCAATTTATTTGGCTTTCCCTATATTTAAAACCAATTAGTGGCTGTTTTCAAAATCATTTTCACCTTCTGGTTTCCTATTCCAGATGTGCTAACAAGATGTTAAGTCCTTGCTTCAATGCTATTCAGTTCATACCAAAGTACTTAAGAGTTAGAAATCAGCAGAAGATATGAGGATAACTTGGCCTCATTTTATTACTTTATAGTTCTGCAAGTTTTTACTCATAACAATCCATAACAAACATACAATTAAAAGTGAAAAGCAATCAAACTCACTTTTATAACAGAGCTGATCTATATATTTTCTGCAATAGAGGTAGTCTCATGCACATATATAGAGGAATGTATAAAGTTAACACAGCTGTGAGTTTCTTTCTTTTTCTAGGAAAATTGCTAAAACTTTGTCCTATTTGAGCATGCATGCTGCTGTGTCAGGGCCTCATAACCATACCATACCAACAGAGAGTAAGCAAGAAAATTTTAGCTAAGATTAAACACAGTATTTGAATTTTTCCAAGCTAGGGTTGTATTCCTGTTGACTGTTTTTCATTTTTCTTCAATTAGAACTACCATTATTTCCATGATATTTTGACCAAAGTCTCTCTCATGTTTTATTCAGTCAGAAACTATTTTTAAAACCCTAAAAACTCAAAACCCAAACAGTTTTCCCAGCTGCAGATAATATTTATCAAATTCTATGAAAATATTGTATAAATCTGGCTGACAGCATTATAAAGGCATTAAATATCCACATTTCATTCAGCCTAGTCAAGAAACTAGTATAATTGCTACAACAGCAGTACAAAATTAGTCATGTGTCAGTTTTCTCACACGTTTTGTTTTCTTTCAGTTTACACCAAATCTTGCTTCTTTTATTTTCTGCAAGTTTCATCAGGGCATAGATTTTTATCCTTATGATTTTTTCCTGAGGGTGAACATATTCCACCACCCATGTGATAGTTTCTTAGTGATACTTTTATGGAATACAATGGCTTTGGCCAACTTTAGAACTAGTCCAATTCCCACTGTTTCTCTAACTGACAAATAGGTTCTATTTTTGTGTTCTGATTTCAAACAACTTACTCATTGTCTCTGGGCTGTGCCTTGACCATAAATCTTTGTTCCCCAGTGCGACAAAAAACAAACAAACAAACAAACAAAAAAAGAATTGGAAGGACTTATACTGATATGCTGTGGCCTGCTCTCAGCAAAAGTATACTTTGCATCTGGGAGACACTGAGTGTAGAATCCAATTGTACAAATGTAGACTATATGAAATGCTCTAGGGTATCTGAAATGAGGTTAGTAGATATGACACAAAACCTACAGGATATCCATACCTTAGAAAGGTAACAGGTGAAGGACTAATGGATCTGAAACCTCTGAAATTGCACTAGTTATCTGTGTTTAGGCTGCTGACTGCCACTCAGATTTGAAAAGCTACTGCTTGACAACTGCCCTGAGCCAGTTAAAAATGAGTTGTAAATAATCATGAATAATAACTTATTAATATTTAGACTAGACTTTTGTTTAGTTTTTATTTTTCTTTAATTAAGGAAATAATATAAAGTATAAATATAAAAATCACAGAAAAAGTACCTTTGTTATGAGTATGCTGTAACAGTATTTCTTTCAAGTTTCTTCACTTACACCTTCAGTTTTCTTAGACATTCTGGCAGGTACAGCACTAAGATCCTCTGTCACTGCATTTCATCAGAGACTTATTAAATAATCTCATCTGCCTGAAGCAATAACTACTACAGGAATAAAGCGATTATCTATTGTTACCTGATTTGCACTTCCTCTAAATCTAATGAATTTAAACACACTTTGCTTCATGTAAAATATCACCATAACATTAAGAAGCTGTCATTTAAATATGTTCACACAATATCTACAATTTTAACTAATATGATTTGTGATATAAAAACTGGTCACTTAATGCAGCATGGAAAAGCAATTTGAATGAAAATGAGAAAAAAAAATTGAAACTATTTTTAAAATGACTTGAAAGTAGAGAGGGTAGGTAACAAATGAGAACATACTTGTTGCTGGTCTAAAAGCCGTTTCACATTGTGCCTATATAAGGGTGGGGAGCCTAAAGCACAGACAAAAACCACCATTAAAATCATATAAGAAACATAGGAAATTATACTGGAGCTTGAAGCTTACAATGCTGAAAAGTCTAGATTCTCAGAAATTTCACAAGACAATTGTCATTTCATTGTCATTTCAGTCACCCACCTTGCAACTGCATGAGAGTTGAGTTTATTTAGTCATTGGGTTGCAAGTTCATTTCAGAGGCCAGTTGGAAAATCCAAGACTTTTTAAATTTTTTCTTTCCTTGTGGTAGAGAAAAATAAGTAATTTTCCTAGAGTACAGAGTGCATATAATTTCTTGTTTTACACTACATGAGATGGGCCCATCTCCAACCATATCCTCCTACTTGCTTCTGCACACACATTTTTTGACCCAGCAAACATCACTATGTGCTTGTCCAAAGATGAATTTTAGGAGGCAAAGTGAAAGTCCATATTCCTAAGCTGTTCAGTGGAAAAGTGTATTTACACTGCAGCAGCAATGCATGTTTGGCAGTGTCCATATGAGAGAGACAAGGGATGCATATCAGAACTCTGCAGGACAAGAGTGAGATGGGGCAGAAACTGGTAACTATTTTATACTACTTTCACTCTTGTTCTAGTTTAATGTATAATTTCAAGTTTTGACAACAATGTTCAGTATAGTGAATTGACATTTCATACTAAAAAGCTTCTTAGCTAACCACTAACTCTACTCATCATAACAACAACTAAAGTTGGGATAAACCATGATGAACTCCAGTAAATTGAATATGTGCACAAAACACTTAATAAGCACAAATGCAAAAGGAATGCAAGAGGCTTTTTCTTCTCATAACTGAACACTATAGATGAACTCAGGACTAAAAGATTTACGTCAGTAAAATGTCACACTAGCTCACACATCAAAATACATCAGAAAGTTTACTAAACACCTCTGGCACGATACTGTGGAAAACACAGTACAAGAAAGACTGGAAAGTAAACACTAGAACCAAAATCATTATTTTTTATTCCAGGAGCAAGGAGCTTGCCTCTGACTTGCCCAGCTCTGGCATACTTATCAGACTAGTTATGAAAACACCTAAAAAACAAAAAAAATCCACTATGCATAGTGGGCTCAGAAGCTAAGATTAAAAAAACAAGGAAGAAGTGAATGGTATTAGTCATCTGGCTCAATATTTCCCAGGAAGATTTTCAGATCCTGACATCATTTGCAATAGAATAGGCTACATGGATAATTTGTTGTCTAGGTAGCCTATTCTATTCATTCTGAAGACAATTCTTTGAGTGACTCATAAAGTCCAAGAGATTTGACATGTCTGTCTATCTCTCTATTTTAGTGGGAAACTTTCATCTCCTTAATTTGGGCTGAGACATTCTCACTATTTGTTGTCATGCTGGTTGAGGGTCTACACAGGAGTAGAACACAGCAGGGTAAAAAAAGAAAATGTTCAGGACAAATTACACAACACTATATTGCTTTTCTGCACCCACCCATGAAACTTTTACTTAGTAGTCTTTCCAATATTATTACATTATTGCATTTCAGTCAATGCTTCAAGTTGTGACTGAAAACAGTCATTTACATTTTCTTAACACTGGCTTTGGGTTTTGGTTTTAATTGGTTCTTACTTATCAGCTGATGCACTTTTGAAGTCAGAATAACATTTCTGACCAAAACAAAAACATCTTCAAAGCTATTTAATACATGAGAGAACTTTGTCAATCCCAGAGAGAACAATAGACCCTTGTATTTGAGAAGAACTTAAAAATTAAGGAAAACAGTCTATCAACTATCAGTCCTATGAAATATTATTTATTTGGTGCACATTCCATTTTCAGAAAATAAATGGTATTCAAAAGATAAAGTAGATAAATGCTTTATTTATAAGATTACATTTTGGCTTTCAGCAGCTGCTTTTCTTATATTGCCCTCTGAAGCTGGTGAAAACAATAATGTTACAGTATAAATAAAATGTCTCTTAAACCTGCAGAGGACTTGAAATAGAATTTTTTTCTCCTCAACAATAGGACACGTGATATTATTACTTGCAGAAAATGAACTTGCTGCAGTTGAATTTCAGACACCAATCTTCTCCACAAAAGAGAGAGAAGGGAAAAAATTTAATATGTATTTTCATTGTATGCATAGAAAAACAGACAAAGAGGAGGCAAGACAAGGCAGTTAAAATTACACATTGAAAAATATGCACTACTTTCACCGTTATATTTTCCAGTAAACCCTGGATTAAACTAGTCTGGCACTGCCAGAAGCTAATGTTTAGTGCCAATATCTGTGGCTGTCTCTGTCCAGCTTAACTGCTGTTTCCATGCCTTTTAAGTTTCATGTGCATTAATAATAGGTGCTTTACAGTTTCTTATTTCTGGTTTCCTCAAACCATCATCTTTTTGGTCTGTAGACTGCACACATCGTGGCTTGACATGGCCAATTGCAGTTGACATTTGCAGTCGCCCAGGGTTAGTCCAATATTAATTAAAATATCATTCTATACTATTATCATTTTACTTCATCATTTTAATGGATTTTATGCTATTTTTAAAATTCCACTTCTTTCAGATAGAAATAAATCCTAATCCTACATTCCTAAGCAGAAACAGCAAGTTGAATTAGCAATCTTAGTGGCACTTAATGAAGTCTTAACATTAATCTTCCCTCTCCAATTCCATTTTCAAAACACCTAAAGCTAACATCTATACAGAAATAGTTTTTGCAAATCTGAGTCTGATTAAAACCCTAGTTGATCATTCAGTGCACTCAGAAGACACCTGGAATGGCTGTTTCTTCTCACAATCTCATGGGTCTCATTACCAACCAGCATATACTTCTAATAAAATTCCCATGTTGAAGAGTTGATTTACTATGAAAAGCCATTTCTCAATGATTGTACATTCAGATACACCACACTAATTCCCTAACCATATCAGATCAAGGTCATACTTGCTTATCTTCATGAGAATAATTAGAGTTAATTGCTTATTGCCTCAATTTCAACGCCAAACCACCTGAGTGCAAGCATTGGAACCTAATCCATCTGGTACCTTAGTCCCTTAACTGTGCTTAGGTGGAAACAGGGGAGGTGTTTCTACATGTGTCAGTGATGCCATGATTTGAAGTCACTGAACCAAATCCCCTCAACATTATATCAGTATAGTCTGAATTTCTTTGTTATTAGTGAAAATTGATAAAAGAAATATGTCTGACAGGTTTAGATGGGCCCAAGAGTCAAGACAGATTATTGTGCTGTTGTCTAGATTTCAACAGGTATGGCTTTTGTGTTCAGAATAACTGAAAATCTCTTGGAGAATGAAACCCTAGAGCCTCTAAACCCATAACATCATTCATTCCTGCAGCAAAAATGGAATTTAAATTTTGATTTTTTGTATCTCTTCTTACAGAAGACAAAAGAATATAGTGGGTGACTTAGATCCACTGATCCTTTAGAATACACTTTACTCCACCCTCAAAAATTTATATGTATATATATTTATATGCACATATTATTGTACTCATGTTCTTACAAAGTGCAAGCACTAGCAATATGGAATTTGCTAGCTTGCAAATGCAAGACTTACTAGTATGACCAAATAATCAAAAGGGAATTGTTGACCCTTTTTTTGAGCAATTAATCCCTACAGGGCTGGAATTCTCTGCAAAATCTCCACTTTAGCAATTTCCATTATCATTTTCTCAAGCATTAGTATCTCAGAAAGGCTTCAAGTGTGACTGCTTTGCAGTACCCACCTTCAAACTAGGTTATCATAGGATATGTTTGTGAATTAGCTGTAGAAAGATGCCATGTACATAGTTTAGTAGAGAATGTAAAATTGTTTAAGATCTGTTTAGTTCAGGTTAACCAATTTTGCTATTATCAATTTTCATAACATAAATGGAAGAAAAGATGTCTGACTGTAAACCACTTTTTCTACAAGAAATATATTCTCAGTTCCTTCTTACAAAATCTTACAAAATTTTTTTTCCTGTAAAATTCCCAGTGAAATCTTCACCTAGCATTTTTCTGCTAGATAGCTCAGCAGGAAATGGTTATTGTTTAGAATTGCAAGTATAGTATTATTTTAGAAATCACCTAATGTGCTAGCCATCTATTCGGATTTTTCACCTAATCTCATCTGCTCAACAAGCTATGTTTTTTCTACTAGCTCTAATAAGTTTTGCTATATTCCACACACAAAAATCCACAAGAACTATTATTTTAATGTCAGCTTTCTACAGTACTATTTAATGTTCTGATCTTCTGCTTTTAACATTTTTCTTTCTAAACTTGCAATAATGGTAGCTCAGAGCATTTTTTTCTGTTTCCTAATGAAAAATTAGTTGCTTAAAAGTTAAATTATTTTTGTAAATACAAATAAATAATATTATTTCGCCTAATTCTAAATTTGTATATGCCTAATACTTAATAACTATGCTTGGAAATTTAAAACTTGTCAATAGATATTATTAATTAAAACTAATTTGTTCCATTACCTGACAGTAATGTTTTCAATTTCTAGTGTAAAAATGAGTTTGCATTCATTCTGGTTGCCATGACAGCAATATAGATTAGCTGTTCTCCATCAGAACATTCTGGGAGTTTTTCATCATTTAGCAGTTCAAGCTTATTTGACAGAAAGGATATTTTAAATTCCTTAGTTCTCTAATTTGGTTTTGAAGACACTGTTTCTATATCCTCTTGGAAAGATATAGTGTGATGGGAAGAACCTAGTGAAAGATAGAGACAATTAATGACATGCAAATCCTATACAGAAATTTTGTGTTCTTAAACAATTTAGTTTAGTAATCCTGCATATTATTGCTGTATCTTTTAAATTGTGGCAAAAGAGGCATGCTCACTGTCATACTCATTTTAATAAGATTTATTATAGAAGTTAGACTCTAAACATGTTAATGATCTTAACTGAAGCCCATAGCATTACATAGGCATCAAGAGAAGTGCTCACAAAAATTTGACCAAAAAAGAAAAAAATGTGAAAGAAAAAAGCATCATGAGTCTCTTGAATGTAGAGATTCAATGCTGATACATAATTTAAGAGGATTTAATAAATTAATTCAGAAAATAGAAAAGTTTTCACTTTAAGTTTTGTTAAGTCTGTACTCAAAAGGCCAGATTTAGATGCATTGACTGTACTGGCATAAAGAAATTTTAGATTCAAAAAGAAGATCCACAAAAGTGTTAACATGGTAGTGTTAGAAATTTTGCAGAATATGGTGCATGAAGGATAAATATTAAATATATTACATGCAAGTTTTAAGCAGCACATTAGGGATTTGCAAGAGATTCCACCTTGAACTGATCAACAGAAAATGAGAAATCAGAGTAGACCCAAAACCCAATACATTTCAGGGTCCATAAATTTAGTTCTGAGCTGTAAGAAGATGTTATTTTCAGATCAGTATTACACCTTGAGAGCCTCTTCTCAGGTTAGATGTGCAACCCTTTCTTTCCATAGAATGAGAGGACACCTTCTTTTTAATTCTGTTGGTGGTTGTGCCAGTCTTGTTACACATCATGACAGAGATTAGACCAATGATCCAAGAAGTAAAAAGACTGCATTCTGAACAGTCATC
Source organism: Erithacus rubecula (assembly GCF_903797595.1). NCBI lineage: Eukaryota > Metazoa > Chordata > Aves > Passeriformes > Muscicapidae > Erithacus > Erithacus rubecula. The sequence goes on along the minus strand of NC_136687.1, from coordinate 17,598,363 downwards.
AAATTTAGACGAGACAAAGGCTTGGCAGAATGGATCTTCTGGCTCCAGCTCTGTCAAGGGGTACTACAAGAAAGATGCAGAGGGACTTCTTACAAGGGCATGTAGTGATAGGACAAGGGGTAATGGCTTAAGTCTAATCCATATTGACCATGTTAATTATGTAGTGCTTGTACAGTTCACATACCATGTCTTACAGCAAAATTATTCTGAATGTAAGAAATTCCCTATAATATAATGAGGATTCCTTTATTTTTGTACAAGATAACCTTCTCCATCTCACTGCAGATATGCTGTAGTTGTGACATTCTTCTGCAACATTGTTGATGCAACATTTGAGGCAAATTTATTAAGTAATCTCGAGGTAATATATAGGAGTAGCAAAAACTGTTCTAAGGTGTTATAGAACAACATGCAACACCTGTTGTTAGTGAATATGTAATTTCCATCATATGCTTATTTAAAGATGGAGCTACAGAAAACTTGTTACTGTGGAACAATCAGCCTTGATGTATGAGTGCAGTTGAACTAAATGATTCCCTCACAGAACTGGAACTGTGGCCATTAGCTGAACTTGAGCTACAAATGTGGAAGCACTTCACATTTTAGTTAAAAGAATTACAACAAAATGTTTTAGGCAATTAATTTTTTTACTCTCACTCTACATCACAAAAATTTCCACAATTTAAAAACCATTTGTTGGCATGGAAACATCAGCTTAATTAAATATGGATTAAACTGATTAACCTGAAACATAACATACTATAGACAGTTTGATTTAGAATACATTAAAGGAAACAGAACATTTTTCATAATTTTGTGTCTTTTATCTACTGAAAATGTTTTGCTTTCATGAGAATTTACATGCTTGATCTTCAGACTATCTCCTGAAGGTAAGGATACCATTGACAAGTAATGTTAAAAATCCCTGATTCAACAACAGTGGAATGTGTGTAAATACTTTGTCTATCCCTCATAACAGTTTTGTTTTATAATTGTCTGTCAGACATCACCATGTGCCCAGCTACAAATCTTATTTCAGATTTGGTATGCAGACACACTAGAAATGATCTGGTTTAAATAGAAAATGAAGATATAAAATAGCAAAAAGATCCATGCTTTTCTGTCACTCTGTTAGATTGCAAGATGACACAAGAAATCAGTAAGCATTTAGCTAAAAAACTTTGCCTGGAAAAAGAAGATTTAAAGATTCAGAGTTTCTTTCCTGTAATTGGTTTCTCCCCCTAGAATCACATCATTGTTGTATGATCTTCTACATGTATTACAGTTAATAAGCAGTTTTTCTCATGTGCAGTTTCATTTTTGTTTGAATGGCTTTAAAGTAGTAGCAGTAGTCACAGTTTTCAAAGAAAATATTCATAATTTAATTCAGTGTATGACATTACATCAGTCTTACTTCATGGATCCACAAATATTACTTAGTGAAACTCTGGCTAGATTCTTAGTTACTGACTATTAACTTCAATAAGAAGGTCAACTCTTAAAGCAGTCTCCAGGCTTTATGAAAACAGACTCGTTTTGCAAGGGTAGAGAATAATGACATGGAGATCAACATGAGAGAAAAAATTACAGGATCAGTCTTCTGAGTTTCTTTTTTTAATACAATTTAAAATGAAAGAAGAGTGTATTTGAAGACATTTTTCTGCTGTGAAACAACAGTTCCTCATAATAGAAGTCTTGTTGTCCAACAAGCAGTTGGTGCTTCATTCAAATTCAGAGCTTAGGTAATGCCAAAATGTCATATCTATGGTATGTAACATGACTATAAATGTGAAGTAAAAAACCCAAAAATATCACAATGCTGCTTGAATTCTTGGATTTCACTTCTCAGTTCTTCTTATTCTTCTTACTCCCAGCTGAGGATTGAGGGAGATAGAAGGCTGCAATTCCATTTAAAAAACATAAATATTGCAGTGTTCTCTCGGGTGGTTATAGATGCTTGTCCTGAAACACAAGGGTTTCATTTCTTGCAGGATGTGAAAGATCTATTTTATTGAGCAGCTCAGTGTCAACCTTGCCATTCAGCCTTTAGTATGGCACATAGTGAATGCTGCTATGCCTAGCAGGTGGCCTGAGGCTTCCCTGTCAGCATTTTTGTCATGCACTGCAGGAACAGTAAAACCATTCACAGGATTCTGAGAACACCAAACACTTTACTATTGCTCTGAGTTTGCACTTGAAATATAAATATCAGTGACCTTTCAGAAGATTATTTCAAAAAAAAAATTTTTATTTTAAGAATATCTCATTTGCATGACCAGTTGGTGAAGTGACATCCATGCTCAAAGCAATTTAATGTTGGTTTCCTCTTTGCTAGGATAAAGCTTGTTGGCCAAAGCATCATAATAATATATCAGGGTCAAAAGTAATACACAAGTTCAGACTCATAGCATAAGAGCTTGACCAAGAAATACGTAGGAAAATCCAATGTGCCTGAGCCTTAGGGTGGTTCAGATGAGGCTTCCACCAAGCAGAGAAAATCTCTCATACTCATACTGAAAAGGTAGCAAGGTGAAAAACATTCTAGACACTTAAATGTGATTTTATCTTCCATGCTCAGGTTAAATTTAGATTATGGCCCACTGAAGAAAAGCTGAAAGCTTCTGAGTCTCTATTTTGAATTTCCAAACTAAAAAATATTAGATGAGACTCATTTCTAAATTTTAATCTCTTATGATATAGAGAAAAATATTGATTGATACCTATGTGACCTGAAACTATGACTGTGATTCTAACCAGAGAAATTTATAGAATCAGAAGGAAAAAAAAAAAAAAATTTAAGCATCTAAGGTTATTGACAGTAATTTAGGTGGGTTTCACAAGCATCTTGAGCACCTGGTATTTAATTCCCACATGGAGGTGTCTAAATTCTGCATTGTAGCAGCACATTTTTATAATATGACTTAAGCTTTTATATCCCAGGGACCCATAATAAAATAGCTGAGAAAAAATATTTATATACCAAACCCTTTCTTCAAATACATCAGGAACCATTTAGGAGATAAACCCCCAAAACTTACACTAATTGTGAAAGAGAAGCATTAGGGATATGGTAATGCTTTGTCCATCCTTCATAACCAACTATATTTTTTTAAAATGTCACTGCACACACTTATGTCACTCTGTATATTTCTAAGACTTTGTCCCTACGGGTAGGAAAAGAATTGTTTTCTTTTGTGGCCTGAGAGGTATCTGATAAGTATTTAAATATCTCTTACTTTCACTACAATATATCCCTCCAGGTAATGGAGACCAAAATTTAATGAACAAAATTTGTGTCTGTGTAACCAGCTGCTTCTGCAGGTGGTTTGATTCTAAGCCACTATTTTCTGTGGCATAGTACCCAGCAAACTCCTTCATGCAGACCTTTCCTTTTCTTACCAACCAGTTTGGAATGAAATTTCATAAATACTGAAGTAGAAGTGGCATAAATGAAGAGTACATGCAGGAAAAAAGAAAACAGCACCCTTATTTGGCTAGGTTTTTACCATTTTAAAAGCCTCAAGATCTGACAGAAACAAAAATACCTTCATATTTTTATTAAAGAATTGGTTTAATTTCACTTATAAATAAGGAAAACTGGAATACCTAACCATAATGTATATATTTATGATTCAAGAAGGTTTTATTTTTTTTTACAGATAGGCCAACTTTTACATGCCATGTTGAAAAGATATCTAAGGTCATATTTTTGACTTTAGAGAAAGAACTGAAATTATCATGGGGATATAGTACATTCTGTCCAAGATGCAGAGCACATCTTATTTTGAGACAGAGATACAGACAAGCAGATATGCAGAGAGATTTTTCTAGCACCAGAACATGCATGATGAAATTTGTTCTATAAAGACAAGCAAAATGCAATTTACTACCATATAAAGCATATTGCAACATTCCTTTAAGTTCTCACAACTTTTAAAGTCTTCATAAGAAGATACTATTGGTTTCAACAGTGCTCTTATCAACTCAGTGCAAGAAGTCTTTCCTCAGGCTTTTGCTCAGCCCCTGCCAAAAAAAAAAAAGCCAGAATTCTTGGTCTCATTTCCATAAAAAAATAATTTTTATTGGAAAGATATTTTCCTTTGATGAAATACACTGACAATTTTGAGGTGGCAAAAAAGGCATAGTGCACAATAAAAGTAAGTGCACAATAAAAACATATTGTTGAGAGGGGAGTATTCCATACTTATCATACTCAGCAAAAAAAAATAAAAATGGGAAGGATCATATCTCCTCCAGATTTTTTCCTTTAATTTTTTCTTTCAGTGCTCAGCTTTTGGGCACAGTATCTTATTTGGGAGAGATGGACTTTTCATTTTGTTCATACCAGAGCTGATAATAGTCCTTTGATGAAGCATTTCTTCTAGAACAGATTTGACAGTTATAAATGAAAATATAAGGTGGAGGTTAATGTTCCCACTCTGAAAATTTTGAAAATCTTCCAAGAACATTATTTCACAGTAAAACCACATGCATATGAAGGAACAGACTTTGGTCATCATGAAGTATCAAACTTCCAGAGTAACCCATGACAGTATAATTTAATTCTCAGTCATTTAGCTACAGAGAGGAAACAGGACACAACAAACTTAGAAATACATTGTTAACTAGTAGAATCTGGCCAATATCTGGATACAATGCACATTGCTCTTTTTGAGGTGAATGATTTGCAAAGACAATCAGGATAAGAAGACACAATTTTTCCAGAAGTCCATTATCAAATGCCAAAGAAAATTTTATATTTCTGTCTGTGGCTGACAATGTTCTGGCTTTTGATGGAAAGGCTTCATTTTATACTGCAGTCTGCCTCTAATAAAATTTCACAGTGTTGAAGAAAGAGAAACCAGTCTAGAGTCTTTGTAAGAATTGTTTTTAAAAGAAGTTTAAACACAACACTGAACATGGCATTGATTGTCAGCTTGCTTGCTTCTTTGTTTCTTTAACAGTAACTTTGGTATTTGTTGCATGCCCATGACCATAATTTTCGTACACACTCATATTTTTAGGAAGACAATGAGATGAAGAAAAAAAAAAGGCAAGTGTAAAAGATCACACAAGCCTCATATTTGCTTTTTTATTTTCTGACTTATATCTGACCCTTATAATCTCACCATAATTTTTTTTCTGACCTCACTATAATTTTTTGTTATTGAAGTAGCATTATACAAGATTTCTAAAGATCTGATATAAAAAATGTATTAATTTGACTTTTCAAGGAATATTAAAAGAAGCACTTGCTGTAAAATAGTAAGAATTCTATGCCCCAAAAATTGGAATTGTATACCTTTCACAAGAAATGCTTCATTTCAATTAAGCATTTATGTTATTAAAATTGCAGAGGTTTCATTATACAAAGAAGGACAGATAGATATTTGTGTTTCTCCCATGATATAATTCTCAGATTACTGAAATTATTAGGCAGTAACTTTCAGGATAAAATTATGTCTCTACAATTTGCTGTAATGCTTTAGAATTTTTTAAAAAATTATCTGTATGATATCTATGCAGTGTTTTGGCAATATACACTATGTAGCTGGAGTTCAATGGCACACCTATTTTTCATGTCTTCCTGAATATTTAAGTTCTGCTACTGATTTTTGCTAAGTAGTTAATAACCGTAAAGTAGCACTACAGTCACATACTCTTTTTCCCACCAATGCATTTCTGCATTTTCAGCTTGCAAGGGAAAAATTACACACAGGAATAAGTATTTAGGAAACTGAGACTATACCTACACTACCAAGCAGCTTTCCATGAAACGAGCAGTTGTGCAGAGTAACATGACAAAAATGCTTTATGTTTTGGAGTATTCTTATTTTCTAGTTGAGTCCGAACTGTTTTCCTCAAAGTGCTTAAAACAAATTTTTTTGGGGGGCCAACTGTTGTACAGCCTAATGATGAAGAACAAAGCACCTTAACATTATTGATATATGGACAAGTGAATTACACAAAAAATCAGCAAGATTATTTTCCAACAACTCTTTTGGGGGACAATGCAGAATTTCTTATGTACACCAGCATGCAAAACTCTAAGTCAGAGAAAGAGATGTATGCTGATGTTTATGGGATGCAGTCATTACGACCTGGCCCCATGAAGGTGAAAAAAACCAAGATTATTGTTAATAGATCCCTTGTGACAGATTAGAGTGAAATGAATGATTGGTGTTTATATATATATATATATGTAGGATTTATTTTAGAAAAATTTGGTTGGGATGGAAAGCAGGTATGTAGCTTTCTTTACTATTATCTATAGTAATATAGCAATATATAAGCTTAAAAATATTACTTGGGAAAATGTAGAAAGAAAAAGAAAGAGGGAGAGAGAGAAGATAAAAATATATGACCACCTGTAGATATTGCACTGAGACTTGATTGCTGCAGTTTAGTTGTCCCTTAGTCGAAGCGATGATCTTCATCTGTCAGGATGAGTGAAGAAGTCTGCAAAAATACACTCAGGCTTGGTGGTAACACCCAGGAGTTTTCCCTGGGAGGGGAAGCTTTCAGTCCTCTGGTAGAAGGTCCCAGAAATGAGTCTGGGGCACTTTGGGGCTCTTTGATAGTTTATGATCCCTTCTCAGCTGCCTCTCAACATAGTTGAGCCAGTAATGGCCCATCCGACCTTCTAGGAGGGGGAGAGAGGAGAGGGGGAAGTTTTACAACTCAATGAGTTCTGTAGGAGAGGGCAATTAGCTGGATAAGAAACACCAATTTGTCTTGCACACTCGACAGTTGACTTGATAGTCTGTGCTATGCAGACCGGCCATTACACACACCCAAAGAACTCACCTCCTCCCTTGAGGGGCACAAACCTGGCTTCAGCAAGGCACTCTAGCACTTCCAAAAATAGGCAAATATTTTGAGTCATTAATCACTAATAGTTCAGTGTCTCACAACAAGTCACCATATCTGGAACTTGCTCTGTCAATTCCACATCTTCCCAATGTCACATGGATAACTTCCATGTTGTCTGAAAGACAGAAAGGGGACAGTCCATACAAAATGTTGACTACAATAGCAATCTTAACAGTTTAATGTCACTGGGATTTAATAGATATAAGAAAAATTTATATGAATTTTCTGCATTCAGCACACTGGGCCAGTCTCATTCTTGCCTTTCTTGACATGCTCTCTGCAGTTACTAAAACTTTTGAAAAATAACATTCCAGTAAAGCTATTAGTGTACCTTTAAAGTCAAAATAGATGAGATAATTAACTTGCATGCCAAGTCTACAACGTGTTTAATTCAGTTTGTTCAAGATACCTTTTTTTAATTAGTTCTTGGCAGACACTGCAACTTTGATAGTAATTTTAAGCCATATTCCCATAAAGTGTTTCAGCAAGATTCTATATCTTAAAGCTTCAATATAAAACTTGCAGTAAAATCCATTGTCTTGGTTCTGTAAAACCATCTCTGGTGGCTAATCCCCCAAAAATGAGAATCATGTGTATGTGTGGAATTATGCAGGATCATGCTTGTAATTGTCAGTACTAATTTCAGACGCTGAGATGCTTTGCTACATTATTACTTCAGTTTTAGCCAAAACCCATAGCAGAAAATATAAAGTGCAATAATCAGCGTGCATAATTTCATTTGATAGTGGCGTTGTTTTTATTTGGTTTTGTTTGTCTGTTTGGTTGTTTTATTTTGGTTTGGCTGGGGTTTTGGCAAATTTTATTGTTTAGTTTGGTTTTGGGTTTTGTAGATTTTATGTTGTTGGGATTTTTATTGTTGTTGCTATTTTGTGGTACCTTTTTTTTTTTTTGCTTTTCTTCTCTCCAACACCGGGAAGATCAAATCCATTTTAGCATAAATGCTAAATTTTGCTTGTCAGAAGCATAGATCTATATTTTGTACATATATTCCATAATAAAACAGAAGCCAATTCATAATGAATGTCAAGAGAAAGCATAGAAGATTTCTATACCCTAACCCAGCTGTGAGGTACAGACTGCTTAGACAGGAATTTGCAAGATCTAAAACAGAATGGTAAGCTGCACAGAGCAGAATAAAGCATAACCCTGTATAAACTACTGTGTTCTTTAGGCAGTAATGAAGCATCAGTTTTACAGCTGGGATTTGATTATGACTTGTGTTATCCATTTCTATACTGAATTAGTGGACTTCAAAAAGGCTGTCTTATTTTGCAGACAATCTCTACACTACTGGCAAAAACATGGGAGTATTAGATACTGAGAAGGTTGATTCATTTTGCTAATGTTTTGGCTTCTACTAGTGGTATCTCCTGCCTCTTCAAGCAGAAAAAGAGGAAGTCAGCAATTAATGGTTTCATTAATTTAAATTCCATTTCATAGGCAGACAATAAAATACGATAGCAAATACAGACTTTCACTATGTGGTTATACTTAGTATAAAAAAAAGCCTAAATATTAGGTTTGCGTTACACCTGGATAAAAACATTCCTGTCTTTCAGGAGCATGTACACATGCAGTTTTTGCAGTTTTCTGGCATGGATAAATGCTTTCCTGTATGCTTCAAGTCATATGTTAATGAAAGTACACTAATTTGCTAGAAAACATCAATCAAAATAGCTAATAGTCATTTTGTACTTCTACTGCAATCAAAATGGACTGTCATGGTCGTTTATCTATTCACATTATTTGATTGCCTTTTCACAACAGAACCCAAAAATACAAAGAGCTATTGTTAGACTTAGCACTGATCTTAGCAGAGAATGTTTATATCAATGAAACTTGCCAAGTCTCATCAGTTTGTTTCAGTGTTTTCATTCTATTTGTATGACCCAATTTTAGCTCATTGATGATAACACGCTTTGATTTAAACTCACTTTGATGTCAAGTCAGTTTGATTCAAAAATCCTGTTGTATTTAACTCATTTCAGTTTTCCTGATGTGATGCTCTTGTACATCAGTAAGTAAAGATTATCTTTACATTTTTCTGAACTAGCAGAGAATGGTTACCTAAAAAAGTACCAAACAAAAAGTTATGAAATTTTTGTGTAGCCATTTCCTTCTCACTGAGGAAGTTCCACTCTCCCTTGAAATTTCCAAACAATTTTAACCTCATTCTTGACTTGCCAAACATATTCTTGAGTTCTCACTTTCATTTTAATACATTCCAACACTATCTTCTGACAAGATGCCATATTATTTAGACACCGATTTCTTAACAAACAGAAGGAGAACATGCAAACATTATGTGCCAAGAGTGCATGTCAGCATCCTGAAAACTGCCAAGTTTCATCGATGATGAGTTGTATTCTTGATTATTTTGACAAGAATATCCATTGCAATAACCTTAGCACTATTTTTTCACTTTCTTAGATATCCTTAAAACCCTCACCTAATATTTTCAAATAAATTTCAAACTCTCTTCTGTCTTCTACTGGCAGAAATATGTGAAGCCTCAGGCTCTAGGATTGGCACTGAATTAGATAAAGAGAGTTTTAGTGCTGCAAGTGTTAGCTGTAACCTTTTGTCTGAAAATAATCAAAACAATTTCTCAGGTAGAAAATATTCTGCATTAAAAGTCCTGTTAGACAGTCAATAATAATTCTTAATCTTATCTAATGTATAGAACATATTCAAGGTTCTCATTTAATAGAAAATACAACTCAAGGTAATATGAAGGATATACATTTAAAATACATAAAAGCCTGCTAAAATTAATATGTTCTAGAAAAATTGATAATGCATATCCTTGATTTTAAATCAAAACCAGTGTGGAATTTTCAACAAAACAAACTTATTAATCTTATATTTTGAGCAACTCAGAATTTCATATCTGGTGTGGGATAAGATGGTCTACCCTTTAGATCAAATATTTGATATCCATTATTATTGTTGTGGTATAGAAGCTGGAAACAAAGCTGCAAGCCACTGCAGCGCTTCCCTTCCCCCACACTACTCCCATGAGAAGGGACGAAGAAGCAGAGATAATGAGTTGAGATAACAATTTACTGGGGAAAAAAAAACAGAAATAAGATGAGGAAAAAAAAACAATAACAGCAACAGTACTAATAGCAACAGCGTATAAGAGATGGTGATTAAATTTAAAAATGCTTGAGGAAGACCTGATCAACTCAATGCTACCACAGCCAGTGACATACATATTCCTGAGACAAAGGAGAAAATGGCAGGTGCTACTGCAGCTATTTTCCTCTGAGCTGGAGACAACAACAACGAACATGCTCCTCCCCAAACTTGAAACAGAACAATATTGGACAAAGCCTACAAGTTGGACCATTCTGTCTCACCACTCTGTCACTTTGCCACCCTGGAAAAAGGAACAAAAATGTGTCAATGCCACTGTGCATTTCTGTTTTCCTTCCATATGAAGCCATATCCCCCAGAAACTATATGAAGGGTATAGAATAACAACCTAAATGCACCCTCATGGCTCCATGATTCATTCCCCTAACAGCAACAGTGAGAAAATAACTCTGTTCTGGCTGAAACTAGGACAATTATGGAGCCAGTTCACTTAAAACATAAGTATAACATGGGCATTTTAGGGGGAATCAAAAATGAAGGCCTTACAAATCACAGTCCTCACTGTACTAATCAATAGATTTTATATTCAAAAGTGATTACTATCATATGCTTTGATAGGACTGCTTCAAATGCAATTGCTGGAGTTGAACTAAAATTATACATTTTATAAAGTCTGCCCTATTAAGACACTTTTTATTCTAAAATTGGACCAAAACCCCTAAAGGTACCTCTCAGTGTTTTGTGCATCTTCCTAGTTTTTCTACCTATAGGACCTCATTCTACACTTTTTACTGATTTTGAACAAACTCTTTTTCCAGTTTCTTTTCCTACAACGTAAGTAAATAATTCGGTTGCATAGATATAGCCTTCTACTTTCCTTCAAGATGTTTTATATATTCCCTATGGAATACAGTCCAAGGCACAGTGTTATTTCAGAGGGCATAATCTGTTGCAGATCCTGTGACATATCTGTCAGCCCTGTGTGGATCACTTGAACATCCTCAAATATCTCAAGGAAATGGTTGAGTCCTTGTATATAGTGATAAAAGCATGCCTTAACCCCCAAAGTAATGTATTCTTTTGACAAGCTTAATACTTTGAGGTTTTGAAGTCTTCATTAGAAGGAATATTTTTTCAATATTCTAATCATTCTTGTTGACCTTTGATACAGAAAGTCCCAGTTGGTACATTTATTCAAGTTCCAATCAATATGGTCTACTTCTACAGTGCAAACTGTGCAAGTGTACTTTTACTCATATTGTTTGTACCTTTTAATCGATAAAGATGATTTGTCACAGTTAAGAATGTAGAACAGCATTAACACAATGTTCTGAGTTGGAAGGGACCCAGGAGGATCATCAAGTCTGACTCTTATGTGAGTGGCCCATATAGAGATCAAAACTGCAACCTTGGCTTTATTAGCGCCATGCTGTAGCCAGCTGAGTTAGTTTCATAGGCTTGTTCTAGCTGATTAAATAATGTATTTTTTGCTTCATATTATTTGGTTTTTTGATGGTGAGTTCTTCAAGCTTAAATCATGGTATTAAGGTACAACTTTGAACTGGTTTAACCTTTGAGCCTTACACTACAATTCCTTGTTTCTTGAAATGTAATTGCAACCTTGATCATAGATAAATATGCAGCTCTTTCTACCTCCGAAGCTGAAATAATTCCCAAAGCACGAGTTATAAGACAAAAAACTTTAATCAAGGCTCAGTGCCCAGGTTAACATTTGTTTCTAGACTTACCTGTGTAATGCATTTATTGTGCCAGTAGTCTCTCTTTGAAGGTTTAAATGGAGGTGTTAACATGCAATGAATTTAGATTGTGTGATTGCCACTTAAACATTTTTCAATGTAAATTGTAGGGGGAAAAATCAATTTTGTAATACTTCACTTACTATTTTAAGCATGACATTATAGAATTAAACTCATTAATTAAACCATGAATATTAGTATATTTTAAGCAGAGATTCAGATTATACTATGCTGTGTTTTAAATATTACAAGCTTACTGTATAAAAATATATTTAGGCCATTTTTATTTAAAGTGTACAAAATCCTTTTTCTGATTAGGTATTGCTGCAAAAGCATTTTCTTTCATGATTCAAACTCAGAAGGCACACCACCTGAAAAAAAGTCCAATGACCTGCTTCAAAGTCTCCAAAGCTTCTTGCTGAAACTTTTAGTTAAATTCACCTTCCACTTTAGTTAATGAGGAAACAGTAATGCAGCAAAGCACTGAGAAATCATTTAATCTAAAGGATATTGGTACAGACATTCCAATTCCTCTCTGTCCTCCATCAATACAGGATAATACAGTACATTCAGGATTCTACTATCCTGAGCATAACTCCACTGGCATTAGTGGATTTCTAGCAGCAGAGCAGCATCCTACAGTAAGTCTGTGCAGCTGAGGAATTAGTTACATTTATTGACCATTTGCTTGTGCTGCTGTTTCAGCTGATAATCATTAGTTGTATGAGTGATATGAATAGAGTTTTCTGCTGTTAGCTCTGACTGTCTTATTTTATAGTTTGTCTTTGCCCTGTAGGATTTAAGATATGGCTGTGTATTGACCACTTACCATCCTGATTAAAAAAAACTTGTAACGTTATTTGATATGTCTGTCAAGTGAATTGATTTGCCTTTATTGCTTTTCTTCCTAAGTTGAGAGTTTCACTGTGAACAAACCAAGTCAATTTTTCTACTTACTTTATGAGGTTTTGACAACATGATTTTGCTTTTGTTCTGGAATTTCCCACAATGTAGCATTTGGCTTATTGGGTTTCTAGAGTAGGAGGAACTGTATTCCCCTAAACCTCACCACTAAAGAACACAGTAATATACGAAGATAGGGACTCTGAAAACAATCTACAAATCACAGCTGAGACTAAAGTTGAGTAAACCCCAAGATTATTTCTGGAATTATTATTTTTCTAGAATGAAAAAAAAAAAATCAGAATAATTGTGCAAACATTTCATAGGTGGTTGAACCAATGAGAAACCTCTAGTTTATTGTGTGTGTACATAGGGTATAGTGACACCCAGAGGAAAACAAGTAAAGCCAGTTTTTCAGAATCCTGCAGTCAAATTTTCTGAATTATGAAAAATGAAATGGTAATGGTAAAACATTACAATGAAAAAAAAAAAAGAGCATTATCAAATAATTTTTCAAGGGTGAAAATTAGGACATGTACTTTTCTCCCTATCAGTGCAGGGCTGTTCCTTAAAAGCCAATTCTGCTGTAATCAGGAAACATAATGGTTGTCACTTTGACAGAAACCATTGACACTTAGGTTCAAGACATAAAAAGCTATGGCAGAAATTTCAAACATGTTTAAGATTACTTATGCTTAAGGAGAACCCCACCTTATAATATTAGCAGTAAAAGTCATTAAAGCCTTATAATTGTATCAGACTCTTTCAGTAAGGGCAACAATTCACTTACCGATGAGAAGTTAATCATGTTATTCTTGAGAATGTTTTTGACCTAAAATCTATAACCAGAATGACTGGAATTTTTTATATAATGCATGTACCACTACCAACAAGTTATGTTCCTGAAAGAAAGTAAAGGAAGTAAGATCATTCACTGTAAACATATTTTATTGAACGTATAGCAAATGAAAAACTAAAATATTGCAGTGAAACTGCAGAAAGTTTGTAATTCTGCATCTCTAAGCTTGGATTGTATTTCACACATATTTCTCACAAACCCAGCTTTCAGTGTGCATAATGCTGATTCTTTTTCAATTCTTGCAGCTTGAATGTAGAAAGGCATATCATTTGGATAGCAAAAATACAACATTTTTTCTCTCCAGTTCTTCAAGGAAACAAATGGATAAACACAAGCTGCGGAAATTAGTCAAGCATGTGATCTATTAACCTAATGGATATAGAATGGGGAGCTCATGTGCTGCAGTTTAAATCTCTGGGGTAAAGCTCTTTCCAGCTCTAATTTACCAATTTGTTAAATTTCAAATACAACTAAAAAACATTACAGCCAATTAGTTTCAATAAGACTATAAGGGTGTATATTTAAATACCACACTTGTACTGCTGTCCTGATAAACTGAAATATCTCTCATTTCTTTCCAGACTGTTCTACTGTAGCAGTTGTACTTAAAAATCTCATTTGGAATGAAAGTTAAAAGTCCTTGAAAATTAAAATAAATTCATTCAATTAGGCTAAAGAAACATCTAAACCAACTATTAGTAAAAAGAATTTTATTTTGTTTATTTATGTCAAATTGAAACTTTAAAGGGACCTCAAACTATCGAAACTGCTTCTATCTTAACCTAAATGGTAACTCTAATTTAACTCTGAATTTATTTATTTGTTTGTTTGTTTATGTTCGTTCATGCAGAAATATGAGTTTCATATGAATCTGAGAAAAAGAATTGGAAAAACAAACAGTATAGGGCCGCTTAAAGACAGTAAAGGTTCCAAGTCACACAGTAAGGCTCTTATGAGTGTTATGTATGTTCTTCTGTCTAATGTTGTTTATATTTTCTGAAATTTTAAATTTTAATGATCAGTAGTCTTTTCCTGTTTTGAAGTTTCAAAGATGTGCGTATTTCTTTGTCCCTGTGAATCATACCTTACTGGGTATACCTCAATAACTTTATATTTCCAATAAAAGCATGGCATAGACATACTCAACATACCAATTGAGAGCATGACAGGGACGCTTGGCAGATTGTACTGTTGTCTTCTATCAAACACAGAAAAAGGAGAAGATGAAAGCATATTAAAATAAATAAATAAGTGGGTTTTTTAAAGACCCTGACCTAAAAAATTACTTGCAGTCACATCCTTGAGCATATTTTTCTTTGTTACTATAGCCAAAGGAATTATATTTTGATCTAAGCCAAGCATGAATTTTTATCCATATTTTACATTTTTACTAGATGAGTATCACTTACCATAAAACATAGTTAACATATTGTATATATCTATACAATATGTATATATGTGCCTTTAACAAAAATGTATATTATAAAAATTTATGTCTATTAATAGATACACATACAAACAAATGCACATATACACCCATATAAAGTTATATGTATGCATCTATTGAACAATCAAATGAAGTATCTTTACTTGCTAGTAGGGTTAGAGAATTCAAAGATTAAAATCTCTTAGGACAATAGCTACTCTTGATTTGAAATTTTCAAGAGTTATCTTTCTAAACTGCTTGATGGATTTGAGATACCGTTTTGCATAAGCGTATTAATTTTTTAACTCGTTCTCAAGAACCTTGTTTGATATAAGACAAAGCACTTTCTAAAAGTCCACAATGACAATTGCATCCTGTTGGAGTTTCTCCACATTAGACCATAGCTTTTTAACAGATCCCTTTCCAAAAAAAAAAAAAAAAAAAAAAATTCAGTACAGCTTTTGATACTGTCTCTGAAGTATTCTTCTGCATAAAAGGTCTAACACAGCTGGATAAACACATCATAGTGTGTTGGCTGAGCAGCTGGCTCAGGGTCAGGCACAGAGGGTCACAGAGAATGAGGTGACATCAGAGTGGTGACTTGTCACCAGTGGGGCTCCACAGGGCTCCATCCTTGGTCCTGAGCTGTTCAACATTTTCATAAATCACTGGGAGACAGGACTGAAAGGGACTGAGCAAGTTTGCAGATGATGCAAAGCTGGGAGGAGCTGTTGACTCTATCAGAGTCAGAGGGACTGAGGGAGTCCCTCAGTCAAGACTCCAAAGGGAGTCTGTGCAGAGAGACCTGGACAAATCAGAGGGCTGAGCAACCACCAACATGTGAGGTTCATCAAGTGGAAGTGCTGGATTCTGTACCTGGGGTGGGGTTACCCCGGGTGGATGTACAGACTGGGGGATGAGATGCTGAACACCAGTGCAGCAGAAAGGGACCTGGGGGTCCTGGTCAGTGGAAAGTTGAACATAAGCCAGCAGTGCCCTGGCAGCCAGGGGGGCACAGTGTGTCCTGGGGGCATCAGGGACAGCATGGCCAGCCAGGCAAGGGAGGGGATTGTCCTGATCTGCTCTGAGCTGGGGCAGCCTCACCTCGACTGCTGGGAGTAGTTTGGGCACTAAATATAAGAAAGGTATTAAACTATTAAAGGGTGTCCAAAGGAGGGCAACAAAGGTGAAGCCTTAAGAGAAGCCACTTGAAGAGCAGCTGAGATCTCTTGGTCTGTTCACTCTGGAGGAGACATGACTGCAGTTACAACTTCCTCATGGGGGGAAGAGGAGGGGCAGGCACTGATCTCTGCTCTGTGGTGAGCAGTGACAGGACCTGAGGGAATGGCCTGAAGTTGTGTCAGGAGAGGTTTAGGCCAGATATTAGGAAAAGGCTCTTCACCCAGAGGGTGGCTGGGCACTGGAACAGGCTCCCCAGGGAAGTGGCCACAGCACCAAGCCTGACAGAGTTCAGGAAGTGTTTGGACAATGCTCTCAGGCACGGGCTGTGACTCTTGGGGATGGTGCTGTGTGGGGCCAGGAGTCAAACTCAGTGACCGTTATGGGTCCCTTCCAACTCAGCTGAATCTGTGTTTCTGTGATTCTCCACACTCACAGTACAGCAGGGGCTGAGAGCTCTTTGGTCTGGGAGCTGGAGCCATCAGGGGCTCTCTGGGTGGTGGGAGGCAGGATGATACCGGCCAGACCCATCCCATTGCTCCAGCGGGGAACAGGGAAGGCAGAAAGGCAGCCAGGGACAATCCTGGGGGTGGGACTGGTGGAGACTGGGCTGCCATGTTAGCCTGCAGGTAGGTGGGGGCCAGGCTCAGGCCTCGTGGGCAAAACCAGGGTTAAACACAGCTCAGGATCGCCAGGCAGCCTAGACCATGTCTGGGCACAGAGCAGGCTGCAGCATGGAGGGTGTGCTGCCTGCCAGGGCCAGGCACAGCTCAGGATTATCAGGCAGGCTGGCCTGGACCAAGCACCATGTCTGGGCACAGAACAGGCGGCAGCATGGAGGGTGTGCTGCTCAGCAGGGCCAGGCACTGCTGCCTCAGGCAAAGAGACTCAGTGGGATTGTCAGGTGAGTGTTGAGCTTTAGGGGGGCTGCATGCATCAGCTGTGTTATTTCTTTTCCACATTCAGTAGCTTAAGTTGAAGCATTATATAGCGCAAGTGATATACAGGTTGCTACCAGAGTATATAAATCCTTTTTTGACCTGGAAAACTTATTCACCTTAAATATAAAAAAAAAAAAAAAAAAAACACCCTAACTAATTTTTTTTTATCTCCAGATGACATACTTATTATGAAAAACAGTAACTGATAATCATGGTACAAATTTTCAATACTCAATTTTTTAATCTTGAGAAATTTGGTTCTCAGTTTATTTTAAAATTTACAAAATTATCCTTGGTTCCTTTGATCTTCTCCAACAATGCATGAAGGCAGTGCTTTGCTCTAAATCAAAGAACAAAGCAAGCAGTAGCATCTGCTTCTGTAACCACTGATTCCTACCTGCAGAAGAGAGGAAAGAGCTTCCTCTGACAGGGCTTTTTTGCAGCTCAGGCTTAGACAGACTGGGGACTATGCCTGCCTGATGCAATTACACGCCAGCTGACAGTAGTTACATGCATATCTTGTAACTGAAAAAAGGAGCTTATGAGTTATTTTTATCTCTTCTCATCTTTTATCCCTCTTTCCTTATTTCTTCATTTAAATGAGAAATTTTACTTGATGGGCAAAACCCCTGTAGGTAAGGTGACTGGTCAATGGTGGAAAAAATAATGAAGGGAGGTGAGTTGCCATTAAAGAGGAAAGGACTGTGATGATAGGGGCTGGTCTGCTGGAAAGCAGCTCTGCAGAGAAGCACCAGAGGGTCCCAGTGGCAACAAGTTCCATGAGCCAGCAGTGAGCCCTTGTGGCCAGGAAGGACAAATGTCTGCTGGGTGCATTAGGAAGGGCTAGGTTGGGTTTCAGATTGGGAAAGGTTATCCTCCCTGCATGCTCTGCCCTGGGGAGGCAGCAGCTGGAGTGCTGTTCAGTTTTGGTTCAAGAAAGACAAGGAACTCCTGGAAAGGGTTTAGTGGAGTGGTATGAAATAATTAGGGGGCTGGAATATCTCTCTTAGTAGGAAAGGCTAAGAGAGCTGGGCCTGTTTAGCCTGGAGAAGAGACAGCTGAAGGGACATTTTATTAATACATACAAATATATTTAAGGCAAGTTACAAGTGGATGGGGCCAGGCTTTTTTCAGTGGTGTCCAGTAGTAAGATAAAAGGCAACAGGCACAAACAGAAACAAAGTAAGTTCCATCTTTATAGGAGGAAAAGCTTCTTAACTTTGAGGCCACCCTACAGAACCTGCTCTAGGTGTACTTACTTCATAGGGGAGCTGGACTAGATGATCTCCTGAAGTCCCCTCCAACCACAATTATTCCATGATTGTGTGGCAAGGAGAAGTGAAATATTCTCTAAAATTTGTACCAGTTGTTGTTTCCATGAAATCTTGAGGGTATCAAATTTGGAGAAAAAAAATCCTATGAGAAATATGCCTAAGCAGAAAAAAAGTTTCTAAATGTTTCAATTATTTAAGAGAAACAATTATAACAAATCTTTCCGGAACATTTTCAAGTTTATGAAAGGAGTGGGATTGTTTCAGGTGTAACTAGTAGAAGAGTGAATCATGAAGAATGAATGATAACATATTTGAAAGAAAATATGCACTAAGCAGATTTCTTTAAAACATCTTAAGTGATCCAAAGCATTTTGATTTTTTTTAATATTTGAAAATATATGCAAATACTACTGAGAAGATGTAGCTTTCGTTTTTGGTTTAGTTTGTTTGGTTAGGGGTATTTTGTGAACTTGTTTAGGATTGTCTTAAAAAAATTATTTATAAAATCACTGATAATATCCTCAGGGTCTTCTTGATTTTCAGTTTTTCAGCCTTCTAACCTCAAAGTCCAGCATGATAAATGGTTATATTAACAAAGTGTGAGTGAATGAGTAACTGACAAAATGTTACAGTAATTAGGTGCTTGGTAATACATACAGAATTTTTTGTTTGGATTGGCCCTTATTGTGGACATTAAATATGTGCTCAAAGAGAAAATAAATGCTATGAGTTTCTGTGCAGGCATAATATAAACTAACCATTACAAAAATCCATAGCTGCAAACAAAGAATTATAGGAAACCATTAACAAAAACCAGTGTTCTGTAATGGAGTTGTAGTTTAGACATAAAGTGAACTTAATGGTGTCATGTTATCCTGGTATTGCTTTATCTCCATGACAGATGAATTGGGAATTCTTTTCTTCTTTTTTCCATACTAAGAAAACCTTGTTCTTACAATTTTTGTGCCTAAGCCACTTCTACAAAAATTTAATCATTGCTGTTACTATGTTTTGTCTTCTGTACAGTTTGTCTTAATGCTTCCTGTAGTGTGCTGGTCAAAACTAAACACTCTGTTCCCACTGTTATCATGGTACCACTTGGTAGGACTCCACAATAAATCTCTGTATCTTGTATGACACTGGTGTTCAAAGCATCCCAGAATTATATGTTTCCTTTCTACAAAAGCCTCACGAATTTGTGTTCATTATAAAAAAAAAAAAATAAATCTATTTGAATGTTAGTTAAATATTACTTGTATACAAATATTCCTTATTTTATATTTGTTTGTATGATTGCAAGCGAAGTGGAACTGTTTGCTTTGTCCTTGTTGCATTCCATAGTCTTTATTTCAGACTGTTTCTCTGATTTATGAAGATCATTCTGTCCTCTCAAGTGTGTTGAAAATCTCATGTTTTGCATCACCTATCTGCTTTGTACTTTTATGCTCAATGCCATCAACTAAGCCTTTCATGAAAATGCCAAATCATGCTAGTTCAGATTTCTGTGATCTATGGCATTTATAATGAAATTTGGCAACACAGTAATAACTACAGGTTTTTGCTCAGGTCTGGGGTTTTGTGGAGGTTTTATCTCATTTTGTTTGAAACATGGTTAAATAAAATATAACAATAATTTTAAAAAACCAGAAATCTACCTTATGCATGATATTGCTCTACAGAGAATTCATGGTGTAAGGAAAAAGCTTTGCTTATACACAGCAGGAAATGTCTTAGCTATATATTAATGCAAGTGTCTCAGAATGATCCCTTGGCAATATTGGATTATTCAGTAGAAAAAATGAAGCATTTATCACATACTATAAGAATTAGATATTCCATATAATGTGCTAAAAAGATTTATCTTGAATTTATTATTCCAGAGCCCATCATAATGCTACAGCTTATAAATTTGAACTGAGAGAAGAGAGCAACTAGTAATGGAATACATTCAGAACATGATAGATAGAAAATTAACCTTATTCTACTATTAAGTTGGTCATAATCAATAGCTTTCACCAGTACCATAAAATGTCCCTAATTTTTAAACTACATTTCCTTAAAATTAACATCTGGAATAAATTGCTTTTTTATTGCTATTATTGTGGGGCACCTTCTCCTTGGGATTACTGTTAAGGTCACATACATTAAAAATATATCTTCAAAGTACAAAATTATTTTGATAAGGAATGCAAAAGCCAGAAGATGCTGGCTTCAGATAAGCCAGCGTTTAAAATATATTTGACATACCAGTAAATTGTCTGAATACTTCAGAAACCACAAGGGCTAGGGAAGTATTTCATAGTTCAAATTTATGGCCTTTTTTCTTGTTGAAATAGAATTAATGCCAATCCTATAGATCAGATACACATTGTTAATTTCACAAAGAGGCTAATAGTTTCTTCATTTATGAAAATACGTTGCTTTAGTGTGCACAGCCTGAGCCTCATTTTACATCCACAGGTTCTCAGATCCATTCTCTTTCACTAAACTTTAGGCATTTTTTTCAATGAAAGACACCAGAACTACATCAATTAAAGAGTAATTTAAATATATACGCTCACAATAGAGGAAGAAAAGGAGAGAAGAATCAACTGTGAAGAGAATGGAGTCTTTTCATCAGTAAAATACAATACATTATTTCTTATAGGATAAAATTCACTTTACCCTGAAAGCCCAAGTAATCATTGTGTGGGAGAAAATGTGTGAATGGGATGAAAAGATAAAAAATCAGACACTTCTCAAAGTAAGCTAGGGTAGGGGGCTGTAGCAGAACTTCCCTGTGATGACTGTAACAACTAATCCAACAGAGGAATTAGGGCATCGTTCATACTATGGCATTAGAGAGCTTGTTGCATTTCCCTAAGTTTTACTGCATGGGTTTTTGGCAGATCTGCTCAGACCACCTAGGCTGCTTTTCTTCACAACTTAGGCATGAGATATCATAATCTATCTCTTTTGACCTGGGCCCCCTACTACTTCTTTGAGCCATGATTACAACACCATTATACCATTACACTATTGCATATTACAAAGGGTTTCCAGGTTTTTATGTTTCTCACTACCCAGTTATAAAACTAGAAGTTCAGGTTAGACTAGATTTTGAGAGATCTGAAGTTATTCTCAAGAATTTGGGTATCTCTCTCATAGAAAAATTTCATTGTGATCATATATAAATATATGCATTCTATATAATTAATACCAGATGACATTAAACATGCTAATTTACAAGCCAGATTTTGTCTTGGAATTACGAAAGGAAAGTCTAGTTTTCTCATATCTCATTTTGTCATGGCCTTTTATTTAGATGGAAATATCAGTTTATTCAGCCAAATGCTGTTTTCATGTTTGACCTATTAATCCCTGTTAATTAATGCATATTGTTAATAATTGGCAAATTTGGTCCATTAGGAAAAATCAGATAATATTTTGAAAAGGAGTGCAATCACCAGATTAATATGGTACATAATAGATCTTTGTGAAGAATCAGTCTTGTAACAAATACTGAAAGCTCCTTCACTCAGCACTCCAATTCTATTTTTTTTCCTCTCCTTAATTTTCTTTTTGCTCATCAAACATGCAGTT
This sequence comes from Erithacus rubecula, assembly GCF_903797595.1. Lineage (NCBI taxonomy): Eukaryota > Metazoa > Chordata > Aves > Passeriformes > Muscicapidae > Erithacus > Erithacus rubecula. Next base: position 17,576,449 of record NC_136687.1, on the reverse strand, counting down.
GTGAAGAAATCAGTAGTAGACAGCTACTAGCCATCATTTAGGCAAGGAAGCTCAAAGTTTTCTTGATCCTTAAGAGTTTTTGATATGTATCTGCTAGTGAGTATGTGTAATTCTCATAAATACATTTGGAAGTAAAGTTCAGTTTCTTTCTTGTAGTCTCAGGAACACTTTAGAGAAGTGTTTGAATGTAGGTGCTCAAAACACATTATCAAAACCAATAGAAGAGACAAAAAAATTTTAAGAAAGGTAAATGGCTGTTTTTTCTTGTGTGTGTTTAGAAAGTTTTGATCTGGTTTTGATTCAGAGCACTTCTTTCTTTCTATTTCAGAAGCCATGCATGCCAAAACACAGGCTTTTGATCTCTGTGAATTGTACTGTGAATTATAGACACAGATTGGCCAATGAGCATTCAAGCCCTGTATGCTCACTTGATTTCTTGTTCTGGTACAAATGAAAGCTATTACAAAGTCATAATAACTTTTTTTTTCTAATGTAAGTTGATATATAATGAGCATGTTGGATTGGTTTTCAAATTTTATTCTCAAAAGTACACAAACTCCTGTGAATTTACCATAAGGGATTCGATAAATACCTGGCAGGGTACGTCAGGAGTAAGAACACAAAGTCAAACAGGAAATGGAATATGAAGTTGAACATGTTGTCTGAGCAGACACTTCTGTATTAGGCAACCAAAGATGGTACATAGACAGCATCTCTGCCATCAAACTAAAATTAAAATGTCTTGTTTCTCACCCTAAAATTCCTGAGAAATACAGATGCAATAGATGATATTGGTAGCCCTCTACTAGTTATTATGTTAAGAACCTGATGCAGGAGGACTGTCCATGACTTTGAGGCAACACACAAGATTTCAGTAATTTCTGTGCCTTCCTATATCCAAAATCATTCTGTAATGAAAGGTACCTGAGTCTGGAAAGTATTTTCTGCAAAATCCATTGCACTTCAAAAAGCATCTGATATGAAAATGATGTGTACAGCCAAATACACTACTATTTGTAACTTATGTGCATTTATATTTATTTTAGCTGTTAGCACTTTGAAATTCTAGCCCATGATTTGTTGTTCTATAGTGTTCCACACCCTGTCTTGCTAGACTTAAGATCTAATACATGGGTTTGCTGACTGGTTTCCATGTATCCTTGTATGTTGGTTTGCTAGTTTGCTTGTTGTTGATGACATTGAAAGGATCTACACAATAAACTGTTTCTACAAAATCCTTCCAAACATACATGAAATAATTTACTCCCAGTAGCCTATGCTGTAAAAATGCTAATGAAGTTAGATTTAATAGTAGTAGTGAACTAAAGAGAATTGTTGAAACTTGACCTTAGTTATTCAGGACACTATATAATATAGAGAAGGGTAGTTCAGAGGTTTAGGCAAATTCCCTTTGAGAATTCAACATAGGAAATTTTCCCATGTGATAGCCCTCAATGGATTTCTTCCCATTAGCTTTGTACAGACAGCTATGCAAGGCCCAAAAGGCATTTGACAGTCTAATTTGGAAGCATAAATACTGCTATCATGTGACTAATTTTCTTTACCTACTGATTATGTCTGACACAGCACACTTCAAAAAGTCACAGTGCATGCAAATATCATGACAGAATAACAGTACTTACAGTATTGTGCTTACTTTGATTAACTGTGGTGTAACTTACTGGAAATAAATTATTAGCAAATGCAGCAAAAGGACACTGCTGTTGCAATAAAGTGAATCTAAACTGAATCAGCAAACAAGATAAATTGCTATTGTCCTTATTACACAGAAAAATAATTCTTTTAGTTGAACTATATAAAAAAAGCTTTGACATTTGCTTGTATTTGTTTTTATTAGCACTCATTAGGATTTTATCCTTTTCACAGATGAAAGATCAACACCAGATGTATACTGAGAGAAAGAAAAGAAAAAGTATTAGCTATAATGCTTAGCATTTTTTTCACTAATTGCAGATAATTGCAGATATTTTTTGGTCCTTGTGATTTTAATTTTTCTTCATTATAGGGACAAACCTTAGGCATCATTAGAATAAAATAGGAGCAATACCACTGAACATTCCCAGCATTCTATACAGCAAATCCACTGATTTGATACACATGAAAAATAAATTTCCATATATATTATGTAACTGACTTATTATACAAGCGATAGTATTTAAGAATTAATTCATTCATTTATGCCATTGCTGAAAAATAGGTATCATATGTATCACACACATTATGTGTGTCACATAATTTCTCAAAATATTAGTTACTACTCAAGTGTTTTTCAACACATACTATAATTTTTAGCATGCACTCAAGAGACCCAAGAAAAGTAAGAGATAAGAGAGAGTGGCATGTGAGAGAAAAACTGAAAAATTCATACATAGAAAAGCTTTAGGTAAATTTCTATCAGGATATTTAATAATATCAGTAAAATATCTTCCTTACCAAATGTCAACTACTGCTGAAGAGAAATGCTGAAAAAAGTTCAAAGAATAATGATAAAAATGTTAAGAATAATAATATAAATTAATTTATACTTATTTTTATATTGTTATTAATACCAAATGTAATGTGAGGGTTTGTTGTTTTGGTTTAGTTTTCTAATCAGATAACTCTTTTGTGAAGAGAGAAAGAATGCGCTCCCTTTTAAAAACTGAGTTCTCTTAGTGTTTCATACAGTGCAGGCAAGGTACTTCTTGCTCTGCTAGTTAAAGCTGAGAAGGAATCAGCAGTTGGGAAGGCAAAAAAATCTCTTTACAGCAAGTATTTTAGGCCCAGTGTATAACAGATCCTCATCTTCCAGAAAATCATTTGACATGATAAAAATATTTTGCTGTTCCTGAGACAATAGTTCTAAATATTTATAATTTTAACTAATCTACATGCAGTTGAAAGTAATATTTTTTCCTATCGCATGGTACATATATAATGATATCATGGTAAACATAATCTTTGTTGCAAATCTGATAATTTAAAGTACCTTGAGATATGAGGGGAAAGTTCCAGATAACAAATTCATACAAAGTAAACTTCAGCACTGTAAAAGTGTGTTTAACTCTTCTCAAATTCTCTGTTTATATTATTACCATCTTTTGAAGAAGGAATGATACTTGATAGTGGCTGCAATGGCAGATTGTACTGTTTTGTGACAGATTTGATGCTTACAGAAATAGTTTTTTCTGAAGTTCCAAGAGTTCATCCCACACTAAAATCCAGTTATTTCAATAGCTCGAACAGTATTTCCTGCAGCTATCTTTGTATTGTTACACAAGTTCTTTAATACAATAACTGTACAAGGACTCTCAGACATTCCCAGTGAACAACCATCTCCTGAGAATATTATTGTTGTCTGAAAAAGCATAAGATCTGTCCCAGCCTTTTGAAGAATAATAGTTAGACATTTCTTATGCAAGAAAGAAAACACTGCTTTTATAAGTATCATCATTAATGTTTCTGGTGTTCCTTTCCATTTGAGAACCTTAATGAAGTATAACATTTTAAATAATTTATGTTATGAGGAATGCAGTGGAACAAATTCTAAAATAAAATGCAATCGTACTGTATGAAGTTGAACACAGTAAATTGTGCCTTTACATGTAATGGGAGATGAACAGTGAGAGGGAATCACAGAATGAGTCAGGTTGGAAAGAATCACAGTGGATCATTTAGTCCAAACACCTTGCTCAAGCAGGGTCATTCTAGAGCACATTGCACAGGATTGTGTACTGATGGTTCTTGAATATCTCCAGAAATAGATTCTACTACTTCTCTGGGCAACTGTCAGGGGTTTGACTTGGGTTTGCCAATTTTAATATATTTAATTTCTTTTAGAGATAGGATTTAGGAGCAAAGACAAGGCAGGCTTAAAACTTAAAAGGGTATAAGAAGAAACTTATTAATAACACAAAAACACAAGAAAGTCAGAATAAGATTTCCAGATTATTCCCTCCTCTCCCTTCCTTCATTCCACATTTCTTAACAACAACATACAGAAAACATTTCACTCGGTTATCTACTTAAATAATCATTTCAGTTCACTCTAGTGAGAAAAGTTCCTTTTTTGGTTTAGGCTTAGGAGATGTCTTCACTTTCACAATCTGCATCTGCCCAGCTCTACAAACCATGAATTTCCTCCCTTTTCCACAGTCCTTCCAGAGCTGTGCTGTGGGTTATGATGCACATTTGGGGTATTACTTTTAAAGACAAGCTGCTGAAAAACAAAAATTCTCTTCATCTCTTTTTCCTATTAAATGTCTCTGTCCATATTTCCAGTCCCAAAACCCCATTTCCTCAAGGTAAAAAAGATCCTTTTTTCAAGCACTTAAACCTCCCCAAGTATATTTAACAGTTTAAAGGAATTTTATTGTAGTCACAGTTCCCTTATAGCCCACAAAAAAGGGTTTTCAGCTACTTAACAATGGCATCTTTTCAACCTCTTCCCATCTGGAATACTTAGCCTTTATTTCACTGACTTCAGTAGACTTCTGCTTCATTCCTCTCATTCCAGGGAGCTCAGGAGATCCAGTCTCATCCAGGCACCAAAAAGGTTAAGCTTGCATCCAGAAAGTGAAGAAACTCGGCCAAGCCACGCTGGGAAAAATGTGGCCGTGGTGGAAAAAAAGCTGGACTTGTTTCTGCAGCATAGTCAGCTGAGGGCCTTTCTTCTCAGAAACAGGGGGGAAGGGAGAGGGTTTTGGTGACTCCCCCCGCTCAGCCTTGCTGCATGGAATAAAGAAACCGAGCCCAGCCGGGCCGGACCGAGCTGCGCCAAAGCCGAGCCAAGCCAAGCCAAGCCGAGCCAAGCAGAGCCAAGCAGAGCCAAGCAGAGCCAAGCCAAGCCAAGCAGAGCCAAGCAGAGCCAAGCCGAGCCAAGCCAAGCCAAGCAGAGCCAAGCAGAGCCAAGCAGAGCCAAGCCGAGCCAAGCCGAGCCAAGCCAAGCCAAGCAGAGCCAAGCAGAGCCAAGCAGAGCCAAGCCAAGCAGAGCCACGGCCCCTGCTAGAGCCAACCTTACCTCCCGAGGCCAGAGACAAAAGAGAGCAATTTAGCTTTACCAATGTGATTTGTGAAAGCGAAATAAGTTTTTAATTGGTTTCCCGAGCTGTCCACTACTAAATCAGCTCTCTAATTGGTCCCCACAGCTGACAGGGGAAGCCCCCAGAGAGGGGTCAGCCCTCTTGTTTCCGAGCTCTGTGCTGCTCTTCTCAGATGGCTTTCCCCTCCGCCCACCACCCCTCCATGTGAAAGCAGCACAGCAACCTGTTCCAGTGCTCAGTCATTCACACAATAGAGAAATTCTTCTGCATATTTATGTGGAACCATCAGTCCATCAGTTTCTGCCCATTGCCTCATCCTGTTGCCTCATCCCATTGAGCAGAGTCTGGCTCCAGCCTCTTGGAACCCTCCTTTGAGACATAGATGCACATTGATGAGGTTGTCTCTCTGTTGTCTCTTCTTGAAACTGAACAGGCCCAGCTCCCTCTGTCTTTTCTTGTAATAGATGTTCCAGAGGCTAAATTGTGTTTGTTGCCCTCTGCAGCACCTGGATACAACGCTTGCACTTCAGACAGTTCTCCACTCAACTCTGCAAGCCATGGAAATCCTTCTGAAGCTTCTGCACAGCACTCTGGGTTACTGGCCATCCTCCCAGCTTTATGTCATCAGTGATCTTGCTGAGGAGGCATCTGGTCCTTCATTGAAGAACATTGATAAATAAGTTGCACAATACTGCAACCAGTATTGAACCTTCCAGGACACCACTTGTGACAGGTCTTGTGCAAGAATCTGTGTCGCTTGCTATGACCCTCTGTGATCTGCTGTTCAGCCAGATGGGAATATCAGAGAAAACCAGAGGGGATAGGGGAGATTCAATAGCAAAGAAAAATTTCCAGAGCAAAAGCATAATTTGTGACCTTGAATCTTAATTAGTTATTTTCTTGGAAGGATTGCCAAGCATTTTTTCCTAGAAGCAAGGCCAATTAAAAAAACAAAACAAAACAAAACAAAACAAAACAAAACAAAACAAAAAAAAACAAAAACAAAAACAAAAAAAACCCCAAAACATCAACAACAAAAACCTAATATCTACAAAACCCAAGAAACAATCAACAAAACAAGCTGTGATTTAGAAAGGTATTAATGAGCTTTTCTTATCTTGGGTTGGTTTTATCAAGTATGGTATTGAAATCTTTTACTAATCAAACTTAAGTCAAAGACTTTTTAACTCAGCTTACTGGATGTTGTCCTAAAACAAGCAGCACAGATTCCTTTTTGGTTGATGTAAATTGGACACTGATATAAATTGCACATAATTTATACTGTTTTCCTTTTACTCCATGTCAGTTTAGGTTTGGTTAATTTTCCTGTTTGTTTTCTCAGGAAGCCCTAAATCCCCGACACCCAGAGATACAAGACCTCTGTCCCTTTAGCTTTAGGTCCTATAAATAACTGATAGATGTTCAAACAGTGACACAAAAGAAGCAACAGAATTGTTTCAGGTTAGTATCTGCAATTAGGTTTATATTTTTTAATAGAATTTTCCAGGCTTCTAATCAATCTGATTGTCTTATATTCACTAGAAACTTTCATTCTGATAAAAGTAAAGAAAGGAGGAAGGAAGAGAACAGGCAGAAAACTATGTATTACTGCCTTCTATAATACCTCAAAATTGCTTGCTAAATTAGTTAAGATTGGTTCAAAATCAGATTTCAGAAACTGAAGTTATATCTGATTTCTCTGACACACCTTATTCATACACTATTTATGCAACACTTACAGTGTTACTGTCATTGAACGTTTGAACAAAATCTCATTTTGTCCTGAGAGATTTCTGTTCAACAGGTAGCAGATGGCCATGTGCTGTCCTAGCCATACAGTTTTGTAAGCTTAATTACTTTCTGCATTGTCTCATCTTGCACAGTCAGTACTACTACACTTATTCTGACAACTGATTTTCTATTCCTTTTATTTGTACCTAGAATTTGGTCAATGAAACAAGCCCAGCTTCTTGCATTTTGTGCCATCTTCAGAGGTTATGAATACATATCTCTGCCTGTCCATTCCAGAGTCCACCCAAAAATCTTACAGAAATAAGAACTGTGGTTCTTTCATTCCGGATAGGAAGGGAAATGATATTCTTGCTTCTGGACTATATGTACCTCATAAAGCTATCTTCTCTGTAAAAGATATGACCCTCCAGTCATGTGCAACTTTGGAAGCATTTCTGGTGGGTCCAGATTCTTTTGGTATGCACTGGCTTCTTTTTTTGCCCCCCCTTCTCCACCCCCCTCTCGCCCCCGCCCCCCCAAAAAAAAATTCACATTATTTTAATGAAAGTGAGATAATGAGCTAAACAAGCTAAAGCAGCACTGGGTCTGCACAGGAGAAGTGTTGTAAAAACCAACAGCTTTTTAACATGAAAGATGGAAGTTTCTAGTGTGTCTATGCAGCACCTGAAAAGATGTTGAGGGACATTGAATCATTATTTCAGATTCTGATTACTTAGTTGTCACTGCAGATACATAGAATTCTTTTGGTTACCTAATTCTTCCATTGAAGTACACTCCTGCAAAGAGCAAATTTGCCACTGTGCAGAGCAGTATGAGTATTTTTAATGATTAAAGATAACTTCTGGCTGTAAGTAATACCATGTTCCCTTTCTGTATGGTAAGTTAGCTTCTAAAAAATTCTTGGGTCTGTTTTGTGTATTAAATATTAATTTTGAAGCTGCTGAAACTGAGGTTTTGCTCATTTAGCCACACATTTTTTAAGATACTCTGGAGTAAACAAGGTATCTGCATGGGGTAATACATATTGCAGTGCCTGTAGGAAACTTACACACTTCTAAGGTTGAATCTGGGGATCAGAGAGTTTTCATGTTGTCAAATGGTATTAGACATCTATATATGACCAACTGACTCGTCCTTAGTGTTGAATAATATTTTAATGCTCTTTTATCCTGTGCAAAACAGTCAGTTAGAAATCCTGTTATTGCAAAGGACTAATTTAGAGTAAGTCTTTGCTTAGTAGCAGTGCATGATGCAGTAGCAGTAGCATGTGTTTTGACTTCTAACATGAAGAAACTATTCTGTGTATGATGTATGATATATATCTTTTTATAAAAACCTTACATATCTTTACATTGAGTGAATATGGAAATGCTGTTTCTGACTGTTAAATTAGTTGAAATAAACTGACTGTGCTTTGAAGAATTACGCTACATGGTGGCAATGAAGAAAAAGTAGATTGCACTTCCTTCCATTTTATATTTGGAGTTTTTATGTGGACTTCTTCCTTAACTACAAGGAGAGAAGAGTTCTCCACAAAGTTCTAGAGGGACCTCTGTGCAGGTCAAACAATGGCATTGACACCAACAGGGAACACTACCTGTTGCAAAAAGTATTTTCAGACAAGCTTAACCATATAGGAGTTTCAGAAGCATGTTGTCAGGGACCAGTGGTTCAAGTTATAATTAGACTGAGTTGCTGTCATTCACTTTACTGGTTTATGTTGAATTTCACAAAAAGGAAATTCAGTGCTTTGAAGGGCTATGCAGCACACACAGTTTCTTGTCATTATGAATATGTGCTTTTACCATTATTTGATTGAGCTCCTGTAGATATATTTTAGTGTAGAATATGAAATACCCTTAGAGAGAAAGGTCCTCTGTTTTTCAGTGAACCTGCATAAGGAATTCAGCACCACACACTCAGAAGGTAAAAAACAGAGATGTCTCTGTATAGTATAAGCCTGAATAAATACCACCTTTCCAAAATGATGACAAGTGCTTAACTGTAATTACATACATTTCTAATGCATTTTTTATCTGCTGAAAACCCTGATGCAAGGTGGGTTTGTTTTTTTTTTTTTTTGCTTATTGTAAATCTTAGGCTGAACTTTCCTCCTTTCTACAGTGTGATAACTTCAAACTTATCCTCAGTGCCTTGCTGATATCAATTCTGACCCAACTGCATCCTGCTGAATTGCATGAGGCCCTGCAAAGTAGCTTTTATGTTTTAAGGTACAACTACCATAATCTTCTAAACTATCTGATAAAATTTTAATCTCTCTGCCCTCCTTTTTAGAAATCAGCCAAGGAAAGATGTGTTGACAGCATCTTATTTTATTTATTTCACACAAATCCCTATGTCTGCGATGTTTAATCGTTTATCTTCTTCCTCCAGTTTTCCTTCCCCCGCCCTCTCACTTTAATCTTTTCTTTCCATTTGGCTTACTGTGGCTGAAGTCCAGCTTTGCTTTATTCTAATTATTGTGCAGACTATATTCCTTTATCTAAACACACTCTTTGTTTCCTAAAATGTTCCTGTACTTTATCATTAGATTCTCTCAATGTCATCACTGCTAGTGCTTTTCCTGTCTTGATTATTTGATCATTGATGACAGAAAGGATGAGCTGCAGTTTATTAGATTTATTCTATGGGGTTTGTTGCTAGGTGATACCCTTTAGCCACTGCTATAAATACTTAATAGTCTTAAGATTAAATTTCCTTGTTACTTTACATTTAAACAGTGAAAGGTACCTGAACTTTCATGATTTAAAGTGCATTAGAAAACTATTTGGATTAAGGGAGAATTCTGATTGGCTGCTAGATTATTGCTAAGGGATGGATTAATTTGTATGAAGCACACGGTTCTGCACTGCTGTACAGTATTTCAAACTGCTAAACTCATCTTATTCCAACAGTTTGACATACCTTCTTTTTTCAGACTGAAACTGTTAGGAGAGGAAAATCACAGCTAAGCAAGCTATTTGGTAATCATGAGGTAACATTCAAGAAGGATTGAAAGTTTGAGGCTCTGCTGGGGTGTATGATTGTCCTATGTTAATCACATTCCTTATCTCACCTTGCTACCTAATATTTATCCAACTAAAATTAACTATTTAACTCATGCATGAAATAATTCCCATGTAAAATACAGTACTATGATTATACTATGGTTGTTGTTATAAGAGTGTCTGCAAAAAATCTATTTAGTGGCTGAATATTTTTGTAATTATGAAGAGAGTTATCTTCTTTCAAGCAAGATTTTAACCAGAAACTGGAATCAGAATGGAAAATGTGGTTTTGCTGTCATTTTTATCAGTGAAGTTCAAACATATTATTCTTAGGCCTGTGCTCTCATTTAGGTTAAATCATTTTTTCATAACCCTGCCAGTATATAGGACCCATAAACTAAACCTCTTTTAAGGCTAATTTTGTTGCTATAGAAAAATAAAGCAGCCTTTTATTTTAAATTATAAGTGGGCCTCATGACTCTTGTTTCAAGACCCCTCACTTCAAAGATATTTTTTTTTCCTTTTACTTTATATTCTGCTCTTGCTTAGTCCTCTTCAGGGTTCTTAAAATACTGCTGAAATGAGTTTGTGCTACAAACAAATTAGACAGATATTACAGCAACTGATAATTTAGTTAAGATATATAGCTTTACAAAAATCATTTCCAAATGCTTAATCCTCATTAAGGGTGTAAATGTAGATAAAATAACAGAAAAAAATATCATATAATTGAAAAATGTGGAAATAAATTAAACTGGAAATAAATGTTTAAATTAATGAAATTCAAATCTTAGTATAGCTTAACAATACAATGAACCAAAATATATGGGAGAAGCATGCAGGATGAAGAAAAGCATATTACCAAAATGATGACAATGTAGAAAAAAATAAAGCAATATCTCCATATTTTTATTTTGGTTTATTAAAGAGAGGGACAAGAATTCATTTTATTATACTGCATAAGTATTTCCTTGCAGGAGAAATAACTGTTAAGGTGCTCTTAAACAGAGTGATCAATGCAACCAATATAAAAGCCAGAAACATTTCCATAGGAAACCTAAGAGAATTCTCTAAAATTCACAGTAGTCTATCTCTAGAAAGGTTTACTATGAGAAGTGCTGAATTTTGTGTCACTTGAAGATTTTCTATGTTTGAGTGCCATTTATTAGCCTCAATGCAGTGTAACTGAGTGCAAGGGCCTATCTTAATTTAAAGGTCAGACAAAATGATGCAGTCATCATAAGCACTCACACACACACACACACACACACACACACACATATATATATATATGTATGTGTATATATATATATAGTCAGGAGAGACTTCAAAACGTTCCCCCATCACAGTGAAGAAGGTAATTAGATAAATACCATCCCAACCCCCAAAAACTTTAAGTAACTAAACACAACAACAAAATCAAATGGGAGAAGGCCAAAACTCAGCAAAAAATATATTCTTTGCTCAGCGCTTAATATTTTCTGTCAAGGATTAGAATCCCACTGTATTGGATGTAATAAAAAAAAATAAAACTGTCCCAGATGGCTTATATTCTAAACAACTGGCAAAACACAACCACTGAAAAAACAGTGTCTGCAGGGTAAGATAAGGTTACTGTCCAGGCAGGCATGTGTGAATAAATTAAATGTGGCAATGGCTCAGCCATTACATGTGGTCATTGGTCTAACCAACACAAGAGAGCAATTATTCATAGGAGTATTTTGGTACATATTTTCCCTTACATTTTTATTTAATTAATTGCGTTTGTCTATATCCCATTGCATGGGGAAAAAAAGTCACAGTCATGCCTACTTATTATTTTCACATTTACTAATGTAAATTAAAATTCACAAAGCACAATCTTTATTTCTACCAATATATTTCACCATTTCATTGGTTTAATATTTCATGTAAAGAAATCAGCTGATCACCAATACTTCCCTAGATTTGCTGACCATAGGTTTGATATTACAAACCCTAAATCCTGAATGACCAGTTCAGTAACTAGCCTCTGCACTTACTATTTATATTCTCACTACAGATATGATTATGCCAACTTCAAAAGCATCTCTCATTATGTCAAAATATTCTACCTAAACTATACAACATAATTTAATAATAATGAAGTCTGCTTGTGCTGGGATAAAGTTTTCACCAAGGCACATGAGAGCAGACACATGAAACTTCTGACAAGCATTTTCATAAAATAGCCCCAATGATAACTGCTAATCTGAACAGATTTGTAGCTAAGCAGCATGAAGGATAAGAAGGTTTAAAACTAAAAATAAATATAATAATTTTCATTAATGTCTTGAAAATTGCAGTTTTATTTCTCTGTAGTAATTATACCATAAGATGAGAAACCTTCTGGAGTCTTGTTTCAGGGTTTAATTGGCAAAGAAGATAGTTACAACCTCATAAACAGGTAGGAAATGTTCTTAACCTGTTACCAAATAAATAGGATGCCTAAGGGGAAATTTCAGACAGAAAACACACTAGTGTTTTCAGCATTTACCTACTTCATAAACAGTATATACACTCAGTAGTTTATCATTTTCCAAAAAAAATTTTTACTCATGAGCAATAATAAAAGCCTGTTAAGAATTCTTGGCATTAATGATGTGACATCAGTGTAAGACTAAATATCACTGTAAAAAACAATCTCTTTCTTATCTCTGTTTTCCTCATATTAATTGTGATATATCAGTATGAATCCACAGGCAGTGTCCAAATCCAGTGAAGCTGGAAGTAATTCACAAGGCCTTAGACTTGTCATTAGTGAAACCATACACAGAACCTCTGAAGGACACAGAGGTGATTTGAATACACACTTCATTTTAAATAATAATAATCTAAACCTGTTGCAGTTATTTCAGAGATCATGTTTATTGACTTATTGTTTCTGAGCACTTTTTAATACGTAAGGCTTTAGTTTTTAATAAGTAAAGTGTTAAGACACCATAAAAATATATATAAAGATTAAAATATATTCTGTTACCAGCCATTTATTCATATTAAAAAAAAAAAATCCTGGATGAACTTTATACACTAATTGAAAAATTCTGCAATTTACTGTTATATTCAACAGTCTATTTAGTAAAAAATTCATGGTATATAATTAAAATATTTATCACTTTTTTTCAAAACCAGGGACAATGGTATTCATATTTTCAGATTATATTAACATGATCTGTTTCATCATAGTATATTTGTAGAAAAGAATCACAGTTTTAAATTTTTATTCCTCTACATACAAGATCACATTAGCTTCTTTGTATTGGGGAGTTTGATTTGTCTTACTGGTTTTATGTTAAAATATTATCAAGGCATTAGCACTAAATACATATTTAGAGTAATATAGCATAGCATAACATAACAGGAGAAGTAATCTATGTCCATTTTTATGAATTCTTAACTGAATCCTTATAAGTGACATTCTTAGAATTGACAGATGAGATAGGTGTTATTGGGAAGCTTCTTCTGAGGAAACATACCTTAGTTTATTTCTCAGAACCCTTGAAAATCTTGGGACTTAATATTTCATCCACTGAAATGTCATTTTAAGAAAATCTGTGTCAAATTATCTCTTTAGAAACCCAGAAAAGCATGTGTATGTTGAAGCAAACCCATACCCAATTCTTGTAGTTCAGGTCAAAAGAGCATTCAGTGCTCTTCTGGTTCATTTTTCCCTCTCTCTTTTCAAGCATGAATAATCAGCATGAAATAGAGGATTTACCTTTCATTCTTAACATGTGTATTTGCACATCCACTCTGAGATTAGCCAAAATATAAAAAGCACAGAAAAAGCATTGGAAAACTGCTGAGGATGTAGTCATAAACATTTGGAAACGTTCCCTCCCACACTTTACTATCTGAAAACCTCTTTGGAAACTTCTATTCTAGGTCATCCCCTCAACTCAGAAAAGGAGTATGAAATCTAAAAATTATTCACATAAAGACTATTAAAGAAATTACTACACAATAATAGATTTTATAATGACACTAAGAATTATTTCTTTCGTGGATTGAAAGCATCTGATGTGTTTCTGACTACAAATTTCATATAGTAAAATTTATTTCCTTATATTTTTCATCTTAAATAGTGTCATTAACATCCATAGGACAACCTAAATGGATAAGGTAAGCTAGATTTGTCCCCAGTTTATTTTCTACTCTGTCTTATTTGAATGCAAACATCTTTGAAGATTTTGTATAACCACTTCAAAAATTTAAACAGAACCTCAAGAGAGGTTGTGTAATTTTCAGTTCACTGAACCAGAGAATAGTCTCTCAGAGCTGTTTCAGTGTTGTCATTACTTCCACCTACAAAAGAAACAGTGATGACTCAAAGTTGGAAACAAGAATAAATAAGCAAATACCTTCATACCAGATAGCTTTCAGAAACTGCCTATTCAACATTTTTCTTGAAAGTTTTACCTGTGGTAGATAACTGGAACTTTAGCTTCAGTATCTGAAGTCCCCTCAGTGCATTTCAATATATTTCATCACTTTGATAAAGTAATAAACAGACAACTTAATTTCAGCCCTAAACTTTTCTTTTAAAGAACCAATCAGAATAAATAATTTGCTGAACACCATAAATTTAAATTGGGACCAAAATGCATATTCCAAGCCTACATAAATTAATGATGTACTGAAGGACACAGTAGGTTTGATGACTCCTTGTGTATATGGTTTCAAATAGGAATACAAATAGACATTTCTCCTTAGAGAATAAGGTCTTCTGAATCTGTGTCTTACTGACCTGAAGGCTGCACACATCCTGAAGGATGGTTTCATGAAAATTACATTAAAAAGGAACTTATGTTTCATGAAAATTGTGCTTTTACCAAACATTACTAACAGTGTGCTGTTATACTTGACTAAATAAAATTTGGGGCATCTTATTTTCTGTAAAAAAAAAAATCTTTAGAAATACTCTTTATGCAAGGAAAAAATACTAGCACTTTGAATTATAAATTCTGTGAAAGTTTGAAAATATTATACTTTTTATATCTGTGTGCACATTGCTAATGAGGGTGATTCCATTCACTAATTCTAAGTAAGTAGTCACATCTCTATATCAAATTACAGAGTCTCAGAATATGCTGAGTTGGAAGGATCCCACATGATGCCATATGTACTTGCATATATACATATATATTATATGTGAGTGTATATATATACTCACATAATAAATGCTGGTCATGTTATGTGGAAATTTGTGAGCTACTTTAAAGTTGTTAGATTATTTATGGTAGTAAATTCAGTGGAAATTAATTACATTCATTACATTAACAAATGCAGCAAAAAAATTAATTTAAGAATTGTGACAGTTCTCATATTATCTCTTAGGAAGGTTTTCCTAGAAATTAGATTCCCATTGTTAGAAATTGTTACTAACAATCATATTATATCTGAAATGCTTTGCTAATGTTTTTATGAGTCACACAAAATTCTATTATACAAATCTTAGATCCATAAAGGCTTTTCCCTTTGGTGCATGAAACAAGAATAAGAGACAACAGGTGTAAGTTAAATTAAGAGTGGTTAAGACAGGTTAATAGGAAGAAAAGAAATCTAATATTTAATATAGAAGCTGATTTCCAAAAAAGGTAGGAATTTCTTTTCTTTCAGTTTTTAAAGCATGGACAAAGTGGGAAAATGGAGTTATACTTACCTGATGATGCATTGAGCAGGGAATTGGATTAGTGATCACTCAAGGGACCTTTTGAAAACATATACTGCAACTTTTCAGCTCTACAACTTCATGCATCTGTCAGTGAAATTCAAAATCCCATTTTTTAATCAAACTCATAGAGTATTTAAGTGATTCATTATTCCTTTCTTTTAAAGTAATTTTTGAAAGCAAATGTAATGACTTCTTATCACCTCATTGTATGCAGGTATTTCAGGTCACCTTTTTTCTCATGTGTTAAGTCCTTTTATTTTATACTAAGCTTTAATCTAATTACTTCATTCTAATATTTAAAATATTTGTTCGTGTATTTTCATTACTTTCCCATTGCTATACAGAAGATGTTTAAATAAGTATTCTCTTAAAATAATGAGCTGAGGCAAGAAGTTTTCAACATAGGTTACCAATGAAGATATATTGTTGTCTCTTTTAGAGGTGCTGCCATGCAAACATTCATATTGGAAAGGGAGTAAATGATGAAATGGACAATTTTGCTAGTGAGTCAAAACAAAATTTTAAAAATTAACATTGGCTGCAATCATTGCATGAATTTGTTTTATTGTAATGATTATTCAGTAAGGTAGGAAGTGAATAATTTCAGTTGATGGCAAACAATGTAAATAGGCAAAATGATAACTACCCTACCTCTACCCTGTCAGGTAAATAATCTGATTCTACTCAGCAAAAACATCTTACATTATTATAAGCTGCTCTCTAAAAATATCAGATTCATGTCAATAACAATGAAAAAGAGAGGAAGAATGTCAAGTATTATTACCAAAAGAATTTAGAAACCTACAATATCTGATTACATTGTTGTATAAACTCATGGTACATACATATCTTGAGTGCCTCATGCTGTTCTAATCATCTGTCTGAGAAAGTCAAAAAGAAAGATGACAAGCATGAGCAAAGAAATGGAACAGTTTTCATATTAAGAAATACTTAATAAACTAGGACTATTCAGCCTGCAGAACAGACAGCAGGAGATGTGGTATTGTTGCTCAGCATTAGGCTGTGAAAAAATGGATTAAGAAACAATTATTCACTCTCTTTCAGTGCCCAGGAAATAGGAACATCCAATAAAGTTATCAAGCCAAAGGAAGTACCTTTCCACACAGAGTAAAATTATGTTTTAGATCTCTTTATTGTCAAGAGCTGTGGAGACCAGAAGTATAAGGAGATTCAATATGTGATTAAGCAATTGTGAAAAATCTATCAAGCTCTATCCAATCCAAGAAAACAGATACATCCTATCAATGTTTCTTTTCAAATACAACACCCAATAATATTAATTCAGCACTGGAAAACTCAAGAGTATTTTTGCTCTTCTTGTGTGGGCTTTGAATCACTTTGATTATTTACAGTAGTTCAAAAATTTGAATATAGATTTCAAATAGTGATTTTTAACTTTCTGATTGTATTCAGCTCTTTCTTATTTCACTACTCAATGTTTCAAAGTTTAACAAATTTTAAAGGCAAAAAATAACCTGAATTACAAATCAAATAACGCAGAAAATGGACAATATATTGAAAAACGAAGTAGATTTAAAACAGATGTAAGTACATATTTCTTTCTTGAAATTTCCTCCACAGAAAATTTAGAAAACAGAACCTGCAGATTCAGAAAGAGATTAGAAAAACTGCTGAACAAGAAAAATGAATGGCTGCTACTTTGGTGTGTATGCTGCAACATTCCTCATACAAATTATGGACACTGAGACAATGTAAGGGAAATGAAAGCTGTGGGCAGCACCTTCTGTTGCTTTGTTGGTAACAGAAAACTATGCTGAAAGTACTAATAACTTTACTTGGCAAGATATTTCTTATGTTGTTAAAAGTGGAGCACTTCATGCTGAAGTGTCATATTATTTTTTGGGTTTTTTACATTGAAGAGCATTTTAGAGTAAATGACTGGTATGAAATCATCCAGAGTAAGGGATACCCTGGAAACCAGCTAAATCATCCCAGAACTGAAAGGGATTTTCACCTGGAATCTCGTGTTTTTTTCAGAAAACTGTATCTAAAATATTCTACTGTAATTTTTATTCTGACAGAGTGGCTATGACAACATAATTTGGAAAGTTTATTGAAATGTGGGATTTTGTGTTACATGGAAGTAAGTATTCATAAAAACAAGATAAAAAAATTTAAAAAGACTGTAATGAGGTGAGGGCAGTATCTTCTGCCCTGCCTGAAGTGAGAGAAGTAGAAATGTAGTTGAGACTGGGGAAATTCTGATTACATTTCTCACTCTTAGGGTATTGGAATAGGTTGCCCAGGGAGGTGGTGGAGTCACCATCCCTGGAGGTGTCCAAGAGGCATCTGGGTCTGGTGCTGGGTGATGTGATTCTGTGTTTACAGTGGTAGTGTTGGGTGGGTGGTTGGACTGGGTGATCTCAAAGGTATCTTCCAAACTATAATTATATAATTCTACTTGATAATCCCTAAAGAGCACATACCATCGCATGTATCTGTCCCAGTTCTTATGGCAGAGGTCAGAACACTGTTGAAACATAGAATAATAGAAACACAGAAGTAAAAAGCCAGAATGACAAATTTTAGTTTGTTTCTTGTCACTAAATTATTTCTGGGACAAGTTTGTCTAACTTGTTTTGAAAGATTGCATTGATACATATTCTACATTTTCTTAGAAAATCATTTTCATTAATTTCTTCTTAGTAGGTAATAAAAGTTAAATAAGATGTTCAGATTGAAGTATTTTCAGATAGACAGTATTTAGGCTGTATTAAGTACTTCATAATATTCTTTGCATAGCTTTTTTTCTTACAGGTAGATCTGTCATAAAGCCTAGCATATAGCAGGCAATCAACAGTCCTTCATGTTAGGATTAATTTTGAAGCATTGCAGAGTGTTCCTACAGCAGTGTGATAGCTGTGCAGAAGTGCATTTGAGGTGATCTAATCTGTTGTACTTTGCTGGTTTGTCTTGTGGGGAATTACTATTGGACTTTCTCTCTCTTTAACAAGGGTGTGCTCAATAAAGTCGGGTTGAGCCTGCCCCAGTTTTGATGTTAGTGTTGGGATGATGAAAATCTTTATGGCTCAATAATGTGGTAGCTTTTTGTAACCTACCACACAAGGGTCCTCTATCAATAATCACCAGAGGCTCTTTCCATGCCTAGATTCTAATTGTCAGGAAATTTGTGTTCAATGTTTCTACCAGTTTATCAATATGTTGGGACTGCAGTGTGTAAGGTCTTCTGTAGGAATATTGGCACCACAGTCTTTGAGCACTTGGGTAGTTGATGTGAAAGATATATTACTTCTGATTATCTATATCTGGAAGCAATATAGATAGTTTTAGCTCTAATCTGTTTGCATGTCTAACTACCAACCTAGGATAAAAGGGAGAAATGTGTTGGGAGCTCTTTGTCTTGTCTCACAGGGCTTCCTGTGATTAGCAAGACCTTGAGAGATGGATTGAAATGCCAGTGAAGCTTGAGCTGTCTTTGCACTATGAAGAGTTTAATTTAATTGCCTGGAGATGCTGAAAGATCATCAAAAGGAGGGAAGAGTTTTGAAATGAATATACAGTATTCTGCAAAGAGCTGTGAAAGATTTCACCAGAAATGTAGTCCTCTACTTCTTCAGACAGCAAATACAGAAGATCTTGGATGTCTAGCATGCTGTATTTTCAATGAGTATGTGTGTTTGCCTGCCTTAGAAGGACCCTGAGAGATGGATTTTAAATTTCCATAAAGCTCAACACTTCATAGTAATACACAGAATGTTTAGTGTGATTTAAATAATCAGTCTTGAGGAGATCAGTTTATTGCCTCAAAAGGGTCTTGTCTGCTGGGTTATTGCCTGATCTTTCAGAGGAAAAGCAGCAAGCTCATTACATCATAGATATAAGCCTCTGTAAAACTGGGCAGCTCCCTAGATAATGACAATCCAGCTTTTTCTATACTTCTTAGGAATGTCAAAGTACTTCTTTTCTCATGATTTTAATGGTGTGTTTAAATTTGCTTAAGGAATGAAGATCTGAATGGACAACCCATGTTATTTATAACAAGAGTAACTATATTTTAGTCAAAGCATTGTGTGGATTACTAGTAGGCCTTGTAATAGGTGAATAAAGGAGAACTAATTTCATCATCTTTGGTCTCAGATATTACAAGCATACATTATGTTATGTTGTGTTCTTTGGTCCAACTCTTCAGATTTATAATGGATTGTGTTTCAAGGTGGGCTTTTTATTATTTTCTGTTAAAAAAGAAGGAATTTTAAAGGGTTTATTTTTGGGCTTTGGGGATGGATGCACTTTAAAAATGTTCCAAGGTCAGAATCCTTATTGGGAAATTTTTCTCTTTTATTTTACAACCATCAGGCTAACTCACTTGATGATATGCACATACACTCACATGTATATATTTAATAAAATGTGTCAATCCTTTGACAAGACAATTATTTTATAATGGAAGAATGACACCTTTTGTATTTTTTCCACATCTGAGTGCTCCTCATTGGTCTTACAAGTCATTCAGGAAAAAATGATTGTGAGCTTAAAATGGGAAAGTGAAAAAGCAGACAAACAGCAAGATCCCAAGTACACACTGTTTGTCACATTTAAAATTTTGTTGGTTTGCATTTATTTTTAAAATAACATTTCTAGGTATCTCCAATGTAAAGAGATTAAAAAGTTTGGACTTGCTTGGAATCTTGTCTTGAAGCTCACTCAAATGTTTTGCTCTGAGGCTTTGTGATTTGCCTCTAGTAATAATAGTCTGCAGTAGGTCTTGCAGTCTGAGCTGGCTGGTGTCTTGATTCTGGAAGCTGTGTTATCCCCTGGCTGGAGAGGAAGACAGCTCCTTGTTGCAACATGGCCAAATTCAGATAGCAATACTGTCATGAAACTTTCTTCAGGGATTGCCAGGCATAGATGACTGTCATCCTTCTGACAATTGCTTGAGATTTTGAGTCCATGTTTTATCATCGATTGCTCTTTTTTCTGGATGTTTCTGTCTATATGAAAAGAGGGTGAGGAACGAGCCACTTTCGAAAAGAGAATCCCTGAATGCACACATTGAGGGGGGATATGCCATCCATTAATGCTGAACTTCACAGATCTGGCTTTAGTGTCTGCTCCTCTGGGGTTTTCTTCTGTGATTTGAGGAAGTTCCTGCCACTCTTTGGACGTGCGTTCTCCATCTGGTATTTGAAAATAATGAGCTGTTACCTGAAAGGAAGAACAACTCTACTAATATCTTAGGGCCAAAAGGGTACGTGGGAACTCAGAGATTCCTCCATATGCAGCAGCCCAGAGGAGCTGAACAGCATCAGTCCAGCATTGCCTGTCCACAGTCCTGAGCTAATTGGCAGAAAGATTGACCAGATGAGTACAGCAAAGAAAGCAGAAGACTGACAGGCCATATATTGCAGTGCTAAGTGCTTTGATGGATTTCCCCACCCAACAAAAGCAATGGCTGTAAATAACATAAATTTTGCTTTATTAGCACAAAAACAAAAATACAGATGTAAGGGTTTGGACTAAAAACTGGGATTTCAAACTTGAATTATTCCGCCAACTGCCAGAGATGAAGAAAACTCTAGGTTTGAATTTTTCCTCCTATCTTTTTTTAATGGGCCAAAAGGGAATAATCAAGCTTAGGCATGTCCTCCTCTACCTACTTTCCTGCCAAGAAACTTTGAGGGGAATCACAAGTATTTCTACTTCAGCAAAATGCTGTGAAGAATGCAGCAAATAAAAACATAATGTTTACCTTGTTTGTTATCCTCTTAAACTCATCTTAAAACTGAGGTTAAGGATGTTTTCCAACATTTGCAGAAAACAGAAGGACAAGGGAAACTGAATTTTGGTGACTGTGTCTGAAGCCTTGATGTCTCTTGGCAAATGTAAGATCTGTGCTTCTGTGTTTTCATGATTGAATAGAAGAATATTGAGATTTAAATTGTTTACTTCAAAACTATAGTTGCTACATCAAATGTAGTAAACTCATAAGCCAAAGGTGGGGAAAAATCTTGTTGTACTTTTGCTGAGGAATTTTCTAAAGGAGACCTTTCTCAACTCATATGTTTCTACCTGAACTGTCATGAGATAGTGATTTCTAACATATAAGATTTGTGATTGTTTCTGGTTTTCTAACATCTAATCTGTAACAGTCTGGACAAGATGCTTGTTGAGGGTGATGTGATGGATGGGAGTGAAAGCAATATGGGTGAAAGTTTTGGTTGTCAGCTTCTAAAACCAAGGGGGTTTTTAGTGTAGAAGGTAGGTAAGAATTATGGCTTCCAGTGCAAAGTTGCTAAATACTCACTCAGAAGGCTGCTGCCAGTGTGTCTTCTTAGAGCAAAGAAACTGAATTTGTAAAATACCAGGGTGTGATACTAGGCATGTGTAGGAAATAGCCCTGCTTCTCTGCAAACTGCTGTTGTAATAATTATTCCTTCCTTCTGCCTTGACAGCGTGATGCTAACTAGCAGCCTGCAGTAAAGATAAGATGCTGAGGGAGGTACATGCATGAAAACATGAGTAAGAACCACACTCCTAGTTTTGTATGTTTAGTTTGAATGATTCCAAAATGTGTTTTGCTGGTTTTACCTGATCTACCACAATAGTCTTTCAGATAGTGATTTGACAGTGGCATTTATTAAACGTGAAAATACCAACATTCGATGTCATAAATTTACAGGACTAGCAGTCTTTGATCAGAATGATTGTTTTGGCAGAGAACAAAAATAGCATGTATATATAACACTGGAACTGCACATTTATACTGTTACAGACAAGGTTCTGCACTCAAGCAGTGCAGAGCACACTTCATAGGTTGCCAAGTGATCTTCTCAGATTCAATTTAGGTCTTGAAATATTTGAGATGGTTTCTGGGTGATACTGGAAGCAGCTGTAGAGAATGTGCAACTATGTGTCCTCCTTTCACTAGGTTTAAAGTGCTTACATCCAGGGGGATCAGGGCTGCTTCTGATAAAGACATCAGGTTGCCTCTGATAAAAAGGAATGGTTGCATCTGTGCTAAATCCCCATAGTTATGTCAGCTGTGAAACAGAAGATTTCTGCAATAGTTTCTTGTGTGAAAGACATTACTAGATGATTCCTCTGGTGTCACCCTAAGGAATAAATTAAATCTGTGAAATTGACACTTCAGTCCCTTGTGGAATTGCACATAGTTTTGTAAAAGGTTGGGATGCAGCTTCTGGGAAACTGAACTACCACATGCTATGAGAGGCTAAAGCAGAGCAAAGTAACTGATGACTATTGGATGAAAATGAATTTGTTTTTTCTGTGCACTAAAGTTCAGTACTAGATAATTATCCCATCAATTGTGTGGACCCTTGATATGATTAGATATTTAAAGTAAACCAGCAGATGCCTGTAAGGTGCTGTCTTGATTTAGTATTTCATATGATTTCACTGACATATGATATTTAATTAGCTTTAAATTTAATATTAGGATTTCTTTGTCTTGGAAAATATTTCTCACATTGTTGCAGTTCCATCTGAATCCCACAATTTCAAAGAGTCTTTTTGTAGATGGTGCACAGTAGTTTAAGGTTTTAAAATCTCTGAGTTTTGATTCAATATTAAGTTTTAAATAGAATGATGTTTTCCATAGTGTAGGTAGTAAGAGAAAAGAGAAGACCTACAAGTGGATGTGTAGGTTTCAATTTTTTCAAGACTATTTTTTTGTATTTATATTGTCAACCATGATGGTGTTCATCAGTTTTATGCAGTGGGAGAAGAAAAAGTTTGAATGCATTGGAGAATAAAATAAATGTTGAAGAGAGAAAGGAAGGTCTCTCCAATCTTCTGATTCTGAGTAATACATAAATCACTCTAAGGAAAAGAAAGGACAAAACTGCAGTGCACAAAGTCCAAACATTGAGAATTTGTGATTCTTTTGTGAGAGTAAACAGTTGCTTTTATTTATCCTCATTGCCTGCAAGCAAATAATCAGGATGGTTTTTTCCATCATTTCAAGAATCAAAGGGTACAAATTAAAAGAAGTTCTAAAAGTCCAGCCAAAATTTCTAGCTAATGTTCAAACACAGGCATGCTCATTATACCTCTCTCTGTCACTTTTAGTGGTCTTTCAAAATATTGCACAAAGATATGTATATCCATACCATTTGGCAGACAATATCAAATGCATTACAACACTGTAATGTATGGTATTGCATGGCTATTATGTAAGAATAAGCATTCAGTTTTGTGTTTGCACTCCTAAGTTTAGATATTCAATGTATTTTTCAATAGATGAGTTGCAGGATCAGCTGAGTTATTCTCTTCATATGACTTCAACAAAAATATTTTCAGAAATTTGACTTAAATAGTGCATGAATGTGTATAAAACCTCTACAAGGTTATTCTGTGCTCTCCTCAGTAAGAGAAAAAGTGAAAGCAAATACAATGAAGGTGATCCTAGTGACAGATGATATGTGAAGCTCAGAAAGAAGGAATCATAGTATTCCAGAAACTAAAGTTTTCTGAGGCAACCAGAAGTACTTTAGAAAGCAGTTTAGGATGTACATAAGATGTGCTATTGATGTCTAGAATGGTGAGATGAGCACTTGATGAGCACTTGAGGAAATCTTGGTTTGGTTAAAAAAAAAAAGAAGGAAAACAAAGAAACAAAAAACATCCACCCCAAAAAAACAAACCAAACCAAACCAAACAAACAAATTCCAACAAAGCTACAAGACAATGCTTAATAAATCTAGTAGTTCAACTACGGTGTCCTTTCTCTCAAGGATTGGTGTCCTTTCTCTCACAAGGTAACAGCTCTTCATGGTATTTGTTCTACTGGGTTTTAGCTGTTTTCCGTATAAGGATGTGTTCAATATGACCTAGAAAAGCAATTTGGTCCATAACAGGATTTCTCTTTCTGTTGTGTATTGTTCTCCTTTCATTGTACATTACAGATGTGCCTAAAGCCACACTCAGGATAACTTCTCTCTTGGGTGAAATTCAATAAAACAGAAAATAGCAGAAAAGAATGGTTTGAATTCAAAAGCAGCTGTACAAGATCTTAAGAGTAAGAAGCAACTGAGAAATGTTGTGATGGTTGGTTGCTCTTCAGTTTCAAGGGTGCTCCTCACATGGGTGGAATTGTTTCAATTGCTGAAGCTGTGGGCTTTTATAAATTTAGTCTTGGAAAACTAAACCAAAGTAAATATTGAGCTTTCTTATGTAATGTATTGTGGATAAAGAGGCATTCAAACCAACCAACCTCTGGGACGAATTGTCTTAATGCAAAGCTGTGCAATTCCACACTATGATTGTGTTTCAAGTGCTGCTTGTGAAGGCTCTATTACACCCTCTTCTAGGCCTCTGTTTATCCAAGAGCATATTTGAAATCTTGATTGTAGTCAATATAAAACTCTGCAGTGAGTAGATTTGAAGAGCAGGGAAGAAGAAATGATTTTGTGTAAAGGCATGTATGTACCCAAAGATTGGTCGCTTTAGAAACTCTGCCACTAGGTTTAGCTGATTTACAAGCACTGTTCACAGAGCAAGCTGGTATTATGTGTTTTTAGAGCTCTTCCCATTATTTTAATTCTAAATCATAAAATGCACAGCACATGCATAAGTAGTAATGCATCTGGCAGCACCTATATGTGCTTGTTTGCTTGGTTTTTTCTCCACAATTAATACCACATTAATATTATACCACATAAGGCAGGTTTCCAAGCCCCAGGGGTATGTTTTGTGCTTGTGCAAGCCATAGAACTGCTTTCTATGACAACCATTGGGAAGGAAAAGGATACAGATCTCAAATACCAGATAAAACAAGGAATTCTATAAGCAATGAAAAGATATTTCTGCTTGCCTTCACCAAAGCTTCTTTTACATTTGTTAAGAGTCACTTCTCACTTGACTGTTACTGAAGAATACTCAGAAATGCTTAACAAAAGTGTCTTTAAGCACTCAAACTCAACCTGGAAATGAGTGTTAATTAAAAGCACTTTACAAAATTGCTCTGTTCAACAAAAGCATTTCCTTTGACATGTTATAGCCCTTGATACTGAAAAACACACACAGAAATGACAGAGACACTTCAATTAGCTCTGAAACCTTTCTCAAATGGTTAGAAGGAGGGTATTGGTTTATGGATTTGTAACACACAGTTAAATGTCAGAAGCATAACTTTGAACTCAAAAAAATGACAAACAATTTTGTGGTAATGTGTAAACAGTGCAAGTGATGTGGGGTTTAGATACTCAGGAGTTTAATTTTTTATTTTTTACCAACCATTTTCTATTTCTAATGCTTCCAGCATTATCTGAGCTTACAAAGCAGGGTATAGTTTGCTGTTGTGGTAATAAAAGACATGGCTGCTGCAATCTTTTTTATATATTCAAATTTCATGTACATTTATACTACAAGTGGAGGATCTTAGTCAATACAATTGCAGATTTAATTTCATTTTATTTCTCCATCAAATTACTACTATAGGAAAACAAAATATAATGCAAGCAAACTAAATTACTAAATTAAAATGTCTTTTCTATTTCATTTAGCAGTGATAAAAGTAGCACTTTTGTCTTTCTTCTTTTTTTGTGTTGTGAGAGGAGTGATTTTCAATCAAAGAGACTAATTTTTGAGAAAATTACTTTTCTCACATATAGGCTCAGTGTCTAATGGGTTAACATTTTCTTGACATGATCAAAACTAATATTTGAGGCAGACTTGGTTAGGCTGAGGACACCATTAACAATACTGATTCTTGTTCTAAGAGTCTGAGTCAAACAAGTTAGAGAACTCCTCCCAAGATTAGTAAAAAAGCTTGCAAAACACTGAGTGGGCACCTTCAAGGAAACCATTTCCCCTTTCTCCTGCCTCAAGCAGGATGATGTCAGACCTCCACCCTACCTTGTTTTGGAATAAATATATTATACACAAAAACAGTAAAATACAGATTATTTTCCCTTTCTCTGTCTTGTAGTCACAGGGAACATGTAAGGACAAATATGTTAGGCAATTTCAATATATGACCCAACTAGGCAACACTTCCTTCAAATAGTTTCAAAATTTTCAGCATAGTGCACCCCTTCTACTTGGAAAGTCATTATTAAAGATCCTCAAAGTAAGAGGTGGATGAAACAGTGAGTAGTTTTAGTTAATTTCTTTTTTATTTTACTTTTTGACTGGCTTATTACCTTACTGGGCCGATTGGCCCAGCAGGTGCTGCTACATATCGTGCCTGAGGAGGCTTCCTGCTGGCAAATTGGTTTGAAATCAAGAATTGCATTTATAATCTTGACAATAATAACTACAAGAAACATGCTTATGAAGGCTGGATGAAAGGCAGTTCATCTTTTCTTACAAAGTTTAAGCATAAGAGCCTTCAAACTATGTTTTCTCTTATTTTTAGAAAACAACTATTGATATAAAAAAAAGGCCAAAATTAAGCCTTAGATACATTTTAACTATTGATTTTGTACATACATTTGATAAATCAGATAGTCAGATCCATAGTTTTAAGTCCTGAGTGAACACTGTGAAACTCTATTATGTACATCAGTATAGCAGAGGAGGATTGAGATACCAGTCATTCTATGGATTATTAAATTAACTTGTTTCTTGTGATTTTTTACTGGTTATATAAATATTACACTTGTAACTAAACTTTTTTTAATATATCTGTATTTTTCTATATCTTTAAATATATACTTTACTAGTCGACACCTGTCACCACCAAGTATTCAGGTGAAATTCCTTCTGAAAGTTAAAAAAAAAAAAAAAAAAAATCTTGCAGGAAGTTTGAGTAGTTACTACAAAAAATAAGTTTACCTTAAAGCAGGAATTTCAGTTCACTTCAGTGAACTGTCAGCGACTGTTCCAGTTTAAAGCCTTCAATTTTTTGGAACAGGTAATGCCTGTAAACCCCAGACAAGGCACTTACCATTAGTAAAGTGGAAGGAAAAGCTGTGTGGTTTGGCCTGCTCTCTGATCACATCCAGATGGGCAAAATAATCTTTTCAGTAGGATTAATTTTCCCTTACTTTGAATGAGTACAGTCTAACTACCTTAAGCTACTTAAAGGATATGGGATGGCATCCTTTTGCCTAAACATGCACTTGACAGTGCAGTTACTAGCTCAGATGCAGAGAATTGCATTTAGTGTAAGAATTCCACCCTTATGAACCATTTCCAATTAATGCCAATTCTGTTAATCTGAGCCAAGGTAAGGCAGACAATGTAGCCAGACTTTTTGCTACTTCCTTTATTTTCCATTGCCAATGATGCAAGTAGCAGGTCATAACAGCAACACTTATCCTTTATTTTGATACTATTTGTTTCAAATTTCTTTCTGACTTTGTATGGACAAAAAGCTCAAAATGATGTTTGCATATCAACAAATGCAAAAAATAAACAGAATATTTCAAAAACATTATAGTACTTGCTTCTCCTACCGATTTGAACAACGTTTCTTAGTTGTTTTTAAAACAAGGTGCCAAATGTACTGTTTGTACCAAATCTTCTTCTTTTTCTACTGGAGATATTATCATAACAGTTTACCAGGAGTCTACAATCACTTGATTGAAAATATGCATAAATACTTTTATAGAAGTGCTATCAATCTCACTGGTACTGATACATATAATAAACCTTTCTTAGTATTGAAAGGAAATGAGATGACAATCTTGCCATTAAGGATGGAAAAGTACAAAGAAACAGGCACTGGAACAAAAATAGTTCTTCTTATATACGGGTGACAACATGATGGGCTTTGAAGGAAACAATCATGATCACACTGCTAAGTGAGATTTAGACAATACACAGTGACAGCAAAATAGACTGACATTATGGAATTAAATAAACAGTGCAAAAGAAGAGAAAATTTTAAGTTCTGATTTTATTCCATTAAAATCTGGTTTACACATAGTAGTCTAGGCCTTCGTCTGAAAAATTAACAATTCTGCAGAATGCAAGTTTGCAATATGAAGACTCATTCCCATTGATTACTCACATAGTATATTTCACATGCCTCATTTAATATGCTGCTCTAAAACAGTACTCAAATTGTGTAGAGAAGTTAAAGTGCTTAGCAGAATCCATTGCAAAATGCCAAAATTGCATACATGAATTGGCAGGAACTCAAATAGATCTATATATGCTCTTATCAGCTTTCCAGACACTGCATTTATGTAATTGAAATACTAAAACTAAAAGATCGATGTGTTTTAAAACTCCTCTGAAATGCACTGTCGAAAACTAAATCCAAAAATGAGATCAGGTCTGGTTAGAGTTAGACATTACAACAGATACTGTGAAGAACTAGAATGTCCCCACAGATTTCTTTGTGAATGAGATTTGCTTAAAACAAACTAGATTTGAGAGGGCAAAGCTTGCTGTTGACTCTACCTATTGGACAGGGATAAGAGTGACACCCTGATGCAAGAACCACAGAACTCTACAGGAGGGAAAGATTAGGCTCCTGACTCACCAGTATCATCCTCCTCAGTCTCATTTTTGGCTCATTTTCCAACTCATCAGTGCTGATCCATGTGGTAATCAGTGGGCTTTTGGCTGACACAGAGTATGGCCCCTACTCTGCTCTTCATGGTTGGGACTGTGCCCCTGCCTTGCAGTCCCCCTGGCTCTCACCTTCGCTTGTGAAATCTGCAATTGCTCCTTGAAATAAACACCACCACCACCTGATTTTTAACAAGTACACTGAAAGAGAAAATATATGTTATTTAGATTTTATCTATATTTTACTGTCATGCTGGTCAGAGTTTCAGAAAAGCAACCAAAAAAAAAAATCAAAAAAACCAAAACAAAACACACAAAACCAAAAAAAACTCCAAAAAACCCCCTCAGCTTTGAAGGAATAGAGGAGGAATAGACACAATACCTTTATTCAGTAGTGAATTGTAAGATATGTCTATTCCACAGACCCAAAATCATCCAAAATAGGATTGCATTCTGCCAGAGGTAAAATGGGTTCAGCCATGACAGAAAAATGACTGGGAAGCAGTTTCTGTGCCCTTTAGCAGCCTGGCCTGGGTTCCTGATAGAATATTTATATGCTCTGGGGCAGGCAATCATCCCTGAGATTTTGCTGGGTTACCTCTGCAAGCAGCCTAGCTGGGGGTGTCTGGAGAAAGCTTTATTTAAGGCAGCCCTAAAGAAACAGCTCTTTACATGCAATAGTCCGGAGATCCTACTCTCTTTTGCTAATGAGAGCCAGAGTGCTAAAATTTTAGCACACCATGACAACTACAGGTAAGAAAGAGCCTAATGTTATTTGGTCATCAGCTTATTGCTCACTTGCAGCCAGGAGGGAAAGACTGCATTAAGCAGAGAAACACTGAGGCATGATAGGTAGTAAGAGTTTTACCTAATGGTTGAAAATGCAGTTTTTCAAAGTTCATGCATCCTTCTCCTCCATCACCAATTAAAATTGGGATATTTTTCAACTCTGGAGTCCAAATGAATATATGAATAAAATAAGTGTTAGGTTTCTTTTTTTAAACAAGGATATATTCCTCCCATCTTTCAAAAATCTTCTGAGTATTAGTTCTGTGAAACTATTTAAGATGTGAAACATAGCCCTCCAGCCAATTAAATTTGAGACTTTATAAGTCCGACAAGTTGGCAAAAGAATGATACTTCAAGAGAACTGAATATTTTCTTTTATTGACTGCTAGTCAAACAGATAAAATTCTATTTTCTCATTAAAAATACAAGGAGCAAGGAGTTAACAGCAGAGACAGTTTTCATACTGACCAAGCTATTTCACCTGTGTTTACTGGGAGTACTTTGCTAGACATTAGCGAACAGGAAGTTTTATTTCATACGACAAGTTGCACACCTTGCAGAAATCCTTGTAACATGTCCTCTGACCCCCAGGCCCACATGTCAGATTTGTGCATGGCATATGAGGTCTTCCTAAGTGAATTTGTACTCATGTAGACAGTGTTTTGCTCAACACTCCAAAGGAGACAGTGAAGAACTGGCTTCGGGAGCAAAGCTGGCACAAGAAGGCCTGTGCAATCAGCTCACTTACATTCCTGTTTTGACAGATCAGCCCTGGCATGAGCACTGGCTTTCCTAGCTAAATTGGCTCTTAGCCAAATGCAGTGAGGGCTAGAAAATAAATGGTATGGGAGGTGAATATACTGCCAAGATACTGAGCAGTCTTCACTGCCCTTTGACATCCAGCATCTTTGGAAAAGGTGACCTCCAAATAGGAAAGACAGGGAAGGAAAAAGAAGCAATATTTACACTTCCTGGTAAATAAAGATAATGGAACACAGATGTGCCATATGCCTGTGCGAACAATAATTTGAACAGAATAAAGCAATGTTTAAATTTAGCTGCTTCTTATTGGAAATGCCTTATGTTTATTATGACTTTTTATAATAACATTTAATTTAATTGAACAATTAGAACCTTTTTTTAATTTGTCTTTATCCTAGGAATGACTTGATTTAATTTGCATTAATGTTTGTTTGCAAACAGTAAATATTTGAACTTCATTTGACTCTGCTCTGTACCAAGTTGTCATTTTTTCTCTGTTCTACAGTTTGATTACAAGCAGGTCACATTAAAATCTGGAAACCAAAATAAATAAATGGGCTCAAAGTTTCCTACTAACAAAACCTGAAGTCAGATGAGGACATTTTCTCTTCAGGTACGTTAGGTAATTAACCAAATTTTCACAATACTTTTGACTTCAACTTTTTCCATTTAATCACACTGAATTTGATCCCAAACCTACTAAGCCTACACTCATGCTTAAGTAGGAGAAAGCAGGGATTTTCAGCTTTGGCCCTGACTCAGCATTCTTTTGCTATTCTGCAAGTGTTTTGACTACTTCTAAACAAAAATAGTATCACATACTGTTCTGATGTTATTTTATTGCCAAGAAACATTAAAGTGACAACTGCATCTCATTTCAGCTACTCCAAAATCATCTAAGGACATCTTCAAATTTATTACATAGTGAACTACAGAAATTCAAATGGATTTTTTTTTTCCAGGACACATCACTGAGTTAATGTGGTTTAAAGAGTTATTACTCCTTGGCTGTTCTATATGCTAAACAGTTAATGAAAAAGTTTGTCAGTGTCTTTTAACCCCTGATTGCAATGACTTGACACAGCATGCATAGATCTGTTACTGATATCTAAGTAGTATGTGGCAATGACTTTTGTGATAAACCATGAGGGCTGATTGAATTTAAATAACTTTTAGAGGCAGCACTATGGGAGTATTGTGGATCCTAAGCATCTCTATTGAGTCTTAGGGGCAAGAGTTCGTATTAAATTTTTTTCTTAGTTCTCTAGAAAGTAATCAAGGTATTCTGTGTTAGGAGAGATGTTTGGGTGAGCTGGTAAGGATATAGAAGCAGCTTGCACTTTCCTTTTCTCCAAGATACTATTCTCCTGCTCAGAACTGGAAGATGGGGAACTGGTTTGCAAACCTGTACATGTAACAATTACTTTCAGCAAAAATTCACCCATGATGGAAATTAGGCTGTTGATCTCAATAGAAGATATTTGTTGGGCTTTTTAAAAGTAATTGAATACTAAGTAGTCTTGTTAGAATTAGGAATTCCCATCAGGAATCTGAAAAATGAAACATCACAATATGATGAAATTTGTCTCAGATTTCTTAATTTTCTTCTCTTCATCAGTGTATTTTTTCCACTGCTTACTCTCTTCAGCATACATATGTCACATAGTAAAAATTGTAATCTTCTGAATGCAAAGTCAGGTGACTAACAGTTATGTTGTGCAGTCACCCAAAAAAAAGCAGCATGTGAGACAAATCTTTGTATGTGATTATGAAGTTTATATTTACATAAATGCTTTAAAATCTCAGAATTTGCCAATTTCTCTGTATTATGGCTTTTTTTCACTACTATGTCATTCATAACAATTCCATGTTGATATTCTCACAGAATTTTTTGTTTATTTTTCTGTACACCAGACTGTCCCCATTTCCTATGGTGAGACAAATAGCCCACTAGTCACCTATAAATCTGGGTGGGATTAGGAAGTGGGTGGTAGGCAGCACAGATGAAATACAACTATATGAGAGAAATTTGTTCTAACAAGCATCACAAAGTGTTTGTGTTGCATACACAGTTCTATTATTTGAAGCTATCCAGTGACTACCTATATAAATCTTCCATGAATAAATTTTTCTCTAGACAGAAAAAAATCCTGACATAGCTAAAATCCTCCAGGTCTTCCCACTAGGACTTCTCAATTTCGGAGATGCTATTCCTGTTCTTCTCTCTTCTCTGAGCTATAGGACACCAGTCTTTACAACAGTGCTGAAGGTTCTTGGGCATTGTGTAATTGGTCTTTGCTGCCACTGCATGTCTGTATCTGGCTCAGGTGAGAGGAAAGAACCTACTGGGCTTGTTTTGGTTGCTCATTGTATTTTGAATCTGAAGTCCATGTTCCAAGCCATAAGAAAATGTTCTTGATCATATATTCCTCTCATGCAGTGGTTGCCTGTCAGACCTTCTACCTTTTTTCCTTTATTGATGTTAAATCCACTCTGCATTCCTCTTAGTTTATGCGTAAAGCAGGGCCTTGAATGACATGCAAGAATAAATTAATGAATGAACTTTGATAATTAAGAAACAGAGGAGCAGTTAGGCTTATTTTTCTTCTTATGAACATAAAAGCCTATACAATTAAAAATATTTAAGCTAAAGACCAAATCTTTGCAGATTTCTAACCATTTTTTGGAATAAAAAGAAGCCAAACTCATAAAACTGGTTGCTTCACAACAACACCATTCTCCCTACTTTCCATTTGTCCCTCCAATTTATGCCATCAATGTGAAGTAGTTGGATTAAGGGGCCTTCATTTTTTGGTATGATGGTCTTTTTGATTTCTTCTTCCAGGATTTAATCTAAGTATATATATCTGTATTCCAAACATCATTCCCCTTCTTGAGTACAATATGAGGCAAGAAAATAAAATTGTTTACAAAATCCCTTCCTCTCTTTATTCAATTCCTGCCACTTTTGATTACAAATGTGTTTTACCTGAGGCTTAAAAAAACAAAGCAAAGAGCAATGACAGTCTCTGTGTACAAGACCCACACAGAAGATTTCAGAAGCTAAAAGGACATCCAAACCAAATATGTGCTCTGAATATGAAAAACCTGTAAATTGGGATTTTTCTCACAAAGTATTAGTTTAGCTAACAGTTGAACCATAGGTATTTACTTAATGCTTTCAAACACAAGGATAGGAGCTACAGAAAAAGTTTATTAGTATAGTGGAATAATTCTGTGTAAATTTTAAGATTTTTAATTATACTGGCTGTTTTGGATTCACAGATTTGTGAAGAAACCACAATTTTTTTGAGCGTGTTTGTCATTCAAACCAGTGTGACAGTATTGCATGCAAATTTTTAGTGCCTTGAAAGCCTCCGAAGTTTTTCCAGTTACAGGATTTGGGGGTCCCTGTTCAAGTTTGAAACCAACAGCTTTTGTTGCATGCACTAGTATTTCTTTCCTATCTGAATCCACATGTGCAAGAGAGCTTGAAAAACATAAAAAGCTCCAGTGAGAATAGATGAAATGCCATGATTGGGGAAATCTACCCAGTCTTTTTGGTCATGTAATGGGTGTGGGGCCAAATATCTGCTAATGGGAGGCATGAACACTAATTTAGACCTAAGAGAATGATAAGTGCGATGGTATTTATTGTTAATATTTGGTGAGACAGTCATACAATCATCTCTCTTCTGTAGAACATGTGTATAACTGAAACAAAATACTATGTAAAGATAACTAAGAACAGTAATGTGAGATAAAAGTGCAATTCAGAGGGGCAAGAATGCTTATCCATGTACTCAAAAAATTTTAAATTTGTCCATAGGGTGACTTATTTCAAACAGTTCATTATTTTAAAATAATATTTCCCAAGGATGTAAGAGCTTAGAATTAAAGGTCCTCTCCATTGCTCATAGTTATAGAGCAAAAACATGTGGGTTTAAAAATTCCTGGCATTCTGTTATTTAATTTCTTCCCACTGGTAATCTTGTCAGATTTTCAGACATGCTAAAATGACAGAAAGAAAGGCACAAAGGAAATAACCTTGTATTCAAGATCACTGGACCATTTCATTCAATATCATGTTTCTAATAGTGGACTATGTCAGATGTTCCAACAGACGACAAAAACAGGCAACTCATATTTATACCCACATTGCCAAAGCCATTTGGATAAGTAAATCTTATTGATATTAACCTTTGTGAATTTAAGCTCTAAGGAATAAATTGCCTTGAGCATCTCAGATGACTTGACATACTAACAGAATAAAGTAGAAGTTTATTCCTAACCTGTGGCAATGACTAGTTGGCTTATTCACTGGAGCATTAGGGATAATACTTTTTCTGAGTTCATTTGTGAATTACCCGATCTACCATGTAGAAGAAAGACTTATATCCTTTGCTCCTCTGCACAAGAAAATAGAAATAGGGCATACCCATACCCACTGCCTAGTTACTGTCTTTGTGTAGATGCTATCTTTTGTTAGGATTCTCAGGTGCCTAGTAAAGTATGATGTTATTGAATCCATTCTTCAACAAATTTGGTTTAAATTGGCCAAAACATTCAGAAATTACAAGAAGGGACTATATTTTTACATAATTCTCTCCCACACAGGGTTATGTACTTGCCGTCAAGATTTTAGGCCTTAGAACACTGAAATGAAGATAGATATCTCCAGTGCTTCAAGCAGTGAGAGAGCATATTTTGATAGTGGATTTGCACACAGCATGGACAAAGGCTGTAAATCAAAACCATGAGCTGAATGCCAGAGAACACTGCTGTTTTGCCTTCTTACATATTCTTCTGAGAGATAATAATAACCTTAAGCCATTTTTTATTAGGAAGACTCAGATCCATTTGGCAGTTTTCTCAGTCTAGCCTCACAGTCCCTATATACAAAAAATTAACTTGTTATAAATTGCAAGCCCAGTTCCCATTAATCAAAAAATGAGAAAATACCCTACATTCATCTTTGATTAAATATATGGAACTCATCAGCTCTGCTGGTTTTCATACAACATAGGGCTATTACTTGTAGTAGTCAACAATCACACACATATCTACATGTGGATTTTGGGTGCTCACAACTGAGTATGTTATGAAATTTATGTTGTTGTATACTGTGGTTTATTAGTCTGCATGAAAGTTAGACTCCAAGGAAGCAGAAAAGCTTGTGGTGAATACTTGTGATGAATGTTTGCACAACACTAAAATAAGAAAATATAAATGAAAAATTGTATTTAAAATAGTAGTTCTTCCTTCAGCAATTCTAGAAGGACCATCAGAGGAGGGAAAACAGCTTTCATATTAAATTCTGGGAGCAGAGATATCTTGCTATCTTCTTACTATCAGGTGTAGGGAAACTGTGTGAAATCAAGGGGCTCCACAAGAATATAGGATATCTCTGGTAAAGACTCAGTTACATAGCTCAGATTCCACATGAGCTGCAAAAAGTCTGACTTCAGGTAAAAACTTTAATAAAAATGGATTTTCTTCCTGTACAGTTCTCAAGGAAAGCTGCAAAATATGCCATATTTCCTTGTCATTTGCAGTTCTTCATAGGATGCTTTCCACACTGGGAACTCATGCCTTTGTGTATTTATCTTTTTTTATTATTATTCTCTTATTCTTGATTTTTTTTTTTCTGTCTTTTGAACATTGGTGGGTTGAGATATGGGGAGTTTGGCTGTTAATAATTTTGGGTATTGTTTTGTTGGAGTATTTTTTATTATGGTCTTTTATCTTTGCCCCTTCTATTCTGCCTGCCTCATCTCTTCTTCTTCATTAACATCATTCCTTCAAGAAAATATTATTAGGCTCACATTTGTGACTGTTATTAGCACTTGCAGAAAGAAACTGAGTATTTGAAATTCTTTATCCATCCTTTGCATATACATACTGCCTAGAGACTCAGATATTTAGAAGACAGATAAATATTTTCAATATAAGCAGTGATAATTAGGGAATTCCTTTTAGTGTCAAGTAGGAGAGACAGAGAATGCCTCTAACTCATTTTCCTACCTAGCTAGATTTTTCTGATTTTGGCTGCCTATTTTCCAGTTAGAGGAATAAGGAATATTTTTATTATTGTTTTACTCCATATAGATAGATTTTTCAAAGTCTCCAAATGTTATTTACTTTTGTATTGAGAATTTCTCTCTCCAAAAGTGCAGTTTTGAAAACTATAGAAAACTATGAGCAGTTTTCTCTAAAGTTGTAATAAATGTCTAGGCACATCACTATCTTGTCAGTCAGAGGCAGCACAACTTTCAGTGATTCACAAAGTGGTTATTTTCATGAGAAGTACTGTCAGAAAATACTTATACTTTGTAAAGTGGTTGCAGATTTGAAACAGAAAGCTTACATCAAACTCAACTGTTATTTGTCAAGTCATTTAAAAAATAAATAAACTAATTAATCCAGCAAGAACCTAACTACAATTCAACCAAATATAAACAACTTGTAATCCTTCCACACACACAATTATATATAGCTGCTGATGGTAGTTCAGTCAGTAGAGATTAGGTCATAAACTATTGATATTACTGATAAATTAGATCATAACTACTGATATAATTTTTAGGCAATAGATACAGTTCCAATATCCTTTGATTACAAAGGGATATAAAACAGGACTGACCCTTGTCTACAATACTAAAGGTATTAGTAACACAGTATTCATGTCTCCTATTTAGAGAAATGAAAATGTCTGTTTTCCCTGAAAACAGCATATGTTTTATCTTCCTCTGGGTATATTTTCATGATTATTGCTTATTAGATTCTCCTCATTTTAATTTGAACATTTATTGATAAATAGAACAACTGATCAGAAGATAAAAGCTTAATTGGAACTAGTATAAAAAATAACTTTAATAACTAAAAAAAGTCTTGATTTTCTTAACTATCTATCTGAAAAAGTCCTTTTTGCAAAACTTTGAATTGAATTGAAGTGCTCAGACCAAACACCTTAAATGCCCAGAACTGGGTCACCATGAATAGAAAGAATGATTAAAAATATTTTACTTAGTAGCATAGCATGTTTCTTTCAGAAAAAATATGTGCCAAAATCCTACATCTCTTACAGGATTTTGCATTTATATCCTCATATGTACAGGATGGGGACATAGCTGGTGTAAACTGGATTAGCTCCCTGAATTCCAGGACTGCTAAGTCAAATATTCTTCTCTGTGAATAATTTCTTTATTTCTCTCCTGACTAAGGTACAATCAGAAAAGAGATGCTTGGGAAAAAAGTTTAACATACCTTTCAAAGTATCTCATCCTTAGAAGAAAAAGAATTGCTTGATTTCATATTGAGGATTAGTTCTGATTTGAGTCAAGTTGTTTTGCTATGTGTTCCTGACATACTTTCTGTCTCCACAGCACTGAAAGTCATTCACTGTAAGCTTAGAGTGGGTTGGCATTGGCTGAAGTCAGGTGTCCACCAAACCACTCTGTCACTGCCTTCCTCAGATGCAGATTGGAGAGAAAATACAACAGAAAGCTTTTGGGTCAAGATAAGAATAAAGAGAGGTCACTTGCTAGAGGCAAAACAGACTTGACTTGGGGAAATTAATTGATATTATTATCAATCACATCAGAGTAGAGCAATGAGAAGAAAAACAAAGTTTTAAAAATACCTTTCTCCCATCCTTCCCTCCTTCTCAGGCTTAAATTCCTAAATTCTACCTCCTCCCTGCAATGATGCAGGTGGGTGGGAAATGGGGGGTACCATAGTTCACACTATCTCTACTGCTACTTTCTCCTCAGAAGCTGAACTCCTCACAGGCTTCCACTGCTCCAGCATGGGGTCCATTCCAGGGAAGTCAGTCCTCTGTAAACTTCTGCAATGACAGTCCTTCCCACAGGCTACAGTCCTTCACAAAATGCTGCATTGTGTGTTCCTTCCATGGGTGCAACTCTTCAGGAACCAGCCGCTCTGGTGTGGGTTCTCCAGCAAAGTCCTGCCAGCAAATCTGCTCAAACGTGGGTTTCACTCTGCATGAGCCTGCAGGTCCTGCCAGGAACCTGCTCCAGTGTGGGTTTCCCTGGTGGTCCCTGCCTCCTTTGGGCATCCACCTGCTCCAGCATGCATTTGCAGGTGGATCAATTCTCCACAGTGGACCACCTTGGGCTGCAGAGGGACAGCCTGCCTCACCATCATCTTCAGTACAGACTGCAGGGGACATTCTATGCTGCCTGAAACATCTTCTCCACTTCTTCACTGACCTTGGTGTATACAGAGATCTATTTCTTGTATATTTTCTCATATATCTTTTATACTCCTCTCTTCTCTGGCTGCTATTTGCTTCTCTGAAATAACTTCATTTCTTTCTTGGTCATTTTATCCCAGAGATGGTACAACTGTCACTGATGGCTCGACTTTGGCCAGTGGTAGGTCTATCTTGGAGTCAGCTGGCACTGGCTCTCTCAGACATGGAGGAAGCTTTTGGTATCTTCTCACAGCAGCCACATCTATATCCCCACACTACCAAAACCTTGTGATGGAAACCCAATGCTAAGGATTATATAATGAATTGTAGAATTAAAGAGCCATAGAATGATTTGGGTTGTGAGGGAATAAAAGGCCACCCAGTAGACCAGGTTTCTCAGGATGCCATCCATCCTTCCCTTGAATGCCATGGATGGGGCATCCACAACTTCTTTTGGAAACCTGTCTAAGGCCTCACTACCCTAACAGTAAGGAATTTTCCCCAATATCCTATCTTTCTCTCCTCTATCCTTTTTCTCTTGCCATTGAAAGCCATTATCACTTGTCCTGTGCTGTCCTTGCAAAAAGTCCTCTCCAGCTTTCTTGAAGCCCTCTTTAGGCTGTAAGACTGCTCCAAAGTCTCCTCAGATCCTTTTCTTCTCTGGGCTGAACAACTTCAATTTTTTCCTTGTCTTCATAGAAGAGGTGCTCCAGGTCATCTTCAGGGCTCTTCTCTGGACTCAGTCCAGCAGGTTCACATCTTTCTTGCGTTGGGCGTCCCAGAGATGGATGCAATATTCCAGATGTCTTCTTAGGAGAGCAGAGTAGACAGGGAGAATCACCTTCCTTGACCTGCTGGCCACGCTGCTTTTGGTGTAGTCCAGGATGCAGTTGCCTTTCCACACTGCAATTGCCAGCTCATGTCCAGCCTCATCCACCAGCACCCCCAAGTGCTTCTTGTCAGGGCTGCTCTCAATTAGTTCTTCTCTCCATCTATGCTCATGTCTGTGATCACCATGGTGCAGCACTTTGCACTTGGACTTGTTGAAATTCATTATATTCTCATTGGCCCACTTCTCAGGCTTGTCCAGGTCTCTCTAGACAGCAACCTGTCCTCTTGTGCCAACTGCAGCAATGAGCTTCATGTCACCTGAAAATCTGTTGGAAGTGCCCTACACCTCACTGTCTATGTCATTGAAAAAAATATTGAAGAGCACCAGTTCCAAGACAGAGCCCTGAGGGACACCACTTGTCATGTGTCTCCATTTGGACATTGAACCATTGACTGCAACTCTTTGAGTGTGTCCACACAGTCAATTCCCTACCCACTGATTAGTCCACCTTTCAAATCTGTGCATGGTCAATCTGGAGATAAGAATGTTGTGTGGAATGATGCCAAAGGCCTTACTGAAGTCTAGATGAATTTGTTTTCCCTTGTTGATTGTTTCAGCCACTCCATCACAGAAGAGTAAGAATAATGTTGAAAGTTGGGGTGGGTCATTACTACTATAGAGAACTCAGTTATATATATTGACGTCTCAAGGACAAGCACAATATACTTTGATTTGGTGTATTTACAAAGACTATTTGCCAGTCTTTATCATGCACCATTGAAAGTAAGAATCCAAAAAGAAAACCACACATTTTTCATAGTCAAAATACAAGCTTTGAGCGGGGAAAGTGACTGCTGAAGAATAAGGTGATATGTTGCATGATATATGAGTGTCTTAAACAACAAAAGATTTCTTAACAATTTTTCCAGGCTTTGGATCAAGACAAGGAGTATATAATATATTTTTTATTTTCCTTTCTTCTCCTTTGTGCAGGCATTTAGACACGATGAAAGAAAGAAACCTGATATCACTGGCTTGAGGAAGCCATTGTGTGAGTAGTTAAGAAAAGTTTTTCATTTCATTTCTGTATAACTTTTTTTCTCTTCTCTATCAAACTGAGGTATTTAGTTTTTTTATGTTCAAAGTGGCCAGCTTCAAAATAGTGTATTGTTATTTCTTTTGCAGGGTATTGTAATAATATGGATTAAAAAGATTAAACTTTTAGGAGGTAAAACATGGGAAAAATCAGAAAAAAAAATGCCCTATACATATACATGTGAGGAAAGAGCCTATGGAGATGACTGAGGAAAGGAATAACAGAGTACAAGAAAGACTTTGGGTCAAGGGCAAGATCAAACTATACATATCAGAGCAATATTAGACCAGCTATATGTTATTTTGAAAATCCCACTGCTGACTTTTTTTTCTCTTCTTTTCCCCTGGAATCTAGAGAGACTCAATGCACTGAGAAGATTTTTAACCACCAAAGTGACTAACTGACCCTTTGACCAAGATCCAGGCATAAGGTGGAGCATCTCCCTTGCCCTTGGGTGGCTGTTTTTCACTGATTGTAGGCTGACCTCACCTTTGGGCTGCCAGCCTCAGGAGAAACACCCAGGGCTACCTGGTGCATCATGTGGATGCATGGCATGAAGTGTCTGTCCAGGCCAGCTCAGAATATATCTCCTGATATATTCTGGTGCATCAGGGACTGTGTTGTCATTTCTGCCATGTGGCTCCAGACTTTTCAGGGTGTTAGTGACACGAGTGAAAACAAAAACACATTTTCTGACACAATGAAGACCAAAGCAAAGCAGTGAGAAAATTGGAGCTTCCCAGGCCATGAGGAGAAATAGGAAAATTCTCCGCTTTTAGATACTGGGCCTTTGTGATACAAGCCAGTTCTGCTGTAAACAGTGGATTTGTACACCTGCCAATCTTGAACTAAATTATACCCAACATTATATTTTGTTGCTGGGTGATTTTCTAAACATTTATTTTAGTGTTTGGGTTCCTTTAAAACATGCCTAGTCTTTTGCTAGTCCTACTTTCACTGAAGTCTAGGATAAGTATTATAGGCAATTTTATGAAGAAGAAACACAAAAAAAGAATGTGATCGCTTGTATGATTCTCCTTGTCACAAAGTTATAGAATTTTTGGGGGCATTTACAAACAGTTTACTCCCAGATGTTACCCATGCTACAGGGAAGTGGATTTTTTTCAAATAATACCTTTCCCAAATATTTTTCCAATGCTGGGAAAGAAGTATTGAGATTAGCCAGTAGAATTCTTTTAACAAAGTAGAACTGCCATTGGGCAGTATGCATGTGTCCAGCTCACCAGCACTTTGGTTCACATCTTCCTCAATCCTTACAGTCAATTAAGGAAGATTTAAAAGGCTAATCAACCTAGTTTGTGATCCTGTTTCATGTCAGGAAAAAAAAATATTTTCTTTTTTTCTCTTCTTCAACAGCAAAATATGAGCTTTCCAGAAGAATCAAAGACAAGACTTGCTAACATACTGGCTCTGTATGACATTTCCAAGAAAACACAGTCTGTGGGTTGAGCTAGAATGATCCTGGCAGCTAGTGTATACAATTCAGCAGCAGTCACCATCCAAGAATAGGCAGGGCTGCTGTGTCCTGGGGTCTTGGAGTTGGCATGTTGCCACACTCACTCCTTTCAAAACAGATAAAAGCATACACTGATGCTTCTGCCATCCTCTCTATCTATATTCACTACCTCCACATATTTTTCTTTTTTAATTGCATAAAAATGCCAGTATTTGACATATACTTACACCCTCACACCACTTTACAGGAGCACTCCTATCCAAAAAACTTGCCAGCAGATCAAATTTTCAACCTCAATTTCAGCTGGGGCATAGCCAAAGTGCATGTTTTACTAATCTGTGCTTTTACACCTTGCAAACGGTTTGGCAATGCCTTTTGAATGCTTTTCTGAACATGATTTCATCACTTGTAACCTTCACCTGTATCCATTCCTAGGTTTACGACCAGGGTCTGGACACCTCCTTGTTTTTTTGACAAGTTGCAGTAATAGCAAAAAATTTCAAGCCTCTGGCTTGAAAATGAAATGTCAGTCCACAAAGTTGCTGGTAGGGAGAGCTGGTGACAGAAAACCCCAGGGTGTGAGTGAAAGCAGCCTTGTACTTTGACAACTGCAGATTCCAGCCTATTAATTACATTGACCTTAACATCAATGCACTTTTGGGTAAGAGAATTAACAGCAGCAACACTGTAAACTTATGGCTTTTGGTGTTGTTGTAACAATTTATACAAATGCTCGATTTAAAACAAAGGAAAAAATAGAAGATACATTATTTTCTTCATTCATTTACTCATTCACAGGAGCTTGCATTCCTTCCCCTTGCCCTCATCACAACCACAAATTTCACATGAAGACAGCAGGTACATGACAGACTTTGTTAAAAAAAGAACGTGTTTGTGAGATGATTTGAGCCTTTGCAGTAGATATAAATACCAGCCTACTTCTTGAAGGGTTCTGTGTGCCATAGCTGCACCCACCAGAACTGATGGTGCTTCGAACACCTGCACTGGTAGGAGAGTGACTCAGGACAGACACAGATCATAATTTATGAAAACAATTTTTATTAATGGTGTGGTTTAACCCCAGCCAACAACCCATAAGGTGCTCACTCTCTCCCCTAGCAGGAGGATAAAGGAGAGAACTAGAAGGGTAAAACCTGGAAAACTCATGGGTTCAGATGAAGAGAGTTAAATAGGGAATGCAAAAGGTGTGCACACAAGCAAAGCAAAACAAAGCAAGAAATTTGTGCAGCTCTCCCCATGAGCAGGCAGGTGTTCAACCATCCCTAGGAGAGCAGGACCCCTTCATGACTTGGGAAGACAAGTGCCATCACTCCAAATGCCCCACCCTTCCTCCTTCTTCCCCCCACTTTATACACTGAGCATGATGTCACACAGTCTGGAATATCCCTTGGGTCAGTTTGGGTCACCTGCCCTGGCTGTGTCTCCTCCCAGTCTCCCATGCACTCCCAGTCCCCCCATCAGTGTGGCAGTGCAAAAAGCAGAAAAGTGTTGGCTATGTGTAAGACCCACTTAGCAATAACCAAAACATCTTTTATGAACCATCTGTTCAGCCCTAACACAGGACAAAACACAGCCCTAATCCAGACACTGTAAAATCAACTCTATCCCATCCAAAATCAGCACAATTAATTATTTTTTAATTTTTATTAGCAGCAGGTAAGTATTGTCATGATTCACTCAATTACTTCCTCACACACTCTCATCTGTATGCAGCTGCAGTAACAGCTAGAAGGCCAGCACTTTACCAAGAAGAGAAGTTGTACTGATTTGCCAATGTGTGATTGAACTCATCCTCAGCTGGACAAAGGAGAGAAAATGTGATTAAAAGCTTGCGGGTCATGATACAGAGAGGGAAATAGCACTCACTCATTACTATCATGGGAACATATTTAATACATCACCAATCAAATCAGAGTAGAAAAATGAGAACTGAAAACTAATTCTTAAAAACACCTTGCCCTCAGCCCTGCCTTCATCCCAGGCATAACCTCATTCCTGATGTTTTTTACCTCCTCCCCCCCGCTGCACTGGAAAGGTGGGGGATAGGAAATGGGGACTACAGTCAGTTCCTCACAACTTGTCTCTGTCACTTCTTCCTCCTCACATTCCTTCCTGGCTCCAGCGAGGGGACTCTCCCATGGGAAATGATTCTCCATGAACCTCTCAAATGTGAGTCCTCCCCAAAGGCTGGTGTTCTGCATGAACTGCTCCAGTGTTCATCCCTCCCACAAGGTGCAGTACTTTGAGGACAGGCTGCTGCAGCCTGAGACCCCCACAGGGTCACAAGTGCTGCCAGAAAACCTGACTCAGTGTGGGCTTCACCCTGCTTGGGCCCACAGGTCCTGCCAGAAGCCTGATTCAACAGAGATTTCCCACAGGGTAACAGCTTCCTTTAGGCATCCTTCTGCTCTGGCATGGACTCTACCCAGGCTGCAGTGACCTCTGTATCCCCATGGTCCTCCATGGGCTGCAGGGGCACAGCTGCCTCACCACAGTCTTCACCATGGGGTGCAGGCAAAT
The DNA here is from genome assembly GCF_903797595.1 of Erithacus rubecula. Taxonomy (NCBI): domain Eukaryota; kingdom Metazoa; phylum Chordata; class Aves; order Passeriformes; family Muscicapidae; genus Erithacus; species Erithacus rubecula. The sequence goes on along the minus strand of NC_136687.1, from coordinate 17,531,758 downwards.
CTCTGCTCTGGTGCCTGGAGCACCTCCTCCCACTCCTTTTTCACTGACCTGGATGTCTGCTGAGCTCTTTCTCTCACACTTTCTCATTTCTCTTTCCTGGCAGCTTTTTCTCCCTTCCTAAGCATACATTATCCCTGAGACACTGCTGCCATCACTGATGGGCTCAGCCTTGGCCAGCAGCAGACCTGTTTTGAAGCCAGCAGCTTTGGCTGTTGAACATGGCAAAAACATCTGGCAACTTCTCAGAGGGAGAAACCCTATATCCCTGTTACCAAAAGCTTGCCACTCAAACCCAAAACACTATCCCTTGGTGGTGGTAATATAGTCAATCCAAGTTTTGTTGTTTCAGATGTATGTGTAAAATTCTGCAGGATTGCATGTGACCTGACTTATACAATGTGTTGTTGGTGCTAGAGTATGTGAGTGGCTCTGGATGGATACTTGGTCCTGAGTTTACAGTTCTTGTAGAATCAGCAGAACCACTGCACTCCAAAACTTCTCTGTTCTGGTGATACATTCAAGCAACAGCTCCCAGCAAATGCTTTCACTCTAATTCTGCTACTATTCTCTGTAAGTACTTCTGCATCCATACCTGTAGATTGCTTGTGGGTCTCATTCACAATTGCTCATTCAGAAACAGGCCTTTGTGGCATGTCTCAGTTAACACACTGTGCAATACTTCTACTTAGCGTACATTATTAAAAAGATTTCACAGGTTTTTCCAAAGTTTCCTGACATATGCAACTTCAGACACTTAAAACCCCTAAAAACAAAGGATAATCACAAATAAGAATCAAGAAGATCAGCAATATTAGGCTGCTTTTATTTCCTCCTCAGCAGTCCTCAGTGCCCAGCACTCTATATAACAACATCCACATGTTATTCTGGGCAAAGTTTTGGTAATGATGAGTCCTAACTAGTTTGTTCTCAGAAGCAGTGAAGTGTATAATTTTAAATCCAACCTAATCTTACTAGTCTAAAAGACTAGATACTACCTTCTTTAGTAAATATGCAACATGATGGGGACGCATTTAGATCAGAAAACAACTACAATGTGATAAAAGCCCTGTATGCTGAAACTTGAAGATCTCTATACCGGTCACTTTATATGAAGTGGAGATCATGATTGTGAAAGATGATCCTTTTTACAGTCTGAAATTCTACTCATAGAGATTGTGTGTGATGCAGTTTAATTCCTGGCAATAGCTTCTTCCTTCTCCATTCAGTATTCTCACATTGCTCTGTATCTCTTCACAAAAACTGTCAAACAGCACAGCTGGAGTTAATAAACTGAGGAAGGATGCCCATTACCAGTTACAGACGTCCCTGTTGTTTGATGCTTTCAGTATTTCATTATCTCTGCATCAGCACTGGTACTGCTGCAACTGAAAAGCCATCAAAATAACACAGCTTGAAATGATAAATGAAAGCAACAGAACAACTGCAGCATAGAGCATGCAATTCTGTGGGCTTTGCTAGGTGAACAGATATTTGTATCTGCCGTGGCAGTCTTCTACTAGCACAGCAAAGGTTTCTCCAGATGTACTCATTGGCTTTAAGCCACTGGACTCATTTCACATAGCCATTTTCTACAACTGCTAGCATACCTAAGAAATTGTATTCGTCCTGAGAAACAGATTTTTAAAAGCCACAAGATTTAAATTTTTTTTTCTTTCATTTAGGAAAGAGAGGAAAATACAGTGAGATCCAGGAAAAGTCTATATGACCACAAATAATTTTACTGCAAAATTATTTTCAATTAATTGGAATAAGTCAAATTAATTGGTGCATTCACTGCTGAACTGAGGTTAGGTATGTAATTCAAGTAGGTACTAAATTCTCAATGAAGAGTTAACATAATGGATTGGAATTCTCTGACCCAGTTTAACAATTAGCTGGAGGTGGCGTCATGTGAAATTTAAATGTATACTCCAGAGCAGGGAGTTCTTTCATCCTTTTCACAAAATTTTGCATGAATTCTTTCATCCCTAATAAACATTGCTAAATTTAAAATAGAAAAGTGTATTTCATTTTATTGGTATAAGCATTATCTGCTTAATGCCAACAGCATATTTCAGAAACTAAAACCCTCTTTCTCTCACTATTTGTCAGATCTGCTATGCATTCATATAGCTACTGTCTATAATTAAGTATGCAAAGCAGAAGACTGAGATTGGTAATTAGCCCACAAGATTTTGTAGTAGTATCTGTGAATTAAGCCACACAGTTCCCATTATATTCCAGAGAAATCATTCAACTAGAATTCTTTCACTACTTAGGAAAACTGGAGCCAGCTTCTAAAGCATTCTTACTCATGGGAGTGTAATTTGCACTTTCTGATTTCATATGATCAATATCTTTCCGTTATATAGCTTGTGTTTCAATCTATATGTTTTTCTATATAAATTAGAAGTTATGTATTGTAATTTCAGGTGTCCAGCTTTGAAGAGATGATTCATCACAATCCTTTACTGATAAACAGAAAAACAAAACAGACCAAAAAAACCACAAAATTCACTGTAAAATAAGTACTAAGAGCAAAACAGGAAGACAGACAAATACCCCAGACCAAAAAATGCACCGTTCCCATGTAAAAACCCCCTGTTCTCTTATTAATATAGGAAAATATTTTCTTTTGGTGTATTTTGCTATATATCAAGTGCAGCTAGTAAGATGGTTTTTTCAGTGTTGTGGTTCAACACCAGCCAGCAGCTAAGCCTTAGATAGCTGCTCACTCACTCCCCTGATGGGAAGGAGAGAATCAGAAAAGTGAGGAAACATGTGAGCTGAGATAAAGTGAGTTTAAAAGGAAAAGCAAGAGCCTTGTTCAAGAGCTAAGTGAAATAATGAATTTATCTACCACTTCCATGGGCAGGGAGATGTTCACCCACATCTGGTAAAGAAGGTCTCCATCAGGCCTGACAGTGACTTGGGAAGACCAACACCATCACTCCAAACATCTCCACTTCCTCCTCCTTTCCCCAGCTGTATGTGCTGAGCATGATGCCACAGGGTATGGAATATCCCTTGGGTCAGCTGGGGGCCCTTGTGCTGGTCCCCTCCCAACTCACTGTGCACTCCAGGCTTCTCACTGGTGGGGTGGGGTGAGAAAAAAGGCCTTGACTGTGTCAGCACTGCTCAGCACCTCCTAAAATATACCTCTGTTATCAAAACACAAATCCATAACAGCTAATATGAAGAAAATGAACTGTGCATCAGTTAAATTCTGCTCATCCAGTTTTAGACACCCATTAATATAAAGTCAGGGAATTTCATATATTCTTGGAGCTTCATGAAGATTTAGCCTGCTTTGACATTTGTTGAGCAATGTCATACATTTCCATTGCAGAGAATTAAATGATAATTTAAAAGTACGGAGAAAGAAAAGAATGTTGCTTCTCACAATTTTGCATTTGGGCAACTGGAGTATATGCCTTCAGGGTCTAACTAAAAAAAACTCCTATAATTTTTCTTTTCATAATAGATTCTTTGGCCATATGTATATAAAATATTTGGTATGTAAAAACTAAGGAAGTTGCTAAGCCTGAGTATACAGACCTGGTCGTGTTTCTACCTGAATTTATCTACTTTTTAAAATTTTATTTCATTTTAAAAACTGGAAAAGTAATAGATATTGTCTGGTTTGACAGTCAAATACAGTTCTGAACTTGGGAAAACTTGGGAAAAACACTTGGGATTAATGCAAATAAGAACCAACTCTTATCTTCCTGATCAAATATGTGCGAAAAAAAATTAGTTATACAGTTACAGATACTTTCATTCGTATTTTATTTCTCTGCTCAGATATTTAATATACATTTGAAAATTTTGGTTTTCAATAAAGGTTGGATTAAAATTTCAGTGTTACCAGATGCATGTTTCTTATGAAGAAAAAAAGGAAAGTAAGAAAGCAAGAATGCAAGAAAGAAAAAAAGAAAGGAAAGAAAGATTTTCAGGCCATAGTCAGAATTCCAGAAACAGAAAAAAAATATGCCCTTATTCACACTGACAAGTACTACTTTCCCACTGACACTTTCCCACTGACAAATGACTGGTTCTTCAGGTTTCCCTACTGGAAAGTCAATGAACTGACTCGTGTGAGTCTGACTGCAAGCTGCACACAGACACCATTTTTTTCTCTTTTCCAAAGTTATTCTGAGGTAATTATTTTCTTGTACCTGAACTGATTGCTGAAATACTTTTTATTTCCCTACTCTACCCCCAGTCATATTTTTTTTGTTAATCCCCTGCAGGTATTTAGAATTAGCTTTCATGTTGTGCCTTAGTCCTACTTTCCTCAGGCTTTGCAAATTCTCGTTTCTTAATAAACATATTTTATCATTTTTGTTATCCTTTTTTGGAGTCTTTCCAATTCAGCAAAATCTTTTTTATATTATGAAGCCCAAAACAGTGTAAAGCACTCAAATACCATTTCACCAATTCTGCACTGAGATAAAAAATTAATTACCTGCCCCCCTTCTCCTGACCTAATTCCTCTCATTATACTGTACATGCTCAATATGGTATTTGCCATTCTGCAGCATGTCACTCTGTATTCTTCTGTAGAGTTTATGGTTTGCTCTGAGCCTGTTTTTTTCCTGTAGCCATGGAAATTTCTAAATTAGTGTTTCTCCATGTTACACATTAGAGTCTTTCACACTTCACATTTAGCATGATAAAAGGTCATTTTGGCAGTATTTAGACCCTGATTACAGTAGGGCATATTAGGGACTTCACTATATTCTAAGGCTGCAATGAACAGAAAAAATTATGTAGTTGGATGCAGCAAATTCTTCCAACCCTGCCATTATGCTGAAAATGCAAATCTCTCTTTTCTGTAAGAAGACATTGCCAGGGTTATTTTGAAGAATTACCTGTGTTTTCCTAAGAAGTGGGGCTATAACTTAATTTTTTAAAATAATTGCAATATCTACACTGGCCTACTTAGCTTATATATCATGCCATCAATTAACACTCTGTCTTCCTGCATTCTGGTAGTTATTCTTACTTCTTCACCTCCTTTTATTTTATTTTTTCTTAACTGAAACAAGAAAACTTTATACAGAAATTCCCTTTTTATCACATGTATTATGTCACCTTGGTCAAGAAAACAGAATGACTGGCACTGTACTCAGGGAATACAAGTATCCTTTTCTTCCTACCTTTAACCATTAAGCAGACAGACCTTAAGCAGCAGTGTAAATTCTTTCTATTCCTATGCCTTTTGTTACTCATACAGCCTCCAGGACCTTAACCAACACGCAAAGATCTTTTCACAGCATTGTGCAGCAGACAAAACCCTTTGTTTGTACAGTTAAAGGAAAAATCAAATGTTTGGCTTAACAGCAGTTATGAACTTGACCCAATGACTTGACTCAAGTACAGCATCAGATACAGGAAAACATGATTAAAATATTTCTACATAGATCTTTCCATGACTGCTTTATTATCTCTAGTTAACGCATTTTATTCACATGTTAGCAGTATAAAGGTGTCTAAATAGGTACATAGATTTAACTTGGGATAGGAAAATAAAGCCAAACACTGTTGCAATCATTCCTATAGAATTTGTTGCCTAAAAAGCAGTTTATTGTAGAACTTCATAGTGTATAATGCAAACTGCAGTTTGCTACTGATAAATAGCATTGTACCAGAAATGGTGGGATGTTTAACCTGTAAAAGGTGCACAGCCACATCATTCCATTAGACCTGACAAATATGCAGTGACAAGCACTGCAGACTGGTATCTGCTAACCCAGGAGACATCAGAGCCTGCAGTTTTATTACTTCAGTTTTATATTGATGCTTTTGCTCTTGGCCTTACAGTCATATTTCAAGTAACACAGGCTTCTAAAAGGTTGGTGAATAGCCTCAGCTCTAAGTTATCTGGGCTTCATTCCTCTTTAGTCAACAGAAAGAGAGAAGCATCTCCCAAGGGGCAACTCATTTTTTCATACGTTCTTACATTATTGTTGACGAAATATTTCTGAGAAGCAATTTTCTCTGAGGATTCAAGGAGAACAGTAGATAGGCTAATTTGAACCAGTTGACTAACTTTTAGAGAGTGAAAGGGAAGTGCAATGAGTGACACCAAGAGTCACTCCAGGGAGCAGTGTGAACTGTTGCTGTGGGACTGGAATTTTGCTGTCTTACATTTGCCTAAACCATGCAAATTATTGCATCATTTACCCTTGGCTGGGTGTTGGCTGAGCTGTGTTAACAATGTGACCACTACCAATTACAGAAATGAATCTGAGCAGATTATGACCCTGGCAGAACTGCTGCTGAGCAGTGAACCCAGAGCAATTCAAGCTTATGGCTGAAGATCAGCTCTGTGTTCAAGTGTCAGCCTCTCTGGCCACAGATAATAAGTCTGTCACTAATGAAGCCAGAGACATTAAAACTCATCTGCAGTCTTCTGATCAGCAGAGTGCTCTTATTCACATCAGTTTTCTTCTGATGTGGTACTTTGTCACTTTTGAAAGCTCAGCACCAATGGACAGTGATATTACTTCTTGCCTGTAATGAAGCTCTAAGTGGGGATGATGTTGCTGTGAGTGCTTTCTCAACATAGAATGGAATATTTGCATAGATTAGCCTGCTAGCTGATGGTCCTTGACTGCTTTAATTTAAAACACCCTACTTTCCACTGAAATGCCATACAGGTTTGTTTATTTATTTATTACTTTCCATCACTAGAAGATGCACAAATTCTTTGCACAGATTCCTAAGGCAATTTATTTCTTCACAGATGAAAAATTCTGTCCTTTTTTGTTAGGAGGCAAGTGTAGGTTGAACAATATAGAGGCATCTGAAAGCAGTTGAAATTATGAAGCAAAGAACAAACACTATTTTTTGACATTGCTGTTGACTAACTTGTGATACTGTTAATAGTTTTAGGTTTTTAGCTCATCTCTGATAAAGTTCTCTAAGGATACCTGCAAGATAACACGTATAACCTTTTCTTCCTGAGACATCTGGTAAAATGATGAATGACTGGATACATGTAGACTTAAGGTTGACCTCTTGACTTCTACTATTCAGTAAAATAAAGTGGAATAAGACAAAGTTTAGCATCCAGCTCTTAAAATCCCAAAGGTTTTCTAAGTAAAGCAAGGCGTAGAGTTACAATCTCCAAAAATTGTTTGGAATTTCATAGATGAAGTTAAAATACCTCCCAGCTTCTACTCTGCATACAACTTTCTGATTATAGAGATTATAGACATATAGACAGATATAGACATATATGCAGATTATATTTAAATATATAGGAATATTAATATACATATGTAAATGAATACATAAAATAAACTTTATGAGCCAGAATCACTACTAATCTCAGTTCAATCTTTTCACTGTGAGTAGTTATACCAATACCAGCAAGTTTTTCAGACTCTTTGATAAATTTCCAGTACCCCAACTCTAATCTTTCAAGTAGTCTCAGATAAAAGATATTTTACTTGGTCTTCTTAGCCTATAAAAATAAGAGAATCAAAAAATATAAAATCAGAAAATATAGAATGTGTCATTAGTGCAAATTTCTGCACAGAATACATTTCCACATTACATTTACAACTGAATTAAATTATTTCATTATTTTATTGATTTGATAGGTAATTTTCAATAAACCTTCTGGTTTTTTTTATAAGACCTTTTTTGACATTGCTCCCTCAAATATTCATAGACCTGTCATTATAACCCCTTGTAACCTTTATTTGCTGAAGATCATGTGCATTTAACTTTTTTATTGATTTTTTTTCCAATAAATGGCCATATTATAAATTTCACTTTCCTTTTAATCAGGCTAGAAATTTAGTCAGAAACTACTGGGAGTGAAAGTGCCATTTCACATCTTTAGCTGCTGAAATTTGATATTACAGAGAATAGAATCTGTTTCCTCCAGGGCGACAGAAATAAATAAAAATGTTATGTACAACATCTGGATGATGATATTTAAAATTATTTTCCTCAAAAAGAAAGATACTTCACCTTACCTGATTTACTGAGCTCTATTTTTGTTGACTTCTGCTGGTATGTTCATGAAGATGGTCAATGAGACTTGAACAGCACTAGGATATATAGATCATTAGTAAAACCTCTGTGACAAGTAAAAAAAAAAAATCTAATCAGATACTAATCACAATGAAAGATAATGTCATTATTTAATTTTTCCCAAGCTCACATTCTATGCATTGCTATATGCTATATTGCTATATACATTTCTTGGGATTTCTTGAAAAATATTTCAAACTCACCCTTGATTTAATAGGTTAGATCTTTACTGAAGTCAGAGGAATTACAGTGCCTATTATGCTCACTGCATCGACCTTACCTTCTGTAGAAAATTTTTACTTTTTTTTGATAGCAAGTTCATTTAACATGATTTCTTGCTTATGAACTCTTGCTGCCTGAAATTCTCCTCAAGGTGCTAAAGGATTTATTGAAGGTTTTCTCTGATCTCTTACATAGTACTTACTTAAGAGACTTATAAAAACAAGTTCTATGAATTACCCAACCTACCTCTTGAATTCTCAAAGATGATATTTGATAGTTCCATTTTTGATGTTAGGTATTTATATATTCTTTGTGGTGGTTGTATTTCTTACATATTTTTCTGTATGACCTGGATTTACTATCCACTGCTAGAATTTTTACCTTCCTTCTCAAAAAAAACCCAAAACCAAAACCAAGATGTATGAAACACATTTTTAAAAAAGTCATACTCAAAACTCCAGCTAGTGACAGTCCATCTATCTGAAGCACAGTCATAGACAATGGAACACAGTCTATAACTATGGAAACCTTATAGAGTATCAGAGACCATGTACTAAATTTAAATTTACCAGAAAGTAAAATAAGAGAGAAAAAAGAAATCAATGTTCAATATTTAGAGACTAAGAAAATTCAAATCATGTTCTCAGACTCAGCCAAAGTGAATAACTAGGTATGTTGATCATCCCTCCAAATTCTATCAGGCAACAGTGTCTTATAAACAATTTTATTCAATAATTCAATAATAATATGCAGGGGAAAAAAGCATACAGGAATATAGCATGAGTAATGTAATATGGTCTCAATTCTAGCTGAAGTTATAATGCATTTAACATCTGACATAGCACAATAAAGCAAGAATGTTTTAGAGATTGTGGACTTAAGTTCAATTATAGCTATCAAGTATGTTTTATATTCTTTCTGAGTTTTTCCTCCCTTCTTTGTCTCAGTTTGATCATACAAGAAAACAATTTGATCACAGCTGTCAACATACAAGCATCAAAGTTAGAATCTATTCCTTCACAACAGTGTAATAAAGTGCTGTGGAATAAAGATGGTAGTAGCTGGTGGTAACAGATATTGATACAAGGCTTTACAATTCAAAATGTCTGTCTGGGGACTATACAACCCTTCTCAGTATGATATTTCAACATCTCAGACATCTAGTGCTTTATCAGCTCCTGTGAAAGATTCCTAAAGAAACCACCACAAGATAATGCCTACAGTATGAAAATGCTTTGTGGACTCAGGTTCCTTGCTGCCACCATCATTACTAGCACTAGTCTTTCACTGAATTGAGAAATGCATTAATTTCCTTCACATTCAATTAATAGTTAAGGTGTGCACAGATTTCTTTTAAATTTTCAAGTCAGTAATGAGGAGTAAATATAGTTTTATCTTTAGGATTTGAATTATATCCAAAAAAGCAAAGCAACTCAAAATCAAAGAGAATCAAAATCCTTTATTTCATCCATGTCATCCTGTATTATTCCCTGACTCAGTATTTCAAATGTGAGCCATATCCAGTTTGAAGAGTCACATTGTGTTATGGTACTGTATGTAACCCCATATGATGAGTGTAATAGGCATGAAGCATCAAAGAAAAAGTGCATCTGCTGAAAGTTGATACAATTTTCACTGGGCAATAAATGCAGTGAATTTTAACCTTTTACTATGAGACTTATTGATACTTTCATATTATTAATGCTCTCAAAAATTAATTACATTGTTATGTGCATATGAGTACAATTATAATGTGATTCAGTTCCAATGGGAATTATGAAATTCCCTAAAAATAATCATGTAATTTTCTTTCCTACCTGTGCTATCCCTTCCCTGTCAGTGTGCCATTATGTTACAAAAACTTCAGGTGCTTGAGTCCAATATAAGCAGAAACAAATTAATGAAACTTCACCACGGTGTGGGATTTGAAACTATTTATTATGGGTCCACTTAATAATTAAGTAACTCATCCGTCTACTACCTGGGAAGGAACCTTTTGATTAAATATGTATTGAAAGGTGGTTTGAGTAAACTCTAATTCATAAATACCTACAAATCACATTGGTGACTCACAATTTTAAATCTGTGTTAGGTCTGCATCATCAAAGTATTTAATTTAAATAAATATATCTATATTATAAGGATATAAGTGTACGTAATATGAAATGTAGAGGTTTGTATGTAGCACATGTAATATACACACACACATATAGATATGTATATATGCAGAAAAGAGAGGGAGCAAAATGAGACTAATATTAATATGGTTACAATTTTATTAGCACAGTGTGGATGGGGATTTTTAAGTCAGATGGTGTCTAACCCTTCAGCAAACTGCTAAATAGAAACAAAAGATCCCGTTTTCTACAAGTGTGGGCATGAATACTGTCGGATAGCTGAAAAGAAAATAGTTAACTCTGCATCTGTTTCCAAGTAGCCATTGAGCAACAGCAGTGAAAATGAACTCCAAAGAATCTGTGTTGATGATCATAGCTCCCCTAGGTAATCCTGGCTACACCTAACTGGTTAAGGACATAACAATTCATAGAAGACTAACTCTGTTATTTATAGATCTGGGTCTTCAGAAATGCAGATTTTAAACACCTATAAACAAGGAATGATAAGGCTACTGAAAGAGAAAAATATATTTTAAACCAACACTCATGTCAATTCACGTCCAAATGCCACCCTGCCTTGACCACTTCAGTCTTGTTTAAGCATTTTGTACTCTTAAATTTTATAGACATTTTTATTTAGTAGACCATTAGGTTTCAATGCAATGTGGGAAATTTCTGATAGAATTAGACAAAAGTCATTAAAAAATTTTAGCTGCTTCATCAGTAAATTTTGCCAAAAACACTGTGGGCTTTGGTAATTTCTCTATTGAGTTGGCTAGGATATCTGGTAGATTTACTCCTTTGAATTTTCAGAATGACAGACTCATGTTTTATTCTTCCTGTCCAGGAGTTACATCAGCAAATTATTTTGCTCTTTTTTTGCTTCTTTCTTATTTTTGTTTTGCTTGGTTGTTTGGTTTGGTTTGGTTTGAGTTTTAGCTGTAAAACAAGAATGAAGCAACATCTAAATTTGTAGTGGCATCAATATTGAAAGGAATTTTGGTGTCTTGGCTAAAAGAGTATAAAAAGTAGAACCATTTCACTCTAGCAAGGCAGGTATGGGATTTCCCAATAACTGACTTTCCTAGAACAGAAATTATACTGAGGACCAAAGGCAGAATCTGCACAACTTTTTTGGTGATGTATTTTTAGCAGAGTAAATTTAACTGACCTCTGTCAATATACTTTACTGTCACAGTTTTGTAAGACATATTTAGCCCTCAGAATGGCAAATATGCCTTTTGCCTCTCACTCTCCCTATCTTATTTCCTTGTACAGCTTAAGCATTCTTCCCTGAGATTGAATTGAAAGCAGGGACACACACCCATGCAGCCCAAACTCTACTGAAACAGGTTATCCTACTACGTTAGAGAAACACCTGGCATGGAAACTTAATCTACTGCTAACAGGAGTAATTCATCTTTGGAGTCAACTGAGTCATTGTGAGGAACATATTTAATGATTGCTCTCTGCCCTGCAGCAGTTACATTTTTATTTCTGGGTACAATTCACTATGTTGTTTATTCTGCATACAGCCTTAAGTCATCTAAGGCTCTCAGATCAGGAACAGAGCTAGTATTGAACTCTCTAGGACAGAAAACCTTTTTCAATACAAGACTATGATTACTATTTGACCTATTTCACTTTGTTTTGAGAGGTTGTATGAAATATGCTCATTAGAGGAACCTGAATTTGGCTTCTTTCGATAGCTCCACAGTCAGCTTAAATCAAGCTAAACCAGGCAGCTATTAGAAAGGGTAATTCTGTCCATAATTACCTTCACCTTCTCACCAGGGCTTCCTTGCTATTCTCTTGCATTAACTTTACTTATTTCAATCTATGGTATGAATCATATATATATAAAAAACCCAAACAACTGCTGAGCTATATAACCACTCTAGCTGTCTGTCAGGATTTAATAGCAAGCAGCAACCAAGCCCCATGCAGTTGCTTGCTCAGTCCCACACCAGCAGGATCAAGGAGGAAATCAGAAGGGAAAAAGCCAGAAAACTCATGGGTTGAGATAATGGCAGTTTAATAGGGAAAGTAAAAGCAGTGCACACAAACAAATTCAAACAATAAATTATTTCACTGCTTGCCATGAGCAGGCAGGCATTCAGACATCTCCAGGAGAGCAGGACTCTCTTAGAGGTAATGGGAACTTGTGAAGACAACCACCATCACTCCAAATGCCCCACTCTTCTTTCTTCCCCCAATTTATACATTGAGCATGTCACATGGTCTGGAATATCCCTTGGGTCATTTTGGGTCACCTGTCCTGGCTGTGTGTCCTCCCAGCCTCCCATGCACCCCCAGTTTCTTCAAGCACAGCAGTACAAAAAGCAGAAGAGGCCTTGGCTCTGTGTAAGCCCTGCTCAGCAAGAACAAGAACATCTCAACATTATCAACCCTGTGTTGCTGAAGTTTAATACACACATCAGCCACTGTGAAGAAAATTAACTCTATTGCAGCCAAGCCAGCACACTGTCAAAAAAATGGAAATGGAACACGCAAATAGGTATGAGGAGAAAAATTGACCTAAATGTGCATTTTTCACAAAGTGTGTTCCAGTTCAAAAGTGATCTCCAACCCACAGTTTTTTTTCCAGTGCCTGGATATTATCAGATATAATATGTAAGTAACAGCAGAACAAGCTAGATCAGAAAGTTCAAACACACAGGCACAAAGATTTAAGAAGGGCAGGATCATATGAAGAAGGCTAACAGGAAGGAGAGCAAAACCACCTGTGTTACGTCCTCAATTATATTAGATTAAACATTACACAAAATTTCCCCCTTTGATCAGTCTAACTTGATTGTGAAGCCTCAAGGCTAAAAGTTTGATTATGTTTTGATTCAAAGCAGCTTTGAATTAAAGTCAGCTACGAAGACAGCAGTTCTAATGGATTTAATTTATTTCTTATTAACACAATTTGCAGTGAGCACCAACAGAAGGTGTCATTCAAGTCACCAGTGATACATGCAGTCTAAGGTAATAGCAAGTAGTAGAAACAATAGAGAAATGTGATGTAGGTAGAGGTGGAATAAATGCCTTCTTGTTCCAAAAAATCTTGATTTGGTCTCTGTTGGTCAATATAGCCTTAAATATTGGGGTATAAGATTTTTTCCCAGCATTTTTACGGACACTGAGATGTGATGATGATCTGAAGTTCATTTCCTGTCTTTTAAGAAATGTCTCCTATTTCTAGAGCATAGGGCTTATAGAACAAATGTTCCTGATGCCCTGTTTTTTACTGCTTGGACATTTTTATGCTTTTATCATATAAACACCCTTGTAATTTTAGAATTTTATTTCCATTCTACTAATAGGTGAGATTTCCTCTTTATTTCCTTGTTATCATTCATCAATGATGAAATACTTTTCTTGAAATGGAATGCATAGTGTTACCCAGAGTATTTAGGACCAAAATATAGCACTTTCCTGAAGGTCACTTTCTTTCCTTATTTACTGATCCTTATGAATCATCAGGATTTAAAGCATTTTTAAATGTAAATGCAAATTCAGTGAAGTGTGTTTTTTGAAGTATCTACAGGAAAAACTCATCCAGTTCCAATTAGGCTCTCTACACAGGCTTGTACTTAACAAGCACAATTTCAGATTTGGAATTGCTCTTTAGATTTGGATTTTGGTTGGCAAGCAAACAATTCATAATATCTGGTAAAGTTCTGTGGAAGTGATGCCAAGTACTGAGAGTTTAACTCTGAAGTTAATGTCATTTTTTACAATAGAAATCACATTCAATATAGCCCAGGCTTCAAACAGGATATGCAGTGCAGCTAGGAAAAAATTTTTTCAAATTATGTGGTACATACACCATGTAATACATGGAAATTATATGCATTTTTCCGGTGCTGGATGTAGAAATCAATCCTTTTGTCAAGTGCTTCTATTGTAGACTGCCATGTTGGAGACCTACATTCAAACAAAGCACTCAGAGGGTTGGGCACTTAGCTCCCAGGGAGAGGAGCCTTCTGCCACTCAATGACTCTCCTTGGTCGCAGACGAAAAACGAGCTGCAGTAGTAAGACACTTCAGACAAGCTTCTGAAAACCCTTTTGATAAAGTCTCACATCTGAGGTTAATGACAATAGCTAAGGTGTGGGAGTCATGTAATAAGCGTAAACCTGACTTGGAAAATTAAAAACAAAGAGCCTGAAACAAAGAAAAAAGTAACACTAGTTTGAAGAGAATGGCATCAGAGTCAGAAGGAGTAAATAATGAGGAACAATGCAGTATGATACATGAGAACTTAGATGATTTAAATACTAAAAGATGAAAGCTAGTTCAAAGCAGCTAAATAGAGAGCGCTGACAGGTTCCTAGGGGAAAAAAGGATATCAAACAATTGGGTGTGTCATTAAATATAGGAAATCAAAAGGTAAAAAGAGTCTAAAAGATAATTCTGTGTGCAGCATTAAATATGAACGATAAGTAATAAGATGAGAAAAGAAAAATCTATGTCTAACATTAAAAACAAAGGAACGTTACCAACTATGCCTAAGTAGGGCAAAAAGGAGTCAGGTACAATTTATTAATATAAACAAAATCTAGAAGAAACAGACTAACTAAGAAGTGAACAAAGGAGAAGGAATCCACTTCCAGTTAAAAAATATAGAAGGTTATTCAATCCTAGGAAATAGGAATGTTAAATACTTCTTGCTGTACAATAAAAGCTCCTCTAGTCTAGCTTTTTCTCCCTGTGTCCTCAGCTCAGCTAAACTATCACCACTGTGAGCTCATAAATCAAGCCTAGGGCTTGCCTAGCCCATGTACTTATTTACAGGAGACATTCGAGGCCCAGATGATAATTCTATAAGTCAAAGCAAGAGAGACAGGATTTTCAAAAATACTTGAGGCACCAAAAAGTTACAGATTAGAAGCACCCCAAAAATCTAATAATGAGGTCTCACAAATACTTGTGAAACTTGGGACCCTAGCTGATGCTAACAGAAATCTCGGTACTATGAATTCTTATGGATGAAGTCCATTAATGGTAAATCCCAACAGTGTCAAATCCTGCTGTTCCTGTTACTCCTAATTATGTCATAACAACATTAAGAAATTGGCATTCCCTTTTTTCCCCTTGTCAACATGTACAGTCTCCTTTCTTTCATTAAAAGAATGACCCTATCATAGCTGGGCATTTTTCTAAGTTTTTGAGCCCATGTTAGTTTGTTCATAATAAATATTTCCTGGTGTATAACTTGTTACCATAACAATTCACTCAGCAGTTAATTTTTGTAATAAATGGCGGGTAATTAAGAAAAACAAGGTTTTCTAAATTAAAAAGTTGGAACTTTTCTTGGTTTTCTCACTTTTCTGTTTCTAAATTTAAAAATTTAAACATTCAAAAGTGGAGAAATTCTGGGTGGAATAACTGAACTGACTGGACTGTAGTAACAGTAACTTCACTAAATACCACTGAAAGGACAGTGTAGCTCAAAAACTGATTTGTTCCACTTTGTGGAGGCAGGAGGATTCACTGCAGATTTAGTGTGGCACTTTAGTTCAGTGCTGCAAGCTCTGTGAGACTGCTGGCCCATCTTTTGGCATGGTTGGTCCAGATTACTGTGTCAAGTTAAGATGCTCTATGCCTACAGTGATCATTCAGCCTGTCTTGGCTACACATCCATGGGTGTAATGTAATTGCTGGATTATATCTTGTCCCAGTCAAGAGTGTGGAAATATTATAAATTCTAACTGAAAAGAATATATGAATTGCTTACAGCAGGCTGGGCAATAGGCTTTTCTCCAGAAGGAAAAAAAAAATGCAGAACCATTTCTTTAAAATTAAAAAGTAAACAAAATTCACTCTACCTCCCCTCTCCTCCTGGAACAGCCTTTCAGTTTTCTTTAACTGCTAAAACTGAAAATTCCAATGCTACAAAAATTAAGAATTAGAATTTTCAGGGTGAGTCTAGGAAGATCACTTATGATTTGGGTTTGGTGTTTTTTTTAATCTGAAAACCCTGTAAATCAATAAAAATAAACCTGCTATACAAAAAATGCTAATTACCTCAACAAAGGTCAGTTCTAACCAGGTCAAAGCTTTCAAAGTAAGGAAAGTCTTGTATGAGGATGAGAGAAACAGGCAAAATACCTTGCAGAAACACAAGACAAAGTTAAAGAATATCAAGTTGTTAAAGTGTCTAGGAGTACTGTTGCTGACCACACCTCCATCTTCCAATCTATATGAAGAAGAATTGTAGTTGGTCACCAATATCATCTCGGATTAGCTTGGATCAACCAGTTTACTACAGCTCCTTGACAATGGAGGAGCAGCTTACTGTGAGAAGGAGGGACAAGCTCTAAAACACACTAAAAGTAAGGCCTATTTTTGAAAAAAATCATTTTAGCTACATTATATAGTGAATGGGGAGCAGAAGATGGCAAAGACTAAAAAGTAAGAGTTCAAAAGGTCAGATTTTCTAGGAAAATTGAGAGAGACATAGATATCTGACATCTTTACATTTTATGCCATTTCAGCTCTTTTACAGATCTGTAACCCATTAAGAGTTCAGTAGAAGGGGTCCAATAAACATATTGCATAATGAGCAACAGCACAATGGACAATTTAGGCTCTAGAATGAGGGCTTTGTGGGATAAAAACAAAAGAGATGGTGTGACAACAGAATGAAAGAAGAGATAACACTTTTTTATCAGATATGGAGCATAGCCAGACTTTTATCTCTGGGCTATCTGTACCTATGTATGTGTAGCACAGACCAGAATGCATCAAAGTCAGGACATCTTTAGTTATCACCAGAACAGATGCTGGAACCTATGCCTGTGTCTCTGTTAGTAAACTGAACTGTGCAATGCTGTCTGTTTGTTAGCATGGTGCCTGGCACAGATTTTTGTCTTGGCCAATTAGCATATTCTATTGAATACATATGCTTTGTTTATATTATCAAAGCATGTCCATAAACCTGTAGTAGCTGTCATGTCACTACAACCAGATTGACTTCATTATGTGCCACAAGACTAGCCATGGCTTTTGTAACTTGCCCATACAGTCCTCACAGAACAGAATTTTCTTGACCTGGTCATCTTAGTGGTACAAAATGTCAGACCAAATGATGTCTTTTACCCCTGGATCTTTCTATTAATTTTTTTAGTCATAGCAAAGGCATAACTGACGTGCAACATTCATCTGTAATAATGTAGTTTAGCAAAACTCTTTAATGTCCTTTTTCCTTTGTTATTTGTGTTTCAAAAGCACAAAGATGTTGAGGGCCAAGACCTGCATGTTTCATTTCATACTTTATGAGAAAACCTTTGTTTCTTGAAATCTGAGTGAGCTTCCAACAAGAATCAGTTGTAATTTCAGATCTCTATAGATACCCTAAGTTATATTTCAAACCCCTTAAAATTACTACTACTTTAGCATTTCAGTACATTTCATCCTCATATTTACATGATAACAATTTCAGCATTTCAGCTGTTACCAGGTTTTCTGTTATCTCTCAGCAAAAGTATATTGCTTACCCTCCTACTCTGTCTAATTTTTCTTAGTTTTTCTGAAATTACACCATTGTTCTATATCATAAGAAATACTGTGCTGATATTTTTTATTTCTGAACATACATATTGTCTAATTGTCTAACAGTAACCCTTGTATTTTGAGAGATTACATTTTTTTCTTAATAGGTAAACAGAGCTGGTAATGATGCACAGTCCTGCCCAGTGTCTGTTCTACAGTTAAATCAATCATTATATTCCCTCTGCATAAACATCAAACCCCTCTCACTTCAAAGGAGGTAATTTTTAATATGATAAATCTACAGCTTCTGCTGTAATTATCCAGATGTGATTTAACACTTCAGGAAAATCTGAAGTGCTCTAGACCTAGAATTTTCACAGAGAAGCATATGTTATTCCTTGTTCCTAAAATGATTCTGTGTCCCACTGTTTGTTTTATATCTAAGTTCACTTTATTAATTTGACAGAAATTTTTATATAATATATAAAACCTCCTCAGTATAATGCATGATAACATTTTGAGAGGTTATGAGGGAATGACAATGAGCAAAAAGATATCCCAAGATTTTTTTAACTAATAAGAATTATGTGGAATTGGCAAGATTTCACACACTTTTCCAGGTATAGGGAAGTGGAGAGCAGCACAGTGGAAAGTGATCGGGGGGTCCTGGTCAGTGGGAAGTTGAACAGCAGTGAGCAGTGCCCTGGCAGCCAGGGGGGCTGAGTGTGTCCTGGGGTGCATCAGCACGGTCAGCTGGGCAAGGGAAGGGATTGTCCTGATCTGCTCTGAGCTGGGGCAGCCTCATCTCCAGTGCTGGGGAAAGTTTGGTCACTGCAATATAAGATATTAAGCTATCAGAGAGTGTCCAAAGGAGGGCAACAAAGATGGTGGGAGAGCCTTAAGGGGGAAACATATGAGGAGCAGGTGACTTCACTTGGTCTGTTCACTCCAGAGGAGACTTCACTGCAGCAACAACTTCCTTGTGTGGGGGGAGGAGGGGAAGGTACTGATCTCTTCGTGATTACTGACAGGATCCAAGAGAATGGCAAGAAGCTGTATCAGGGAGGTTTAGTTGGATATTAGGAAAAGGTTCCTCAGCCAGAGGGTGGCTGGGCACTGGAACAGGCTCCCCAGGGAAGTGACCACAGCACCAAGCCTGACAGAGTTCAGGAAGTGTTTGGACAATGCTCTCAGGCACAGGCTGTGACTCTTGGGGTGTCCTGCACAGGACCAGGAATTGGACTCCATGATCCTGATGGGTCCCTTCTAACTCAGTATATTCTGTGAGTCTATGCTAAACAGTTCAATTGCATACT
Source organism: Erithacus rubecula (assembly GCF_903797595.1). Taxonomy (NCBI): domain Eukaryota; kingdom Metazoa; phylum Chordata; class Aves; order Passeriformes; family Muscicapidae; genus Erithacus; species Erithacus rubecula. The sequence continues at coordinate 17,512,548 of NC_136687.1, read as the reverse complement.
TGGAGAAGTGCATATCTTATATTTTAAATTAATTCTGCTTATGAGGTATGCTATTGGAGATTTTTTTTATTGTCTGCTTCCTTTCCTCCTCAACTAAAATATGGGAAGATCTTAATCACAAAATCACAGAATGTCTGAAGTGGGAAGGCACCTCTGGAAATCATGTAGTCCAGTTCCCAGATTAAGGCATGGTTAGGGTGGGTTGATCAAATCTGGGTCCAGCTGGATTTAAAGTATCTCAAAGAATGAACAGTTCATAGCCTTCCTGTGTAACCTGGGCCAGTGTCTGACCCTCTCACAGTAAATGTGCTTTCCTGATGTTTAAATGAAGTTGCCTGTATCTTAGCTTGTGGTCATTGCCTCTTGCCCTTTCCTTGGCTACTAAAGAGAAAAGTCTAGCTCATATCTACACCATGCAAACAGGAACATACACATATTGATATTCCTCCCCCAGGATATTCTCTTCTGGCAGAGCAGAGCTCTCTCAACCTCTCCTCATATAAAAGATACTCCCATTCCTTGATCACATTTGTGACTCTTTGCTGGACTAGATCCAGAATGTCCATTTCTCTCTTATAAAGACAGAATTTCCAATGTGTCTATTAGAGGAGAAGGGTGACACCCCTTGAGCAGCTGGTAGCCCTCCTCCCTATGTGGCCCAGGACACTGTTGGCCTTCAGTGCTGCAAGGACACTAAGGTAAAGGTATCTAAAGATATCTCGTGTCTGAATAACCTGTCATACAGTCAGGAGACTGAGGCTGATATCTGTTAAATATTCTTAGCTATAGATGATTAGCTATAGATGACTAACCAATTTCAATGACAGTTTGGCACTTAGATATTTCAGTGAACATGAACCAGCAGATGTTTGTTTATTATCATGCAAAAAGTTAGAGCAAAGAAGAAAAAAGGGTCAGATCTAAAAATCCCTATTTCTAAACTTGTGTTCCTACTTTACTAGATTTATGTGACATTAATATAATAGATTTCAAGCTACTGACATTATAATAGATATCTAAAGCTGACATTAATTCAGATATACTTTTAATCTTGGTAAATATGAAAGCAGATCAATTCCAAATGAAATAATATACCAAGAAAAACACCACCACTGTTTTTCAAGCAAACCATTTACATTGAGAGCTATGCAGCAGCAGGAGCTCTGACCGAGGAAACACAAAATATAAAAGCTGTCACCTCCTAAATATTTTTCTTTCATCTTGATTTCACAGTAGAAACTACATATGATTAAGGTAATACCTTTTTTATTAACTTGTAAGAATACCATTTTTGAAGAAATCTGGACTAAAACTAAAGGTGGCACCACAAACGTGCTGCAGTGAGAAAAATAATTAGCAAATTTTTGTGCTGTTTTATCTAAAGGAAGATACAATAAAGTGGCAGAAAAATGTGTATGTATGTATTAAAAATCCCTTTGCTATAATAACCATATTGTTAAAATAGTGAATTTTATGTTTACTTGTAGAAAAGACAAATCTCGGATCAGAATGATATGGCTACTCTAAGGAAACCTTCATATGTTACTCACAGCAAAACAAAATACTACAGAAATATTCATATGCTGTAGTAAGTTTTGAGGATTGATTTATTGGTTTCTAAACTCTCACTGTCTATATAGGCAAGAAATGTATATATATATAGTATACATATGTAAGATAATGTATGTTTGACAATAATTGCAGGATTGCAAGCAGTTTATACCATCACAATTTTTCTCCAAGGATTTGATCCACTGAGGATTTGATCTTCAACTCCCAATAGAGAAGAAGGCATTTCTCCCAAAGGAGAGCACTATGTTCAGAGAGTGAAGAACAAGAAGATGCAAGGTCACATACCATTCTTATGCTTGAAAAAAACAATTTCCAAAGTTACAAGAGGAAGGACTACATAACTAATTCAAACATCACATTGTCATGACTCAAGGCAGCAAATTCAAGATTCAGCAGCTTTTGTAAACCTACATCCTATCCAAGGGTCTCAGGTAACTTGGATGTGTTATTGGAAGTGCTTAAGTATAAAATAAACATCACATCCTGTTGTTTGATTATGTATGCAAGATAACAAAGGGAGAAGTGAAACAAATTAGAAGGAAAATGTGAGAAACAATGCTTGGTAACAGTCAGAAGACCGGATGAGTTTTGTAACCTGGAGAGTAGTAAAAGAAGGAAATACAGATCCCTTTATATTATTTGCTACCTCTTTCATCCTTCTCTCTCTGCCTCCTAAAGGAAGCACTACCCATCCTACCCCTTCAGTCTCAGGAAATGGGTGGCAGTGCTGCAGTTCCATGGCAGATGGCAGGCCAATGTTTCCAGCTCCCTTTGCTCCTTGATCTTTTCGACTCCACTACAAATTCAGTCAGCAAGAGTACACCAGTTTTTCAGTAACTTTGTTTAAGGATATGAGGACTAATTAGATGAAAGAAGCACTAGGAATACTCAGGTGACAAGAAGATTTCCAATACCTGCAGTGGCAAAGCTCAGCTGGAACTACTCAGGTTCATTTTCAAGTTGAATGTATTAGTCTTGCATGTCAATGATGAGCAACTGCCTCCCTCTGAGAGACTATACTTTAAGAGACTGCTAAAAATCTTAAAGCTGAATCCACTCCTAAGCTATTAATTAGTTTGGTCCAAAATATTAGTCTGTCTTAATTAAGCCAATTCCATATGGACCAAAATACATTTGCTAACTGAATTTAAGCCTAAATGGAAGCATTTCTATCTAGGAGTATGATATTAATGAGACTCATGTAATGAAGGTGGTGATTTTCTCAAAAAATAAACAATAGTGGAAAGATACCCAGTACCTAGAAACAGATTCCTGTATTTTTCTAATTTTTTTTTAAATTATGTAGTTTAAGCCATGAAAATGTTTTTTTTAATTCTTTCCCAATATGAGCTACTAACATTTATCTATTGTGCTGGAAAGAAGATTGGGATTTATTAATACTATGCTCACTCAATCTTTCTCTCAAAATTATCCCCTTATGAAGCGAAGTTGTAGATAGGTAGGATATTTTCTGATTGTCTGTATTTCCACTGTGGGAACTAGAGCTCCTGGTATATTACTAACACTAAAAAGTGATTGGCACTTTAACAAAAATCAGTACAAAATAACAATTTTCTCCGCAGCAAAAGTGGGGCAGTGAAATGCCACAGAATTTGCAGGGTGCTGAGTCTCCATCTTTCTGTGTATTTTCTGATTAATAATAGAAAGTTCATGGGTACCTTCACAGCACCCATCCAGGGCAGGAGCATAGCCAAAATCCATTTCATTTGGGTGCAAATCTTCTGTATAGGATTTACAGTTCTTCTGACAGACTGAGGAGGCTGCATTAACTCACAGCCTGAGCTGATTCTCGTCTGCACATTTTCACTACCTGAGAGAACACAATTGCAGATATGAATTATCAAGTTCTTGTTTTCTTAAGCAAAGCTGTTGATTTGAGGGAGAGGGAGAAGGAATTTTCATTTTGAAAGGAATATCCTATGTTTGTTAAATAATTGAAAATTCACCTTTGTTCGATTGAAAAATTAATGAAATAACCCTTGAGATAATATTAAGATGCAATACATTGGTGTTATACACCTAATTATTTTGATAAACTTACCGTTTTACTAAGATACTTCCCCTTTTTTGTGTTTACTTTAATTGAAAAAGACCCCCACATTTATAGTGCCAGCATGGGTTCCAATTTAAGATGATCTTACATGCACAAATTGTAAGCAAACAACAAAAAAAAAAAGGTCTTTTTTAACCAAAACCTATGGACTTATGTGCAGAAATATATTCAAAATTAAACTGGGGAAACCACTGGGAAGCTGTTTAACATACCCTCTCTCTTCAGTCCTTGTAGATTTTAGGAAGAATACGAGTCACACTTTGGGACTGCCTGACCCAAACAATTTCCATCATTGTTCATCCTGGAGAGAATATTCTGATCCATTGCATTAGGTGCTAAAATTGTTCACCTACATTTCAGTCGACTCTTCACAGCAGTACTGAAATAGCACAATTTTGTGTGATGATACTGGTCATGTCAAATCTCTAAAGGATTTTTTTTTTTTAAATAGCTGTATGACTTATTTATGTTTTAAACTGCAGAATATTTCTCATTCCCTAAACCAAAAGGAAAAGAAAGAATAATAATATTTAAAGGTATTCTCATTCTGTCATTCACCAAATTTTGTAATCAAAACTCTTGATCTTTGGGGAAAAAAGATTTTTTGAGCCACAGAAAAGGAGAAAAATCACTAGCTCTGCTAATATGAAATAATTTTTGAAAGAATTACTGAAAGGAAAATGCTATGCACTTGAAATTCCCAGCCAAAATTATTGGAATGGAGAGAGAAATCACAGATTGGTACGAAAGGGGGAAGAAAATAAATTAACATGATGACTAAATACATTTATCTGAAAACAGTCATCTTTCATTTTATAAACTGTCTTACTATTAAATAGGAAGAGAATTTAAAAATTACATAAGTAAGCAACTGTCATAAAGGAAGTATTACTATATATTATGGTGATAAAATATCCTCCATTTTTCCTGCTTCCTTGACATGGTTTTGTTTTTTTCATGGTAGATGAAGAAAAAGGCAGACAAACAGAATTTTTTTCACTGTCTTGCTGCTGGCAATCAAGTTGCTGAATATTTTTCAAAAGAAAGTAATTTTTTCTCAGAGAGGACATGCCTATAAAAAGATGTAAAGACAAAAGCAAGGAAATTTGTTAAAAAGGGATTAGTCTCCATTTTCAGAAAATACTTGTTCATATTCTTTCTGGCATCTAATTGTAAATGTCTATGAAGTAGTTAGGAAGAGATGTTTTTGTGGAACCCATGGAATGGTTTTTCTCTTGAAAGTTATGGGTTCACAGTTTTTGTCTGTAAGCTCTGTGCTGTGTTCAGGTTCAGTGATATAGTTGTTATATCGTTTCCACTGGGCAATGTCCAGAGCAGGCTTTTTCTTCTTTTTCTTTTTTTTTTTTTTTTTTTTTTTTTTTTTCTGTGTAATTGTTTTCCTCTCCCTCTGCTTGTTTAAGGCTTAAGTTATACCCATATAAGTTACTGGTTCCAGGACTGTTATCTCTATATGAAGCTTGTCAGTACATAGCACAGCAGAACACTAAGTTTCTAAATACAATAAGTAAAAATTTAAGAAAAACCCATTTTAGAACAAAAATACATGTATACACCCTGCAGCTAGTCAACCCTGTTTCTCAGTGTCTTAGGGTTATTTCTGAAAATAGGAATTGACCACTTCTTAAAATAAAATGGTTATGAATTGAAGATTATAATGAAGTATATCACTGACTGTCTTTAAGAAAAATTTGCAATAATTAACATCCAACATAGTTACATATTTAGCTTTTCACTCTATTTCCATAACAAGAAACTATTTCTTGCTAGAGGGTGAAGAAAAGCACTGGAAAGCCATCACCTACATTCATAATAAGAAGCTCAGGGGCACAGTTTTGTTCTCGCCTCCTACTGCTCTGGAAAAATCCAGTGTGATACATAAGCACAGCATTTTGGTGGCTGGGAACTTAATGATAAGGATTTAGTGACAGATCTTTGACACTGGCCAAAACCCAAATTCTATCACTAATTAGTTCACTATAGCAGGAGTACCTTTGGATTTGTGAACAGCCAATATCTCTCTTACATCTATATTAATAAATATTATCATTTGAATGTAATTTTTTTTTTTTCTTAAATTTCATGCTTTATTTGCATAGACTTCTCTACAAGTGTGCAGTCTTCACAAGGGCTGCATACTTGATGACTGGGTTACCACTCTTAATTGAGACATGCATCAGAGTGTACACCTTTATTCTTGACTTGATAAATGTTTGCAAACTTCAGATAAGAATATTCACTGCATATATTTAAGACAATAGTTTCTACCTGTACGGAGTGAAGCGTATTTTCTAATGAAAATTCATGAGATGAAATGTCACCTTCAGAAGGCTTGTGAAAAACGATCCTTAGTGTGAATCTTGCTGTCAGAATTCAAGTTTACATTGTTCCACTGGTGTACCCAGCCCATTTCCAGTGACAAGGAATGTACAATGATATGTGTACCTTTCCTGAACCTATTACATGCTGCATCTCTGCACTGGCTCTTTTGCTGCTGGGAATAAGGACTTGGAGCACAGAAAACAGTGAAGTGGCTGGATACTGTACTTGTTATTTTAAAGATATGTATTTGTAGTTTCTGCATGATATCTGAGTTCATGATTTTAAGTGCTGCTTCTAAGAAATCTGAAATCCTCAAGGTGCTGTTTGTGGCAACATCTAGAAATAATTTTTTCTTTTATTTTAGAGAATACCAACTCTCAAAATGAGGATTAGGTTTTTATTCTAGGGACAGCTGTATTGATACACTTGGTTTTATATATTAATGGCAAAAATAACCTGGTGGCATTGCAGGAGAACAGACTAAAACACAACAGACACACCACCTTGCTAGGTCTGATTGGAAATTCCAAATGCTATGGAGTTTGCTAGACTTTTTGTTTCTGATGGCGTTTGAATTACATTGCTTATGTCAGATCATGAAAGAACATGAATGCTGGAATTTTGAATGTTCACTTTTGTTTTTCAACTTCTTTCATTAAGATAAAAATACTTATTTTTGACACAGAAAACAGCATTTAAGACCTGTATTTGTTTTTTATTTGTCTCATATTAAAAGAAAGATTACCTTATTATTATACCTTTTAATAATAAAATGTTTTATTACCTTATAAAGGCATTTCTTTTCAGAGCAAAATGGCATTTTTAATAGAAGAACAAAGCATATCTTATTATTCCAACTTTCTTGGAACTGCTGTTTGCAGTTTACATTTGTCTGCAACATTTCAGTCAAGCAGCTAGCACTGCTCTTACTTCAAAGGTATGAGTTGAGCAGTTGCCATTACATCAAGGCTTTATATTTCACAAGGCTTTATATTTCACAAGGCTTTATATTTCACAAGGCTTTATCTACAATAGTCACATAATTTATTATCTTATTATTAGGTCAAATTCAGTTATCTTTATTCAAGTTTTCTGGCTAAAATAATGGACTAAAGGGTCCATCATGTGGCCAGCTGTTTTTGCTAAAACAGTTTTCTTGTGACATCATAGGGAGGGAGACCATTATGGATGGGATGTTACCATTGTTTGGTTCCATACTCTGTTTTAATTTCACACACACACACAAATGCATGCACACACACAAGACAAACAAAATCAAACCAGTCTTGACTAATGAACTGTTCCAATAAAGATGGAACACCTAGCTGTGACTCAAATTTGAACGTCTAATTTTAATACATACAGTAGGAAATTGAAAATGGAACTGTATGTTGCAAATACTAGAGTGTTTATCACTGTTTGTGGTGGAAGGATGCAAAGATCCCATGCAGTGCTTCACCCTGACTGTACTGCACACAGCCAGGTCCATGGAAAAAAATGACTTGTTATAAAACAGAAAAACTATGAGGGAATAGAGATATTATGATAGCAGTAACAAAACCAAGCAATGACATATGCAATGGCATAACAGGGTAATTTTGAGTGACTGCTGTTCTTGCTGAATCTAGGTATATAAATCAACAATCATTTAGGGTAAAACATGAATGCAGACAAAAGGGAGACAGATCCCCTATAGACTGTAGATTTTCCTGTTCAGACTGGTGGAGTTTGGCAGTTTCATCAGCTCTTCACTTTAATGTAGGGTTGCTTCAAGTGGTGAGACCAAGTCCACTGGCTGCAGTTCAGCTGCACACCAGGTGATTAGACAGGGTGGGAAAAAGTCTGTGGGACAGAGGAGTCTGAGAAGGAAATACAGGTGCATTTTAATATATATTAAGTGATTCCTCTGTTTCTTCCCATCTTCAGTGAAGGATACATGGCAAGTTTTGGGAATCCTTGCCCTATCCACTGTTTTCTCAGTGCCCCTTTCTTGAAGTCTAAGAAAGTCTATCATAGGACTCTGGGTCAGGAAAGAGAAGTATTAATGTTCTAACAAGAAATGTTTTGTAGTTTGTAGGTTTGGGGTTTTTTATGATAGCCATCCATTTTTTAATTTTTACAATATTGCTTTATTTTGCAGATGAACACAGTAGAAACAAAACTGATTTTTTTTCAATGCTATACACACACAAACACACACTCATTTAAGTGTGCATTTATAATGGCACATGTGAATATATCTAATGCCATAGAAAAGGAAATAAAGATGTGGTTTCTCAAATCAAATACTTAATTTTGCAACATCTGACAATTATTCTAAGAAACATTTTCAGTCTATATTTTTGTGCAGAATTCTCCAGCAAATGCTATGATTTACCATACCAAGCACTCAAAAAAAGGCAGGAAATAAATTATTTGGTGCTGATTGTATTGTATGCAATAAGTCTTACTCCATTTGAAGACTGCAAGGTTCCTCTCTCCCCTGATAAAATAACGTGGTTTTATTCAGAAAAACTCCTGATTTCTGCATTCCTATAACAGATAACTCCAGTATCCTTTAGAGCATACAGTAGGAAGATTTCTCAACAGAAAAGTCTATCTTTAGCATATTCCATATGTGTGGATTTCAGCATATTTGTATTCATACAGACTCATGTGATGGATTCTTTTATTTTATTTGAAACCTTTTCCTTAAAGCAAGCATTTGTATTTTTAACTTTAGGTAAGGTTCTAAACATTAGCATTTGTGTGTGTTTCATTCAGCCTACCTCATCATTTTCTTGTTTCATGCCCAGGGCTTAGCAGTTGGAGTTTAAAAACAGCCAGCTTTAATGTCTATGACTGACATGTAATTTCTGCTTACTTTAAAGCTTTTTTTCTGCTAACTTTGCCTTTTTTAAAATTCTTTCCTGTCCATAATCACAAAGCTACATAAGCTCTTTTGTGGCTTAATAAATATTGTCAGTTTTTTAAAGCTCAGTGTGGTGTGTATTCTTCTTCAAAGATAGTTATTAAGCATAGAAAAAGAAGCTTGTTAAATTTGTAGATTTATTTTTTTTATTATTCCTACTTCTTATATTTAAATGAGAAAATATAATCCATTAAAGAGGTTGAACTGTCAAAAGCACTGCCATATCTATAATTAAGTATAACCTTCCTGGGTTTAAATAACATTATCAACAAAAGCCTCTAAATTTGAAATTAAATGCTCTACCTTCCTTCCATTAACATTATTGTTTTGCTTGGAAACTCAGAGATGTGAATGCAAAGGAGGTATTTAGCTCACAGCTATGACATATCTCCCATTTTTAAAAGTAAACAATAATGAGAGGCATTCCTTTTTGGAATATATATGCCTTAGATTACACACTTAATGACAAGAATATATCTTAGTTCTGCAGAATTATTACTGAGCATGGGAGTTAAAGGACCCTATCTATGCACTCAACTTTGCTTCTCCTTTCGTGATCAACTAAAGAATTCTGAAAGATACAGTGCAAGCAGTATTCCATGTCATAGTTCTTAAAAAGAAACTTATCATTACAGCTGGAGAGGGAGATTTGCCTCACTCCCAGAAGTTTGTTCTTTTTTTAAGAAAAACGTTTCTCATAGCACTTTAGAAGTTTCTGTAAAATAGAAGACACACATAACTGAATTATTTATTGCATAGATTTTGCCATTTTTCATTTGGAATGTCTGGAACAGCTCATTCATTATTTGCAATGTATCTGAGTGTTAGATTAATATGAACATGATTTTAATGAATCTGTTAGAATTTTTCCTGCCATGACCCTTACCACCTCACTGCATGACAGAATGTGTGTGAATAGCTACCTGCTGAGACATACACACCACAAGGCAAACAAAACACAAAAGCCAGCACCTGTGAGCTTCATAACTCATCCTTCCCACACTGCAGACAGCTGATAATGGATCTTCATGGGGTAGCCTGAAACTATTTCATTTGAGGACTTTATACATCCTTTCTTCTCATTCTTCTCTTTCCTACACAATCCATTTGCTTAGTAGATGCTTAAGATTCATTTTTCTATTTGTAAACCATTTCACATAGAGTAAAAATCACTAATACTCACTTGTACTATGACCAATAAGAGATCATTTAATTGGAAAATTTGTGACAAGGTATTTAAAACAAGAAAATTATGGAGGACAAAAAATAAGTGAGATGCAAAGTATTTCAACTGAAGCTGGAAAATAAAATTATTAGAGAACACTCACTGTCTATCAAGCCCACCCTGCCCTCACTGAGTATTTAAATGAGGTTGTTCAAGTCAGAGAAAGTGATGCAAGACCTGCCAACATAGTAAATTGCCCCTTCCAATTTTAATTTCCCTTACTGCATGAGCAGTTCCATCTCCTTTCTGATTTACCCACTATCTTAAAAGAAAGATTGGAAATGAACCTTCAGAAATTTAAATTTCATTTTATGATTAAGTCCATTTAAAATGTATTAGCACATTTCATGGATAGTACCATGAAATGGCATGCACTAATGCATGGATGCACTAAACAGACTAGACATCCTTTGAAATTCACTGTGTTGTGTTATGCTTTGCTTTTCTTTTAAAGTTGCTGTAGGATTTATAATGGTGTATATTGAGAACATATTGTTTATTTGTTAGAATACAGTAGAATACAGTGCTAGAATCATCACTGTAAAAAATAATTTCCATAAGCTTTTATACTATCATTATAGCTAATGTATCATATTCATATCAAATTGTAGCATATTTTGAATTAAAATAACAATATTCAGGAATAGGAAAAAATAAATAATGTATTTTAAAGTCAATCTTAAATTGTAAATTTACCAAACCATCTACTAAAACACGAAATATTAAATACTTAATTCTAAATAACAAAACACCATCAAATGTAGTTCTCACAACTGAAAGAGCCCAGTTGCTTGTCTCAAGGCCACAGAAGGATCTTGTCATAAAATAAGCCACCAGAGCAGGTATTAGAGATAAGCACAGAAGGGAGGCATTTGCAACAGAAAAGTGCTAATTCCAGGCCTGGCAGGGGCAATTTGGTTAGCACATCCTGCTTAATGCATCCAGACAAAAACTCCCACTGTGACAAACCCTGGGAAAGGAAGCAGTTGTCCACCCATATATCATCCCAGATTCTGGGAACAGCATCTGTGACCACCCCACAGATTGGAAGACCTGGTCTGGATAAAGGTGGTACCCACAGAAGAGTGGGTCTGGCAGTCCCACCACTGAGAAATCCAGGGTGAAGAAGGACCAAGGGACATGGCTGCACCCACAGCTGATCTTCTGCTTGGTCTCTCTCCCATTTTCTGTTTCTTTCTATTGGTCTACCTCCCACTCATTGTTAAATAAAATCCATATTCTTGACTGTGGCATATGATCTGTCTACACTGAGTTTGGGCAGAGGCATCCCCCACTAATTGGACTGTAATACAACTGAAAATAAAATAAATTTTAAAATTCAGGAAAAAGCTTCAAACTCACACTTCCAAGCACACCTTCATACTACAAACTGAAATAGTACAGAAAGAGCTTTTTTCCTTACTGCACTGATTCATCACTCCTAAGACCACTACTACTGCATTTTATTTTTTATCTAGATAGAGAATTTAAATTGCTTCTACAGCTCTTAATAATCTGTTTAACTGGCTTTTTGGCAGCAACATTAAACACAGGCACAATGCTGCTCTCTCCATCCTGCAAAAGTGAATAGGATGGTTCATCTTTAGGCACATACATAATAATACTCTAGACAGTTCACGAGATAAAATCATATGCAATTATTTGTAAACTTGTTTTATTAAAGCATAAAAAAAGCCCCTTTCCTCTGCGAAGTCCAATGCTCTGATTAAGAAAAAAAATAGACTTGGATGTTACTGGTGTACAAAACATTTCACAGGCACACAGTTGTACCCTAACCCTGTACATGTGTGTTTCAGATGAAGGTCAGCCTGCCAAAGCACCTTGCTCTCAAGGATCTTCTGAAGCCCACCAGCAGTCAGGCTTATCTAGTACATCTAACTTGACTCTGAAGTTTTGATAATGATCTCTAAAGTCCTGAATAATTAGTCTTGATCGTTTGAGATAACACTCCTTTTTCTTTCAAGGTTACAATTAAAATATATCGAGACTCTTTTGCTCGTGTTTTTAAGTGACTTTTCCAGAACTGATAGCATGCTAGCTAAAAAAATGAACTTATTCCGTACTGCAAGTTTTGAAACTCTACTGATAAGGAGCTTGCAAGCATTTTGAAAAGTCAAGATAAGGTGGAAAACAGAAATAAAAATATAGATGTCACAATCTTCAAAAAACAGCCTCTGTCAGTTACTAGTCAGTAGCAGAATGGCTGCATTACTAATCCCACAGCATGACCTACAGCATGCAGCAGGAAAATCACTGCACATCAAAATGAATAAGACCAAATATAATAAGAAGCTCTGATTTCATACTGTGAAATTATTTAGAATTCAAACATATTGTACTGAAGGTTTTTTTTTTTGTTTTATTCAGGGAATTCCTAAGAATTGGACACTTATGTTTCAAAAAAGAAAAAATATGCTCAGATTGGTCTTCGATGGACAAAGATTTTTTAAAAATTGATGAATGGTAGATGAAGTTATGAAGAAAAACCTGATACAACTTTGAGTAAGGGAGAAGGCTCCACCTTTTTGTCATTTCCCAGTGTCTGTACTTCAACCTGTTCAAATTTCTTTGGAAAAAACAAAGAAAAATACTTCACTTATTACATTTCATTGATAATGTAATCCTAGCAAAATTAGATCTTTTTCCTTTCCCTAAAATGCAAGGGATAACTACTACTTCTTATGCAATGAAGCTGAAATCAAATAAATAATGTCTGTTATTGCTCTCCCCAAAAATAAAACAGCTTTAATATCTGGTGTTAGAGTTCCTGCTGTGTTTCTCTGAGGCTTTTTCATACCAGAAAATGAACAAAACTCTATTATAGAATCAAAGTAAATAACATCCCTGATATTACTTGTTGTCCCCCCAAAACAAGAAGTTATTGTAGCAGAAAATAATACAATTTATTTTAAATAACCAAAGGTATAAGTGAAGGGGAAGGGGAATAAAGTTCACTGACCTTTTTCCAAAATATTCATCATTCTTCTGATTTATGGTAAAGATCAATGGTAAACCTCATGTGGTTTCATTATATCCTCTGAAATTGTTTGAATCTGTAGGAGATAAATAAAAAAATACCAAGCTCAGAACTGTGAAATGTTCACTTTGTCTACAGATCATTTCCATATTTAATCAGACTGCAGGGATGATTTTTAAAATGTCATGGATTTTTCAGACAGACAAGTTTCTTCACATGAGAATGTCTTCCCGTTTTGAGTGAAAAATCTTTTGCTTTCCTTTGTTCAGCTCATCACCTATAACTTGATTTATTATTCAGCATTAGCTGCCAAAGCAGTACAAGAGCTTTATTTGGAAGGAAGCTGAGTATGGACGTGGAAAGTTCCTGTCCCCATTGTTGTGCCCAAATAAGTCCTCCAAATTCCAGTTTCCTCTCTGTGAATTGCCTCTGGAGGCACCAAAAACACACACATGGATGGAAGAAAAGCCCTTGGACCTACTGAGAACATAGAAATGAAATACATTTGAAAAAACAACCAAACTTCCATTGACAGGATGAGCCTTACAAGTTGTTCTAAGTGAGGATGTTTAACTTCTGAGTAAGTGTGTCTCTTTCCCTCTTTTTCTAATAAGTAAAGGAAACTGTCCCAGTAAGTTAATGGAAAATGTCTGGAAGCCAACTCTAATGGTGGATTTCTAAAATTTTGACTTTCAGAAATTGAGGAAGGGTGTAAATGGCTATTACATTCTTGTGTCGCCATAAATTAATTATAATAAAAAGAACATTTAACCTTTGTTTAAATTACATGTTAAGTAATTTCAATCTGATCATAACTGCCTTTAAGAATTAGCTATTCATGTTTATTCAGGTTTATATCCTGACATATATATATATAGTGGTTTGCTAATGATTTCCAATAGTATGCAACAAAAAGAGGGAGGATCGGAGTAACAAGTCCTACAACATGAACAGAAGTGTGATGTTTTTGTCCTCAATAATGGGCACCTGTTGATATTTTAAGCAATTATTTAATTGGTGACATGAAGCATTTGAAACATAATAAAGTGTTAATGCTAATGAACATGCAAACAAAACTAAGAAATTTCATGTTTAGATTCATATTTGCCCTTTTGTTCAAGTGTCTTCAAACTGAAATTATCTAAGGGTTTCAGCTTTCAGGCTCTTTAAAAACATCCAGAATTATGTTGTATCTGGAACCTGCAAAGGTTTTTATATTTTTTTCCCCATAAGAAAAGTTGTCTGCATTAAAACATTTAATGGAATTTATCAACTGCTCTAGCCTATAAACCCAAGACTGTGTTCTTTTATTAGAGAATCATAAATGTTTATACCATTCACCTACAGAATAATATGAAAGCAATAAACTGCAGCTATTCCTTCTCCTTTCAGCCATTTGCAGGAGACTATAATAAACAGAAAATCAGCATTAGCAAGTTTTAATATCCAGTTTTATTTTTTTTTTATTTAAATAAAATTTATCTTAATAGAGAAATATTTTATTTACCATTTTTCCCGGCTACTTTGAGTAAATAAACATTTTCAGAAGTAGACCTCTCATGATTTCTCCAGAATTAGTTTAAGAAATGTGAAGCTGGATAAAAGTGAGGGTTTCTCCCATTCACTGTATTTTTAATATGCAATTCTTCTCAAACTGTCTGAAGAATGATCTATCAAATTGAATAGCTGATGCACTTTGAAAATTTAACTCCAAAAGATAGATGACATTTTTTTCATTAGTTTGAAATTTATATGCTACAGTATCTGTCACAATAATAATAGAATCTGACAGTGCAGATCATATGGGTATTCTGCACAGCAGAGGTAATGTGTTCTTTGGAAGATAAAATGACAATTTGTTCAAATCATAGATTTTTAAATTTTAGACAAACAAGGTAGCTCTCACTCTATGTAACTCATTCTTTTGGAATGATTTCTTTGCTAACAATACTGTGGCAGGATCCAGACCACCCACATTTTGTCTCTGTGGGAATTTGACAGACTGTGGATGCCCAGGAATATGATCAGGAAAGCCTGATCCACGGTGCTGTTTGCCTCAGAGGCACAGAAGCCTCTCCAGGTGCTGCTCTGAGCACACCACTAGTTCCCATAATCTAAACTTTGGTTTTAGCCTGTGCCCAAAATCACCCTCTGTCAGCAAAGGGAGAGCCCTGTCTCCTTCATCCCTACCCAGGGGGTCCAGCATGATATGAATGCTAAATACCTTCACCTCTTTCACAGAGACAGGGTGTTACTCAGTGGAAAGCTTAGCAGTCAAAACTAATTTTATTTTTAAAAAGCCTGAACATATTGATGGAAGAAGATGAACATGGTTTTCCTTTAAACAAGTAAAATGAAGGTCAGGCTGCCATGAACTGTCAGATCCATTATCTCTGCCTGAAGGACCTTAACTATAACTCCTATTTCTACCTGCTGCCTCACCAAATTATTATTATTATTATTATTATTATTATTATTATTATCATTATCATTATCATTATCATTTATTTTATTAGTATTAGTATTAGTATTAGTATTAGTATTAGTATTAGTAATATGTAGTCCAGAGCACAAAAATCCCTGAGACAGCACTAAAAACAAAGAAAAGTTTTTTCCAAATTATCTGGAATTTGGTTATTATACTCTGATAGGCTGATTAGCTCAACTGCTGTACCTTAATGTAACATTTTCCCTCTGCAACCTGAGCTGAAATCTGTGTGTAACATTTGCATTAATTTACAAAAGCTGCCTAGTTTGGACACTCCCAAACATCATAATTTCATTTTCTGTACTTCCAAAATTATGTGTGTTCTCCATCCAACTATATATTCAAAAATAAAACTAAAAAATAAACTAAATTTGTGTTCTTAAAACAGCTAAAGGAGAGAAGAATAAAGGTTTGTGCAGAATAAACTCAAATCTCTGTTCTTGTTATTTTCTTTTGTAGGACTTATGCTATTCCTGCCAGTATGCACTGTGAGCAGTGACACAAATTTTTAAGGACACACCCTCAGGTAAAGAATCATTTTCCTAGCATGAACAAAATTAATCAGAGATCAGTCTAACACTAACCAATAGTATTTACAACACAATTAAAATTTTTCAAAAGAGACACAAACCCAGGAATGTTTGGAAAGGAAATACAACCAGCTGAATCATGTTTGCATTAGCAGAAACTCCCAAGATCATCTCTTTAAATTCAGAGCAGCCACCATCTCTTCCTTTTTGTGCAAGGTCTAAGTGGGTGTTTGTGACAATTCTTGTTTCTATTTCAACCTTCATATTGAAAGGTCACTGTAACAAACTATTTTCATTTCAAAATCTATGCCTCCTATCCAAACTTTTAGCATAAGGAACTAAAACTCAAGCACAATAGGATCCCTGAATATCAGAATGGTAATTTCTTTTAACTTCTAACATATTTCTTTATTCCAACTTATTTGTTTGAAATACAAACCTTCAGCCATGTTGCCTCTTCAGTTTCAGAGTTATCAGAATTACAGATACTAATGTAATACTTTCTTAATTCACCATTTGAATATCTGGTATTGCATAGATGTGTTTTGAATTCTTTTAAAAAATAATTCCATAACAAAAAAAAAAATTAAAAATAATAAGAAAACTGAATCTAGGGCCTTTGCCAGGCAGTATCTTGTGAAGTTTTCAAGTAAGTTGTCTATTAAAGGATATTATAAGGTTTATAAAGAAAAAGCTTTTCCCTTACATTGGCAGTTTATCAGCCAGCAATTACTGTAGAATACCTGTCAGGATTTCCATACTCTTATCTAAAATCTCCATGTCTGCAAAGTAATATTATTCTAATAATGTTAAAATAAAATCTCATTTGGTTGTTCTTCTTCCTGCTGCACCTCTCACATCTACCCCCAGCTAGATATCATAAGTTTGGTAAGAACCAGGTGAGACAGAAAGATTCTCCTCTGAAGGCCTGCACCATTTCATCCACAAATGAAATAGTACCATGGCAACTCTTAATGCAAATATATAAAGGCAATTTCTGATTCAAGAGTGCTTGAAATTAAAGAAAACCTTGCATTTCAACAGAGGATTTCTCTGGTTACCTGGGAGTTTTGCAAAACTGTACTATGATGCATCATAGTCTCTGGTTGCTATTCATTTTATCTGGACTTGTGCTATTTCAGATTTCGAAAAAGGACAATTGCTCTACTTAAATCAAAATATCTTCCCCAACTGCGCAGTTTTACCTGACATTTTGCTAAATTTATTTCTGATAAATTTGTAATCATGAGCAAAATGGCTGATACCATTATTTTTTAAAAATGCATGATTGTTACACAATAATTTTAACTTCACAGAAGGGTATTTTATGGACATGAAATGCGCCCCTGCTGTGCTGTAAAATTCACAGGGTGAGAGTCTTAGCTCCTCTAAGCCCAGATGTACTTTTGAAAATGATGGATCTGTACTATCTTAAATTACTTACAGATCTATCCCAATACAACAAAGACAGAGAAATCTTCAAGGAAGCTGTACTTGCCAACTCTGTTTGAAAGACTTTTCCAAATATTTATAAAAACCTCTTTTCTTTGCTTTCCAGCTAAGACTGGCATGTGACTTTAATCAATTGGACTTCAGTAAACTTCACACCTCTGTTCTGTAGTGGTCTGTTAAGCTGTTAAGGCTTGTGAAGCTTTGCAGGTTTTCAGATAGGCTGTTTTTGCTGACAGCAGCTGTTTCAAGTGTGCAGGAGCTCCATATAAAGGAATAACTCAGGCTTGGGGGAATTAAGTAGACAAGTAGATTTTAATAATGCTGTGCACAGTCTTAAAGTGAATTGAATTGTTTAAATATGAACACAGCTTTAATATTTAGCAAAGGGTCCAGATATTCCCATGGCTAATGTTATACAACACCCTACAGAAGGTCTGGTGATCTAAATTGCCCTCTAAATCCCTAAATCACTTGAATGGGAAGAATTGTCCATGTTTAGACAATCTAAACAAGTAGATAATAGTTCAGAGGATGTCTAAGCCAAAAGTCACTGTATGCAGAAGAAAAGGGAATGGATGATATCCTGCACTTGTCTAGGCATAAAACTGAGACTGATAATCACAGTCCTATACTGCTTATTATTTACAAATCATTATTATTTATAAATCCTTATTATTTACAAATCATATTGGCTGCCTAATGGCAGAAAGAATCCTTTTCTCTTTTTTAATTAATTGTTAGTTTTTTTACTTATTTCATTGTAACTTTAGGTGTTCCTCCAGGATATAAATATTGTCTATTCTAGTCCACCATCATTTTCAGAGGGCTTTCAAAACATCATCCCAAAAACCTCAGGAAATATGTTCTGTCCACAAAATCATGGTCTATTTCAACAGCAGCAACTCACACGACAGAGAGATCTTTCTCAATCTGTATAGCTGAGACTATACCAGGTAGAAATGGTGTATAAGGATATCTAAAGCAGAAAGGCTACATAAGGATATATAAGCCAAGCAGTCAGCAGGTGTGCAAGAGAAAATTCAAGATTGCCAAAATTCAAGACATTGTTCTCAGACATTGTTCTCAGACAGGAAGAGGGAACAATGTTCAACTGCTCTTTTGGAGATGGCTTCTTTATCATTCTGCATTAAAAATCAGTAAATAAAATGAACAAGTGGTCCAGAACTCAGGATTCTTTGCCCCCCAGGAATATGAAACACTCAGAGTAGAAGGTTTCTCATCTTACTACTCCATTTTATGTCCAAAAGATAGGTGTCTTGAGCTTTTTTTTTCAAAAAAAATTGCTCAGGGAACAGCAAGGACTGAGGACTGTTCTTAGCAGGAGGAATTTTCCCAGTATGCATGATGGCAACCCTGTTTTGGAAAATGATTTGGACAGCATTTATTGAAATTATTATAACCTGAGTCATTTAAGTTTTAGGAGCAAAAGGAATTCTGTGTCATGACTTTCTATGTCTATGTCTATGCATAAAGCAAGGTTGTGGAGGTAGTGGTAATGCACATAGTCATCTAATTTTCACATAAATAATCTTTCAGCCACATGAGTGTCTCAAAAGTACCTAGCATTAAGTCTCAAAAGTACATTTATAAGCCTACAATTAATAAAACTTCCTCAGTAGGAATGAGACTTTTATACACCATATTATAAACTGTCTGTGGTTTGAAATTTTTTGTGAATTATGACCTTAGTCACAAAATATTTTATAACAGTATGTCTGATAAGTTTTCCTAGTATGCACATTTTTATGTTATGTAGATAATGAGTTCAGCTTGAATTTTTCTTCTGTTTTGAAAATACAAGTAATCATACAGGTCATGATCTCTGGGTTTAATTAGGTGACCATACTGAAAACATTTTATAAAAAGATGTAGATAAATAAAAAAGGTCAAAACAGTAACTCATTTTCCAGAGGAGAAATGTCCTCTGTGTAATTTTTGCTAGCAAGGCACTAAGGTTGCAATAACTTTTACCAAAAGGAGTTACAAGAGAACTAGAACTAGAAGAACTAGAAGAAAGATCTTACAAATGTGATATACAGTTCTAAGGAGAAAAATCTAAATTGCTTGTAATTTGGCTATCTGGAAATGTTTCTATATGATTTATCTTTTTGTTGCAGCTGGAATCAACTGTGAAGGTAACTTGCTGAAGAAGCAGTTTAGCAACCTAGTTTATTCCCATTAGACAACATTGCCTTATAATGAGTAATGGGAAAACAAGTCTCATTTTTTATGCATGATGTATCCATTTATGTAGCCTTTACAGACCCAAAAATATATATCTGTATCTATGAATACTGTACAGCCAATTCTGTTTTAGTTTATATTAAACCTATGTTTAAAGTAAGTGTTATGATAGTTTTTATAGTAAATCCTTGAAATATGGCCTAAATTTACTAAACCTCACATTAAAATGCCCTCTTTAAAAATTGAATTTCATGCTTTCTTTGTTGGACAAGCCTTCACTAAACATTTCATCATGCAAAATATTGCAAAATTTTCTATTAAGCTATCAAGTGAAAAAAGAAACAGCAGAAAGCTCAGAATTAACTGTCCCTTGAAACAACTTGGCATTTGCAATGGTTCAAAAGTTTGAGGACTTTCTAAACTAGAAACTGTGCCTCTGACTTGTTTACTAGCTACCTGTGTACTATCCTTCCTGGATCTCTCTAATCTTTTTTCTAATGTAATTTCCTTTTGGCATTCACAATATCTCAGCATAATGAGTTCTACAATTTCAACACTAGAGATAAAAATTGTACAGAAATGTGCACAACTTGTTAAATATGAAGACTTTTTTTGGTGGGGTCTTTTTGTTGTTGTTGTTGTTTTGTTGGAGTTTTTTTGGTTGTAATTGTTTTGTTTTGTTTTGTTTTGTTTTTAATTTGGAAGTACAAGAACTGTTCAGAAGGTCTACACAAGGCTTGGTGCACATGTTCACTTTCCATGATAAAGGACAGGATGCTCAGACAAAACCTGGGAAAGGAAAGCAGAACAGAGAGATCAGCAATAAATATTTAAATATAAAGAGTGATCTGGAAAAAGAGAAAATCTTGTAGGATGATTCAAAAGCTTTACTTGCATTTAAAGAGACTTGTTGAACCAGTCTGTCAAGCAGGCTGTCTAAATGTCCTTGTCATAATTCCAGCCTGGAGGCTGGAATATCGCCCACAGGGCATGTGTTTGCACCTCTTACCTCCCCCCAGGCTCTTACACAAGTGAGTTATGTAAAGATTCAAGGGAAAGTCTGTTTATGGTCCTTTTCATACCATTCTTCTCACAAGTGAGAATATTTTGTTACACAAGATAGAGTTACAGAGCTGGGTGATAGCAGGATGAGGAATGTAACAGTAAAATATGGGCAGTTGAGAATGGTTCAGCTGAGATCCAGTAAATGCAGGCAATGAATAGAGTACATGTCAGAAGGCTGCCAAAAACGGCAGAATCTTAGAGAGGAAAGGTCTGTCTCACACAATCTGCCTGGGGGACATGTCAAGCAGCAAAAGAATTGTGAAGGAAGGGGCAGTGTGATAAGTTCACGTGGCATCTTCTGTTCTAAAATAGAATTTTTGTTCCCTGAGAGATAAATGCATTATTCAGAAGCCATTTCAGGTCTTGGCCAAGGCTGGACTTGAGGATGCATGTAGAAGTCTGCACAGAGAAGAAACCATTCCATGGTTAGTTGCTTGCATTTGCAGAATGCATTAATGGCTGTTAGGGAGGTTTTTCAGCATTGCTAATTTCAGTGACATTTTTTGAAAAGGAGGTGTGGAAGCTATCATTTACCTGAGCCTTTTTAGTGAGGGTATGGGAAGATGTCAAAACAATGAGAGAAAAAAACCTTTTGCTTCCGTGCATGTAGAGAAGGGAAAAAAAAACCTGAAATTGGAGACTGGATCAGAATATACCAATGCACTATGCTAATTCTTCATTTGGTTTTCAGGCCAAAAATAAACTGAGATGCAGACCCTGAGATGCAATTGAAATAGAAAAGCATTGTATCTCACAGTGGCAAGCTTAATTGTAGACAATAGGATATATAAAGTGAACATGTAAAGCAGATACTGAACAATGTTCAGTGGGGAGATCAAATTTTTGCAGATACCAACATTTTAGGGTTGTTGGTATTTAATACACACATTAAGGAAATAGCTGAGTGGTAGAGTTTGTATATATGAGAATTTGTATTATAAGGAAAAATATTTTGCGCACTGTGTAAAATCCACGATGTTGAAAGTTTAGTTTAGTCTTCTGAACTGTACAGATCTTGTTTCTTCTAGATATTTTGCGCCTTATCTCAAGTTTTCTTCAGCTTGTTTACTGAATTTTCAGTCTGCTTGCTCAGGAGATTCTTAAGCCAGAGCAAGCAGACTAAAAATTCTGTAAATAAACTGAAGAAAATGCAAGATAAGGGCTAGCGTGCTCAAAAAGAAAGAAGAGCTTGGCAAGGAATTAACTCTTCACAATGTCTACACACATGCACAATGTGCTATGTGCATCTGTGCTTTCATCATGTGCATTAAGCAGATTTTACACACAGTGGTAGGTGTGGCTTGTCCTACATACCATGCATAGCAGTGCATCAGCCTCTCACTGTTTCCCATTTAATTAAATAGGAAAGACGTACGTAAACTGCTGACAGAGACACAATGTCACAGACAGGCTTAGTGGCCTGTCACTGTATTTAATTAATTCAAAAATAATACAACTAGCTGAGAGGACAGAGGAAAATCTCTGCAATTTTGAACCCATTAATTCTCATGTATGTACAAACATAATAACTTTTTCATAAAATCAGACTAAGAAAATACAGATAGAGTTGTAGAGGAATACATTTTAAATGTTTTATTACTGTTCCTTTAGAAAGTTCATTCTCTGAAACTGGCTTTTGTGAAGTCTTAAGGAATAAAAAGCTCCCTCATGCACTGCTTTCAATTCTCTCTTCATCTGCAAAAACAAGCCAAGGAGTGGTTTAATTTACTGTTGATCACTGGGGAGACAAAAAAAAGGAATGCAAAATTTAAATGACATTCACACACAAAGTTAATAGCTTTTATCACTCTCAGAAGGCAAGAGTAGAGGAAGTATTACTCCATATAATATACGACCTGGTTTCAGCTTTATTGTCTTTAACAGTTAAAGCACTGCTGCAAATGTGCATGGACTTGAGACATGGAATTGTCTTACCAAAGCAATAGCAGTGGGTCTTACAGTGTGCCAGGTTTTATTATTATCACAGAGTTATTTAGTACTTTGCATTCATAGATTTCAAATTCCTGAACTGAATGACTTAGCAACATAACAGCCAGCAAGGGAAATGTGCAGAAAGGTTGGGAGTGAGGCTGGGAGTTAAGAGTCTTAGACACTGAAAGTCTCACAAAAGGTGGAGGGACTGATCCCCAGAGTCCTAGTCTAGTGCATCTACTTACACATTGTTTCCTCCAAGGGAAAAAGGAAAAGGAAGGCTGAAATAACAGACAAATGTGGCATGAAATAAAACCTTCACATTTCTATCAGAACCTGACTGATAACACAAAAAAGAGGAGGTTTTTTGCATTTCAATTTCTGTCAAGGTAAAACCTGGGCAATTATTTGTCAGAGTTCATGAATAGTTCAAGAAGTTGCACAGGTGAAAGACCCATGCTAGAGTACAGTTTATCTCCATAATTACAGCACTCTTTTCTGCAAGTGAAGAGGACTTTAAATCCTTCTGGTGAATTGATCAGGACTTTGGCTTTGGTCAGGACTTTGGTCAGCTCTAGAAAGAAGATAAGGAAAAAGTTACTCATAAATTTGGTTGTTATCTGTAACTTATAATGGGTCTCAGCAAGAAAAGGGATTTAATTTTTGATCTAACAAAGAAAGAAAGCCTAGCAGAGTAATTTCACTCAATTAATCATTTTTTGCTTTTTAAATTTCTTATTTGGAGTAACCCCATGAGATAAAATAATAACAGTTATGACAATCATTAATATTTTTAAATACTTGTGCAGAAGCTTCTTATATTCATATATTTTTCTTAGAAAGTGAACTATCTAGTATGTGCCAGCATAAATTTTATGTAGATATTCATAATTACTCCTGCATATGTTACTATTTTCTTACTTCTGTTGAGTCTTCCAGAAGGTAGGTTTTGCCTTTAGATTGAATGTTTCACTCAGTTTCACTGAGCTGCAAATATTAGTCTGCAGCCAAACTAACTTGATTTCAAGGAAGTTTTTCCCTTGTCATCATCTCAGGATAGAAGATGCAATTGATACGATGGGACCATAGCAGATACACAGTAATGCTGTTACAAACTGGCTAGGTCAGCAGGATGCTTCAGCATTTGTATGGCACAGCAAACATGGGAGAAATCCCTTTCTGACAGACCAAATCAGCTGCATAATGCAGAGAACATCAGTAAAAGCACACAAAGCACCAGCAGAGTTAATGCTACTATCAATATGCTTTTCAGTTTTCTCATCAAACTACACACAGTTCCCTCCATATAGGAAAAAATCTTTCCCTGTTTTCATTTATTACTGCAGGTAATAAAAATAAATTTCCCACTGATGCCTTCCTCTACTAAAAAAATTATCTCTAAGGGAAGGATGAGTAGTAGGACATCCTCATTAATACCAGATGAATCAATTAAAATTCAGTGAATATCAGATGTAGCAATGACAAAGTGTGAATAGCAAATAGAGTTGATTGTTACTTACACCAAATAGGGCTTATTTATATATGTTTCTATAAAACAACCTCATCATAGTATGACCCAAAAGAATGAATTTATGCCTTCCAGCCCATCAGCACCATCTACTGTGACTTGACATAACAACAGTCTTTGCCATGATAAGCACAAGTTTCAATTTTGTTTTGTTTTTCTTTACATTTGTCTTTCTTAGGTTTTTTTTGGTTTGTTTTTTTTTTCCTGGTTATTGCTCCAGAACAGCCTATCATGAAAAGGTTTTTCAGAAATTTGACATTTCTGAATTTTTTTCTGAAAAAGTGACTATTTCTTGTTCAGAAAAAATCCTCCTGCAGACTTGAACTGATTGAATAATTGTAGAGTTTTGAAAATCTGTAAGGTAAAAACATATGTTGAGTTTTCCTTGCTTTTAACTGCCAGAGTGGAAGGAAATAAGGGAAAGAATAAAATTTTTACAAATTTTGAATTCAGCATAAACTATGTCCCTAGAATCCATTCCTGAAATGAAACTAGAGTCCTCTCATGTCTGGTCAGTATTGAATGGGACAGGTCTGGCAGAATTTCATGAAGTTATCAAGTAGATGCCAGACTTCCAACACAATCCTCCCACACAATGAATTCATAATTTTGCTCCTAAGGCAGAGAGTTCTCTTTATAGCCTAAATACCATCAGGAAAGAGGTTTAAACTATTTGATAAAGAATAGAGATTTGCTATCTGTCATCATATCTAATTTTAGGTATGTAACTTTCCTTTTGTCTGCTTTCTTTCTTCCTTTAATTCAAAGACAGATGAATCTGCAAATCTCTCTGCAGATTTGTGTTAGACTAATGGACTCACTGCCTTAAAAAACCTTTAGTTAAATCTCATCAGTTTATTCAGATTCATTCTGGCACGATTCCAATGGCTGCAGTGAGTGTTCTGACTCCAGAATAATGCTTGGGCAAATGAAAAGAAACAAGCTTTCTGACAGGTTTCAATAGGATTTGTCCCATTCCTGATTACATAGTGCAGAGCATTTATGAACTCATGGTAAGAAAAAGAGACACTGTGATGAAACAAAACAAAAATGAGTTGTGAGGAAAAAAGGGTCTTAGTTTTTTTCATAGAAACTGATGCCAATCCTAAATTTCCCCCTTTAGTTGTCTCCAGAATGAATGACCTAGCACAAGTGACATCAGTCCCTCAGACAACCCTGTCAATCTGCTTATGTTTGCCATTTAGGAAAGACATGCTTACACATGCTTGCCTTCATGGGTGTAATAAATTTTATATGCTTTATTTTTCAGACAGTATATCATTTAAAACTGATTTGCTATACCTGGTATATAAGACATAGATTTAAAAAAAGATGTTAAGTAATGAGGTATAGAAAGAAATTAGGTCCTCAGCATGCTGCATGTAACAGAACAGCAACCTTCCAGAAAGAAGAGAGTGAAAAAACCCTCAATTGTAAATTCACCATGTTCCTTCCTTTTCCCTCTCATTCAGACATAAGGTGATTTCTAAAACTCTTTCCATACTTTCTTTTAGTGATTTGAAATGACAAATTCCTAGCATTACGTGACTCGTTGTGTGCCATTCTGGGTTACAGAATGCCTGCTTTTTCAGGCAGGCAGGAAAATCTAGGAGAACTCAGGAAATAGAGTCACATAATTGCATCCTTCAAATATATAAGCAAAACAAACTAATATTTTATATGACCTCTTCATTCTTAAAAGCCATATATTTACTTTTGTTGCAATCACAAAGTATTGGTGCAGGAACATATTCTTTTCAGTATGTCCTTCACATTCTCCCCTGCAGTCTCTTGATACTTAATATATTCTTTTCTTTTAGCTTCCAACTCCTCTTTTACCTGTCCATCAACTCTCCATTCCATAGATCCAAGCATGCTTTTCAGTCTTTTTTTCTTTTTTTTTACTAGACAAAAGGAGTTTGTGTTTTTGATTCTCCTCACTGCAGTAAGAGGAGATGGAACTTTAATGGCTTTAATAAAACTTTTCTCCTGTACTTCAATGTTAAGTTTCTCTTTCCACATACTGCATTTTGCTGTGTAAAAATTATTCTCTACTAAAGGCAAGGTTTCCCTACTTC
Organism: Erithacus rubecula; assembly: GCF_903797595.1. Taxonomy (NCBI): domain Eukaryota; kingdom Metazoa; phylum Chordata; class Aves; order Passeriformes; family Muscicapidae; genus Erithacus; species Erithacus rubecula. The sequence continues at coordinate 17,486,150 of NC_136687.1, read as the reverse complement.
AGTAATTGATTACATTTTTAATATTCACTAATTCATTCCTATTGGATATTTTCAGTGTAACACAGACATTAAATTACCATTATGAGGCAGGAGTTTAAATGAGCTAGTCATAATCTTGAGATTAAGGACATTCACACAATAAAAACTCAGAATACAATACTGCAACACTCAAGCACTGACTGTTTTACATAGCTAAAAATGGCAAACATAAATGTATAAATATTACTTTTATATTTTATCTTTTAAAACACTGAATTTGTGGTATATATTATGAACAAAAGCTCAGATCATTGTCCATTGTGAAATCAGTGGATTTACTAAAATACGTTTAATTCAATGGATTATGTCTAATTTAAATCACTGTAGGATAATATTTTAAGCAAGTCTACAGTTGGTGAGGTGGGCAGAATCTGGAGCAGGTAATGCTTTTAAAAGCATTAGCCTTTTAAAAACTGACAGAGGGTTGGATTTCCATTCAGGTAGCCTCTGATGAGCTTAAAGAATTACTTCCAAAAATGTTATCATGTGATCTTATGAAGGAAGAAGCCTTCAATGTGTGAAAGAATCACTCAGTCAGCACTGGCTGAGCAATAAAATAAAAAAAGATTTGTCAGCATTAGTTCCTGGATTAAAATACCTCAGATATAATTGACAAAGGCATTTGAGGTGACAGCTGGTATGTAAAAGCTTCAGACAAGAATGTTCAAAGATATAATTCAGTTTACGTGCAAGAAATTACTAAGCAGACCAAGGACTCCTCAATCTGAAAAAAGAGGTTAATTATGGTACAGATAGAAGAGAATATAGCATATGCTATATGGAATCTGACTTTCATGAGGTGACTGGATAAGTCGTTCCCCTACTTTTATAATAAAAGAAGTATGAATAATCAAAGGAAGGTAGCAGATTCAACAATAATAACAAAAATAACAATTAGAACTAAAACTAATAATTCACACAGCAGGTAGCCTGGGAGAGTTGGTGTCAAAGGTTCTTATTCATGCTGGCAGTCTATATGAGATCCAGGGGGAAAAAAATCAAAGAAAAAGAATCCACTGAGAAATAATGAATATTTCAAAGTCCCCTGTGTTGCAAAGTGGAAACTGAAAAATACAAGGAAGATACTCTTTTCCAGGAATCCTCTTACAGACATTCTTGGAAAGGGTAAGGATTAAAGACAACTGTGAGAAATGAAAGACCTGAAATTGTGCTGAAAATTTGAATGTTCACAAAACTCAACATGATAACGCAAGGTTTTGCATTTATCTTGGGTGTGAGGCATTTCTGGTGTTTTTATGTTCAAAGTCTGAGTCCTTTATTTCTTTCTGGTGTTACATGGGTTGTTTTTTCTCTTTTACCATCAGCTTTTATCTGCTGTCAAGAGATCCTTTAGGTGCAGCCAAGTTCATTTAAGCTTTCACTGCAGGTAGAATTGATCCCCATGAATTACTCAAAGCCAAATACATACCCTTATGCCCCAACAGATTCTCCATTAATGGTTACCTATCTTGTAATACATGCTTTAGTTTAAATTATTAAAGTGATTCAGTATTCATGAAAAGTGATAACTTTTTAGTGATTGATCATGGACATACAACCTTGGGCCTCTTTATACCTTATTACTGGTTTTCATAAGTCAGTATTGCTGAACCTCATGCTTGGAAATGGGGTCGCTTACAACTAAATGAGACAAATTCCAGATTAGCTAAGATTTCAGGTGTCTTCTTTTTTTAAATTTAATTTAGAAAAAGAGAATGTCTCCTTGTAGGATGACTTCATATACACACAAGCCTGTATTGATGTTCCTGATGTTCCTGCAGCTATTAAAAATAAATTATATTGAAATATGCCTTACTTTTCCCAGATTCACTATGCTGGGCTTGTGACTACAAACTTGCAAAGATTTCCGTAAGTGAAAATAAATGCATATTCAAAGATCTTTCTAGTTGGACTACAGGGCACTCACTCCAGAAAGCAAAATTAACAAAAAGCCTAACAATTTTTATGCCATGTCCCTGGGAAGGTTGTTCCAGTGAATGGCTGCTCTCACTATTAAAAAAATTCTTTCTTATGTCAAGATGAAACCTCTCCAGTGCAAATGATATCTGTTACCCCTTGCAATCCCCATGTGGATCTTCCAGAGAGATAACCCCCAGCCCCTTTGTAGCCACCATTTAAGAACTGGAACACTGAGAAAATAATCCCCCTTGAGCCTTTTGTTCTCCAATCAGAAAAGGTCTAACTCTTTCAGCCTTTCCTCACAGGGCAGATTTACAGATCTTGGATCATCTTCATGGCCCTTCTTTGGATCATCTCGTTTTCTCCTGGTCTTTCTTGGATTGTGGGGCCAGCACTGTACACATTACCCCAGATACAGCCCAACAAGCACTGAGTAGAGTGGAAAGACTATGTCTGTACCTCTGCTAGCAATGCTCCAGGGTCTGATTTGCCTTTGTTACTGCAACAGCACTCTGCTGACTGCTGCTCAGCTCATTGCCCACCAGGACCTCCAGGTTCCTTTCAGCAAGGCTGCTCCCCAGCCACACAGAGCTGAGCCAGTACTGGGCTATTTGTCCCAGGTGCAGGACCACGCTCTTGTCTTTGTTAAACTTAATGCTGCTATTTCTAATCCACTCTAGCAGCCTGTCCAGGTCTCTAAGATGGCTGTCTCTTCAGACACATCATCATGGATTGACAGTGGCTGGATGCCAGGCACCCACAAAAACTGCTCACTCACTTCCTGCTGCAGCCAGACAGAGGAGAGAAAATTAAATGCAGGGTTCATGGGTAGAAATAAGGACTGAGAGAGTTCACTCGTCAAATACCAAGGGCAAAACAGGCTCAGCTTAGAGATATGAAGGGAATTTATTACTAAGATAATCAGAGCAGGATAATGATTCAAAACACGTTTTCACCCACACCCCACCCTTTCCAGGTCTACCTCCTAACCCAGATGGAGGCAGGGGATGAGGGTTATGGTCAGTTCATCACCTGTGATTTGTCCCACTGCTCAGGGAGAGAAGCCACCCTCCTGCTGCACTCTCGAGTCCTTCCCATGGGAGACAGCTCTCCATGAACTTCTCCAGTGTGGGTCCACTCTTATGAGCAGCAGCATCTGCCTGTGAACTGCTGCAATGTGAATCCCTCCCACAGGCAACAGTCCCCCCCAAACTGCTGCAGCATGGGTCAGGAAGAGTTCCACAGGGTGCAGCCCTTCAAGAACAGGTTGTTTCAGTCTGGCAGCAGCACTTGTCTCTCCCACAGGACCACAGCCTCCTCCAGGCATCCACCTGCTCCAGCATGGGCACCTCCCACATGGGCTGTGGGTGCATCTCTGCATCCCCCATGGATCCCCCTGGGCTGTGGGTGCATCTCTGCATCCCCCATGGATCCCCCTGGGCTGTGGGTGCATCTCTGCATCCCCCATGGATCCCCCTGGGCTGTGGGTGCATCTCTGCATCCCCCATGGATCCCCATGGGCTGTGAGTGCATCTCTGCATCCCCCAGGGGTTCCTGTGGGCTGCAGGGGCACAGCTGCTCTACCATGGGCTGCAGAGGAATCTTGGCTCTGGTGCCTGGAGCACCTCCTTGGCCTCCTTCACTGACCTTGGTGTCTGCAAAGCTGTTTTTCTCACATGTTCTCACTCCATTATTCCCTGGCTGAAATTAAAACTGCCTAACTTTTTGTTTGATTTCTTCGTAAATATGTGATCATACAGTCATTACCACCATTTCTAATTGGCCCAGCCTTGGCCAGCAGCACATCTTTTGGAGGCACAAGGGATTGACTCTGCCAGTGGAAGCTTCCAGCAGTCTCTCACAGAAGCCATTCCTGTAGCTCCCAGCTACCAAAACCAGGTAATGCAAAAACAATACTAACATCCAGTGTGCTGTTATCAGCAAACTTGTTGAGGGTGCTTCCAATCCCATCATCCACATAATTTATGAAGAAGCTGAACAGCATGGGGCCCTGGGGGACCAAATTATGCCAGGCTGCCAGCCTGAGTAAAACCCACTCTGAGTGCAGCCTGACAGTCCATTTCCTACCCACCTTGTAGATTATCTATCCAGTACCATCTCAGTTTTACCAGGAGATGGCTGTGGGAAACAATGGCAGATGCTTTGCTGAAGTCCAGGTAAATAACATCCACAGTTTTCTTCATGCTAACAGATTTGTTTTTTCATTTACCCTTGGTAAATACATCCCTGTTTTTCCTAATCATCTGCTTCATTCATTTTTAACAGTTTCACGGAGGACCCACTATTACTTTTCCAGGGACTAAGATAAGACTAATGGGCCTGTATATTTCTCAGTATTCTACAGTGGGTATGACTTTTGCCTTCTTCCACTCATCAGTAATATCCCCTGGATAGAGTTGGAACTAGATATTTAAGGTCCCTTCCAAACCATTCTGCAGTTGTTGTAGTGCAGACCAGTCCATCAGAATCACACAAAGTTATAGCTGTTTGTAAAATGTAAAGCATATATACCACTAAATTAAACAGTAGAAAGGCATTTGATCCATCAGTCTTTATCTGATAAGCTCATTACACATTAGGCTGCAGATTTTTGCAAGCAATAGGCAGTGAGGGATTAGTGAAGAGCTTCAAAGAATACCTGATAAAATTACAAAGTAATTCCAGAAACTTTCAAACCTAACAACCTTCACAGCAGGAAAGTAATCAAAGTATATATGCCCCCTGTAAGCCTGATCTACTGACACTCAGATGGTCTACAGTTCCATTTTACCACAAAATGTCAAGATTTTAAAAGCTGCAATTAAGTGGATCATTACAAGTATTGTGTAACCAGAAGAAACATGGGGTCTTGTGGGCATGCCAAAATTCCAGTGGAAGCTAACTTAGCTATATTTCTGCAAAATTATTATTTACATATTTGCAGCCTGCAACTACTTATGGTTAAATAAATAAGTAAGTACCTTCAGAAGTTACACAGGGTGGCAATTCTACTGGGTTCATGGCCAGACAGTAAAGAGAAAAAGTGACTTCAGTAACCATCTGAGCAAATATTTTGGTTTACTTGCATTCTCTGGGCTCTAAGAATTTACTCCTCTGTCTTTTAGAAAATGAGATGAAGAGCTGCAGTGAGTAATGTACTTGTGGATATCAAGTTTTAACAGTTGAAAAGACTAAAACACTATGATGCGCACATCGGAGCACATCTAATGTAATATCACATATTACGTATTGTCTTTTTGCATTTTACATTATATTCTACCATCATTCTACTCAAGCAATGATGGAGAACATTTCTTGTATCATAAAAGAGAAAGCTATTTAAAAAATAAAACAAACGTCATAAAGTCTATTTCAGATACTCTTCTACCATGAAAGAATTTTGTTTTTTCCTAAGGAACTACAAGAAAACATTTGATAAATCTTACTATGTTTCAAGAAGGAGAACTTTATTCTCTCTCATCTTTTACAAAGTATTTCTGTGCCACAATGATTTAGGAATATCTTCAAAGAAAACTAGAAAGTCTTACAAAACGTGAGGCTTAAGGAAAAGTTCAATTTATAATGGATATTTAGGGAAAAAAATCCTCATATTAAAAGTAAAGTTACAAGTGACATTTTCTTTGGAAATACAAAAGTTCTATATGCTTCTGCCTGGGAAAGAAACAAACACCTAGAACCAGCCAAGCAACTTTAATTCTTATTGCATTGTAGAATTTTTTCCTGTTGTTCTGCTTAAGCTTAATAGAACTCATTTAACTGTAGTTTCAGCTTTCATTCTCTTAACAAATTTACTTAGTACCCATTAATTATGGCTATCATGGAAGAAATACAGCCATTAACAATGCCAAAATCCCAATACATGTATATGCGTAAGCTTGGGATGTGACACTAATTGTTATGAAAGCTTTAACACAAGCCTCTCTTGAACCCATGAAAATTATTAGCTCAAAATATTGTTACTGGAAAAAGACTTTATAGCTACTTTCACCAAGTGAGCACTAGGAGACCAAATGATTTCAAAACAGGTTAACGAGTTATAATAATTACTGAACAACTATTATCTCACACACTGGAAGAAACTTTCCCCAGGGTAATTTCCTTCTTACACTATGATCTTTGAAATTGGAGTTGGGCTTGAAAAAATTGGGTATTAATGCAACTGATATAAGCATCAAAGTTTAGTTCATTAGATCTAGATTTAAGTGAGAAATACAGAAGAGTTTACAATGGCCTACATATTTATTTTTCATTACATAAATGCAAAATAGCTTCAAGCATGCCTAACCTAAGATGGTGACAGGCAGTATTTGATAGTGAAAATGAAGATGAAAGGGCAAAAATAAACCCTGTGGCAGACAGTGTATTTTTATTCAGATGTATTGGCATAAGAAACAGACGTTAAAAGAGGTTAATTCAATATTTATATCAACCTCCAGGAGCAGTAAAACAGTAAAACTGATAGTCACTAAAAGGAGAAGTGCTTCAAAACCAGCTAAAGCAAGACTACAAAGTTTTACTTTAGTCATCACAGCACCTAGTGGTCAGATATATAGCACCAAAGTGTCAGACTAGACCTCCTAGAGTAGATGTGAGATTTGAGAAGTAGAAAAGTAACAACTGTCCTGAGACAACATATATCATATGAAAAGCCATGATATTCAAATCAGTAAGAGAGAACACCAAGCAGGATGGAAGAAGTCGTGCAGGTTAATAAGCACGTATTTGGCAATTGCTCCCTACACTTGTTCAGGGAAACAAATTCCTAAGGATGGTGCTCATTTTGTATTGTAGCAAATAGTAGTCCCTCCATATCCATTGACAGGAGGTAGGACTCTAATTCAGGTAGAGCAATCATGGAATCACAGAACTGTTTATGTTGGAAAAGACCATTTAAATCATCAAGTCTAGTCATTGTCCCAGCACTGACAAGTCTGCCACTGAATCATGTCCATAAGGTCCATACCTATATATCTTTTAGCTGCCACCAGGCATGGTGATTCCATCAGATCCCTGGGCAACCTGGTCCACTGCTTGACAACTCTTTTCATAAAGAAATTTTTCTTAGTATCGATTCTAAACCACCTCTGGCCATTTCCTCTTGTCTTATTTCTTGTTAGCTGGGAGGAGAGACTGAGACCCACCTCACTGCAACCTCCTTTCAGGTAATTATAAAGAGCAATGAGATCTTCCCTCCACCTCCTTTTCTCCAGACTAAGTAATAGATAAAACAACATAAGCTAAAAGGGCATAAGGCCATGTGAAGGAGGTAGAAGGTAAGTGCTCAGTGATTTAGGCATCAGAAAGGAGACTCTTCCTGTCATATTTCAGATAAGCACTGTGGCTCTCAGTCTTACTGAAAGGCCAATGAAAAGCTCTCAGGCTGAAACAGTGATTTGTACCTAGATTCTACTTGCTAATTAAAGATACGATGCAAAATACAGGTGGTTTTGGACCAACATTTCTATTTATACTCCTGTGGATGGACTGAATTTTTTTAATATCATTATGCTATTATTCCTCACTTTATTGTCACAACCATCCCCAAGATTGTGTCATTCTTAATTTACAAGCAATGGGAAAGCATTTCTAGGCTTTCAAGTTACCAGTGAAAAAGCTGGTGCATATGGGTTTCTCAGGAAATTATGACTTCTAGGCTACTTATATAATGCTACAAGGCCTGGTTCAGTCTCCCTTAAAATTAATAGAAAGTTGTCCACAGATTTCAGAAGTGCAATGAATCACTGAGAAGTGCTGTCCTGCCTAATAAGTATTTTGATCTTCACAGACAACACCCATTTACGTAGGTTTTTAGGTGTCATTGATACTAGTGCATATATACTAATTTCAGCTTGTCTAGTTAATTCTAAATGGAAAGAAAAAAACAATTAAATTCCACATTCAACTTAAAGTAAAATTGTTTCATTCTATAATTTAAATCAAATTATCTTCAATTACTTGGCATAGTAACTTTCAACTTACACTAAATGATTTTTTAAAATACTTTTTCAAAGAGGATACCTGCTATCATGAAAGGTACCAGATATCAAGCCTTAGTTTTGAGTAAATAATTCATGAAGAGACAATTTCATGGAAACAATCTGAAATGCTTCATTAACCAGAAGAATTTGTACCTCACATAACACTCTCTAGTTCATACCTTATGACCATATGGACCAGTTTAAGTCCCTATGAAAGAAACTAAAGGTACTAAAGAAAATAATAGATTTAGTGACATTCAATCAAAAATTACACTTTAAATAAATGCCTTGAGTGAATTATACTTTATTGTGAGTTAAAATAACAGATGTTCAAGAATTTTATCATTAGTAAAGAATAACTTATTTTCATCTTATCTTTTTCCATCTGACCTCATCTGCTGGATCTGTGGTACTGAGCTAGATTTGTGGACCAGTTCATGACGAGATACTCAGAATCAGACTGCAGATCCATTGACCTTTTCTTGGTGGGGAAGCTGATTTGAGAAGCCTGTGATAAAACCATCATCCCACTCATCAGTTAGTCTGCCACCAGTTCAATCGTCCAAGTATTGCTACTCATTTCCACAGTGAATACATATTAATCATACAGTATTTATATCTTATAATTGCATTTCTATATGTTATTCACATAACTCTTGGGTAAGAATATATGTTTGTGTGTATATGTTAAAAAAATTGTGTATCAAGTAAAAGCTATGATCTTGGTTTAAGAAAAAAACAACAGGAAGGGGAGGGATAGAGATGTGAGGAGGAATGAACAGCCAAAACAGAAAATTTCTTGCTATCTGTCAGAAAGACAAGGTATGTGAAACCTTGCATACCTCTATATTACCTATCTGTTGACAAACATGTCTTGACAACTAACTGAGATAGAAGAAGAGATTTAGGGCCCAGCCCGTAGAAGGAATATACTATAGCAGGAGCAGTCACTGTATTTTTCTAATCTTTGCCCAGTGTTGAATTTTTCTCTCTTTTCCACTATGGTTTTTTATATAAATTCCATTCCTGTTTAACTACTTCCTATACTTTTCCCTTACATTTAACAACCCATTTTTAGGGATTTTGAATCATTATACCTAGAGTGTGTTAGCACTGCAGAACCCAAATAGCAGAAAAATATTTGAACTCTTCATTAACAACCTGTAGTAACTTTACAGGACTTATCATACTACTATGCCCAAACTGTGCCAGGGAGCTGAGTTAACTCATTGGCAATACCATTTAAGTCAAAGAAATAAAGTTGGCTTCTTGATCTAGTGGTTAGAGTAAAATATATTTTTAAACCACTCAGTCAATCCTGCTATCATTTATTTGGAATAACAACAACATGATAAACCAATATTTTTCATGGATACCTATCCATACAAATAAACCCCTTTATGGAAACACCCTACAGCTAGATCAGAAGACATTCTCTAGTTTCAGAGTGAACTAATGGCTACTGCCTTATGGAAGAGAGAATATTTCTAATGAATGAATCAAGAATATCTTGACAGGAATTATATGCTTGTTGTGTGCAGCTGTTCCATGCAAGTCTCCAGATGAATAAAACTTGGTTGTTATTTTTGTAGACTCAGTGTGATCTGTAAGGTGACAAGAAGCAATATGCGTATGTTTAATATGCAACAACAGATGAAATCCCTGTGAGCTTTCAGAAAACATTATGGGGGCTAATGTGTTATTGTTAATGATCCTATGGCTTACCATATGTCCAGACAGTAAAGTTAGCTGATATGTTTTTGGTTTTTCAACTTCAAATCCTTCATAAAACAAGCTGATAATGGTATTAACACTAAGGAATGAAAGTAAAGAAGAAAATACACTGGTTTTGTTCCAAGGTATCAGTATTCAGACTGTATTACACTCATCAGCATTTACAAAATTTACTCCTGACAGTAGCTGTTTCTGTAAATTCTGACCTCGATTACATATATGACCTACATGAATATGTTAGAAGGTAACATTGGAAATTGCACATTTTCTATAATAACAGGACATAGGATTAATAAATTGTCAAATACTCTGTAATATATTAAATTAAATTTTCAAGTAGCAAGGAAAATAAAAAACACCAAACATGCTGAATGCAAGAAAATGTAGAAGGCAAACACATATAATATCATGAATAATGATGAATATGCCCAGTAGCCACTTCACAGTAGTTTTTGAGCAGTGGCAAATGTCATATAAATTTTGTTCTAGAAATAATAACTTCAGAGAAAAAGTCTAGAAAAAAAAATTTGACTCATCCTCATGGGTACAAAGACAGAATAGCACCAGCTGTTGGTCAGCACCTTAAAGCTGAGACTGGTACTAAACTGAAGAGTTATCTTCTTCTTAATTCTAAATAAAATAGTTTCATTTAGCCCTTTCCTAGCTCTGCTGGAAGAAAATATTCACATTTTCAGGCATCTTTATTACAGAAGGAAATAATTTTAAAGCTGAGCAAGAAAGTCTGCTTAGATAAAAGTCTGTACAGCTCCATTCAGAGCAAACAGCTGGAAGCTTAGGCTTCAATATTGCACTGATTTAAAGTCAAGAAGCCTTCCTTCAGTCAGACACTGCTCTTACAAGGGGGACATCTCACAGTAGTTTCACAGCTGTTGGTGCCTGCTTTCAAGCTGAGATCATGGCTCAAGGTGTGAGTGTTTTTTTCTTCTGTTCCCTACCACAGCAAAGTTAAATTGCATAGCTAGGACAAGCAACAGTCTGCACAAGGAAGTTGCTACTGTCTTTCAGTTCAAATACATCAAATATGGATGAATTTTTAATGTTAGCAGGGGTGTTATGTATGAGTTTGGGATGAGAAGGAACTTCCTAACTATCAAGGCCTACAAAATATTTTTCACAAGAAGATAGACTGATAGTGAATAAAAGGCTTGTTTGCCAAACTACATCTTATTTTCTCAGAATCCTTCTCTCTAGTGTTTTAAACAGCAATTTTTATAGAAGGGGAGAAAATAGTGTAATGAGGTAACATTTGTTTCTGTAGCATCCATGCATATCAATCCACTGCTTGTCAGCCAAGAAGGAAAACATGACTGTTTCTACACATTACTCAGCAAGTACCTGTTTCAATACTATGACAAAAAACTTTTTATTTCATATGGAGCTTTACTTACACATTTTGGAAACTTTCAAAAGTTTGGACATGCTACTTACCATACAATTGTTTTAATTAAAATTTGTTAGAAAAGCACCCCCATTCACAAATTTAATCACAGTGTTAATATAGCTTTAAAACTTTATAACAATTATCTCTTTAGGAGGATCTCATCTTTATTTGGGCCATCTGCTTTGTCCAATAACATTAATTACAGCCTGAGAATACTCATGTCTTCTAAATGTATGCAAAATGCCATTATGACTAATACAGAGTCTTCAAGAGATGCGGAAAAATATATATAGATCAAGGAGTCAAAAAGCCTCTGTAATGAACTAAAGCACCACCAGAAATCTATTGCTCCACACCTGTCAATAAGCAATTATGCATTCCTGTGCATTCAGATAACTAAACTAGAAAGATCATTCCTCATTTTGCAATTAGATATAGATCTTATTTCTTTTCTCTCTGTATTATTAGTTTTTTATTCACAGGACTGAAGTCTACATTTGTTCATGTCATGCACTGTGGCATGTTCTGGTGTCAGTGTACACTATTTTTAGTTCCCACACACATTGAATTATATATTTTGTTCTGACTCAGAGGAGATTTATGGCCATATCTTCTTTTTCCACTCCTTATCAGACAATATGGATAATACAGATATGTCAATTTATTTGAATTTATGCCCAACACTCTCTTCTACAGCTTCTTGTTTTAATATTATATAACAGTGGGCAAAATAGTACCATGTCTAATCCAAATGTGTATCATCTCAGCAGCTTTTCTCCTGCTGTTCATGCAAACTTCTTCTTACTCACTTCAACACTTTATTACTCATTTCTTCCCTCAATGACAGCAAATCACTCTATTTATAATTCAGCTATTAAAAAAAAAAAAAAAAAAAAAAAAAGAAAAAAGAGTGAGCACAACTAGAGGACTGAGCATTCAAGTTTAATATACTTAATTTGCCTATCTGGTACTCAGTTTGATTGCAGAATCTTCAGAAGGAAAGGTAGGGTGTAGAAAACATATTTTTCTCCCTCTTGGTACTGCTCTGGCATAGTCTAATTTTTGATAAATTAGAGATAAATTCAGAACATTTAATCTTTTTCATATAGGTCTCTAGTGCTAGTTTACAATCTGGTTGATACTTTTCACTCTCAGTGAACATAATTTTGATTTATTTTTATTTCTTCTCAGCTTTTGCAGAATGCTGATGTGTATATTTACTTACAAATACCATCTTGAGACTGACAAAGTTCTTTCAAAGTAACTTTTAAATAAATATTTCTGTGATTATTTTCCTTTTAAAATTATCATAATTATTAGTCACGTTGAATATCAAATTTTAATTCTGCATTGGATTTGGCAATGTATTTGTAATGTTGTATTATTTTTAAACTTAATGTTTATATTGGATATTTGCATATATTACATGAACTCACATACATACTTTTGAAACAAAGGTTAGGATTTGCTGATCAAATGTATTCATGACCTGGAAATTTATAATGTATGTTCTCCAGTTTCTTGATAGAGGCTGCCAGACCATGTATATGAGCATGTATTCTTTCAGTGGATTGATATGTCTACCACAATCTTATGTCACAATGAATGGACTAGGTTTCTTCCTCTTTTTGTAGAATTTCCAACAAAAAATTTTGCTAGAAAATCAGAAGTTTGATCTTTTTGCATTTAAATGGAAGTGCACCTCCTGGTTCTACACTTTACTAAACTCATACCAAAAGCAAACAAACAAAACCACCAAAAAGCTGAAAAAGGAGTTATAACAAAGCTTTGTTCAAGAACAGAAAAAAAAAAAAAAGTTTTTGTAATTTATCTTTTATTTCCACAAAAAGAAATACTTTTTTTCTTTCTAAACTTTGATATTTCCACATTTAAGTATTCTGGAATTTTACATGGAAAAAAATCTTTTTTTCATTAGTATAAGAACAAAAGCACACTTTTAACTATCTGAATTTCCACCTGAGGAAAAGTATTATTTTATACTGAATTCTAGGAAATATCAGATGTATTTAAAGAAAAGCATTTCAGTGATTTCTCTTCCTATATTTTTATGAAGCTCTTTGAGAAATAAAATCAAAAGATATAAGATACTGTATTTTGTAACTGCAATGCTGTATTTTACAGGAACATTTATGATCCTTCTAAGGGAACATGGGTCTGAAATGTTACAAAATATTATTTGATAAATTAATTGTCTATTTCTCATGTTGCATTTATTCAGCTACTTTAACAGCTTTGCCTGAGAGAATGCTTTTACTTTTAAAATCTTATTGTTTTGTTTACACTAAATATATTGACTATGATCTGTGCTGAGCCCTTGATGGTGCTAAATATTTAATGCTTTTCCTTAGAACAATTATTAGTCTCTCATTAATCAATGCTTTTAAATATCTGTCTTCATTATAACACGTAAGAACTTTACAGCTTGAGCTGCTTGTTGCCTGTCTTACAAACCTGCATCTCAATTAGCTCACGCTGACAGCATGCTCTGTTCCCTTCAACTGCTATAGAAATTAGAAATACTTAGAATTAGAAGCTCAGAAAAGATAGTTAGAAAACTGTAAAATAGAGCCCAGATTGCTCTTGAGATGCCCATGTATAAATCACTCAGTACACCCTCTTCATAAGTATTACTTTTATTTGGCTGTCTCTTCTAGTGATAAAAGACAGGACAGAAAATCTAACAGAGAGAAGGTGTTATGAAAAAGGAAATTTGCTTCTCAAGGAGCTTCACATGGTAGCATACATGTGCATACATGGATCAATATGGTGCAACCCTGGTTTTCCACTCTGATTCCTATCCTGCTTCAATTTAGATTTAGGAGCTATATTGATCTAAAAATAGAAAATGTAATTCCTTCTTACTCTGAAAATTAATGACTCCCCTTTTTTTTTCTTCCTAATTTAAATACACATAAATACTTTTTAAGCCTCCAGAATTTTCTGGAATTTCCTGAAAGACACACAGTAAAAATATTTCAGGGGCAAATATAAGGGGTTTTGTTATGACATAAAAACCTTAATTTTTCTGTACTTCTTTTGCTTTTTTTCTGAAATCCTATCATGTCCCTTCTAATTCCTTTTCAGAATTTTTATTCATTCAGGGCTTTTGCTCCTCACGCAGAACTGTGTGTCTTGAAATATTTCAACAGATTTGCAGCTCAGGAAGTAATTTTTGCTTCAATTTAACACACAGAAAAAATTTAAAAAAAAAGAAAATGTGCTTACCTGAAGTCACCAGAGAGTGGTTCCAGGACATGAAAAGACATCTCTTAATTTGAAGTCTAACCTTCTAACTAAAAGATGATTTCTCAATTGGTTCATGATTTAGCAAGTTAAGAGAATACATTCAAAGCACAATAGATGATTCCAGTATCTAAATGAGCTCTAAGTGTGTCTATATTTTATCTTAGCAAGGGTGAATATCTTCAAACCCCACCATCCATACAGTTTGTTTACAAGCCTTTCTTGGGTTTCCCATTTCCTTTAGCAGATCTCTCACTCAAAGGACTGGATCTACAAAAGGATGCTTGTTGCTGCTCAGGCAGATATTCACCTCTAACTCATGAATGCTTCAAAGATCCACAGATTCAAATTTTCTTCTGGCAAAGATTTTTGAGTGCCTTTACTTATTCCTGATCATCATGTTTAGAGTAGTTAGAGTTCTGATGGACATGGTTCACTGTACTTTCTTCACCTGGTTCCCTTTCTGCTAAGTCCACCTGTTAGTCAAAAAACTTTTCAAAAAGGCACCTCCTCCTAATTTAAATTATCATCATTATTTTCAGATGTAGTTCTTAAAATTATATTAGATTTTTGGCTTGTGCTTACTCTACCTTTATCATCAGAAAACTCTTCATATGGTTATTTACAAGAAATTTTCAGGCTGAAATAATTTTTTAAATATTTAAATTATTCTTGAATTTCTTTTCACCCCTTTTTTCCCACATGTAGCTATTAATTTTGTGCCCCAACACTGAGACAATATGTTCTTACTGGTCTCAGAAATTTTGTATGTATAATAATATTATTCTTCTAAATTTATTGACTACTCTTTTTGTCATTTATGTTTAGTCTTTAGATCAAAAGAGATGTCATTACAAAAAAAATAATAAAACTATATTCTTTCTGATATGTTTTTGAAGGCTTAAAATTAGAGGGTTACCTATATTTGAAAAAAGAGACTCCTACAAGCAGCATAAATTATTATGCTTTTGCAGTAGTATAACACAACACAGATATATCTATAATAATCTAAGAAACTATCAGCATTTAGATAGTTGAATTACTCCACATCACATAGGCTGTTTCTAAGAATGATGTTACATAAATGACCATAATTTGCTATATCAGTTTGAAATAGGGCACACTTGCTGGCAAGGGAAAAAAATATCACACCTATAGCCACATATCTTTTACAGATTTATTCTCAAATTTGCCTTCAAATATAATTATTAAGTATCTCCAATATCTCCTAATGGGCAACTCATACAACAGGATCTGCAGTCTAGCTGAGAAGCTGACGGTGAATTCTTAAATGCATTACTGCAATGCATTGAGACTTTCTTGTCTTTGCTGTATTTGCAGTTTTGCAGCCACACTCAACATAAATTGATGAATTTCATATAAGATATTGTAAAAATATCCATTTTGATGTTTGGACTGCTGGCCAAGCAATTCTTACCAATTCAGCATCACTCATGTGATGTTCTTTCTCTTATGAATTTCTATTTTTCTGAGTTTTGAAGGAAACTTGCCTGGAAAATGCAATGTGGGGCTGCTCAAACAAGTCTGATAACACTGGGTGTTTTGATTTGATCAGAGGTGTTCATGCTGATATAAAAGAAGTTGGCATGGTCTCCTCAGCACAATGCCCCATCAGCTTTTTTTGTGTAGGCAGAAAAACTATGGGGAAAAGAAAACTGGCTTTTCAAGATATTAGATGCTTCTTTCACTCACCAGACAAGAAAAGCTTTGAACAAAAGCACCCCTGTATAAAATGCTCACTTGCCTAACAATCCAAACACAAATAACAATATAATAGAAAGGTTTAATCAACAGTTTGTATTCTCCTTATAAATGCATATGATTGCTATGTGATTATCTTCACATACAGATGGCTTAAAATTATAATTAAGGTTGAAAAAAGAAAATAATATAGCAGAATAAAATCCTGCAAACCTGCAGGCAAACTTGCCAGTTTTAAGTATCCCTGATGAAAGAATAGTATACAATACAAAATGATAAAGGGAGGACATGAGAAACACCCTGAAAACTTGTATTTCATTCTGCTAGGCACTGAGTGCAGACATAACCCCTAATCAAACACTTTGGAGAAGTGCCAACAACAGGATGAGAGAAAGCAAAAAATTCCTCCACAGAAAACTGTACAGCTGAAATCACCACTAAATGCATCCTGATAGTTCTAAGGGAAAGTAGTTTCATGTTACATACCTCCCTAATTCTTGGTCCAGTTTAAAGATAAAGGGTAGTTCATGTCACACAGAAATGGCTTAGTGGTTGATACCAAGGGCTCACTGACCCAGCAATAGAGTTTGATGGTGGCCAGAGTGGAGGCACATGGAAACATAAGAACAGGGCAAGCACAGAAGCCATTTTGTCCAAATATCCTTTCAGTATCCAGCTAAGGTGCCTTTGTCTACTCCTTTTTGACCCTGGGTTAACAGCTAACAAGTGAAATACCTAGGTGTTATCCATTGCTCTTCAGGGCAGCAAGGGCAATGGCTTTCTGCCACACTGAGAACACATTTTATCCCTTACACAGAATTTTGAAGGCATAAAAGGAGAAACAATGGTTCAAATAGTAATAAAAATGAAGAGTAGTCAAGAGGCCATTCAGAGACCAAGCAGGACAACAAAGGTGTCAGAAACAGGTGTGGATAAGAGAACTAGTTACACAGCTGGATAAAGCCCAGCAGCTCCTGTGAAAAGAAATGCTCTCACTAAGGCAAGGCATTGAAGGAATTCAGTGTACAACATGCCCCTTGTGACCTGAGTGAGCCATGTGCTGGAGGAGAAGAAAAGCATGTTCTCTCCAATACTCGACCGAGAACGATCACCACACCATCTTCCGCTCTGTTGGAGTCTTTGAAGAATCCTGACAAATACTGAATGCTTTGCCCATTCCCAATCTGTGATACAATATTATACAGTGGTGTTCCAATGATTTTTTAATTTTACATGCAATGTTTGGTTTGTCAGCAGGAATAATTTAAAAAATAATAAATGCAAAATGGTCAGATGTATGGGAAGGAGAATGATATGGCCATTGTCATGAGGGGTTGGCAAGAAAGTGAAACATATTTTTTATTCATTTATTTAATAGATAGTAAGAAAGCCTGACACTATTCATTTGAGTCTGTGATGATTTCAAAGGCAGAACTCATACCTCTAGACTGAAATTCCTGATTTTTTAAAAATCTTTATATTATTATCTCCAGAATAGATTCTGAAATGAGTATGGTTCTTTAAAGGAAAAAAAAATAAAAAAATCAGGACCTGACAGGAAGCCAAATAGCAGACTATGAAAAATTTCCCTCTTGTTTTAATGAGCTTCAGACACCTTTGTTATATAAGCACTTTACCATCCAAATATTTTAATATATAATATTAAATGGGTATTATATATACCAATGGCATTTCTAAAATGAAAGCGCACCCAAGGTCAAACAGAGTGAAAATGAACAGCAGCACATTGCCTAAATGCATGGGAAAGAAAATTTATTTCTAGAAAACTGAAATATCTTCCAAATTTTATTCCTTCTCTCTCTTTTATTCTCTCCTCAGCAAGGAAATGGAAATGGACAATAATGTCTTCATTCTCAATATTTCTCAGAATGACAATACAAAACCACAAAGAGAGTGAGCTTATTGAAAACAGAAGTGTCAACTTCAGAAAAAGAATCAATCAAATCAATAATGTGTGAATCTGAACCTCCAGGAATCTTGAGAGATTAGATCTGATAATTACATCTCAAGCCATCCCTTTTATAGGCTTTCAAATGTTATTTTAAAATATTGAGACATTTCTTCACTATAGCAGTGTCAGACAGCAGCAATCCTTTTTTTTCAAGTAGGTGCAAGAAAAAAAAAAATAAAAGTAAAATTACTGATTTTGTATTGATGGAAACTACAGATTTACACAAACTGAGACTTACAAACTAAACACCATCCCACTCCCAGAGGCAGAATGCAGCAGAGTTTCTGACATATTTCTCTGCTTTAAACAACTACAATGCTTAGCGTTTTGGAAGGCTAGACATAGTCAATATTTATTACACATTTCAGATTTAAAACACATAAAAAATAAAGTTTTAATTTACTGGTGCCAAGAAAACAAATGAACTCTGTTTCTACCATCATAATATCTGCAGCAAACATTTGGACTGAACTTACCACCCTCATCACTTACACAAAAGGCAGATTTAGAGTAAAAGAACCAATAAGCACATATATTTTACCCCTTGCCTTTAAGGTAGACCAAAAATGATTTTTTATAGTTATTTTTCTTTTGAGGAACCAAAGAATTTGCTATTTTTGTTGCCTAAGATTCAGTCTCATAATCTCAGTTTATTGGATAAATGGAAAAAAGGAATTCACAAGCAGAACAAAGTTCTTTGCTGCAAAACTGCCTCATAATAGTGGAAAATACAGTGTTACAACAGCCCCTTTTCCTTACTTTTCACACATTCAGCCACACCTGATCTCACGGCTCCTTTGCTATCAAATAAATTGCAGGAAAACCTTACAAGCATGGTAATGAATGTAAAGGTGAGCATTGAGTGATCCTGAGTGATATTTGCCAGTTCTGCAACAGCAGGGAATGAAATGTCTGGATGAAAACGGGTTGGGAATTGGAAAGCCAAGACTTCTCCTTCCACTGAATTCCCTGAAATGAAAGCAAGGAGATGAAAGCTGAGATATCCTCATTCCTCCACAGAAATTTCAATGTAGTTCTGACCTATGTCTGACCACACATAAAACAGTGAAGGAAAAATAAACAATTCTGGAATTTCTATTACTTACTCTAGTTTATTTAAAATTCCATGCTCACTTTTGGGAAACTATTATTTTAATGACAATTTAATTTCATGTCTTTTTGGACAAGAAAATCTAGAAAGTTTGCAGGCTAGACACTTTGAAACATTCAATTCTCACCTGTTTCCACTAAGCAAACCAGTAGGGGCAAAATAGAAACATAGCAGAATCTTCATTAAGATTTCTACTTGAAATAAAAATAATTTTCTATTTCATACAATTTTAGTATATTTTGAAGTATTGTGTAGTAAAAGTGTCTTAAATTATTCAATTTGCTTTTTGTCACCCAAGTTGCTATGTTTTTTCCTAAGTGTTTTCCTAAAATTTTGCTATTCTTAACTGCTTATTACTTAGATTGCTATTCAAAGAAAACTTCAAGTGGCATGTAATTACAATATAGTATAAAAACACCTACATAATCACAGGTTTAAAGAGTCACATCCAAAATAAAAAAAACAGCAAGTATATGGAAAGATAATATCTGAAATTTCTCTGTTCCAGTGTATCTCTATACACCTTGGAAATCAATGTATGGAAAAACTGAATTTGGCATCTAAGCCCACATTTGGATTTTTGTGTTCAGAGATAGATAGTTCAATGATAAAGAGTATTACTTTTGGTAAACATTACATAAACAATAGGCTGCTCTAAGCATTACATCTAAAAGTTCCCAAGTGTGTCTGAGGATGAACTGGGCTATTTGGACCATTTTAACAAAGTGAAGCCTCAGGAAAAAAGAAGATATATTAATTATGTATCAAAAATAGTGGCTATTCCTTCAGTTTTGTGTGTTTTAATTCAGAATGCCCATTAAAAATAAGGATCAACAATCAGAAATGTCATTGCAACAGGAAAAGAATGTCAAAGATAGCAGGATCAGTTGCAGCATCCCCTGTTGTACTGCAAAGTAGACAGCATCTATATCGAGATATTGCAAGTGGGAACTGTTCCTCTTAAAAATGAAATGTAAAAAAATTAAAGGGCTCTGATACCTATTAAAGATACATGGAAAGCAGCTTTGGTAGGGGCTGTTAATATGTGCTGCTTCCCCTTAGTTTGAAAGTTAATCAGAACACCTTAAAAATACATAAATATTTTTTTTTAACTCATATTTCTTGTTTTATCCTCAATAAGCATGTAGGTCTTCACATATGGCTTATTTATGGAAACTGTTTCACAGAAGGAATTGTCACTTGCTTCTGTTTAAATTGGGGTCTGGAAGGCTATGTGTAACAGCATTCCTGATAATTGGTTCTATTATGAAGCACTGTCATGGCAAAT
Organism: Erithacus rubecula; assembly: GCF_903797595.1. NCBI lineage: Eukaryota > Metazoa > Chordata > Aves > Passeriformes > Muscicapidae > Erithacus > Erithacus rubecula. The sequence goes on along the minus strand of NC_136687.1, from coordinate 17,465,699 downwards.
TTTCTGAACACAAAACAGACTGCATAACACTACCTCCCAGGAAAAAAGCCCACTATGCTATCCTGCCTCAGCAACACAAATTTATATTCTAATTACATAGAGTAAAAAGCAATTATACCTCAAATAATGCAAGTGCCAAACCTGAAATTTGGAGTATGTATTTTAAACAATACAGAGTTGCCACAAAGTTTAAAACAAAGGAATGAAACACTATGGTTTCAATTCTTCTCTAAGAGAAAGAAGAAAAGAATTCTTCTGTCTTTTTTCAAAGGGTACTACACTGCTATATTTTTCTTTTTTAACTCACTTTCTAGCAGACCTTTGCTACTTCATTAAAACATTTTTCAACATGTCATATATATCTGTGGTGCAGCAAACCCTAGTTTATTCATGCTGAGTGGATAACCTTTCTCAAAGCAATTTAGCAACATTTCTTCTTTCTTCCTTTTATAAAATCTCATCTGAATGGCTCTGAAGCAGAACTGGGCAAGAATTGACCTAAACATAAACCTTTTAAAGATTAGAAAAGGAAAACTTGGGGATTTATTTATTTGTATTGGTTCTGGTACATCAGCTTTGCTTTGATTCTAATTTTCGTGCTTTATTCTGTCACCCAGGTTCAGCTAGCACTAAATTTTTTTTCGTTGTAAAATTGTGCTCATACTATTTCAAGAGAGAATGAAACCAAGTTTTGCAAAGGCTGTCATATAACATGATCTTAGAATATAACCATCTTAATTTATAATTGCCTTCACACATACTGAGATTCTCCTCCAAACCATCAACTCAAGTATCAATACCTTTATTTAGGATATATAACTTCTTTTCAAGGAATGTATGATGGTTTGAATGGAATGAAAAATCAGCTAAAAAAAATTCAGAGGGAAATTAAGCAAAAAGCAATTCAAACATTAGTTACAAAAAGCAATATTTCAATTTGCATAATTTATTTGGAGAAGTTACATACTTCTTTTACAACATTTTGTCACTAGATTTCCTTATTGTAGACAACATTTCATCATATTTGGTCAAAATTCTTGGGGTCTTGGGAGAATCCTTACAAAATTGCAAGCCAAATATCTTTGATTATATATTAGTCATCCTTCATATAAATAATTAAAAGTCCTCACATTGGTCTTTTAAGAGTAGTCTATAGCCACAAATATGTATACAGGATTTCTATAAGGTTTTCAGTGTCAAATTTCCATTTTTCTCTTTTATGTTGGATTTGAAACTGTGGTGATTTAAATTGTAGATCAGGGAGGAATAAAAGGAGTTCACAAGAGTACCTGGGCAAAGCACTGGTTGGGCAGAACAATCTTTTCCCCTCTGGCATTCCCAACAATGCTTCATACCAACCAGCTCTAGGGTAAGTTTAGTGATAGAGTTACCTTATTTTCACAGCCAAAAAGGAAGAGATTTTCTGCCTGGCAGCCAGGGCATGCATTGGATCAAAACAGAGGATGACAAAAGCTCATTTGACCACTGCATCACCCACAGTGAAATTGAAAATTAAATGTTTAGCAAAAATAAAAAGAAAAAAAAAGTCAGAAAACTTAAACTTTGAAATGTGAAGACAGTTCAGATAACAAACAATTTAGACCAAATGAAACTGGAATATTATATAACCTAGTACAGTAACCTCTCTAGTCCATTAAAGTCACAATGCAATCAAAGATGGGATATACATATTTTCAAATCCACTTTCTTTGTAAAACGAGAAGTGCTACTAAGTGATCATAATTTTTGTTTCACTCTGTCATTTGAGGAAAATCATTTATGTTTGCAAGTTTCTATTTCTTAGGGATTCTTTTCATGAGCTAAATGTACAGTATACAAAGTTCTCAAAAACAGTTTAAACCAGTACTTAATTCATTTTTTTCAGTAGCAAAAGATCCCAAATCAGTTAAGGTGAAATCATTTTAACTTCCCTTAACTGGAAGATTCTACCTCTTTGCTACGCAGTCTGGTTTTAATGCTATCCACTCTTCTCTAGACACCATATTTTTACTTATCACAGTATTGACAAGCACAAGTGCAACAGGCTGGCTAGGCTCCTTCCCCATGTTTTCCAGGTGGATTAAAATCCTCCAACTAGCCCCTCTGGTTTTTTCCTTAACCATTGCCATTTCCTAAAGAGTACATAGATTTTAGGCAGGCTAAACCCTCTGCATTTCTGTACATTGCCTCTCCCACTCATCTACAGTATCTCTCCCTTGACCTAGAGATTTAACTAGTCTTCCCACTTTTGAGTCCCAAACACTTCCCTCAAAGGATCCCTCACAAAAACACACACCCCTCAAGCCTACTCAGAGGCCTAAATTAATTATGCTAATCAGACTACCCTGGCTAACCCAATTAAGTTTAATTAGCTGATGCCTTTCTTCCTAAACCACCTTGCCTTGGGGACATTTTACCTCTGCTTTTAAGCTAGCTGCAGAAGTCAATCTCCTCTTGCAAACTTGCCCCCTAGCAACAGACGTTCAGCAGGGAGAGACTCAAGGCAATAAGCCCCTCAAAAGCTTTAGCAAAGCTTCTTGTTTCTTGAATACTTAAAACTGGACTGCATTCACACTGGAATTTGGGCTGTGAACAAAAGCAACTTATTTAGAAAATCTAGCTTCCATATGAAGCCAATACTGCCAGTAGAAATCATCTTTTCTTGGTTTTTCTATGTCATTGGAAGATATGGTAGCTCTCTGGTCATAGTCAAGAACACCTCTGTCTTCAGATAGCAGTGCCACTGACCGTCTAGCACCCATCTGATCCTGAAGCTGGGCATTATTTCACTGATGTCTCCCTTTGATGTCACTGCAGGAAACCACATCTGATTATATTTACTAAACCTGTATGCAGTGATGCAGAAAAACTCCTCTCTGGCAGATCCTGGTTAAGTTCTGTCCTGCATGAAGTGAAACTACCTTCCCCTTCTGTTTTGTGAATTGAATTAAAAACTTTTGAGCTTCTGGTTCATCCAAAAACTAATTCTTTCCAAAATGTCCCCCAGAAAAAAGTCTAAACAAAAGCAAAAACAAACAAAAAAAAAAAAAAAAATAAAGCCAAAAAAAAAAAAAAAAGAAAAGTGAAAAATGTCTACCAGCTTGAATTCCAAACCAGTGTTGCCTCAGAAACACTGAAAAATGGCATTTTCAGAAAAATGTAGGCTTCTAGAGTTCTCCAGATAGCCAATAAAACTTAAAACTTTTTTCATTCCATCTGAAAGCTGTGCTCTATATTATTTTTAGTGATAAACTAGACAAGCATTTATTTCAAATCACAGGAATTTAAAAGGAGGCTAGCAGACATCCTCCTTGAAGTGTTTTTATTCTCATGAATATGGAATTGTGAAGTCAAAGGAGGAAGAGAAATAAAATGGTGGTACATAATAATCAAATTATTTTACAACTAAATTGAAATCAGTAAAGAGGAGGGAATCAAAATTGCAAAATAAGTTCAAATTTTGAAGCCTTTTTTAATATTAATTTTAAAAGTTGATACTATTCTATGCTGGCTGTCAAACTTTTTCTATTGTAAATAAAGTTCAATTGGTTCAATAGAAACTTTTAGGATAGCTCAAAGCCTTTTGTCCACCTAAGTGAACTGCTCTCATTTTTACACAACAAATATGGAAAAATGCATTATTTTGACAATTATAATAAAACTTTAGTATTGGGTTTATTTGGTTTATCTTCAGGTTTAAAAGTAATTATTTTACTGAACAAACTGTTCTTCTGAAGTGCTAAATGAAACATTATTTTGAATAGACTGTAGTTAAAATAAATACTGAAGCAGCCAGTATCATCTGATAAATTATTACCTATTAAGATTTAATAAGTGATATAGAAAATTTGGAACATCATTGACTAAATATTTTATCCCATTCAAAACTCTGTATTCTAAAGAAAATTTTGATAACCAAAAGGGACCCCTTTAATTATTGTAAGGAATACAATGCTCTGCAAAGAGCAATAATACAACTTATCTTTCTATTAAGGCATAACTTAACCTCACCTTACTGTCTGCTTAGCTTTCCACTGTACAAAGTAATGACAGGCATATATAGACTTTTTCTAAATATTTCTAAATTTCAACAAGTCTCAGATTTTTAACTGTGCTTTTGTTTATGCAGTTTTTTTTTTTTTAAGGGTGTTTTGTTTTGGGTTGGGTTTTTTTTGTTGTTTTTTTTTAATATGTCAATGTACAAAACATTGATATTTTAGAAAATATTTCTACTGATTTCAGTAAGACTTTCAACTTAGTGAGGATTGCAAAATTACCTCCTTGATTGAACATTCCAACAGCATGAATATGCTTTGCAAGTATGGACTCTATATAAGCACAATTCTTAACAGGCTTAAAATCCAGAATAATTTGTAGCAATTCTATACTTTGCAGAATGCAAACTATTCCTATTTCTCCAATTAAATACATTAGCAGTATGGTCTTAAACAGAAATAGGAGTCTCTGACTGAAATAAGAAAGACTCTTATCAAGCTAAATGTTACATTTCCAATTATAACACTTGGGAAACAGTGATAGGGAAAAAATGCTGGCTGTTACATACCAGAAGAAACAAGCCAAAACTTACTTTCTTGGAGGTCTTCTTTTTTTCCCTTATCTCAGCTCTACACCGTGGCACCTTCTGACCTATAATGTTGAACATGTTCAAACTATTCAGCTGTTAGAATAAACTCCAGCAGCAAGTATGAAATGAATTTCCTATTGAAAACGTTGATAAAATGTTGGTAGGTAGAAGTAGTGGCACATGATGTGGAGAAAATTACTTTGAAAATACCCAATCTAATGTTTATATTTGGAATTAAACAAGTAGTTGCCTGAAGCTTCCCATGTATTCAGGAAACTGCATATCTTGCAAATTGTAGTCGGATATGGATTCCTCAAGCCTAATAAGTCCTGCAGTGCATATGAAGTACAGACAGCATGTTTCCAAAAGTGTTTATTTGGAATACAACCATTATTATAACCAAATTCTGCTGTGAATTAGCTTCCTTAATTCCACAGAGGTCAGGTTTGTAGCTTGCATTTAGCTTTTAAAAATTAGTGTAATGCTGAAAAATGAAAGATTGAACTGAAAAATAAGATTGAAATGCTAACATTAACATAAAAAATAAATTCACAAAATTGAGCCTACTCAATAATTTGTTTCTTCTTTAAACTTAGACTGCTTAGCTCAGTACTGTATCTACTTGAGAAAAGCAATCAAATGTATGATTCCAGTACAGAGAATTTACATGCCCTATACTCATGTATAACAAACATGTCCAAATGATAGGAGAGTTTCCTATGACATGCATATTTATTGTTCCAATGAGTCTTGATGTATCTCTAAAATTTTTTCCTGAAACTGGCATTAATGTGAGTTTCTTTCAAAGTTTAAGACAAGTAACCTGAAGACACTAATATAGCTTTCTAGATAATCTCAAATCCTTTCTTTCTAAAGGTTTTATATGTGCTCCAAAATGAAAGGATGCTATGAATGATGTAACAAATCAAGGAATTATTACAGTATGATAGGGACTCAAAAAGAGCAGATGGTACATACTTCTCCTGAAGGCAGAGGACATTAATGGAGAGGAATAAAACAAAACAAAGGAGTAATGTTCAGAGAAGACATTCCTTTTCAAGTCTTACTTTTCACCTCATAGATCCTCTTGATCATGGATGCTGCTGTTTTCTGTGATCTCATGTCACAGTCAAACAATAGTGAGTCAGAGAATGCAATTTAGAAGGATGGCATGCTGTAGCAACAGATGTGTCAGGAGAGCTGCAAACGAGAAGTATTGGCCTCTCTTCACTCAGTGAAGATTTGTAGGAAGAAAGAGTAGCCCTCAGGACCTTAAAAGATCTGCAGGCATAATTTTGATAGATACAAAACCTTCTCTTCTATTGACAAGCTTCCCTGAACTGGATTTCTTTTCTGACATTTTAACCTTGCAAGGGTCTGAAATAATTTTTCAAGCTCACTGAAGACAAAAATCTTCTGTGATGCTCCAGTTTCAAACTTTGATATGCTACTGTGCTTGTCTGTCTTCAGTCATCACTGCTAGTCCATAGTGGGATTTTCAGTGTTAGTCTTTACCTGCTCTGATCTTTAATCATCTGCTAGAGAGGAAGAATAGTAATTAATCTTGGTCAATATTTCTATTTCTCTGCTCTCACAACTCAGTAAGTTCTTTAGCAATCTCTAGAACTCAAAAAGAAATCCTGCATTGGTTTCAGAATCTTAACATCAAAAATTAATATTTTGTGGTGTTTTTAATAACAGGGAATACACAAGGATGTCTTGAGTAGTTAGATGTTAGATAAAGCACAAGCTAACAAAATATATCTCAAAATACATCAAAATTAATGGGAAAACTGCTTTGCCATGTGAATTGAGAAATAGAGCTCTCCACTCTCTGTTTTTTATGATATTACACTGAAAAATGGGTCATAGTGTAATTTTTCTTTTTTTCACTTTGATCAGTATTTGTCTTAAATTACATGCATACACTTGTTTTAAATGATTCTAACAAACAATACCACAGTTTTTCTTCAACACTCAGTTCTTAAGACACCACTACAAATGGCATCCACAGTTTCACTCTGTTGGGATATTTTTTTAATAAATTATTGAAACACCTTTTATTCTCATAATCGATACAAATTTAAAGCCAACCATATTTGAGGATTAGCTGGTTTAATAATTATGACAGTTTTATAAAACAACAAGACAAAGGTGTGGAGCTTTATATGTGGAACTGTATGATTATTTTATGTTGTGCTTGCATTGGCAAGTAATTCAGTGTGATAGGAACACTAGTTCCTAGAATAGTGTGATCAGGAGAGAAAAAATTTGGAACGGAGGCCCTTAAATCTACATTACACATTTAATTGCTTCACCTGCTTGCCCTTTTCCAGTCAGAGGCTCTAACTCTGAAACAGGCTTAGCCTAGGAATGTACTGTCTGAGACCTGGAGTGCTTGCCCAAGGTTTTCAGGTTGCCATTCCACAACTGATAATCAGATACAATTCTGAGAGCCTATGTTCAAGATAACACTAGCACTGAGGGGATTCCTAGCAATACTCCCCACAGAAGGAAACAGCTCTTTTCAGAAGGAAATTCACCTGTATGAAACATCTGCCAGGGAGGTACAGGATGGAATATACATGTCACTTTTTATGCACCATGGAAATTCAATCAACTAGCCTAGCTATCTAATATCCTGAACATCAAATTTAGAAAGCATACAACCAAATGGCTCCTACTCCATCACTGTGTCATTTTCTGTTTTAATTAGTGTTAAACCAGTTGCAAAATAATAATGACAATGTTCATACAAATTGGCAAACAACACTTATTTCTAAAAATAATTTTCTATACAGAAAAATTTTAAAGGTATAGAATGATTAATCACAAATAAAAATGAGGAGAGGGAAGGACAGCAAATCAAAGGGAAAGAGGAAAACAAAACACTGGGTGAAAGTGAGAAAGAAATTGTGTTAACACAAAATGTTTCATTCTAACTCACATGCAACCTATTTTCATAAATTCATACAAATTTTTAGCTTTTTAATTTTTCATTTTAGTTTAGGAAATTAAGCATAATTAAATTCAAGTTTTACATTTTACATTTTCATTATATTTCCTTTTTCTTTTAAATTTTTGTTGCAAACAATTATTGGTTTTGCTTGACTCAATTTTCAGAAAATTTAATTCCTGTAAAATTTACTTTTATTATGTATTGGAAAATGTTGTCCCACGTCTTTCAAAACACTATTTGTAAATTCCATACAGACATACAGAGAGAATTTTTATAGTAGTTACTGAGACTATCTTCAGTCTTTTATACTCTAAGTAGTGTTGGAGGAGTGTTCATGCTCATTCTAACATTTAAAAAATTGTACTTTGGTGAAAAATGGTATACTGTACACATTTGAGACCTGTTATTTTCAATAACAATGTGATAGAAGTACTCATTACAGACCAAAAATAACTTACTCCAACAGTTTGCCATGGCAGAGTTCACGCTGAGTCTTGAGATGCTGACAACAAAGAAAGCAAATATAACTGTCTCATTTCCAGTAGATGGCATTCATCAAAATAGTTTATTTTCAAGACTCAGTATTGTTTCTGCTCAATCTGCAAGTTCAAGGTAGCATCTTAACACAAAACAGAGTCAAACAAATACCTCCCTTACCTGGGCACACTGTACATTTCCCAGCTCTGCAATAAATCTAATCTATTTTAGGAACACTTTTTCAGCTTTCATATCATACTTAGGTTTCAGATGTCATCCATGAGTTAGTGGAAATGTGCAAAGCTACCTGAACTTGAGTTAAAGAGCTTTTCTAAAGAAACATGTTTTTGTCAGCCAGAAAAATGTTATCTCTCAGGTTTTTTTCCAGATTACAGCACAGTGTTTTGGTAATAAGTATGGGTCAGATATTTGAAGAGTGTAAATCAGAAGATGTCTTCCAAGTCCCACCTAGTTTCATTCCCAGTTAAGGGAGTGATTTACATTATCTTGGGTCTTTTACAGTCTGTGTATTTTATTGTTCCCTTCTCAAGAAACTGACAAAGTAACACTTCTTATATTTTTAATACTGCAATGAATTCATAAAATGGAATATTCTAGTGCATTAGGCAGAAATAATCTGAAAGGTTTTGGAATAACTAGAAAATTCTGAAAAATGCTAGAAATTTCATTTTTTTAATGAAATGGGGATTTTCAAAACTATGGAAATTCTAATGTTTTAAACAACACCTACAAAAGCTGACCTATGCAAAACATTTAACTGCTTGAAAAGCAGTGACTTGTGCATACATCCATACTAGTACAGCACTCATTGTAGGGCTGGATCAGCTTAAGCAGAACTACTGAAGGACTGATAGTTGTATTGGCACCTTTAGTCTACTACAAATGCTAGAATACATATACAAATAGTGGGCATGACAATGAAGGAATATTTTGGAAAAAAAGCTTCGCGTATTTTTGAAAAAAATATCTCATAACTTTTTTAATGACTTGCAAGCTCAATGGTCTTTTCACAAGGCTCCTCTAACCCAGCATATTCTGATTTGGAGATGTTGTCCATGCAATGAGGACAATTGCCCATGTTGACTACTGTCTACATGCTGCCAGTGGCTACAACCATGCCTATCCTAGAAACAAGACTGCCACCTTAGCTGGTGGCATGTTTTGTGTGAGGCACAGTCTAGTACTAATATAGCTTCTATGGTTTTTAACCTGATTTATTACTGGTGTTATTTCATACAGAGCAGGCATGTTTGGTGCATATATTGGTTCAGATCAGAAAAAATTCATGTGTCTTTCATCTCCAATCTGCTATATGAAAAATACTCATGCAAATTCATCTTATAAAATTACATTCCCTCATTACTATTTATGTCTTTACAATTAACTTTTATTTCATGAACTTTAATGGTGAAGGTCCTAGAAGATTTTCCTCAAGGAATTTTTACAGAAATTTTCATTATTTCCTTTTGTTTCACAGAAATACTAATCTTGATATATCAAAGAACCATATTTGCATTCGCTGAAGCTGTTTGTTAATGGAGTTTTCTCTTTCCAACTGCAGGACAATAAGCATTTAGCAATCATTCACATTAAGTCTGAAGGTGGAACTTATGGGGACCTAGGCTAAGCAGACATCTAGTTTTTCTCCAAAAGCAATGCAGTGAGAAAGGCATCTCTAAAAGCCAGTACAACCTGCCTGTCTTAAATAACTACTTTAGCACAGAAGTGTCCTTGTAGAGGCATTTCTCTATGATTATTTAAAGGAGCCCAGGTGAACAACTTAAAGTAGGCCTCTAAGTTTTAGACAGGTAATGATGGGTAAGATGAAAAGGCCAAAATCTGTGACCTTTTATTTTGTACTATTAAATCTTATTACAATTCTATTACCCTGGTCCTCAAGGTGTCTTAACTCTACACAATATTCAAGTGCTGCTTTGTATTTATAGTTCCTCTCACCTTTATGCCATCTGCAAATTTCATTAAGACATTTTTGCTTTTTGTGCCAGGGTCATAAATGAATATATTAAATTACATCAATTCTCAGCCAAGCTTTGAGAAACTCCACTGGTAACCTACTTTCAGCCCTACTCATTGCTTCCCAGAATAGGTATAACCTATTCTTCCATCTTCTTTAGCCAAAGTCTTATGCAGTGTGAAAAACCTGCATTACTTTGAATCTTTCCAGGCTAGAAATACCAAAAAATATATAAACATCCAGAATTAAATGTTGGAACACATTATTCCTGAAAATTAGTAAAAGGATATTTAAATTACCTGTTCAAGGACTTTAGGAGTGTAATTCTGTTGTCTACACATGGGCATCTAGTTCCCTGACGCTTACCTGCACCATGTGTTGAGTCTCCATGTGGACACAGAGGGTACCTTAAGGCATGTCAGGTGATACAGCTGCTCAGGCAAGCCCTTTGTTAATGTATTGGTGTAGGCAGCAATGTTTTGGTACAAGGAGGGCTGCGGGGGTGGTTTCTGTGAGATGAGGGCAGACAGGGCCGGGTCAGGCCTGTCCACAGCGCATCCACCACAGGCCTCAGCTGAGCCATCCAGCCATGCTCTGGGACAACACGTTTACACAAGGGCAGAAAATGAGAGAGAAGGGGAAAATGAAAGAGGAAACGCCAAATTCAAAGGAGGAGGAAGAGGAACTCCACAGTGAAGCAAACATAGGCACCTCTGTCCCAAAGAATGAGGCTCATGAAGGACCAATGCTGGAAGCCCTCACAAGGATGACACAAGTCCTGTTTCAGAGCATCCTTCTCTGAGTCCCAGGACAATTGGTATGTAAGATACACGTGAAACAGGAAAAGAAACAAGTCTGTATCTGTTGGAACACTGTTGGTCACTGAGAATTTTAGAATTTCTGTGCTGACAGACACTGACCCCCAGGAGAACACTGCATTTGACCTGAGGCCTTGGAGAAGACTTCCAAATTTGAATTACAGGACTAGGATTATGGGTGTGTAGTTTAAATGGTTTTCCACATGGTGGAGAACTTAGTGTTTAATGTTTTAAATATAGTCATATGTATAAAGCAAGATGGAGGTTTTAGGGTTGAGGCTAGTCCTTCTTGTTTACCTTCTTCTTCACCTTCTTCTTCATGGGTCTACATTAGAATGTATGATGGGATAGAAAAGTCCACATTGCAGGCCAAGGGTGGTTGGTTATTGGGTTAAAAGTAAAAATAATTTAGGTGTCATTTCTTAATTGGACAGTTTACTCTTAAAAGGCCTTGTAGAGAGAGACATAGAGCTCCATTTTTAGTTTGTTAGCTTGAAGTGCTGTAGAACTCATGGTTTTTGGGACTGTAATATAGATAAGAACTAATAAACATCTAAGTCCAAACAAGAAATGCCATCTCGCTCATTTAATCCTAACCTTGGCAAAAAGATAAGCTTCCACACATATCATCACAACATAGTCATGAAATAGTTTTACTGAGTATTTAACATGTATAAGTGAGACAGATACCTACAATCACTGTAAGGCCCTCTACAGTCACTCCTAAGGCCTGGGGAAAGAGTCTGTGGCTTGGCTTTCATTGACTGTGCAGGGAGCATAATGATTTGGCAAGACCTGATGCCTTTTTTGGGTTTTTTGACAGCTAAATTTAGCAGGTTATTGTGGATAATGACCATCAAAGTCCCATCTGAAATATCTTTAAAACTTTATATTCCTACAATACAAAGAATATGACTAAGTGAATAGATCACTGTACTCAGTATTACTTCAGTCTCTAAGTAGTGATACATTACACCTGCTGGTTTTACATCCACCATTTAGTGAAAATGAGTTACGATTTGCATCATTAACTGTGATTACAGCTTCAAAAATAGACTTATAATGGTCATATTCCCCATTTGCTGCTGGAAGAGAATTCAAAGCTAGGTGCTACAAAATAGATTATTTAACGTTTTTCTTAGAATACTACTACTTTACAGAATTGAATGAGGTATTTCAGGTTGTTGATCTATGTTTAGGCCAGCTGTGTTAGGAATATAAAATAGACAAAGTGTTTTAGAGCACCTGTGCAATAAAAATACACAATGCAAAGACAGGTACTAGTCAAGAGGGATGTGTAAAAGAACCAAAATGAAGGTCTCTTTGGTAACCACACAAAAGGGGTCCAAGTACATCTTTGGGATAATTCATCACTTTCCTATTGTCATGATTTAACTTCAGTCGGCAACAAAGTACCATGCAGACACTTGCTTACATTCCACCCTTCCACTCCTCCATTGGATAGAAAGGAAAATTTTTAAAAGTTGTAAAACCCATGTTTTGGGACAACAACAGTTTAATAGATAAAATACAGTAATATTAATATTAATAGCAATTGTAATAGCAATAGTAATTAATAGTAATCATAATAATGACAATAATTAATGTAGTAATGAAAAGAGAGACAACAAAAAGAGACTGAGAAATAAAACCAAGGAAGGGCAAGTGATGCACATACAGTTGCTCACAAGCCACTGACTGATGCCCTGCCTGTCCCTAAGCAGATTTGTGGCTCTCAGAGCTTAGCAGTTTCTATACTGGCATGACATTCTATGGTATGGAATATCCCTTTGGCCAGTTTGGGCCAGCTATCCTAGCCATGCTGCTTCACATATTCTTGTGCATTTGCTCACCAGCCAAACATGAGACACAAGAAGTCCTTGATGTAGACCAAGTTACTCAGTAATAGTTAAAACATCAGTGTGTTACTGATATTACTCTCTCAGTAAATCCAAATCACAGATCACTGTACTACTGTGCAGAAAATTAACTCTCTTCCAGCTGAAACCAGGACACCCATGACTAGTGAGATGCTGTCTAGAGAAAGATAAAAAGATAAAAACATCAGGTTCAAATGTCTGAATGGGCACTTAGCTGAGGATACATAGCTGAGTTATTGGCTTCATTTTTATTATGCACAAAAAGGAGAACAAACCTGCCCTATTTTTCACCACTGCTCACTCATTACAGCACACACCAGGAAACAGGAGGTCTGGCATTTTCTGAGTGCAGCTCCAGTTTTGCAGAGGAATCATTTTGGGACCAAGTTGCTCCTTAGCAATGTTCTCTTCAAGCATCACCCACTTGTTGAAGACAAGCCATGGCAGAAGAAGGAATGGGAAACATCTTCATTGATCCTAAATGCCCCACAGTAGTATCACAGTTTTAAGGGTGGTGGATATTAATACATAGTTCTGAACTAATTCTCTCCTGATATAACTGTATTTGCAGACTTTTGTCTATTGACTGCTACCCTAGAGGCTCAAATATCCTGAGACTCTGCCAGTCTCCTTCTCTCCTTTCCATTCAAGGCTTATAGCATTCTGGAGCTATTTTGCAGGAGTATTTTGGAGTAGGCAGGAAGAATGCTCTCTTTTCCCTTCACTGCCATCTCAGTCAGCAGTTATCTACAGCAAAATATCAAAGTTCAAAACAGTTGTATATATACAGCTGTACTGGACAGACAGTGGGCTCCATGAAGGACTGGTTGAGGGAGACAAGTTGGTTGGTCTAGGACATTCATGCATGTGAATTTCAGAGTGGGTGATAAAAAATCAGTCCTAGAGCTTCCAGCAGCAGATACTACTGAAATTTTCCCTGTGAAATGAAATCAATCAAAACTTGCCTTTTAGTACTGAGGCAAGATCAATTGTAAAGTGAGAAAAAGCATCACTGAAGAGAAAGATAGTTTAGCTATTCTACAAAGTTTCCAGAACTCCTTTGCTCTTTTTGGAAAATATTTAATATCATGAAATGTGCTGATAACATGACTTTTCTCCCTCTTCACAGTAACACTATGCAAAATCTAAACTTTATAATTCATTTCTAAGTCTCCATTTTCAGAGTATTTTTTCAATGATATTTGATTACTTTGGATTCTGGGAATTCTTTGGATTCTTCTAATAGCTAGCAACCCAATGAATAGTCTCTTTAGTGTAGAAATTGACAAATTTCTTTTAAAAAAACCCAAACATAACCCTCAAAACCAAAACAAAGCATTTCCTTTTTTTTCACAGTTATTTTTCCAGTGAAGGGAAATGGAAGGAGTTCTTAAATTCACTCTCATTCAAAATGAAAACTTCATTGAAATACCAAAATTTCTTCTAGAAGGGATATTCAGAGTGTCAGTCAGCTCTGCCTAAAAGTGCCTTTCTGAATTCATTCAACCACAGAAGCAAATCTGTGATTCTTTTCTAGGGTTCTGAAAAGTTGTATTGTATTTTCACTTTAAAATGCACATTAAAGCATTACATGTGCTCCAATGTGCATTCTCAGCAACAAAAATGCTTTTAACCCTCAAATTTTAAAAGCAGCTGCAGGGATTTGCTCCCTAGAGAAGACAGTCTTAAAAAGGCCAATGGAATTTTTAGGTTCCTGTGGGACCATGCCAGGCTTGTTTGGATTGTCTCTGGGGTTTTTCCATACAGTTCAGCTGAGGAAAGTGCAATTTGTTTCTTACTTTGCTGATCATTCTTTTTTAACCAATTCAGCAAGTACAAATGGCAAAAAAAAAAAAAAAAATCGAAACGAAACCAGAATAATCAGCCAACATAGGAAACATTTAAAGCGCATACTTCCATTCGACAATTATATCTCAAATAATTGTACTGCATATGTAAGGAAGTAAGGATTATAATTTTTTTTCTTTCCCTCAGAAATTAAACATTCACCATCACTCGCTAGAGTGAGTTAGGTTTCTCTATTCATCTCTCATTGGAAACAGCCAGAAGGGATTGTGGGTTAGCTGAAGCTATTGGTCACCCATGTCACCATTGTACCTCAATCAATAGCAGACTTTCAGTTATGTTCTGTGCAACCATGAGAAGAGATTTTAAAAATCTGTAGGAAAGTACTTTAAAATCTTTTTTCTCTTCCTCCCCCAAGATTTGGAATGCTACATTGATTGCTTTAGCACATAATCAAAGTTGGTATGGACACCTCTTTAGTTTTCATCTGTGAAATACAACACAAACTGCTCAATAGGAAGTTCTTGTCATTATTTACTTGGAGTGATGGAGAGAAGCCTCAACTAAAATTATAATTCTATTTAAAGACATTGAGCATACACATTACCAAACCGTCCCTAATACAATTATTTCTCACTTAAAGTAAATAAAATAGAAAAAAGCTGATAATTAAAGTGGTTATATGAGTCACTAAGTTAGACTTCAAAGGCAGGAATAGAACATAGATTGTCAGGTCTTGGTTCAGCACCCAGATGGTTTTTGTGGAATACTCTTTCTTTTTTTTTTTTTTTTTAAACATTTTCTTCACCGATTTGAAAAAGGCAGTTATAAAACTCTCATAAGAAAGCATTTTCACACTAAATTCTAACAGCTCCGGCGTAGTTAGAGGGCAACAATAACTACAGTTTAGTTTCACTTTTAGATAAGATTGGAAAGAAAGCCAGGAGACACTCTTTAGTTTATTCTTATCTCAAATATATTCTATTCACTAACGTGCCACAGCTTTTACCTCCAGCTCCCAGCACAGCCTTTGCATATCCTCATATGAAAATGCAAGTATAAATTTAACTGTATTCCTATCACAAAAAGGTGAAATATTCTTATATTGCATGGCTTTAAAATATTTTTCATTCTTACCGAAGGCAGAGGTTTCAACTACATCTATTTTAATTTAAAATAAGAGCTAAAATTCTGAGTTGAGCAATAGCAATGCATTGGAATTATAAAAATGGTAACTAGAATCAAAATTGCACACAGCCATTTCACACACATCATAATTGAAAAATATACTCTTGTCCTATTAATAAAAGTAAAATGTAAATGTCTAAATCAATGACAGAGTGATATGCCTTACTTCTGCTTTGAAAAGCTACTGCAGTCATTCTGGAATGTTTTATTTCATAATCAGTCAATAAAGGATGCATCACAACTTCCAGTATCCTTTCCTCTCCCCCAGTTATCTCTACATACATTATCTCTAACAGATTTTTTAATATAGCAATCTGCTCAAACTGCATGATTTAGTTCTATGGCACAGTCACTATGTCAGACATACTAAATATAATTTTTTATGTTCATGCCTACCACTTTGGACACAAAATGATAAAGAATGCCTCACAATGTGAAATAGGTCTGCTTCAGATGTGATTTCATCAAAAGAAAAAAAAAGAAAAAATACTTAATAACTTTTCCTTATGAATCATGGTATAAATCACTAAGGAAAACATGAAAGAACACAATAACTGAAGAAAGGTCCATAGGACCAGAAATTTTTTTCATTATATACTTGCAACTCCATAAAAAACTGAAATACTACATACAAACTAAATGTAGCCATATATAATAGCAGTAATATATAACCATTAAATTATGCTTCTGTCATCATATGAAGATAAGCACTGCTATTTCTTAGGACTGAGTTGAATCCATATACTTATTTTTCAATTCTATTGTGGAAAAAGGTGAGGATAATGAACTGACAATAAAAAGATACTGTGATGTTAGCAAGACTAGGAAACAGGCTTAGGAAACACATCCAGAAATTTTGCGTAAATCGCGATTTAGTTAAATTTTGCTAGAAAATACTAAACTGCTTTGCAACGTAAAAAAGTCACACAAACAGAAGATCAAGTCAGTCTGATTATTGGGAATATACCCACCTTTTTGTGTAGAGCCTTGGGAATTATAAACTTGACCAATAGAAACGTGTTCTTTTTTTTTTTTTCTTAAGAAGAGAACAGCATATGAAATTATTGATAGAAACCAAAACTGGAATCTGAGTACTTTAAAAGTGGATGCCATCAGATAGCATAGAACTTGTATGTTCTAAATACAGTTACAGACTGGAAAGTGTAGTAATGAGAAGGGATAGCTTGCAGATTATTACAACTTGATTATCCATGGTTGTGGACAAAAAACAATGGAGTCACCAATTAAGCACATCCACAAGTGGAAAGGTATATAACCTCTTATATTATCTCAGGAAGCCATCAAAACCTTGATCAAAATACCAAAATGTTACACTGCCTCCTCAGTGTGAAGACTTAAACTGTGATAAGGAGACAGCAAATTCAACTGTTGTTATGATTTCATAAACACCAAATTAAAAATAATTCTTCTACCCCAAAAGAAATTCCAGTTCTTGGAATATATCTAAACCGTAACATATAGAGAATTAATTTTCTAAATATTATTTATGTTTCACCTGTTGGAGAAGTGTAAGGAGGCACCAACTAGAGTATGAGAAGGTGCAAAAGAAGGGGAAAAATTATATTGAATGATCAAAGAGGATATAATGAAATATCTGAAATCAGTATAAGAAAGCAAAAAAAAAAGGAATCTTTAAAGACTTTGTTGTCAATGAGTTTCAACAAGCAATAGAACAAAGAGAAAACAATAAAAGCTATAAATGTTGCCACTTGTGGCATTTAGAATGGGAAAAATATTAGCACAGGAAATGATTACGAGGGAAAACACAATTTACTGAAGACAGGAAGAACCTAGAAAGCTGGAAAGCTGGAAAGCTGGATTCTAAACTGAATGTGAGTTGCTGTTATCTTGCAAGTGTGCAGACAAGACGCTTTAGATTGGGAACTTTATAAGGTTTAGACTGCAAGTTCTCTTTTAACATATGCTTACAGCACGCCTGACACAACACAGCTTCAACCTCATCTCAAACTGTGCCTCTTTTTAGCATGGAAATAATGAATACTCTTTTCAATTATTTTGCAGAGCTGAAACTTGATATAGTGAGATTTTGGGATTTTTAGGCTTTATATCTTTTAATATGAAAAGTCAATTAAAATACTATCAGCAGTAGTGGAATAAATTAGTTTATTATAATTAGTGGTATAATTAGTTTATTAGTATTCTTTATTTTAAAAATAGGCTGGATAAAACAAAGTTGATGAGACTAGCTCATAGGAGTAGCTACAGAATCTATGCTTCTCCAGGCAGGGAAGATGATGTTTGACACTTCAGGGATTCTGCTCAAAAGAATACCACTGGCAACAGTCCTGGGAAAAAGAGGATTCCAGAAGAATGGTTTGATTTTTGTGGGTCAGCTTTTCCAAGATCAAGAGGACTTAATTCAAAATTGCAGAAAATCAAGCAAAGATGCCAGGAGGCCTGCTCAGATTGGTAAGAAGCTTCTGACTGAGCTTAGATATCAAAAGGAAGCACGCAAGAGGTAGAAGAAAATTTGAATCACCTAAGAATATAGAGCCATTCACTGCTTGGTCACCCAGGGACCACACAGGGATGTGGTCATAAAAGTCAAAGCCCACCTGGTGCTGAATCTGGAGAGTAATGTGAAGAGTAAAAACAAAGGCTTCTATAGATACATGAGCAGCAAAGAGAAGAGGAGGGAAAATGTGGGCCCACTTCTCCATGGAGTAGGGGACCTGGTAAAAAAGGATGTGGAAAAAGCTGAGGTACTCCATGCCTTCCTTACCTCAGTCATCAATGGGAATATTTGCCTACAAGAATCCCAGGACCCTGAGGAGAGCAACAGGAAAATCTGGAGCAAAGAAAGTACCCTCTGTGGAGAAGCATTGAGGGAGTTGATCAACATCACTGTAAGGTCACTTCTAATTACCTTTGAAGGGACATAACAACAGGGAAAGAGATGGGGGTTCCCTGAGGACTTGCAGAAAGAAAACATCACTTCAATTTTGAAGAACGGAATGGGAGAAGATTTGGAGAACCTCAAAGTTATCATCTCAAACCCTTGAAAAATTATGGAAAAGCTAAGTGTGGAAACCACTTTTAGACATGAAGGACAGAAAGGTGATTGGGGTTTAGTCAACATGGCTTTACCAGGGTCCTGACCACTGTGAAATTACTCATTCAGTGGCCAAGGAGAGAACAGCAGAGTTGTTTATCTTGGCTTGAGTCTTCTATGAAATTCTCATAGGCTAAAAATGAGAAATATGGTGAAATGTGTGCTTGATAAATGAACAGTGAATTGAAAACTGGCTGTATTTCTGGGTTTGAAGGCTTATCATCAGAGAAGGAAGTCCAGCTGGAAGTCAGCCATTCATGATAAACCAAATGGGTCAGTACCAGGGCAACACTTTTTTTCATCTTTATTAATTATATAGATGATAGGAACTGAGTGTACCCCTAGC
Organism: Erithacus rubecula; assembly: GCF_903797595.1. Lineage (NCBI taxonomy): Eukaryota > Metazoa > Chordata > Aves > Passeriformes > Muscicapidae > Erithacus > Erithacus rubecula. Next base: position 17,446,550 of record NC_136687.1, on the reverse strand, counting down.
AATTATGTAAATTTCACAAGACTGGGAAGGGTATCTGATAACAGCAGAAAAGTTATGCTATCATTCAGAGGAATCTCAGGAAGCTGGAAAAATGGGTTGACAGGGATCTTATGAAATCCAGCAAAGGGAAGAATGCCATAGAAACATGCAGGGACCAGGTGACTGAAGGATAGCAAGCTGAACATAAGTCAGCCATACGCCCTTAGAGCAAAGCAGGCAGTGGCTTCCTGCACTGCATTTGGAGGATTGTTGCCAAGAACTCAAAGGACTTGATCCTTCCCCTCTATTCAGCACTGGTGAAGCCTTACCTGAAGTGCTGTGTCTAGTGCTGGGCTCCCCAGAATAAGGGAAATATGGCAATACTGGAGAGAGTCCAGTGAGAGGCTACTAAGATGATAAAGGAACTGGAATAACCAGCCTATGAGGAAAAGCAGAGCCAACTGTAACTGCTTAGCCTGCAAAACAGAAGATTCAGGAATCTAATCAGTGTCTACCAATACCAGACAAGCAAGTAAAGAGCCAGGCTTTCATTCATGATACCCTGGGAATGATCAAGAGTAAATGGCCACAAACTAAACACAGTAAATTCTATTTTATCATAACAAAACATATTTTTACTCTGAGGCTGATTGAACATCAGAACAGATTGCCCAGAAAGGATTTGCAGTCCCCATCTCCAGAGATATTAAAAAACTGTCTGGATGTGGCTTTGATCAGCCAGCCTGGGTGACTTCTTGGAGTAGGTGCATTGCACAAGAAAATATCCAGAGGCCCCTTCCAACCTCAGCAATTCTCTGATTCTGCATTTTATACAGCTATTACACTCTGAAGGGTAAGAAGCATAGAAAGACAGTTTTTCAGCTCCAATGCTTCCAATGATGTTAAGTAAATTTACATTTGATGAGGATCTGGCTAAGAGAGCTTTAGAGCATTAGATGGAACAATTCTCATATAAGCAAAACTGGCAAACAGCATAAGAAAATGAGACGGAGTCAAAGAGACTGCTGACATTTAAAGCATGCTTCTCACAACTAGCATTTGAGTTTAAGGAAGGAAAAGTGAACTAGTGATTACCATTAATGGGAATGGTGGGGAAGCATAAAGAAGTGCTGGAGAAAGTGCATGCATGTGAAAAGATGTGAAGCAGAGATATCCTACGCTTCCTAACTTAGCAGAAATGCACAGTGTTTTAAAACAGATAGCATAGTGTTGCCAATGAAAGAAGCAGGATTGGCGGAGGTTGATGAGAAAAAAGATTTAATAAGCACTAACAAAAAGATAAGCCATACACCATATAAAACAATCTCCATAGACCCTGTAAGGGGGTAAGCACGACAACACATAGACTGTTACGGTGCTGCCCAAGGGCAGTGAACTAATGAACAATTATGTTGCCTTATATGTAAAACATTGCTAACCAATCATTAACAAGTACTAAGAACATTACCTTATTTGGTGCCAGCATATTAACATAACCATTCCCACAATTCCATTCTCTCCATAATCTATCCAGATGTTTCCCTTCTTAACATCTTGTTTCCCACAGTCTTAGATTGATGCTTTCCTTGTTGTCAACCCAGGCCAATCCACTCTTGGTCCCTGGTTGCCTGACTCCCATAGCATAATACATCCAGAGAAACAGTCAGAATGCTGAAAATAGGAATCCAAAAGACAGTGAGACTTGAATGACAAGAAGGATAGGAGAGGATCAGAGCCATTTCTTCTAATAAGCCGTTGTTGATTCTAATCTTTATTTCTAATTTACTGTCCCTTTAACATTCATGGAAATAGCCAAATGCTCTGCTTCTTCACTTAAGTATCCTGAGATATCACAGGATAGCAGAACTTCAGGGAATAATGTCAACTCAATATAAATTTAGCTGCTGTATATATTCAAAGGTGACAGCTTCTCCCTTTCTGTATTCTTGCTGGCCTATGGTAGAAGATTGTAAATCCCTCCCTTGAAATAATTTATTTCCAAATTAGTATTGATATGAGACACTATGCAGTCAGCAAATTAGGAGGTAAAAATCACTTAAAAGTTAAAGTGGTTCACTTACAATTCTCCATCATCTGTGTACTTTCAACAAGTAAATTACTTCATAAATTCTTCTAAAATCATTCTCTTGAGATTCAATCCTTTTTCATTGTCAAATACATTAAAGTCTATTTCTAACTCTGAAACGTGTATACATATAATGAAGCACTTTAGAAAGTATCAGAACATAAATTTATTTTAATTCTTTGACTTTATTTCTCTTGATGAGCAGAGAATTTAAAGAGAATATAAAAAGTTGACAAGGTAAGAGGTGACATTAGTGGACACAGCAATTTCCTTCCTTCAGGTTATTGAACCATATATAAAACATCATGATAATAATTTGGTGTCTCATATTCTTGATTCTATCCTCAGACAGGGAGAATAAGGTGACACTCAAATTAAGATTTCTTCTTGCTTAAAGTGAGTGAGGTCTATGTACTAAAGCATTGTCAACAGAAAAATAAATGCGATCTACCTTAATTTGACTTTCTGCAAAACATTGTTACTTACTACAATGATATTTGATAGATATTAGTTGATATTTCTCCCAGCATAAGTATCTCACTGAAATTTTCATAAATCTTGTTTTTTTTTATTTATTAAAGCAATAAGATTGTTGAAAGCTCTGGGGAAGGTTTGATGTCATCTTTATAGTACACCTAAAGGGAAAAAATGCAATTTGTGGAGGCTTTTAATATTTCTGTGTGCTCAGACTCTAAAATCACAGTAACAATTCTAATACAACTTACAGGAAATAGGAGAAATTTAGGAAAATACACTCTTTATCAACAACTTTAGACAAATCTCATTTTTCATTAGAATAACAGCTAAAATTTGACCTCTGAGTTCTTTTCAATTTACAGGGGAAAATTTGCTTTTTTTTCATGAACTTATTCTTCATAAAGAAAGTAGACAAAACATCTGTTACTAATTATTATTTATTCGTATCACAGTAACACTGAAAGGCTCTCACACAAATCAGAGCTTCCATTGTACTTTATGCTGGAAAATGCATTCAAGGAGACAGCCTTTGCTTCAAAGACTTTACAGACAAGGCAGACACATTCTTTCCTCTGAAGATAAGAGATGAGGTATTGTATCACAGAACAATCATTTCCTCTACATTATGCAAAAAGTCCTCAATAGAGACAAGAATTAAATGTAGATATTCTACTGATAATCTTAATTCTTTGATTGTCCCTTCATTTTCAAGTACAAAATACTCCCTGGATAGTGGGCCTAATCATAAAGGCTACCAGGAAACTTTCTGGGCATACAAGTAAATTTTTTGTACCTGTTTAATCTATGATCAAAACAGAAAATCTCCTCCTAAGCTGGAAAGAGATAAAATGCATTTTAGAACTCTGATAATATGTGTAAAACCTTATCTAATTCTTAACAATTCACACCATGCATGTTTGGATTTATGCTTGGCTAGGAATTAATTTTTGCACTATTTCTTCTGTGATGAGCTCTTTTTCATGAAATCTGTGGTATTGATTTCCTAATAGAGTGGCAATACTAATATCATTGCAAAATACTGGTATAGCCTTTCCTTTCCTGTATATAAGATGCCTCCAGTATGCATGAAATAATGAATAGATTACAAAAAGACTTTTCAAATTGTCTATCGATCCTAGTGCAATACACAGTAGAAACACAAAATTGATGAAAACTTGAGTGAAATAAAAGAAAAAATATCCAGAACTTGAATCATTTTAAAACTCATAAAGTAAATTGAATGACAGGGCATCTTCTCCAACATATCCCCAAAATGGCTGAATGTAAATATCTGAGCTGTCATAAATATTAATTTGAGATCCCTTTTTAAAAGCCCTACTGCATTAGTGGGACCTGGGAAACAAATACGAAAGTAATCAATTATTATATTTGTCCAAAATTAAATGAAATATACTCTGTATCAAATATCAGTTGGTCAGGGCCATATGCAGACAACTTTTGAGTATTGCCAAGGAGGGTGATTCCACAACCTCACTGGATGAACTGTTCAAGAGTTCTGTCACTCTCACAGTAAAAAACTGGCTTTCATGTTTAAGCAGGATTTTGTGTATTTCTATTTGTAATCATTGCCCCTTGTAGCTTTGTGGGACAGAACTGAATAGAGCCTGACTCTGTCTTCTTCACATCCTCCCTTCAGATATTCCTTTGCAATTACAAGATTCACCCTTCTGTAAATGCCAGTCCTATTACAAGTGCTGAGGAACAGGCAGTATTCACTACCTCAGCTTCTCTGTGTCCTGTGACAGCAGATGCCCTGCCCCACTCAGCAACAGACACACCTTTACCCAAGCCTTTCTTTTGCTGATTATGTCACCTACAGAAGTGTGTGTTTCTATGTTTCTTCTCATTTTTTCTCATATGTGATGTTTAGTCTGAAAGTATTTCCTCTTCAATTAAACCTTTTTCAAATATGGCCACAGTATCTCATAGAAAAAAAACCAAAAAACTGGTATACTACTTTTTCAGGATTCATTTACAGTGTTGTAATTTTTAAAAGTTCTAATTCTACAATGATATAAGACTTCTCAAAACAAATCTCTTCAAGGCTGCTTGTTTTAATCTCTTCAAGACTGCTTTCTGTGATTCATTCTAGGAGCCCAGAGATAAAGTCATGTTAGTAAGTTTGTTGAAATAAAGATGCCATGCTAAACTATATTTATTCAGCTTTTTTTTGGTATGGGTGACTTCACTCAAAACTTTATCTCCTTCCTTAAGTTTTTCCAGATAAAGTGAAGACATTCTGAAAGTATACTGCAGTTAGGCAACAAATAATCATAGGCACATTAGAATTTTTGACATAAAAATATATTTGTTTCACACTGTTATATCAAAAACTTATCTCCATTCTTTCTATTCAGTTTTTCTTTTTAGCACTTAAAATGTGAATTTAATTTATTTTGAAGTCTATTGGAAGAATTTCCAGAGACAAATGTGTTATATATATGATTTGAATTTAATGTTTTAAAAAATTAATGAATCATAAGAGAAGAGGCATGTCAAAAAAACCCCCAAACTTTAAATGAAGGCAAGAAGAGGATGGAGTGAAATCTGCAAGAGATGAGTTTCATATGGAAATAATTAGGAATCAAAAATAGAAGCATCACAGAAATCTCTAAGTTATTGATGTTAATAATAAGTGGGACTTCAGAAGACAGCAGGAGTTATCCTAACGAGTCTGAATTTTTTCTTGAAAATTAATAGAAATACATCCTCCAGGAAAAAGATAAGTAGAAATACAAAGAATTTTCATTAAGACTGTTTTTTCCCCATCAATTAAATATGCAGAAAAATTGTAGTTAAACCATCTGCCTCATATTTTTTCTTCAAATATGAAAACATTGGAGAGTGGATCAGCTGGATGTGTATCTCCTTATAACTTACATTTAGCCCACTTTATTTTTTTTTTTAATAAAAATCTCTCAGGATTTATACAGTTCCATTTACCTCAAATCATCCTTCAACTGTTATTCACCATTGATTGTGGAGAATAAAGTGATGCAGGTTCCCATGATTCCTCACCACCTTTTCCCTGGACTCACTATATTAACCTTGGTGAAACACTGGTACTATCATCCCACAGAAGAGTGCTAAACAGTAACATAACTCAGCAATTTCTCTGCAGAAGTAGGAGGCACTATTTAGCAACCACACACAACTCCTTCCACTATCTGCCATCCACTATCCTTACCTTCTCAGAAGAAATCACTCACAGAAGGAATTGCAGGGAGCACATCCCCGATTTCACTGTCCAATTATCAATATGTTGCCCAGGAACTTGATTAATCCATTTTTGAACCTGTTGATATTATTTATATCCACAACCAGCTGTGGCAACACATGCCACTAACTCACTAATCACTCTATAAGGTAGTATTTTCTTTTACCTCTCTTGAGCTCTCATCCTGCTAGTTTCAGTGAGTTTATTCAGGGGCTGGGGGATTTGATGAATAACAACAGCCTTAACTACTATCTATCTCCATGGCTTTGCTAATATTTATCATCTGCCCAGGCTTTTCTGCCCAGATGTGGTGCAGTCAACACCCCGAGTGAAGAGATGCCACCCAGACAGACCTTGATATTCCTGAGAAGGTGAGTCTGTGCAAATTTCTGCATGTGCATTGGGGCAATCCAGAGCACAAATGCAGGCTGGAAAATGAGTTGAGAACAGGCTTGAGAAGAAAGAGAAAAACAGGGATGTCCCATCCCTGGAATTGTTAAAGGTCAGGCTGGATGGGACCTGCCTAGTGGAAGGAGTGAGTCTCTGATCATTTCAAGGGGATTGAAGCAAAATGATCTTTAAGGTCCTTTCCCAATGCAAACCATTTTATGATTCTATGACAAGTTTAATCTTTTAATATAAGGCAATGTTTCATTCCTACGAGAAGTTGATTTCTCTGCATTATTTTTGACTACATTATAGCCTTTTTAAGATGCAAAGAAAAGCACTGTATCAAGTGCATCAATGTTTTTCAGAGAAAAAAAATGTTTGTTTTTGGTTTAGTCTCAATGTGTTTCCTGATGATGCCAAATATTTTGTTTGTTCTTGAGAACAAAGTGCACACTGAGTTGATAATTTCAGAAAACTGCCAGAGAGACCAAAATATTCTTCCTGAATTTTAACTTCCACTTTCAAGTTCACCATTTTTAAAGTATGAATTACACTCCATTACCTCCTGTTTAGTCACATAAATTATCATCTTGCATTTCTTTACTCAATACTTGAGTTTACTCTTACAATCTTTTTACAAGGTTTCTCACCATCAATGTCACATTAAACTGCTTGAAAAACCTCAGTAATATCTGCAAACTTGAATATTTAATTACATATTCCCTGTCTCAAGGTCATCTGTGAAAATATTGAATAAAAATGCACACATCACTGTTCTATGGGGATCCACGCTCTTCTTTCCCCTGAAAAAAATCTAAAATTAAGCCATGGCCTACCCTTCTTCTTGCCCTCCTATTAAGCCATTAGTTTTTCTGCACACTAAGAGCAAATAAATTTCTTATATGGCCTTAAAATAGAAGCTTCTCAAGGATTGTAATTTCTAAATCCATACACATTAGGTCTTCTGGCTTTCTTTTACCTACTTGCTTACTCATACTCTCCATGTTTCCTGGCACCTAACACAATGAGATTACACAGCTGTGCATCATCATGTTATTCCACTTTGTAGATCATCATTTTCCAAGGAATGGAAGTCAGACTAACCCTGTAGTTTCAGTATTTCTTTTTAAGTCCTTTTTTTCCTCAGATAAAAGTTATGCTAGCAACCTGGCAGTCTTCTGACAGCGTGCATCTTTGTAGTAGATAGTTTACACAAGTTCACCACAAATTCAGCAGTTTCCCAAGTTCAAACTCATTGCTGAATGCAGTACAGTCCTAGTGACTTACCCACATTTATTTGACATCATGTCATCATTGGATAAAACATACAAAACTCCTCTCCTTTGGAAAAGCTGTATGGATTACATCAGCTTGTTTTGCACGTTTTTTTTCTCTAGTTCCTTTCATTTAGAAATTCATCACAGAAATGCAAGTTTAGTATCTGTTGTGAAAAACATATTTTTCACAAACATATGCACTGAAGTTCATAAAGTCTCAAATAAGTTGGTTAGTCTAAAGAGATAAGTAGTATTAAGATTTTTTTTTTATTTTTCAGTACAGGAGGAAATGAACCAGAATTCACATTGACATATTAAAATAACCAAATCTCTGAGTGAAAAGGGAGATTTATTCTCTAGGTATGCTTTAAAAGGAAGCAGCTGCTATCACTGCATGCTCAGTAACCTGTAAGTCTGAGGAAGCTTAGCAGATCATACCCCTCAAAGGAGAAAGGCAGTAGGTGCCTAGTTTCTGCATCCCTGAGTTGGGCTGAATTGCTGAACTACCAGGATTGAGATACTTCTGACAACTGCAGTAACAGTGATTTAAGCATCTGGACAACTTTAAGGTCAAGAACTGAAGTGCTTACAGATTACAGACCTGTCAAATATAAGAAAGAGCTCTGTGGGAGCTCTGGACCTCACAGGTTTAGACTAAGACTTCAAAATACGCTGCTCTTCCACTTCAAGAACTTAAATTCTTTCTGAGATCCTGCCTTTGGCAATTGTCAAAATTTGCTTTTAGTTTACCCAGCAATCACATTTTTTTATATAACCAAGTGTCCTGGTTTGAAAGGACAGGCGTCTGCCAATAAGGGCAGAAGCCTCCCTTTTTGGAATAGACTTTGGTTCCACTCCCCCCCCCCCCAAGTATTATAATTGTTTGAATCAAAGACTCTGAGGCAGAGATAAGGGGGGTGGGAATAACAGCTCTTTTACTAATATATCTAACTGTACAAACAGAAAACAATAACAGTTAAAATTGCTAACAGAACGAAATAGATAACTTGGTGTCAGTCCCTTTAGATGCAAGCACGCTGTCTCTGTGCTTAGTCCACAGCCCGGATTTGCCAAAGGGCAGACGGGAACGAAGGCAGGAGGGAGGGGGGAGGGGCAGCAGCGGCCACGCCGGTCCCGGGCGGGAACGGGCTCACCCTCACCGAGGGCGGCGGCTCCTCGCTCACCGTGTGTGTCCGGGTGATCAGCTGTGTCCGCAGAGGCAGGAGGCTGGAAACGGGGCAGATGCAGGGCAGGTGATCGCAGAGGGTCTGGCTCTGCTGTGCTCGGCCGCGTGGCTGAACGATCCCAGGCATCCTCCTCCCGGCTCGCCGGAAACGCGAGTGCCCTCCTGGAAACCTCAGAGGCCCCTCCGGGGCCGTCCCCACCCACCCCCTTTTGTCTGGACCCATCAGGGACCCTGGGTGTAGCCCGGCCAGCTCCATTGGCATGATAATGGGAAAAATTCTTTCAATTGACACAGTAACAGAAAAACACTCAACCCCCAACACCAAGTAATTGTGAAAAAAATTATAAATCCCAGAATAATTTATGCATTACTATCCTAAAACTCGATGGGAATTATATTTTATGTTTTATATTGCTTAACTATGCTTGCAGTGCAATACTCAATATAATGTGTAGTATTGACCTCTACTGGTTGTTATATCTGGTGCCCTGATAAACTACATGTGACTGCATCACATGCTGTCTGTGTCAAAGACATTCCTATGGTTTAAAATCTGTTTTTTTCCAATGTTAGCCTCTGACTAAAGTCACTAGCAATATATATATTTAGTGGTCAAACAGTAAACACTCATACATTTGTCCAGAATGTCTCAATTTTAATGTTAGCAAACTTGAAAATAAGTAAAATTTAAAAATGTTTTTCATGTTTACATAGCCTGAATATTTTGGTTTCCATTTCTCACAAATCTAAGGTAAAAATTTCTGTCTGCATGCTTCTCCCCTCCCCATCTTTCAACTATACTCTCAAGTATTCAAATCTGTTGACTATTCTCTAAACTGTCCTTTGCTAAGAAATCTCCTAGGAGTTGTGGGAGTTTTTTCTATTATATTCAAATAAATTTGTGAGTCAGGTCTTCTTTTTTTATTTCAACATTTTGGAAATTTTCCATGGAATGTTAAGGACTTTTCTATGCTTCTTTAAAACAAAATAAGTAGAAAGTTAACAAACGGTATATTACATATGTATGACCTGTATACATGTTATATTTTACATGCATACACACTGTTTGTATCAGGAAAGTATTTCCTTATATATTCCCTTCTATACCCTTATTCGGTTATTGTTCTTCTGTATGTGGTCTGATTTTAAAATCAAAATTGTCCAGTAACATAAATTGCTCAGAAATTTTGTTTGGCTTTTTATTATAATAAGACCCTTATCTAATTAACCCATTTAAACCTGATTAACTTGAGTACTATTGCAAAATGAATGCATTAATGATGATATTGTAATTTAAACACATAATAATAATGACTATATTATTGCAAAAATTGCTTATTGATTCCTGCATTATAACAAGTCTTCTGACTTTTGTTAAAGTTGTTACTCACCCACCTCAGAAAAAGAAACCAAATAATCAGTTATAGTTTGTTGATTAATTCGAAGTAGTATAGTAACTGGAAATTCTTATGCACATCAGAATAACTACCAATTATTTGGTGGCATTTTGTTAATGAACTCAGAATAGCAACTTGTCACTGCTGAACTTTGTTAATACAGAACATTTGCTTACAATAAACATCAACTTGAAAGTGAACATCTATCACTTTAAATCCTTGTCTACTAAGGCAAAAAGTAATAAATGCTTTTTTCTCCTCTTTTTTTTAGAACACAAACCTTGATTAAATTAATAGCAGACAAGCTGATAGTCTTTGAGTCCTAGGAACCATGACAGTCGTCCAGTCTAGCCTCTGACATTCACAGAGCATAGAAATACTCCATTATAATCCATATAAGCTCATATCTCCCTTTTTAGCTAGAATATCTCTTTTGTAAGACACTGGATTTACTTAAAGTTTTCAGGCAGTGAAAATCCACAACTTCCCTAGATAAGATTTTGTAAAGATTAATTACTTTTACTTTTAGAAATATGTGCTTTCCTTTTCAACCTTGAATTTATCTTGCTTTACCTTGAAATAAAATCCCTGGATCTCATTATACCTTTGCAGTAAAATTAAAGAGCTGCATTCTGCAGTATGCATTTTTTTTTCTGAATGTACTTATAGATAGTGTTCAATAGGCCAACTGTATGTCACATGTATCCAGCAATATAGCTTCAAAATATGTACTCTACCCTATATTTTAATATCCAAGAATAATTTTTACGATAATTTAAAATGTTGCTAGATCAGCATGACCTTCATATAAAATTCAAATAAAGCACTTTCATATTCTTTGGGGGGAAAATAACTTAATATTCACTTCTGGACTTTGTTTGGCACTGAATCCTGAAGTACTTGACCCTAAAATATTGACCCAGTTTTTATCTACCTTCTTGTTGTATAGTTTTCATTCAATGTATACTGACTGTCATATGAAAGGCCTGCATGAGCACACAGTTGACAAGACATTGGCATTAATTGTTATCACACAGAACTGAGAAATGGAGAATTGGATTGACTTTCTATCTCAGTGAGACAGGAACAAATTCATCAAAGATTGTCTGTTATCTCTGTAACTGTCAAAGGAGCTGCAGATTAGGTCAGGAGAGAGCAAAGACACAGTGCTGTGCTTTCAGCATCTCCATATCCATCTTTATATGCTGGGAGAAAAACAGCTTTTTGCACAGTTTTTATGAAGAAAAATAACAGTTAAAAAGTAATATTTTAAAACAAGTATTGTTTTAAATACTGAACAAAGAGGAAGGTCAGTAAATCAAAACCAGGTGGCGATGTGACCCAGCATCAGCACCCTGCAGGGTGTGTGAGTTCCCTTCAGACCTGGTACCTGGATGAAACACCATCACCACACCTATACTGTGAAGATCAAACATTAGCTTCATCTTGTACTGTTATAAAGTGCACAACTAGAGCTCCCAATTTAACATCTTCTGTTGGACATCTTTGTGTGCAACAAAACTTTCCTTCGAACAAAAACAATGTGTAACAACTGCAATCTATTGCAGGATTAGCCTCAGAACTCGGCTACTGCTTCATGTAACATGTTGGGAGTACATCCCTGGAATTACACCTGTTTAGATAACTGGTCAAGGATTAAATGCCTCTAAAACTGTTTAGAGAAACAATGATGAAGAGGAAACTACTGCCATCTTTATTATCCCACTCTGAAATAGGACATAACTCCCTGTGTCCCATTTATATAAAGAAAAATATATTTTTCGTTAAAATGTGATGCTTCTTCTAGCCTCTAAAAACTGTCTGCTCAGGCACTGACAGACCACAGAACAGGAAGAATCTGGAAGGATATAGATATGAATACATAGGAATTTCTCAGCCTGATTTCAGCAGCTGTCGTTTCAGGTGCCAGATCTGAAATTCAGGGCATTTAAACTTGTCTCTTAAACTTGTATGAGATGTTCTAGTATCAGACCTGGATACAGCATATCATGAAGCCTTAAAAAAAATATTTGGGAGTGTTTAAGTCATTGCCCTTTGGTTAGCTATTTGCAGTAACAATATAAAAGTATCATAAATAACTAGTATTGCCAGAAAATTCAAAAGTATACTACTGTTTAAAAGCATATAAGGTGGCTTTAAAGTTAAGTCACAAGACTGTGATCACGCTCACTGGAAGATCCAAAATTCACCTCAAATAATTTATAGTAAGTGTTTCTGAATCACCATTGTCTTTTCCTCATACAAAACAGTCCTTTGGAGCCAAAAGACATAGCTTTAAGACACTGGGCATTTCTGCTTCCTTTTATTCCTTTTATGATATGTCATCATGCTTTTATTGCCACTCTTCAGAAAAATATCACCAAGTTTAAAGGTCTAAACAGTATTCATTCCTGCTTGTTCTTTCCCATAAATCCTCTAGCTAGATTTATACCAAAAGCAATTTGAAAACTTTTCCAGAGGGACAGCATAAAAAAAGCAACCTATACAATGTTTTTATTATTTTAGCTGATAATTTTATAATCTTGAATTTTTTAAAATTATGTAGATAACAATGTTCCTAGTTTATCTATTGTAGGCACCAAGGAGTTTTATGTGTAAAGTTGAGCAGATACACAGCAAAAAATATTTACTTTTTCTCAAAAGATCATTCCATTTCACCACAGATGATTTTAAGCAAAGACCATGACTAGCAATATCTGTAATTATAAGTAATGCATTCCTACCTTTGAGCTGTAAACTGACTTTCAGCTTCCTACATGGAGAAATAGAGATGCTGAAATTTTTATATAGACGGGAATGCAACTGGCATTTTCCTGAACAGGGAATATGCACTACACAGTATAGTGTCAGAGCAGATTATATCCCATGAACACTAGCTGTGAATTATAGTGGTATCCATTAGCACCGCTGTGGTCACAGGTCTGTCAGCTGTGCCAAGAGAGCTGTTGTTGCTAAGAGGTGTAGGGAGGCAGGGGTATTGTTGCTGGAAATTTTTGTATACAGTCTCATCTGGCTCTTTTATTCATCTGTCTCCTGTTCTGCTGTTTGAAATGAGCTGTTTTCACATTCAAAGGCAATGTGATAAGGATGCTAGTTCACTTGTACTGTTAGGTTATGTGGGAAAAAAGGTTTCTCTGCCTACACACAGGTGTGTGAGGAACAGGGTCAGGCAGGGGAAATTCAGTAAGCTCATCACCTACACCTGCTCCCTGCCTCAACCTGGAGAGTTCCAGGGGAGCATCACCCCAGTGAAGCTGGGGACAACAACCTCAGAATGAGGGAGGTGCAGGATTTGTGATAGGATGAAGAGGAGGAATTTCTTGACATTGCATAAGACTTATAATTTAATATTTAAGGGAAGAGCAAAACGAGGGGAAAGGGAAGAATGAAAATGTTTGATGAAATAAGCATGGGAAAATAGGTGAATAAGGGGATAAAAGAGGATGTTCACATGTAAATCATCATACTTATATATCTATATTCCAGTTGCTCTGTTTGCCTGCCTGGCCTTGCCCTGTAACCATCACCATAGTCTATCCTGTCTTCTTATTTAATCCCATTTCTACTTCTTTACCTTAGTGAGGGACCTGTATGTGCTAGGGGTGGGAAAGATCTGAGTGCCAGCAACTAGAGTCAGATCATGGGTCAAGGGGAATATGTATCTGTGGTGCCAGTAATTGTAGGCACCAGACTGCACACACTATGAGTGATTATGTATCACCATGCCATCCCCAGTGAATATCAGGCTGAACAAGTCAGAGAACAGTATACATGGCTTAGCAGCCAGGTAGCCAAACTTGAGTGGACTCAAGTTTGGGAGTATCTGAGTGTGCAGCTCTGTGAGGGAGTCAGCTACTAGAGGGATTCAGAGGACCAGACAGCAACTGAGAGAACCAGAGGACACAGTCTCAAGCTATGCCAGGGGAGATATGGGTTGGATATTAGGAAAAAGTTTTTCATTAAAAGAGTGATAAAGTACTGGAATGGTCTGCCCAGAGAGGTGGTGGACTCAACCATCCCTGGAGGTGTTTAAAAAAAGACTGGATGTGGCTATTGGTGCCATGGTCTAGTTGAGGTGTTAGGGCATGGGTTGGACTTGATGATCTTGAAGGTCTCTTCCAAACTAGTGATTGTGTGAATTCTGTGTGAATTGTGTAAAGTCTAATTGCTAGAGACCACAGGGTACAGAGTGCAAGTGAGAGAGGGAGAGAGAAAGAGTTTGTGTGTGTGTAACAATCTGAGATCAGATGCAGTCACTGGGGAGACTGAGTGTCTAAGACTGGCTACTGAAGGGATCCACAGTGCAGGTGTCTGTGTGTCTGCACCTGTGTGTGCAGAGGAAGGACCTGGGGACCTGTACCAGCCTTGGAAGTTGTGTGCCCAGGTCCCAGAAAGTAGAAAGCCTGGGATCCAGAGGAAGCTATTGCACAGACCAAGTGCCTTATTGTTAGAGGGACCCACCTTGCAGATGTATATTTATTCCCATTAATGCATCTTCATCCTTATCAGGCATAGGGGGTAAGAGGATGAGGTCACATGTGCTAGGATTTTTTTCAGTACTGAATGTTTCTGCACATTTTGATCTGTGTGGATGGAAATGTCTAAATATAAAAACATGATTTGTGAATTCCTGTGCCCGCTAGGGATGCATGTTCACCTTTAACAGACCAGGAGATTCAGTAACACTAACAATATCTGGCTTCAGCAGGTAGACAGAGAATATGCCTAGCAAAAATGCTTTCTGCACACAAACTCCTTTTATAAATAATACAAAAATAAGTATAAAAGATGCTTAAATATCCTGTTACACAAATAATTGTTAAATATTACACCAGTTATATATTCTATCCTGTGGCACTTTCAATGTATCATATAGGAAGTGCATATATAAATCCAATGCAAAAATTACTGGCTTTCAAGGGAGAAGTCTATTATTTAAGTTGTCCCCATTTAATTTGTACAGCAATGACCCTGTACCTGGTATAGTCAACTGAATCAATATCATTGAAGTACATTTGAAGTACAATAAAGACAAAAAAATAAATGTATAACATTGAAAAACTCAAGGGTTTTAAAACTAGAAAGGGCCAAATCTTATTGCTTCCCAAAAATTCTCTAGAACAGTATGCATGTCAGCAGGCAGGATTTGGCTTACAGTCAGCATTAATATTCAAGTCTGATGAAATCAATAAAACTGCTGCCTTAAGATGTAAATGCACAGAAAACAGTAATAAAGACCTCCTCCATACTGAAGATTACTGCCATCACAGCAGAACTATAGGAAGTGATCATGTAAGCACTAAGTAACTTAATGCTAAGTATAACAGATATCTCTGATTAGCTAGAGGTAAACTCCTGGGGGGAGGGGGGCGGGGGGAGGAAGGAATTCATGCTCACTTCTTTTTAACTAAAAAATAAAGTGAATATCCTTAAAACTATATTCAAATTTTCTTAATGCACATCTGAATGTACTTAGCACTACTTTAACAAATACAGAAAAGAGTTGTAGCCTTCAGTTCTTTTATGAACTGAGCACACAGAGGTTGAATACTCTACAAAAACTTGCATTCTTTGCAAGCTTCAGTGGAACTACTGAGAAAGCAGACAACACCTCATAGGGTGAGCTGGTATTCCATAACACCTGAATAATATTACATTGCATATGTTAAACCTTCTTGGACATTTCATACTCCGCAGTAAATTTTACTCCCACAGGTAGTTCTATTACAATCATTAGATTTTTTCACATGAATGCAAGTTCAGTGGATGCAGAAAATTACTTTCTGCCTCAAGTTTTCTTGTTACCATAAGAGTAAATCACACTATGCTAGTTGAATGTAGATTCCTGTCATTTAACAGGACAAAGGTTTAATAAAAAGCATTTATTTACTTTTATAGTTCCTTTCATATCTGCAGAAACTTTAATCAATAACTACAGATTAATTTTCTCCTCTTTTTGATATAATATCTGTTTAACATGCCTCCAGTTTTAAAGCCTAGAACAGAAATGACTGCATCGGTTTTATCACTACCACAAGGTCTCTTGTAAACTTCTTAAAGCCATCCAGCCCAAAGTCATACCTTCCAACTACAGTCACTTAATGGAGTCTAAGTCTAATCCCTTCTCTCTGGCCCAAGTGTTTCAGCCCTCCAGCCTGTTGGCTCCAGTCAGCAGATAACTTTTACAGTCCTCGTGCAAAAGCTGTGATGTGATGCTGAAGAGGATTCAGGATTTCTGCAAATACAGAGAAGAAAACCTTCAGATCCGAATCCAAGGGAACTGCATCCCAAGTTTTGCATCAGATCCTGTTTCTCTGCTGTGCCGAGTGACTAATGCCCAAAACCACAGTCTGTCCCCCACCTGGTGTCACCATGGCTTTATGCCTGTGAGCTCAGCCCTCTGCGAGGGGCCAGCAGACAGAGTGCAGCCTCCTCTGTCTGCAGAGGTTCTGGGTGCACGCTATTTGTGCCCTCTGCCCTCTCCAGCTGCTCTGCTCATAGCACAGACCCCAGCCTGCTGCTTTGCACCATGCATTAGAGGAAAAATGACAATAGTTTCTTGACACCCAGAAGATAAAGTGCCTAAGTCCAATTTGAAGCTGAGAATTCCAACTTCACACAGACCGCTAAATCTAGGAGAAGGTGAGATTTCAGGATATGTTGTTCTTACTCCTAAAACCATTTGCAGAATTTGGACTTAATCCTCATTGAATTCACATTCTATTACAATTCTCCCAAAAACCCTGAGAAAGCTGTTCCTTCACTAATTGAGACCTATTTTAGCTCTAGTAGTTGTAAAAAGACATCTATGGAGCTGAGGGCTTCTTTTATCTAATTAGAGGTTATATTTAATATTCTGGTCAGTTGTCTTTTGCATATGGATTTGCTAGATAACAGAGCTGCCATAGTATAGTAATCCAAAAATTAAGAATAATCATCCACTTTGTAACATTTTAACCATTTCACAATCACAAATGAGAGTCTTTTCACAAAGGACTACCTTCTTTCCTATTAAAGCAACTGATAAAGAATTCTGCACTGCACATAAGGTATGCCAAGCACTACTTATTCTTCCTACAATCCAAAATACTGCTGCAACTTACAAAGTCATTTATAGCAGACTGTTACAGGTAAAATGGGACATTGCTTTTGTTCTTTCAGTCTTTGTATGCCCTCAGGCTAGTGATTTACTATACATCCACAATTTTCAGAAGCACTGACTAAATTTGATATAGCTTAGTCCATAGATGTTCAGTTTCAAACAAATCAGTTCATGTTTTTGGAGATAATTACCTGTCTTTCTATTTGCTATTGTTATTTCACACAAAGGATTAACTTTCATTCCAGAAAGGAAGACAATTTCAGCACTACTGTATCAAAGAAAAGAAAAACAAAAAAACTAGCGTCTGTGCTACCAGTTAACATGTCTATAGACACAAAGGATTTCAAAATTAACTTTTTTTTTCCAGACTAAACTTTCCTAAAATTAAGTAACAATAAATGTGAATTAGGACTATAAAAAGTCAAACTCCATGCGAAAGGTGGTCTTTCCTCCCCAGAATGCTGTGTTTGTGCTATTTTATTACTTATAAGGTTTGAAGATTCCAGTAATGCTAGTTTTTCTGCACTTAATCCCCAAAGCCCAAGCAGTAAGAATTGGGTTAAAACTCAATTATCTAGATAATTATTTTGCCAAAATCATGTAGATTAAAAATTAGTCTATTTTGCCTGTCGGTTTTTGGTCATATTTAGATTTGTCTTAACCTGTGGAACTCTCATTTTGAATTCATTTTGTGCATCAGGCTTACCGAGTCTGGTAAGACATCTCTGGCTGGGGTTTCATTCATTTTAAGTCAACTTATGTCAAGTTATGACAATTTGCAATAATATTGGCTGCTCATCAAATCCAGTTGTTTCACATGGAGTTGATAGTTTAAAGTGATATGTAGTGAGATTTTTATAACATCACTGCAAGTGCTACTACTAGTCTTTTGACAAATATGCTTAGCCAGATTTTTTGGGATTTTTTGGGCTGTTCTACTAGGATAATGCAAGTCTATTTTTGTTTTAATCTTATTTATGTGAAGTCACTTCTATAGAAGAGTGCTGGAAACAGACGGATTTGACAACACAATAAGTTAATTGTGTGTGAAGCTCATAGATTATTTTGCTGGATATATAGGACAAGATAAAGGCTTCGCTGAGTACAGGGACTCTTCAGGTATGCAACTGCAAGATACAATTTCCTTTAATTTTTGGAACTGTAAGAGTAACCCAGCTTGTACCACATCTGACCACTTTGAGTATGCAGCCCAAAGGACTCAATACCCATTTATATCCAGGTTAGTGAGCATCTAGGGAATTTTGATTTCTAACTAAAAGCTCAGAAAAGGATATCTGACACTAAAAAGCAGACATCACATCGTGCTCTGTGTGAGTCTCATTGCCATGGTTTCAGCATGCTCTGTACACACCTTGGTCAGGGCTCCTAATTGGCCCTGGATATCATTTGGAATTAGTGGTAAATAGATGTCTAAGTGTCTCAGACTGAGAAAGCTCTTGGCATACAAAGAGATCAAAACCTGACATGGCCACCTTCTCTATATGATATATTTTACTCTCAGTACAAATTTGCCTCTTTCACAGCCTTGCAACAGTGGCAAGCTTTGAAATCTATAGTTTGTGTGTTGCACAGAAACTAAAAGGATCCTTTAGTTTGTAATTTGGATGTGACAACTTAACAAATATGTGTCAACTGTTTCCTAGATTAAGAATTATCTTATTTTTTAATATTCCTATCATTAAATATAAGAGGTGAAGTATATAAATATAAAAGTTAGACTGATCAGCTGATTTTATTTCTTTTCATGCTTTTCTGTGTAAAAGTGAATTGCAATGTTACTATAACAGAGCCTGTGAAGGTATGTCATGCTAACATAGCCAGTATCAGCACTACTACTAATCTTATCAGCAAGGCTTCTCTGGCAACCTCTTTTCCTACAGTAATTGTCATAACCCATCTTTTCAGAGAGGGAGTCTGACTCACATATCTACATGCTTATTATGCTGCCATCCTTCAGGATATTAACATGGCAAAGAATTTGAAAGCCTGAAACAGGACCAGGCAACCCCAGCAGAACCCTGCAAATGTTTATGTACAAGCTTTATGTGTATATGGCTACACACACAAAAATCAGAAAGGAAGCCTGTAAGTACATCAGGGGCATACCTGCTCCAAGAGTAGCCAGCTGAGAACCCATAGCTACAAGCCAAAATCCCTGCTGATTTTAAATAGACTGGAGGAGGAACAAAAAATGTACAATGCACAGACAAGATGATGTCCCTTCTGAATTTCAGTAGCTGCCTTTTGCACTGACTTAAAACAGCTCATTGAAAGCTTTACAGCACTGCATACAATAGTGTAAAGGCACTATTTACCACTGTGTTCCTTCTGTTGGTATGCAATAGCAGTGTTCTGTGCAGCCCTGATACATGCAGATGTCAAACAGCAGAATGTTATCACCTCTGGTATCCAAGGCAGGCAGGAGGGACCATCAGACTGCCAGAATAACCTGGAGCTAACAATAACAACTTTAGCAATGTCCATATTGAAAAGTGACCAATCATAAACAAGTAATGCAACTTAACCATATACCATGATATGAGATATATGTCTGTTATTGACAGAAGATTCCAATAAACATCCCTTAGTACTTGTTTTGTGCATAAGTACCATAAGCTTGAATATTTTCAGTCACTCATTTCTGGTATTTATATGCTCAAATTTCATTTTAGAGAGGAAAAGATTTATGTATCGGTGAAGAAAATAGTTGCTAGCTATTCAAATGTGGAGAGTTAATGCTGTTTCTTTGCTCAAATTGTAATAAAATCTTTTTTAAAGGTTATTTTAATAAAATTATAATGGTAATTTTGAAAATAATATTAAATAAGAATGAGCTTCTTTTAAAAGTGTGATGATAATATAATTATAAATAATTTTATTATAATGCCAATTGTTTAACTGTTAAACTTTGGTAGTCCATAGTCTCTATAGAGATGCACTTTAAATGAAAAATCTATTTATTAGATTTACACAAATAAATTCATAAAGTTATGCTGTGGTAACACAGACAGCTAGAATTCTTCATGCTTCCTAGACAAGAACATTATACTTTCTTTGAAAATTGTTTTTCCTCAATGACATCAAATTTAACATTCCAGTTATCAGCTACAGTTCCATCAGGGAAATGAGCACTACAGACAAGGTATGTAATAATCCTTTTAAAATAATGGTTTGCCAACATCTATACAATGCACTCAAAAAGAATTATATGCTTCTTTTTAATTTTAATATGAAATACTCATTCCTGTAATATGAGGCAGTTTTATTTATTTTTTTTAATATATATAATAGTTGAAAAATGATCCTATAACTTACAAATCTCTTAGTAATTTTGGTACAAAATCATATCATAAATTTCAGGTTTTTTTCTGAAAAACTGCCTCTGTATTGCCTGGAGTTTCTATCTGATAACTCTATCCTCCTTTTCACATACTAACTCATCAAAATGAAAATTTCCAAAATATTTGCCACTTATGTCTCTTCAGTTTCCATTTCATTAACCAGAGTTGTTTTAACCTGGACTCTATAAATGAAATAGCCAAAAATTTGAAGCCTTGGGAAAACTCAATTAATTTTTACCATGAACTAGTCAGAGGCATCTTCATAATATATGCAAATCAGGTGTCAGTCATTTCAGAACTATATTTTTAAATAGCCACTCCAGACATTCAGATCTGCTAAAATGTTCCCACATGGGGCAACTAATAGGCCTTCTGATTCAAGCTGTAAGACATTTTAAAGTTTTCCTAATTTTCTTAAGGCAGTTCTAAAGCTTTCCTGTTTTAACTTTATAACATTTCCACCCAAGCAGGAAAAGAAATCTCAAAGCCACACAAAGATAACACAAGAAAAGGAAGAATCAGTCAGCTAAAATAGGGCTCTCCTTCAAGTATTAATTTGCCAGGAGTCACAAAAGGTTAAGTACAAAGAACACATGACCTTCAGTTTCCCATCTGCAACAAGTATCCAATAAAGACACTTTCTAAATTCTCTTTAAGAATGTTCCATGCAGTTCAAGGCAAGCAACAGTGATAAAATCTGTTGAATAAAATTCAGAAGACTTCTTTGAATTGCAATACTTTCAGTTGCAGAACAGAAACACAGAGGATGCACACACAGTAGATAAAGTGAAACCATATTTTCACCTAGTGTGCCAATGTGCTGGTGATGCTGATAACGGGTAACCAAAAGTCTTCCTGCCAGGGATGCTGCTTTAGAATCCTCAGTAAATCTCATTCACATGGCTAAATTATGAGTCTTTACAGGACCATGGGGAGTTCTGAAGCAAAAGGAGCAATGGAATATATTTCTAAAAGGCAGAACTGAGAAAGTGGCCTCTTTTTTCCTACAGTTTTTTTTTCCTAATATTAGGAATATACATAGTATTCTGCTACATACAGCAGACCAGGGAAAGGCTTTACAGAAAACAGAGCTCTGTCTCTTCCCACAGAAACAGTAGTGCTAGCATACTGTTAGCGGTGATAATAAGGAAACAAAATAAAATTATCTAGGCTTTAAAACCATAATCACGTTCTTCTAACTTGTATGGACTCTTTAATGCATTGTGCTATACCAACTATGAAGCCTTTTTATGCTATCACAACTATCCTTTTAATAAATATAACTTTACATAGAAGCAGGTTATAACATATAATAGAAGTAAAAGTAAGTAATTTTTAAATACCTTAAACTCTGCTCAACTGGTGAGCAAAATAAATTAGCATCACAGTAATGTGTTCCTGACTATGTAACACAACAATTATGACAAGTTTCACAGACACTGAAGATCCCTATCTGTGTTTCAGTCCTGTGATCTAACTACTAACTTCAAGAAACATCAAACTATCCATAAGCAATTACAGAGGGTCTGAAGTTAGTGAAATTAGATGAATTTTGAAAGAGCAGGAATGAGAATCATTCTATTATCCCTTAGTCAGCATCTTCTAACTTCAAAAATTATGCTAATTTCAGCCACTCACCCACTGAAACTTATGAACATTTTCATTACTAACATATAGCAACTAAAATTAATGACCTCAGGCTACTTTATTTTCCAAGTAGGAGGTCCAGGATAAGTAGTAATTTTGTGTCATATTTTACGAATGTCAAATAGGGGGCACTTCACAAGCCCCTACCCACAACGCATAAATGCAACCAATTTAAGGAACCATGATCCTGAAGAACATTAAAAATTAATGATTAATGAGATAATGAATAAATAATCAATGAATTACGTTTAATAAATTTGTTGACATGTGTTTAACCAAAAGGAGTAAGCAGCAACTCAATGGTTAAACTAGAACACAATCTAAGTCCTGCTTAGCCTCCTATTACTTTAAAGTGATGGAATTAATTTATCTGCAACCTATGTGGCACTAAATACTGAGTGAGAGATAGAGGAAGATGTTTTCTGAGAATTAATGGAGAGAGGGTGAAGTACCGTTTTTTTCTCTTTAAATTCAAATTTCTTACTTTTAATGTTCTGGTTTTGTAGTTTCTACTTCTTGTATCCACATACTTTCACTCTCCAGAGCTACAGCTTACACTGTGGTTCCATGAAACACTCAATCTCATACTAAGTAGAAAGCTACCAAAGATGGGAGTAAAATAAGTCAGTTGTACGAGACAAAGCTTTGAAAAATTCACTTTGTCTGTTCAAAAGGACTAAAAAATTTTGAAAAGCTAACTTTTTTTCCATATAGACATTATGCTAGATCACATATCAGCCATTCCACAGCTGCAGAAAGCCTGCATAGAGCTCTATGAGGTGGTCTTTGTGAACAGAAATGCAACTGTGCTATATCTGATCAACTTGAGACCATCAGGGAATTGAGTGCACAAACCCAGTAATACTGAGCAGAGAGACTTGAATTTAATATCAGACATTGCTTCTCTGGTACAGATTAGAGAAAACCTGAAAGCAGCTGAACTCCCCATACTATCCTTCCTATGGTTTGC
The DNA here is from genome assembly GCF_903797595.1 of Erithacus rubecula. Classification (NCBI taxonomy): domain Eukaryota; kingdom Metazoa; phylum Chordata; class Aves; order Passeriformes; family Muscicapidae; genus Erithacus; species Erithacus rubecula. The sequence goes on along the minus strand of NC_136687.1, from coordinate 17,423,418 downwards.
ATGAAAAGCTAAGAATACATTATTAGTTCAATTTCCAAACTGGATAACTTCTTCCTTAAATAGGTAAAGCAAGCTGGTGGAAGAAAAACCTGACATTTTCTTTCAGTTCTTTAAAAGTTCCACATTTGCTTCATTTAAAAGCAAGCTGTCTGTAGAGTCTGTGATGAAAGGATAAGTAAATTGAACAGATAGACCCAGTATGGATCTAAAGAACAGTCATGAGTGGAAGTCCCATAGTAACACAATCAGTGAAAACCTAATCAGCGAAAATTAGAGCACACTGAATCAGCTGCCTCTAAAGCTATCAAGAGAAAATTATTGTCCCTGGTGTGAATCCCACTGAGATGAGTCAGCAGCAGAAACTCTCAGAGGCCTTCAGACTAAAACGAGATTATTGCCCCCAAGGGTAAAGGATTTATCACAAAATTGAGTGGTGAAGAGGATTCGTGTAGTGTGCAAAAAAATATTAAGGGATGTGTCAAATTAATTCTGGGAATGTTAAAATTTTTTATGGTATATTTAATGTTAAGAACAAAGATGGGAAAAGAGGCTAACCAAGGTGAACTGGAGGAACAAACATGGGAAAATAGAGAGGAAACATGACAAAACCAGTTTCATGTGAGCAGACAGCCATTGAGCAATTTTGTGTCTCCTGATCACAGAGAGCAGGACCAGGTTCAGGCTGGCCATGAGATTCATGGTTATGTGAGGGTGATGTGAATTTATAAGTACCAGTACAGGCACCACTCTTCCTGGGGGTCTGTGTGGCCACAATCATGTCACGCCTGTGTGCACAGATGAGGTAACTTGTGTCTGGGGACAGGGAGCCACAGTGGCTTCACAACCATGGCTGGGGATTCTGAAAACTGGAAACAACCATGTTACTACTATTATTTTTCAGAGAGACGTTTCAGACAGTCGCCAAATCATCTTTTGGTCTTAGCAAAGGCACCTTCCAAGCCTTCCAAGAAGCTCTATGGTCTGTATGTCTTTGAGACACACTTAAGCTTTCTCCTTCTATTTTGTGAACTTTATGCCTCTGTAGTTGCATTAAAGCAATGATCCAAACAAATCACGTTCTATTGGCTTTCTTCCATATCACTGCCAGCTTGTGGTTCAGAGCTGTTTCAGATTCATTTAATAAAAAAGGTGAAAAGATCCTGAAAAATATAATATAAACATCTAAAGTAAGATCATTATAAGTGGATAGAATTTAATCAAACTGCCTATTTTATCATAAGGTTAGTAGAAACCAATTTTAAAGGGAAAAACTAAAACCAGAGACAATTATCAAGATTCAGTACAATGTGTTTATGGTAAAATGTTGCCTCAGGGGAGAAGCTGATACTTTCAAAAATAAAAATAAAATGGTTTTCTATAAAACTTCAACTCTTAAAATATTTATATTCCACTTGAAAAGACTTGTCTAATAAAATAGTTCAAGATCAAGAGGAATCACTGAGGCATTTAGTCTGCCTATGCACGTATCTCAAACTAAACAATATACCCAATTACTCCTGTAGTCACATCAGTAATAAATGGGTTTGACTGAATCATACCTTTCAGAAATAAACATACAGGACTGATCTGGAAATACCAAGAGGTGGAGAATGCACCATTTCTCTCTGTAAGTGTTTTCAATTGTTAACACTGGCAACAGAAAAGATGCTGTATTTCTAAACTGAATGTATTTGATTTTAACATTCAGACATTAGTTTTTGCTATGATTTTCTCTGATAGATGAAGAAGCCTTTAACAGCCATTATTTTCCATCCATGAAACTAAACAACTATTAATTACTCAAGATGATGGTATTATATGCAGAAAAAATACTTAGCAACTTCAAAGAAAATTTAAGAAGCAAGAAGAAACAAACAAATCTTCTCAATATTCATGCTATCACTCTCTAATACTTGTATTCTTAGTACTCAGGATCTTTTCAGTACTTTTCTGGGAGGTTTTTTTTTTACTATTTGCCAGTATCACACTTCCATTGAAGTCAAAGTGGTCTAAACTGTATTGTTCAGACAGGTCAGAACTGTTAACCAAATCCCATATATGCGTATTTAGGTATTAACACAGGATTGCTATTAATAAATTGCCAGAGTAAAGGACTGCACATTCATCAAAGTTTCCTATTTTTATCAGAAATTTTACCAAAAACCGAAGAAAAAATATTTTTATTTTTCTTAGATAGTTTTCCTAGGAACTTAATACTGAAGACCAGTGGATGTAGTTGCAACTTCCAATATTTAGCTTTTAACATTATTTAATTTCTAGATAACAATCTTAAATATTTCTGTTTCCAGAGATGTTGACATGACTTCTAGTATTATTATATAAGGACATATTATTTGACAGAAAAACTGATTATATGAGATCAACACTGAAGAAAGGAGTGTATTTGACTTGTAATATCTTTTAAATTGTAATATCACCCTCCAGGTCAGACATTTTGCTTTAGATCAACAGTGTCTTTGTAATACAGAATCTTGTGGGAAAGAGAAATCAAAAACTCTCATAGAAATATATTGTTTTGGTTATTTTTTGAATTCTTTTATTAGAACACTGGGAGACAGAACAAAATCTACAGTAGTGTCATAACAAAAGAATACTAGCATTGCTCTGCTTCATTATACTTCTTGAATAGTCATTTTGTTTCAGGCTTATTCAAAAAGTCATTTTCTCCAAGTATTGCAGCAGTGAGAGACAGCCTCTAGGTAAGCATACACTGCAGATAACCACTAAGTCTGAATTTTAATCATACCCTTGGTTCTTTTAGGTCCTCAAAAAATATCCTTTTGGAGTAATATTTCTGGACTTGCACTAAAGAACCAGTGAAAGAAAATGTTTCTGCTTGAGCTACAGCAGCAGAACAAATTATGATTCAAAACATTGTGTGACAAGACAGACAATGAATGGAGATCTTTAATTAATTTAACAATTATTGGAATAATTTTGCAATGACAGATAAATGCATTTAAAGGCAGGAATATATGTAGTCATTTTTATGTCCACCTTTAGATATATTGTTAAACAGAGAGTTTTAAATCTGTAGATGTTCTTATTTGAAATTTTATATTTGATTGGGTTTTCTTATTTAAAACAAATTAGTAGGGATTATTAAACCAGAACAAGCTGAGCTCCCAGTGAGAAAAAGTCATATTCCATTCAGCAAGTTTTGACTATTACAGCCCAGCAAAACCAGAACAAATGGTTTAGTAGAAGGTATTTTGGATCTTGCAGCCTTAGGTTTCCAGGTTCAGGAATTTACAGTGTCTGTGTTTTAATTGCCTCCACCTGTACAAGATTTCTTAACTTGTTTTCTGAAGAGATAATCTGCTTCTCTTCCCAGAGTTTTCCATGAGATATTTAAAGTGCAAACATACCAACACCCCACTTCACAGATACAGTTAGGAGCTTAAACCTTACTGAAATCAAAGTGGCTTAGGTTTCTCAATGCTAGCCCCAAAATCAAACAGAAATTAAGAAATCCATTTACAATCGAATTGTGCCTTTATCTTTTCTTCTTCTGGCTGGACATGAATATATATTTAATAAGAACTGGTAAATAAAATTAGGTTTCGTTAGGTAATTAGCATGCCTGAAGTACTTACAGGAAATCACAGAAACTTTTCCATGTCCATCATTCATCTTACTAAATTTTGAAAGCAACTAAAAGTCATCCCAGGCTAGAATCAAAGAAAAAAATTATGCCCCTACAACACCTTCCTTCCATTGTTAGGACATTGCTCCTGCTTTTTAAAATTTCTACAACATAAAGGAAGCAAGACAGAGTTGCTAGAGGTGAAGTTCCCAGGCCTCCAAGGAAACCACAAGGAAACATTCAGGTTAGCCTATTTCCAAACTTCCCTGGACAGCCTCATTTATTAGCTTAGCTGCATCACTGCTCTGTCTTTCTCTTTTTCTGCCACTTCTGGATGGCTTTGAACTGGTGACAATGAATGATCTTGTTATGTGTGTGAATTTGAGCAAAAGCCAAGCAGCTCTGCTATTGTTAAGGGCTTCTAAGCTTTACTAAGAAAAGTAGTAACAGTAGGAGGGTTTAGAGCTCACACTAAATTTTACTTAATGATACCTGTTACTGGGGCCCAGCAAGCTCTTATTGACATATCACTATTTGAGTGACATCTAATTGATCATTATATCACTAACCAGAATCAATGACTATAACTTTGAGGACCTTTGTTCAACAATCCCACTGAATATCTTGCACCAGCTTCAAGTTTAACCTAATGTGAGACTGTTTAACCTATAAACCATGTGGCTGTAGGAAAGTGCCCTGTGATTTTGTCACCTCGGTGTTTTCTGGAATGCAATTGTATTCTAGTAGCAAAATAAATGTATGCTTCTCTCTGATTGGAAAAACATCCCTTTCAAACCTTGGACATGGAGCATTTTTCCCCTTGTTCCCCTAAAAAGCAACATAAAAGAAAATGAAAAAACAGACACATTTTCTTTCACTTAAACTCAAGGAGAGTTATTCTGGATGACCCTCCTGGCAGTAGAAACTTTATAATCACACTTTGCTTTTAGAAGCTGGGAAAGCAAAGCATGTGGAGAGAACTATACTTATCTACCAATACTATATCTTATTTTTCCTTACATCACTAACTATTTGAGTCCTGTGATGACAGTGTGGTCAATATTTTTTTTTTTTTAAGAGGGAAGAAAAGATTAAAAAGTCTCAGATCTCATCCTTGTGTGGTTGATTGTGAATGGCTCTATAAACACTCTTGGGGACCCTGGTTTAAGACTTGTTCCTACTGTTGGAGAGTAAAACATTAAGATGTGATTCCTTCTGCTTTTATTTCTGGTAGTGTTGGAGCATTCCAGGTTTCACTTTGATGTTTAGTTTATCCTCCAAGTTCTGTCTGAAGTTTGCTTATCAGCCCCATTCAAAAGAGAGCACCATGAGACAGGTGCATGTTAGTTCAAGCCCTTAAGAGGAAAAGTCATAGCAGCCAAATAAGAGTCCTACTGGGTTTTTCCAATGGCAGACTCGAAACAAAACATGGATTGAATCCTAGTGGCATAGTTCAGTCATAAAGTCTTCCTGAAGTCTGAAGCATAGGATGAACAAATAGAAACCCATCTGCACATGTATATTCTGAGTAGTGAGTTCTTAGCTGGTCAGATTTTGTGCTTAGTCTGGGTTTTTAATCACTGTTCCATCACATTCCTGTTCCTACACACTTTAACTTCCTAGATGAGTTACATTTTCTCTTTCATTTCAAGGATGGCTGTAGCCTTGTATTTTGTGGAAACAATGCACCAAGATTGTGATGGTGAGCTCTTGTTTCTATACATTCCATAACCAGATTCCATAACTTTGCTCCAGCAAAACTTCTTTAATAAATTTCTCTGTCATATCTTATGTGTCAAAAACTAATTGCTTGTTTTCACACCAATTGGAACTACCAATTAAAAGGCTTGCTCTCTTTTTCACCATTGTACCAAATGTCACTAAGTAGCTAGAGGAAGGCATTTTGCTATTTTAATTACGCATATGGAGGAAAACACAAGAACATGACTTTGGAGGAAATATGGAAAGACTAAGCTGTATCAAAATATCTCAGCAAGTCTCTGGCACTAGAGATCAAGACAATCACAGTAAAATAGAACATGAAATATTCATATTGAAAAGCCATGGATGATAACCCAGGTTCCGTCATTTTCAATTAATTTATCTTCATTAAAGTGAGCACTGAACTCACTAATTACATCTCAGAGAACTGAACCATATTCCTATGTTTCTGTGCAAAAAAGGTCTAAATTTAAAGTGGAATGACAAGAAACCCCAAGGCTTTTATTAAATCAAAAGAACCCTAGGCATTTTCAGATGAAGATTTTTAAAGGGAAAAGGAGAAAGGGGTAGAAAGGAACTCTGAGTCAACCACTCCAGTGCTGGCATGAGTGGCTAAAACCAGTTTTTGTGCCTAGACGTGGCCTAAACATCCAAAAAGTCTATCAGATTATAGGTAAAGACAGTAAGGTGGTTTCAGTTAGCATTAGATCCCTAGTGCCAGAGGTACCATCAGGTAACTATCATCCATCCATCCCTTATGACAAGGGAAAACAATACCAAAATAAAATGGTGAAAAGTTACTCCAACTCATATCCAGAAACTTTTTTTTTTTTCTCTCTAAAATTATGCTAAAATCAGTATTGATAGCACATATTTTAAATACAAATTTCTTGGCCTATTTCTCTATTTACTCTGCGGACACTATACATTTCACAACACAAGGAATTTTAACTTTTAGTATGAAGATTTCTTAAAAATTATTGGACAAATAATACACCAAATTTCTGATAGATCAATGAGCAATTTAAGCTAAATTTTAGTTTTTAGACACTGAAAATTTGTAGGGTTTGTTCCTTGATCTTTGTGTTTAGGAACATTGTTTTTAAGCTACAATAATCACCTTGAAGCATTAGCTTTTCCTGATAGTCTTGTTTTCCCACACTGCAATTTCTATTAACTGCATTTAAAACAATCCAGAAAGACTATGAAGATAACTAGAACATAAGAAACCCAAAGAAAACGAAGGGGGAAAAGAAGAAGAAAACAAGCAGTGGTTTATTTCTGATACTACAATTTTCCTTCTGTACAAGTAATCAGTGAATATATAGTAAACAAAAATGGGGAAGAAAAAGACAAGCACAAGAGGAGTGAAGAAAGTAAAGAAACAAAGAAGAAATGCTTACCACCTCCTTTATTTCTCACCATTACAAGCTATAACAAACATAATTAACTTTTTGTGTTGGCAGCTGCTGCTCTTTCAACAACAATAGTCAGAGTAGAATATTACTCTGGTTTATCCATGGCATTAGTTAAACATTCAGCTCTGCTTTAGCAATGATGATTCACTACCCCTCCATGGTGTTATAAATATACATTCCTAGTTCATTATGAAGTGTAAAAGTGAAGCATAAAGTCCATGCCATAACAAATCATTTTGCAAGCAATTCCACTTCTTCCAAGTACTTTAGAGTAGATGAAAATCAGTAAGGTATAAAGGCTTTCTTAAGACCTCTCAATCTCCAGCATAGACAAATGGCTTCAGAAAGCACATTTATGTAAACAAGTTTCTTTTCCTTTGCAAATCAATTCACACAAGCTGGTAAAGATATATGCTCATAGGAGGCAAGAGGATCCACACTTTGTTGTAGGAAGAGATTAAAAGTCCAAAGAATGGATCTAAAACACTGCCTACTGATTTAATGGGAAATGGTTTTATTATCTACCCGCAGCATCTCTCTTGCATGGGTATGGAAGTTTTCCTGATCAGGGATCTGTTTGAGAGACAGAATATAGTTTGAATGAGATTTCACAGTATTTCCAAGAGAACAAAAGGTAAACTATAGCTTCTTATCCAAGCATATAATATCTTCCAAGATTATGAATTAACATAGCTGATTCAGTGGGTGGAGCACTTGCATACTTTTGTATATTCAATGTATGAATTGTTATATTTTTATTGAAAAGAATTTTAAAAGGTTTAGTTTACACTAAGTGGATTTAGCCAATTATACAAATACCTAGCATAAAGTAATTTTAAGAAGTTTTCTACTTGAACATGTGATTGCAAAACTTGTTCTGAGCACTTAGTCTAGGAAATATTACCATTCAAATTACTGATTGCAAATGTTCTTGTGTTACAGCAAGTTACTGTGTCCTCTGTTTCCTTACTATTGAATACAGTGGAGTTAATTTTGAACAGACAAAGCTAATATCTGATAGCAATATTCTGATAATTCTATGAGAATTTTTTATGGTTCAGAAATCAGTAAAATTCCTTGTCTGAGGAACAGAGGTAATATTTGGGAGCCATTTTCAGTCCTGATTTTCAGAAAATCAATGTTTTCAAATTAATTTTAATCACAGAGACTAGGATGCCTATGAAATATCTATTAGAAAGTACATCAGATATATAGAGTTCTAGTCTGTGACTGCAACATATGGTTTAGAAATTGAAACAGCTGTGGGAGAACAGGTGGTCACAATCATCCAAGGGGATAGCTGGAATTTACCATGAGGAAAAGTTAAAAAAAATTAAAATAAAAATTAAGTAGCTCATTTACCTTCTAAGGTAACTTGTAGACTTAACGACAGAAGTCACAGCTCTTCAATGGGGAAAGAAAAGTGTGAGACCTTTACACTTTGTTGCACATTAATATGCTAGAAAAAATTTATGATAGCAATCTTCTTTCATACCTTGCCCTGACTGAAGTTTTGTCAAAAGTCTATAATAGTTTAAGAAAAAAAGTACTGGTTGTCCATCTTAACATTCAAAGAAGTTAAACCAATTTGTAAGAAACAAATGATAGAGAGGCACAGTAGTCCAGCTTCATTCAGATGTCAAAATCAACCTATCATCTGGCTCCTTTGTAGACTGATCTTTAGATCCCCTAGATCCTAGTAGATGTTGCTGTGCAATAAAATTAGCCTTTGTGCAATACTTAAATCTATTTTGAATTTACTCTTAATTCAATTTGCAATTGTACAAACTCTGCAACATAACTAAAATTCACATGCAAGAAGCAAATACATGACCAGTACAGTTCTCAAATTCCTTGAGTATTTAAACCCATCTTAAAAGATTATCGATCTTGTACATTCCTCTTTATAAGGATATTTCATCATTCAGTATATTTCCAATTTTGAAAACTGAGAATTTTATAGATCTTTAACAAAAGCATCAAGTCGATGAATTACATTCTTGAATGGTTCAGTTGCCCCTTGGGCCACAAAAGAGATTACTTTTGAAAACAGAACACTCAAGCTCCTTGACATGGAAGTACAGTAAATAAAATAAGCTAAACTTCAAATATAGCTGGAGTCTGCATTATTTTTCAAAATCATCAGCAGCTGTTGGTTTGACTCTGGGAGCACCTGAATTCCCACAATACCAGAAACCTAAGAGTCTGAATTCATTTGTGTTTTCTTAAATGTATTTGGCTTATGCATTTAAGATGGATGCACTCTGCTAAAATTGATCGTTCTATTTTTTAACGTTTACAAACGAAAATAATTTAAAATAAAATTAACTTGTTCTAACCTCTACTTGAGATGAAATTCCTTTTGGCATTTGTGTACTGTAAAGCTATTTTCAGGTACATAAGAACTGACATGCCAGATCAAACTAATGGTCCATCGAGATAGTATATTAAGTGTGCTTATCAACTCTCACAGTTTTCCTCTGAAATTCCTGATTCAAAAACTCCCTATTTATTCTTAATCTTGTAGACAACAATCAAACCAGACCATTAATTCCAGGGAGCAATTTACTATATGTGCTTGAACATCTTTCCTATGGATCTCAAAAATGCTAGAAGTGTGGTGCCTAAATGGTATATTTAATATGTTTTTACTAAATTATGCTGTCACATGCAGTCAGAACAAATAGTCTTGCAACAGCAGACCAAATTCATCCCTAGCAACATTACACAGAAGCCAACAGAGTTTCATCAAGGATGAAAGCAAGCAGCTATGCTTCATATTTACTGCTTCTTTCCATTCATCTGCATTAAAGAATAAAATAAACACTCACTACTTCTGTTACTTCTAAAGCAAGCCAGATAAAATTACCTTGAAACTAGTAAAACCACTTGCTGGGCAGAAACATTACTACATTTGGAATCTTACAGTTAAAGCTTTTTTCAATAGCAAGACCTCTTTAAAAAAAATGATTTACAGGAAATGATCTTATTCTTTGAGAGTGCTCCCATATGCAATTAAATTTCATTAAAGTTGATTAGATTTAAGCAGTGTTCAAAGTTACGCACATGTTTAAGTTCTTCCCTGAATTAATCCTGTAACTCTCAAACTGTGTACACCATATCAGAAAGCAGCCTAGGTGTTTCTCTAATTGTCTTTAAGGATTTGACAGCATCTTTACAAATAGAGTATTCCTATAGGAAAAAATAAAATTAAATTATTAGATTAATAGTTTATGTTCTTGTGCAGGTATGTTTTCTGTAGGGTTTTTTTGGGGATCGATATTATTGAAAATTAATATTAGAGTACTTATTAATGTTCCATTCGGGTGGTGATGTACTGAAACAGGTTTCCCAAAGCAGTTGTGGTTGGCCCTAGAAGTTTTGTAGACCAGGTTGGATGGGGCTTTTAGCAGCCTGATGCAGTGGAATGGGTCCCTACCTATGGTGGGGTGGCTGGAACTAGATAATCTTTAAGGTCCCTTTCAACCCAAACCATTCTGTGATTCTATTATTAATTTCTGGTCTATTAAAAATATTTTAAAGTTTAATCTCTTGCAGGACCTTGACTTGCTCCTATACATGCAATGTACATCAGATCCAAGAAGGCAGATTGGTTGGTCTTTTGTTTAAACTACTTCTTAGAATAAGCATACTCAACACATCTGTTGGAAGTACAGCTGCTTAGAACATTAAAATATAGGCTGTGATTTAAAACATCCTCAACTATATTTTACATAAACAAATACTTCTGTATTTATAATAGCATATCAATAAGTCTATCAACCCATTTCAAAACAATTTTGTGTTTACTCAAAAAAGCAAAAAAATGCTTAACCTAAACGAAAAGCTGTAACTGGTATTAAAAAAATTACATGGAAGGAGGAGTCTGGATAGGTGCCCAGTTTTTTTAATTCTAGGACAACAGGAAGTAAATGTATTTGAGGTCTAACTTTTCAGTATTTCAATCACAATTTCAATGTGTATAAAATCACTGACAATGCTGTTCCTGCCTGAGGCTCTAAATGATAGCCACTAATAGTGGAACAGGGAGGATATGCAAGCACTACAGTTAATGAATGATCTGCTGCCCCCATAAGTATATTTTCAATGTAGAAGTGAATAGTTTTGGATGTTATGTTATGTTACATTATCAAAATTAATAATTTAATTAATATTACCAACCTATTTTAAAAATAGGACATTGAAACTGAATGCGAAAATAATCAAAAAGCAGAGCTCAACAGGTGTTTAATTTAAATTTAACACACAGCTGTGTATTACAAAAAAAGTCGTCTTTGCCATACATTATCATCTGAAGATGCACAGAGATCATTTCAAGTAAGCCCAAAGAATCTAATCATAATCATGTTCCAACCTGTTTCAAGAGATTATTCCATTTTCTCTTGACATGGTTGTGATGAAATCGACCTATCTATTCCTGTTGTCCTTTAAAAAAAAAATAAGAAATCTAGAGGAGCTCAAATGGGATCGGTCTTGACTTTAAATTGGCAAGTTACAAAGAACCTGCAGAAATCATTCATTCATTCAGTGGTGGTTTCGAGTATCAAATTCCACTCTTAAGATTTGTAGATGGTAAAACTGAGTTTGTGGAGATGAGCCTGGGTAAAATCTGTGGAGTTTAATTCACACCATTTACTTTGCCAGGTACTGTAACTTCATCCTACAGATTCTAAAATTCCAGGATGCTGCTGTTGAGGAAGCTCATTATAGTAAGCCTAACAAGCCAAATAAAGCAAGAGAGAGCTCCATTTAAAACAAAACCAGCCCAAATCATGAGAGCAGAAGACATTCTTTGTTTAGGAATATTCTAGGTCTATATATGTGTGCTTATATGTACGTGTATGTGTGTGTACACATATACAACTCATGAGGTGAGGTCTCTGACAAGTTACATTGCATTCTGCTGATATTGCAAGTTTGCATAGTGCCTTAGGTTATTTTTAATTGAATTCCTCTATTTATACATGAAGAGTATTAAAGAAATCCCAGAGGAGTGCACTGTTTGATACTGGATGATTATGTTCAGTGCCACGTCATTTTAATTTATATTGAAGGAGAACTTGTTGGCAGCAGGTTGCAGTTGCTTAAGCTTTAAATGTCAAGTAGGGCCGAGGAGGGGAGTAATGTTTAGTTAATGTAAAAGACACTTTTCTAAGTAGAATTAAAGAGCATAATTTGTCAGCTAGACTATTTAAGTAAAATGGAGTGTCCTTTTCAGCTCACAGCCTATTAAGGGGGGAAAAAGAGCCCTTTCGAATACCAATTGCATTTCTGTAGAGTGCAGCAAGCCTCTAAATATATTCTGTAAGAGACTGAAAATTCCTATCTTCTGACCTGCATTGCACCTCCACAGAGTAAAAGTACAGGAAACAAAAAGAAAGGAAATTATTTGGAACAACACAAAGTAAGCCATGTATTATAGCTAATAAAGCATTCAACAGACGTTTAACTGAATTTGCTTTTCTGAAGTTGGATAGCTGATTGCAGTCTGAATGAAAATAACACAATTTACATTAAAGAAGTGACAAACTTGAAACACCCTGAAAATAAATTCTTTGGAGTCACTCCAATACAGCCTTTTCCTTACTTTTCTCTTAATTAGAATCATAAAATGGTGAAAAAGAGTTTAAATATGTATAACAATAATGATAATTATAAAGCGTCATTACAGAAGCATTTTTAGCCCTAATATTTTAAAATGCTGTAGAAAGGGATATATTTCAATCCACCATATAGTGTGGCTAAGAATAAAAAATTGTCTCCAAAGTCTTCTTGACTTTGCTTCCTCCTTCCTCTTCCTCTCATATTTCTTGTCATGGGATGGAGAAAAGGAAATATGACCGAAATATTTAGTCAAAAGCAAAAAGTAAAATAATTTCAGGACATTACATCTATTTCAATACATCTGTGCAGAGGGGAAAATCAGAGTTCTCATTCTTTTTGCAGGAACTCAGATGGAAATGTGCAGTATGTATTAGTGAATTTGATTTGTCCAAGGTGCAGCTCAGTCACTGCACATAACCTTTTTCTGCTGATCTGTCCATATAATCTCAGGCATAGATAAAAATTACCCTGAATGGCTTCTACTTGCTTAGATATCCCAGGATATGTGCTCTTAGTTTTCAAATTCTATTTATATAAGAATTTTCAGTGGGGAAAAGGAGAAAATGTGGATAAACACAGATATAACTATGTGACCTGCAGCCATTTTCACAAACAGAATTTAACAATCTTCCTATGCATGACTGTCATTGCCAAGCCTCAAAACCCTTTTGACAGAACGTGGAGAGAAACCAGAACACAGATATTTAAGGGTTTTTTATTTTGCTGGTCCATTCTTTACTATTCTCCCAACCTCACATGTTCACAAAGCAAGAATTTCTAACTTCCATTATTACAAGGGTAGCTTAAAAAGCTCTAACAGTAAGTTTATCTAAATATTACTTAAAGCTAACATTTTAAACAACAGTTGCATTCAAACAGGAGAGAAACCACACATATACCTTCATTTTATTAGGTCTAACACTTCCCAAAACTTAATGAGGCACTTCACATAGTCCTTGGGCCCCTTCCATACCAAGCCCCAGCAACTTTATATATTTCACCAACGTTTGTCTTCCTTCAGGCTGTTTTACTCCCACTTGCACTGCTTTCAGAGAAGGAGAGAGAGAAAAAAAAAAGGAGGGGGGTGCTGTAGGTTGAAACTTTTCTGCTTGACTGCTTCAGAGACAATTAGGGCAGCTGCCCTCTTTTATGTCTTTCTGCTAACCTTAAAATGGCTGGATGCTCTTCTTCATCCCCAGGCTTCTGCAAGGGAGTTCCCTCCTGAAATACCATAAAATGTGACAGAAAACTACTTTTGAGTTTTCACAGAATGAGAGGAATCACTGGCTGGAGTGTGTCTCATTATTTCTGATCTCAGAAACCCAGATGAATGCAACAAACTGTGTGCTCTTGCCTGCAAGACTTGAGAGTCCTTTAACTCATTGGCTTTATCAACAATGTAACTTGGAAGAAAAAATTTCCCACTAGTTTTACATTCAAATGCTTTCTGAAGGAAAACATGTACTTCTGAGGTTAATTTCTTTGATTTAAAAAAAAAATAAAAACCAAAGTCTTGTAACATTTGTAATTTGGAACACTAAAGTTGGTAGGTTTTTGCTCCCTCTAAAATAAGTTTAAAAGAAAAAAAAGTAAAAAGACCAGGAGACACAGTTTAGGTGTGAAGTAGGTCTTTCAAGATTTCAGTGTTCTGTTGTCTGCTGTGGAAGATTGTCCCTAGATGGATGCCAAATACTCACCAAGGCTGCTCTATCACTGCCCTCCTCAACTGGACAGGGGAGAGAAAATAAAACACAGGACAAGATAAGGAAACAGAAATGAACCTCTGCAGTGTGAGTCCTTCCCACAGGCTGCAGATCTTCATGAGTTCCTTTCTGCAGGGTGCAGGTTTCTTTCAGGGACAGGTTGCTCTGACACAGGACCCGACAGGGTCATAAGTCTGAGAGCACACCTGCTGCAGAGTGGGCTTCTCTCACCATGGGGCAGCAGGGTGAGCTTCCCACAGGGTCACAGAAGCCTTGGGACATCCCCCTGCTCCACTATGGTCTTCCATGGGCTGCAGGTGGATCTCTGCTCCACTGTGGCCCTCCATGGGCTGCAGGGCTACAGCAGCTTCACCATGGTCTGCACCAAGGGCTGCAGGGGAATCCCAGCTCTGGTGCCTGGAGCAGCTCCTCCCCTCCTTCTTCACTGACCTGGGTGTCTGCAGAGCTGCTGCCCTCGCATTCTCACTCCTCTCTTCCCATTGCTGTTGTGCAGGAGTTATTACTTGTTCTCAATCCCAGAGGCACTACCAACACAGTGATGTGCTCAGTCTTGACCAGCAGCAGGTCAGTCCTGGGGCCTGGAATTGGCTCTGTTGGACACAGGGAAAGTCTCTGGCAGCTTTTCACAGCAGCCACCCTTGTTGCTTCTCCACTACCAAAACCTTGCCATGCAAAGCACATCTGTCAGAACTAGCAGTCTGTTCAGAAAACTTACTAAAACCAAAGTGCCCAACTTTAACAAAAATTCCTTATAAAGTCTGTATCCTGAAAGTGATGCATGGAATATTTTAGTGTAGCTAAAATTTTTGAAACTGTGCAGACCTTAATTTGGCATCACACTTGTCAAACAGCTCTGCTACTTTCATAGTGCTGGTATTCATATTCTCTTTCAAAGCTGAAGATATAAAACCTCTTTTTTTGATGGCTTTCTAGAAAATGCAGTCTTACAGTTCTGGTAATAAGGAATACCTGCCAGCAAAATCCCTGTAATGATCATCACCAACACACTTTTAAGAGAGTCAAACTACTTTGGTAATTCTCTCATAAATTTCAGTAAATGTTCACTTTAGAACATAATGTATTTTATAATTATACAGTCAGAAATATGAGCATATTGATTTTTGTGGAGAATTGAAATGTTTCCCTTCACCAATTTTTAGCTTCATCATTGCTGAAGCTGCTCCTGATGTTCTTGTGTTTCTTACTTTTTGCACATATGTTAATTTGAAACCTTCCACACATTTTTAATGCTTTTTTTAAAATGTCAAGGTTTCCAAAAAAGAAAAAATAAATTATACCTGGATTATACTAATCTGAGTTTCAAGGTAAAAATTAATTTTTTTTCTTCAATAGGTCATCAAGCTTCAGCTTGATCTTTTTACAGAGAAAGATTTCTCATTGCTATAAAGCATTTTCTTCTGTATGGTATTTGGATAGTTGATTGGACTTTCTGTTTCTCCTGAACCCTTACCCCTGGAAAACTGAAATTTTACTGAGGTAGGAATAAGCAAAAATCAAAAAGGCTGTAAATTTTTTTTAAAAATTACTTTAGCTAGAAGTCAGAATTATTCCTCCAAGGGGATGGCTTTTTATATGAGTACAGAATTCCTTTATATGATTTCTGTATGCTGTCTGGAGTGAAAAGTGACTTGGCTTCCTGGCACTGTGTATTAAGTTTCCTGGTTTCAACCTGTAGACACTATTTGCATAAACCCAGTTTTTGTGAGCATTTCCACGATTCTTTTCTTCAGATCTGCTTTCAGGACCATGAAGTTTAAAACTCAAATAAACATGAACAAAAATCTGTTCTAGAGATGGATTAACTATGAGCAACCTGCACAGCCTGCTCAGTGGTGAGATGAGGCTGTTTACCACTTCCTGCCTCAACTCAGACCTCCTATGCAAATGTAAGCAATATTTTTCCCCCTTGTGTGCAAAATTCACGTCAAAGTCACATCAACACGATAAACAAATCATTGTTTTTAAAATGCAGTTACTAAGATGATGAGAAACACGTAAAATCAGTGTTGTCAGAGAAAAAATTTAAAATTTCTACTTATAGCCAAATACTAAATAAATGTTTTCTGATGCTCACAATCATTGTCAACTTTTCCTTTCCTTTTTCATTTAACCCTTGCTGCCTTACCAGTGCAGAAAGCTATCTCCTTCTTTCTGAAAATTGTAAACCAGTTGACTCCTGTCCTATTCACTACTTCTCACTGCCTTTCTCCATTCGAAAATTTTCAACTCCTTTGGATCAGTAAAAAAAGGCTCTAGGAAAAAAAAATTCTTTATCTCTCATCATTCATTTTACAGACCAGCTTCTCAGCTGATTGCTGCTCTCAGTAAAGGGCAATGCAGAAGCACAATCTAAGCTGTCTTTCCTATCACAGACTGTGCTCCATACTCTCATTATTTTTGTTTTTTTCAGCAGCTGTCCTTAGTATATAACATTATGCTATCTATCAGGTGTCTGAACCTATTTTTGTTACTTCTTGCTTGCTTGCTTGCTTGCTAAACTACTGGTTTAGCAAATTATATATTGAGGTATTTTTTGTATAATTAAGCTTCATTAATGACACTGGATCTGATATGCCACAATTATGAAATTTCAGTAAATTCCAGTGAATCATTTTCATTTTTAAATTCTTAAAAAAATCTTATTTAAACTTTTCTTCTGTTGAGGTCCTTACAATCTAAGGGATTTTTCTCTTTTTACCATTTTAAACCCTCAAAGTCAGTGACATACATTGCAAAGTTGCATTATACTAGTGTTTAAGGTGAGGTGTAGGACAATTTTGGATAGAATATCCATCACTGATGTTATAGTCCTAACAGTACAATCCAATAAATATTTTTCTTCAGCACTACAGCTGCAGTACAGAGGAACTGACAGATTTTTCACACAATAACTCCCAAACTTTTTCTGTTTCTTGGCCAGAAATCTGTGACATCTTTCCATTTTGTGCATACATTGAATTCTCATTTGCATTTTTGATTTATTATCATCCACTTGTCAGCTGACCTACCATCTAAATCTTTCTGCATTGTTTCTAATTATATTATAGTTATAACAAAGAGATATTTTCCTTGGGTCTTATTATCCTAAATTCAACTAGAGAATAATAAATTATCTTCTTATTATAGAAATAAAAAAGGTCTACATTATGTCCATGCATTATTGGGGTAAAGAAAAGAGACAGAAGTATAATCCAATTCTACATTCTGGAAAGAAAAGGGTCTAATATCATTTATGGTGTCAGAAATAATGTTTCTGGGAAGAGTAGGGAAGGGTTATGATTACCATCTATCATTCTCCTGTAACAGTTAGTCCACAGAGTAGCTTCTAGGCCAATTTTTTTCAAATTTACATTGGAAGCCCATCTCATCACACCATGTCACACCATACCATACCTTTTTACTAACTGTGGTGGTTTCAAATCTTGAGCACTTAGTAAACTATCTATTTGTTTATGATACACATCATATTTTGCTTTGCTTGTTAGAAAATATCAGGAAAGCAATTTATAACTACAGATACCTATTTGACCTCACTAGTTAAGGTGTATTACTTAAAGGATACACACATTTTGGCTCGTCAGACTCATGAAATCTATCAAGCAAATACTTCCTCTTGCACCATATCAGAGAAAATAATATTTTCTGGTGGCTGAGGAAAGGTGTGGATATTCTCCTTTCTTTTGGGGAAAGTCTTAATGATGAGGCCACAGTCAAATCTCTATTCATAAAAGAGATTCCAGACATTTCCAGAAGGCTGAGGCAGCCTTTATGTAAAAGTTAATTTCAGAGCTAGTGTGTGTACAAAGATAACCTGGATGGAGGAGAAATAACAACAACAAACTGATGATGCAACAAAAAACATGTAGTTTGAGGGTAATCTAATCTAATCTAATCTAATCATCATATTGATTAGAGTTAGGCAATTTAAAAGCATATGCAGAGACAAAGGAAAAAGAAACAGGTGATGACAGAAAGATAAGAAACACCACTTGTCTGGTGGGCTTGCCAGCCCCTGACAGGGAAAGGAATTAGAGTTTAAGAGGTTCAAAGAGAGGAAAAGAAAACCCAAGATGACACAGATACAGCAGCATCCAAAAAAGAAAAAGCACCTAAAGTCTTAAGAAATGACAGAAGCATCTAGACTCTGTAGCAATTAGTGAGACTTGACAGGACTTGCTCAGTTTTACTTACTAGTAGTAGGTGCTAAGTGAATGCAATTCATCCTATGTTCTTTGCTAATGAAGTACAAGGAATTACATAGTCCATTTCTGCTTTAGCATCTCCAATAACAGAAACAAGGAATTTCACTTCATTGTGAGGATTCAGATCCCTAAACGGGACCTACAAAAAGCCCAGAGAGGGACTTTCAACCCACTCAGATTTATTATACCATAAAACAAAATTACACCTAGTTATAGG
This sequence comes from Erithacus rubecula, assembly GCF_903797595.1. Taxonomy (NCBI): domain Eukaryota; kingdom Metazoa; phylum Chordata; class Aves; order Passeriformes; family Muscicapidae; genus Erithacus; species Erithacus rubecula. Next base: position 17,404,882 of record NC_136687.1, on the reverse strand, counting down.
AGAAGGGGTGATGCCTTTAAAATATGGATACTGGAAAATGGATAGATTTAGATTAAATATTAGGGAGAGATTCTTCACTTTGGGAGTGGTGAGGCAATGGAATCAGTTGCCCAAAGAAGTTGTGGATGCTCCATCCCTTGAGGTATCCAAGGTATTGGATGGGACTTTGAGCAACCCAGACTTGTTAAAGATCTCCCTGCCCTCCCTGCCCATGGCAGGTGAGTTGGAACCAGAAGGCTTTTAAAGTTGCTTTCCAGCCAAATTACTTTATGATTCTAAGATTATTCCCTCTCATCTGCTTCAGCTTGCATCTAGAGGGTGGACATAAAATATGCCTTTAATCAGCAAGGCTAGTTGAACAAAATGTCCTCCCTCAATCAGCTCAGGCTGATTGATAACTAGTAACACTAGCTATGCTGTTCCTGTTCTGGATTACAAGAGCCTGCCATTCAAAAGGGGCCACTCTTTTTCCCATTTACTCTTTGTGTCAGAATTGCAATTAATTTATTTCAGATTTTAAAATTATGGCTCAAAAATATAATGATACAAAATAATTTATTTTAAATAATCTTTATGTAAGTTCTGATGTCAGGACTTGTCCAGAAATATGCCAAGGATCTGATGTAGTTCTTATTGAACTGTTAATTGAAGCTGTATTAAACCCATATTATTCCCCTCTGCAAACTATGTTTATATCTCAAAACCAGATAAAATTATGAGGAAAAAAAATTTTAAAACAAAAACTCATGCAGAAAAATAGTGTGTGTCCTGATGCAGGGATAGTATACTGTGCTTTGCAAAGGTGGTTACTACAAACAGCAGTAGTCCTGCACAAACTGTATGGAAATGAATTTTATTTCAGTATACTGCATTAGAGATTCACAGTCTAACTTTGCCAGTATAATTTTTCATACAATTATATGTGGGTCCTATCTTGCTAAAGATTCTATCTGTCTTTTACTGCCTCTGGCTGTCATCTGGAAGAAAGTTCTCAATCATAATGTAAAAGACTTTCCAAACCCAGAAGTTAATGGCCATAGCAATAACTGCTATTTATGCATTCTACTCCCCAAAACCTCTGAAGCATCAGCAACATCTGCAAATTCAGAAAGGCATATGCCAAAGCATGTGCTAACAGTAGCTTACTGGCAGCAGCATGATGATAGATTTGGGACCATTTCACCTTAAGAATCAGTCTTTTTTAGATTTTTCAAGTGGTTTTATTTGGTTGATTTTACAATAGCTTGCTGCAAAATAAATTTGGTGGTTAGGCACTTATCCTAAAACAAGCATCTAAGTCACAGAATATTGTGGCAACTTTTTGTATTGTCTCCAAAGAAAACCTAAAGGTGATGTAAATAGAGGGACGGGCAGACACTCATTCTAGTCTGGTTTTAAATAATTAGGGCAGGGTTGCAGCAAGACTAAACTAGATATGAAAATATGGATTGCTCTGACTGCTCCATTTTCTGATGTCTCCCTTTCAGCACACTCTTCTAAGAGACAAAACATTCCTATATGATGTGAGATCTTTCGACTAGAATGCATAATTTATCTATTTCAGAATCTATTGTTTGGAAGAAGTCTCTGGTTCAAATATATTTTTTTTAAATCCTTCTCAAATTATCTACTGCATTTCAGGGTTAACCCTCAAAGTACTCTGCCATTCATATTCCACACAGCAAATCAATGACTGCTGCTCATTTGTGATTCCTGGCAAATTGCTATACTCTGCTCAGACTGAATAGCTCAAGACCCTAATATGGTGACAGCTGCTGTGAATGTTATTCTGTAAAATGAATAGCTGGATAGTATTCTATCAGCTAACAGCACACAGTCTTATGAGATCTTATTTGAATATAGGTGGTGATAGCACATTTCCTTGTAACCCATATGTGCTTCACAATATGCTGAGTTTGTTCCCATTGCAATAATTATAGCTGCTTGCATTTCTGTAAGTTCATACAAATTCTGTCAGGATCAGGGTCAAACTTCAAAATTAAGCAGCCAAATGAAAGTGCAAGTTCTTTTACTAATTTAGGAAATTAGAATGTGCCTAAACCCAAGTCAGTGAGTTAGAGCACTTTGTAACATAGACAAGAAAACAATGTGTATCATAACAGCCACAAAATCATGCTTTCAGATTAGAATTTGTTACATTTCTTATCACTACTATTTTTACTGGAATTCTCTTCCACACTTCACTGCCTTACAGTGCATATCTCTTAGGCCCTACAGCTCCTCTTTTTTTTTTTTTTTTTCCTTATTTTAAAGTTAAACAGCACCTCTCATTCTTTGTTGCCTAAAACATGGACTATTTGCAAGAATATTCACTCACTCCCAGTCCCTGCTCTACAATCTAAAGAAAGCAATTTAGTCTCATGCTGAAAGATAGGCATCTCCTACTGAGTCTGGTATCTCTCTCACTTCCTTTTAGAAAACATGTGATCAGGCTTCCATCTACAATGGTGCTTGCTCTAGATAACTAGCATGGAATCATTTATAAAACAGCCAAACCACTATTTTGTTTTCCAACCCACACTAGTAGCTTAAGCTGGCTCCCTTAAGAGAGAGAAATTTGGGTTTTTCCAATAGTTCATCAGTGACATCAGTGGTACATGTCAGTGAGAGTGGTCTGCATTGTCAAGTCTGGCCACAGGGAAACAGGAATAAGAAAAGAGGAGTGTGACTGTTACAATGTGTGCTAAACTTCAGAAAGTAGAGAAAATTTTGGACATTTTGCTGCCTTTCTTAAACTGTGTTGTAAATTGTACTGCCACATGTGGCCACAAAATGTAAACCAAACCACAGAAATGACCCAGGCAGAAAGAAACTAGAACAAGAGCATCCTCCCCGCACCGACTTCTGTTCTGAATGCTCAGCCCTGGAGGGTTTGGGCAGTGACACAGGAGCTGGAGAGCTAGTTATATACAGTAAGAGACAAAAGAATTGCAACTGTTTTTTATTAATCCTCAAAGTGGTTTATATTGCTGTAAGCATTTCAGGACTGATTTTCAGCAAGATATTTAACTGTTGGGGAGGGCAGCTGGTTTGGGCTTTTTTTTAAACAACACAAGTTTTGAAAAGGAGCATCAAAGTTGAAAAGCTGAGAGCATTATCTCTTTAATTTGGGTAATTTGTAAGGGAAAGGGTTAGTGCTTAAGTAGGCACACAGCACCCTGTCAAGCAGCAGGTGAGTACTGGTGACACTGAGCATTAGATACTGTCCTACAAATGTATTTTGTGGCAACAAAGGGAAACTTACTGCAAAAGCATGGTTCAAAGACCTAGAAGTAGAGTACTTGAAATACACTGGCTTTAGGCAAGTCCTTTCATGTACATTTAAATTATCTATGGACTCAAGTAGAGTCTCCAGAGGGGGCTTGCAGGTTTCGCAGCCAATGTTCAAGCCCTGTTTTAACATTGTGAACAAGAACTGGAACAGGCCTGAATGTGGGGTTATCAACCGTGTGTAATAAACAATGTCATTACTCCCCACAGCGAGCAGATAGGCCTCCTGCTGCATCCTGGCTCCCCTCTCTACTTAAAAAAGCAATTCAGAGCAGGGGGCTAACCCAGGTGCCAGGAGCCAGCCCCAGGAGATGACTTCTCTCCACTCCTTTCCCTAACCTACTGGTTTAGACACCTATGACTATTCCAGAGTAAAAAACTCACCCATGCTCCGTAGATGAGTCATTTGAGAATTTTCTCTGTACTCAAGTTCAAATTTGTGTTGAGATTATTAATGAAAATTTTACATTACAGCAGTTGCAAGACTGATCTTGGAGGAATTTCATTAATATTTCCCCTTTAACAAAATCCATTATCATCTCTGCTTTAGCTGATCCCTCACTTCCTTTTAATTCCTGTACAATTCTCTGCCTTCAGTAGTTTAACTACTAATTGCCTGGGTAACACTGTGGTAAATTTATTTCTCTAAAATTATTCAAAGACAATGGGTTAACCAGACTTACTGAATTTTGGGGGAGCTGTGTGTTTCATTTTAGCTATTGCAATAAGTAGTTTCTAAGTTCTTGTTTCTGTTGTCCTGAAGTACATTCAGTTGTTCTTTTCTCCAAGAAACTTCACAAACCTTGCAGTTTACTGAGCTCAAACCAATAGCTCTGTAGTGACATGGCACATTTTTGCCCATTCCCTTCACTGAAATTAAGTGCATTCCTATTTTGAGTTTGAAGTTCAGTGTAATACAATATAGGAACCACAGAAAATACTATCCATCTTTTTGAGCATATAGGTTCCATTTGTGCCAATAACTAGGGTCAACCTTAAAGTTACCCTATGCTCTGTGTCAGTCAGAGGCAAGGACCCACATTTCTTAGGTTAATTGTCAGAAACACCAGACAAGAAACATCTTGTAGGTATAGTTTGTTCACCTTGGCAACTCGTTTTAAACTTGATAATTCTCTGTATCTATGTCTTTGTTCAGATAACAACATAAAAGTTCACAAACCATGTATGTTACTGTAAAAGAAAATTTTAGTGGAGGAGAGCTATATTTTGCCAACAGATTTCAGCATGAGAACACTGAAGTCACTTGCTGGGAGAGTGTCAGTGTAACAGTGAAGCATGTTGTTGCACTCCCCACCTCCCTCACGGTTTAGTGACCCATAAAACCTGAAGTCTTTTGCTCTGTCCTTGTTGCCATCCAGATTGCCCTGCCCTGAAGTTCTGCCACACTTGCAGAAATGATGATGTTTATATTCTTCTCTCACCCTAACTCTTCTCCTTTCACTGGCACATCTCTCAGCTTCACAGGGTACAAGGCAGTCAGCACCATCTCCACCAAACATAAAAACCTCGAACTCCAGCCCTTTCTCAAACACCCTTTGCTACTGCATGAAGTACAGAGCAGCCTGAAAAGACCTTGCATCGTAGAAAATAATATAAATGCATTATAGAAAGCCTGCCTTATGAGTGTGGTTAATACACCTTGGATAAAACAAGCATGAATGATAGGTAGGACATGGATGAAGGAGAAGGCTCAGGTAGCCTAGAAAGGACTCTGGCAGTGAAGACAGACCTGCAATGGCAACGTGCTCAGCAAAAGGAAGACTTGGTACAGTTGTGAAAATGATTCCAGGACATGCTACTTCTTTACAAATACCCCACCAGTGCATTAGGAATAAGGACTTTTAAATAATTTGGCTGCATTGTCAATGTTAAAAATCCAGAGATGTTTAAATATGTCAAAATAATGTAAAAAGAAACAGAATTTGTACATTTGTCAAAAAAATAGCTAACAACATGAACAGCTAGGTAGGGACAAAATAAGATGCAGATTGGAACCTAAACTGGCACTTCTTATCTTCTGAGTGCTTGACTTGACAACCTTAAGACTACAGGTTGTGAATGAATAATGTCCTTGGTTTGTTTTAAAAACACTACAGCCACAGATAACACACCAGACAAAAGACTCAGCAGAAGGGTGAAAGGTTGGGTTATCACTTCATTTTACATTTTCATAGACTGTCTTCCTTTTCTTAAAGCATTTGATTATGTTTGAACGCTGAAAAATACCTCAAACATGAATCTACCAACAGCCTCCACTTTTTATTTACCATTTTTTAGGGAGGAATGGGTATAAAGAGGCTTTTTCTGCCTACTTGAAAGCAGAATTTACATAGAGATTAATACACTTGAGACATTCCATGGGACACAAATCTGTTTAATTGGTTTCTCTTGACTGTAATCATTCTATCCAAGATTTTTTTCCCACACTTGAAAAATTAGACAAAAAATCCAGTTTGTAATCATCTTGCTGAACCATGCAGAAGTCCTCTATTAATTTTCTACATTCTTTTCTCATTGGCTGAAAGTGCAGCTTTCTCTTTGAAGTTATAATATGAGCAAAAAGTAAGAATATCTCTACAAAGCAATGACTGATATGAATGGCTGGCTAGACACTGTGCAAACCTCCATCCTGGTAACACCACCAGCTGACTCAGAAGATGCTGGAAGTTTTTAATCTGCTTCATTTTTGCGTCATTTAGTGCAGCATTTTTGCTTGATGGCGAAATTTTGACAGGGCATTACTGTGGCATTGTTTCAATTTAGTTTGTGCACTGATCAAGCTATACTACAGGTTTGGCAGCTACTAAAATATACTTCATTCTCCCATATCCCCAGTGATTTTAAAGCCTTCATAACATTCAGGTCTTATCAGCCTCTGAATTTCATCTTCACAGAAAACTGAAACTTTCCATCCTTTCCTGTTCTTTGCCACTAAACATTCCTTTTTATCATGATTTTCAAGCCTTCATCTTTAGAGCATAGAGGTCAGTGAATTTGTCATCATTACTTCTACAGAGATATTCCTGTGCAACTGAAAACAACTACCAAATACTTCTCAGAGGACACAACACACTAAACCCCTGCTAGAGCATTTCTTTGCAAGATTGTTATTCTATGAAACTTCTTGCATGACATTTATTCATTACAAATTACAATTTACTTCTCTTATCCCATCCCCATAAAGAGTAAAATATTAAAGTAATGTAATGAAGTGGAAAAAAAGAGATGATATACAAGGATCACAAGTTTTAAAAATGAGTTGTTAATCTGTCGATAAAATCAAACATTTGTGGGTATTCCTGTCTGTGGAAAAGATAAATATTTTGTTGTAAATAAAAAGAAGCCAGTTGCAAATTTTGCTTGTCACTGCAAAGGAACAATATATGATGTATTAACCTTTCAGCCCATAAGCATTCGTCTATGTATTGGCTCTAACTAGCACCAGCAAACATCATATTTTGTCAAGAAAAGAAATAATTTTTGCTGAATGCAATGCATGATAAGCCCAGTCAAAGGGAAATTAACCAATTTTTTCTTAGGATTTTTATTAAAGTCAATTAAAAACAAAAAACTTTATAACTGAAATATTCATGAGAGAAATGATAGTCTAACTAGAAAGTATTCATTTGAGATGCATTTTTGCACATTCAGTGATGTTTGTACAGCTGCTTAAACCTATAATTGACATCAGGTCTTCTTCCTGAGTTTCTGAGAGAATCCAGTTCAGGTAAGAAAGATTTTTTTTTCCAGTCTTTCAAGACACAAAACTGCAGAAAAGTGTATTCAAGAGGGATGTTTGAAGTAGCATGCAGGAGCTGAAGCCTGTTAACAAATAATGAAACGAAGGTTTAAATCCCATAAATCTCACTCAGTTTCTTTTAATGTTTATAAACTGTTTACTGAAATAATAGTGTTTCTGTTTAGCAATGAATGCAACAGTGAGATATTTCTTCTTTAGGGGAAAATCTAAAAGGTAATGCTTTTTTCCTAATAAGATTTGTACTTAGTTATGGCATAGCACTGCTGATGTTGAAGGTTTAAAGCTGAGTAACAATGAGATTTTATTAATGTTTAGTGACAGTCTGCCTAGTAGAAAGGGTGGAATTGATGGATAGTCATGCTTTTTTACACCACCTATTCAGTGACTCCATTATCTCTGTGAGAACAGAATAAGGCTGTTAGGCACACATAAAAAGCCCAAGTTTTTCCAGCACCAAAAGGGATCCTACAGTAATTTCATTCTGTACACTCAGTCCTAATTTCTCACATCAGAGGGTTTTTAGGCATAGAAGTAATCGGGTTTGTTGTGTTTTTTAAAGTCAGATTAATTCCCTAATTCCCAATTCACCTAACACGAACAAAGACTTGCGCTGACACAGCACAAAGGAGGGAGGTGCTGCAGGAGGGAAGGAAGAAAAATAAAAGTCAACAGGCACTGAGACATAGCACTTTGTACCATGAAACTACTGCTCAGATCAGGAGCAGCTTAATTTCTCTAGAGTAGGGAATGAGCAGCAGCTGTAATTACTGCTGTAAGTACAAACACTCCCTCACTCCCCTGCCTTGGAGAGGCTGAGCTGCTGCTGGCCATTTAAGACAATTCACAGTTCCCTTGCCAGAGTAAACAGTTATATCCAATAACACCTCTCACTTCTTCTCCCTTTTTAAGAGGAGTTTGTTTTTAACACACATCATTCCAGTGCTCTGGTTTCCATCAGAGCCTTGCAAAGGCAGTGACAGAACTAAATGGATTGCAAACTGTAGAGCAGGCATAGCAAAGCCTCTAGTTAAAAAATGACCTGCAGGCTGGTGTAGCCACAGGCAGTAATGGAGGATGGTGGCTGCTGGGGCAAGTTCTCAAACCAACATTCCCAGCTTTTTTTTCACTTGTGGTCAGGAAATCTTTCCTATTTTGATTTAAATATCCTGTTTTCCAAATTAGGCAGACTTAAGCAGTTCTTACCCACTGGGCTTTACTTGTAAGATTTTCTAAGAGGATTTTTCAAGGACAGACCTGGTTCCACTCCAAGACAAGAAGGAAAATCTGCTGGACAAACAGAAATGTATCCCAAGGGCACACACCTTCTCCAATATGTTTGGTCATATGTCTCCCATAACCTAGTTCAGAGCACTCCTGTTCTCATTTCTTCCTAGCTGACTTAATTTTTATATCTAAGCCTCAACAACACTGATTAAAAGATAGGTAAAATATTATCCTAAAATAAGTAAGATTGCATGAATTTTACTTATTGCACTTCTAAAGCTTGTACCAAAAAAAACCTAATTGCTCTTGACCAAGTGGAAATTTCCACTCATGTCATAGTTTGCTAAAACATATGATCATGTTTGATTTGAGCAAACATTTTTCATGCTCTAGGACTCGAATGAGGCATATTTTCTCCATTTGTATTTGAAAGGCTAATTCATTAGCACATTACGCCTACATCAAAACATTCATCCTCAGAGGTGCTAAAAACTCATCTGTCAGTTTTCTAGAACTTTTAGTTCTATATTATCCTTACCCATATTACAAGAAAATTTTCTTTCATGCCAAAAAATATGTCTGTGTTTAGCTAAATTTTCAGAAACCCAGATATTCTTCTCTCTGTATCTTAACTATGTCTTAATTCTTAAATGGACAGATTTGGATGACCTTTCAGCTTGTAATTCCTCTGATGCCAATGTAGTTACAGTGCCTTGGCACTGATGTGCAAATCTCTTTTCATACACTGGTCAGCACATAAAGGACATAAGGATAATTATTTCAAAAGAGGAAATGTAGACATGGCTGGAGGGGGGCACAGAGGCAACTGCCCACCCAATGCTGATACTTCAGGCTCTGCAAATAATTCTGCTTTCTCTCCAGAAAGCAGTTACATGCTCAGCTCTCAGTTACAACATTCTTTCCTTCTTCCCTTTATCCTCAGATTCCAAAGGGAACAAGAAATATTCCTGAGAGTATTTATATTCTCATTTAACCAATTAAATTCTCTAGTTGATGTGCCATACAGAGACCTACACATACTCACTTAACAGTAAATCAGTAGCAGTATTAAAGCATTTTTCTATAAGGATAGCAAGATCACACACAGTTTCCTAATGAAGAGGATTTTCTAAATACTTTTTTTTTTCTAACCTTGGTTTGCTTTATCACCACTGTAAACTGCAGCAGGCTTTACAAGCCTCAAGGACAGGTGAGCAAGCAGAAAGCAGATGAAAGGCACTTTTTGAACAAGTCACTTCTGGCAGCATGGCAGAGGTTGATGTAGGAGGTAACTCAGAGGCAGAGAAGATAAGAGCTGCTGTGGCTATCCTAGACAGGCTGCAGGACAGGCTGGTACAGCTGCTGTGCTGGCAGCAGGGAGGAAGAAGAAAAGACCAGGAATGCTCCCAATACCCTCAAAATGGCAACTACAGGAAGGAAAAAGGAAATGAACTAGAGGAAAAGAAAGCTGCAGTTGCATTCAAAGTTTTATGGAAGTTTGAGAACAAGAGGTTTTATTTAATATAGTAATAGAGAGACAGCCATTGGGATTTGAAAAGAGGAATTATTTCTCAGTGTCATTAGAAAGAAATATTACTCTGCTTCATTTTGGAAAAATAGAAGGGGTAAGGGATTGAGGGCCTATTTGTGATCTAACACAATTAAGTCTAATAAACAATACCAGAAATATTTCTCCCCCAGTTCAGCATAATTGTAATATATTTAGGTACTGAAAGTATTTATTGAACCTGCCTCTTCCCCTCACTTGCCCTTATATCCACAGAAGACAAAAATCTTTTCTTTCCAATTCTTTCTTAAGTGAGAAAAAGTATTTGCTATTGAAGATGCTACCACCAGTATTGCTTTTCTTTAATCATGGTGAGACATTCAGCTGAACCCTTAACAATTGATTTTCACAGTGTTTACATAAAAGAGGATGTGAATACAATTCATTTCTGTGTGTTGTAAAGACAGAGGGTTTTATTCTGCAAAATGCAGCACATTTCCATATTTATCATTGTAAGCATAGAATTGCTTAAAGGCAGCACATCTTTAATTAATTTTTACTGCAGTGTGAAAAGAATCCTAAATCATTAATCATCTTCCTTTCACTATATACTGAAAGAAAATTTTCCTGTCTTGTTCCATACACACACAGAGGAAATCTTGTTGAGCCTGACATTCCAACACACTAGTTAAAAGTTGAGCCCCTTTCAACCTCTTGACCTAAGCAGATGTACCCAAAAGAGAATAGTCCTCTGGTACTGCTGGGTTAGTTAGAGCTGCCAGTGCCCAGCCAGTAGCTTCTCCCAGAGCCCTAACCAGTTTCCACAGGAAGAGATGCTGGATTGAATTTAAAAGATAATGTTTATTTGCCCACTGACTCTTTCTAGCTTTTATTCACCTTCCCTAACTGGCTAACAATTTTTTACTCAGCCCAATCTTCCTCCTGTCTTCTATTTTGCATTACAAGAGGGGAATAAATAGCTTTCTGTTGGAGAAAGCAGTTGTATTTCTTCCACATATGTATTTTTACCCTATATAAATGTCAGTATATAAGATGTTGCACTTAGTCTCCAGTAGGGTAGCATATATAAATGCACTTTATCATTCAACCTGCTGCCTAAACAAAGCCTGGCAAATCAATTTTTACATGCCAAACATTTTATGAATATTAGCTAACCAGTCATTACTGGCCCCATCCAAAGGATGAAATAATGAAGGAGAGAGAATAAATTATATCTCTCAAATACTTCTATAGCTCAAGGTTCTGAAGACTTTCTCAGGGAACTGGTGAATTTTACAGGGTTTGACAAGTAACTGTTTGCTGGTTAAATTAAAATTTGACCCACACAAGGAATTCAGGATCTCAGGCAGACAGAACTAGATGCATACATTGACATTTCATAGTGCCAAAATATAGCATGTATCATTTTTTTGATCCTTAAAAGAACACCAGTCTTTTTATTAATCTGAAGGACAATCCTCATATTTTCCTCTTTTTTTTTGTTTTTTTGGTTTTTTTTAAAGGTTCCCAGGGTACCAAGCATGTCCTTAAATTGTACTCTTCTTGACAAGCATGAGATATTAAATTACTTTACTATATCTACCTCAGCATGATCAGAGTCAGAAAAGAAGCATCTTTTTGGCCAGTTTATACAAGTGTGGTCTTATGTAGGGAAGGAACTTTATGTCAAGCTTTTGTGCTGATTTTCACAGAATAGCAGAATAAACTGAGTTTGAAGAGACCCTCAAGGATCAACTCCCAGCCCTCACAGCACCATCTCCAAGAGTCACACCATGTGCCCAAGAGTATTTTATACCTAGGGTGAGCAATTTTTACCCATTGCAGACTTACAGGCAATCCAGCTGAGAAGAGTAGCCCACATAATGAGCCATTTGATCCACAATTCCTAGAAGACAACATGGAGAGATTCAGTTTCACATCATAGCCAGCTGAAAATGTTGTTCTGATGATTTTTGACAAGAGAAAATAAATCTCCTTAATGCTAACATATAAATAGTCTTCATTTCTATGTTGCAACTCAGTGCTTAGCTATATTTAAATATTTCCTAATTGCAATTTTTATTAATTCAGCATTTTTCCTTACTTTTCAACCAAATTCAGTATATATATTAGTGCCAACAGATCACACTGGGAAAGAATTTCTGTTTTCAGGTAGCCTTAACACTCTAGCTTTAAAATTGTCTTCTGAACCACAAAGGGAGATTTTACAAAACATCTTTTGAGTAAGTTCACAATAGTCTCTAACACACACACGTTACATTCACATTTAACATTTCAGGGCCAAATATCAGAGGAATTATTTCAGTGGTGATACACAGATTGAGACTACACAACTTTCACCTGGCATGCAGACCCTTGTAGATTTCAACTTTTCTTTCCCATCACTATTAGTATTTGTTGTGTGTCATACCAGCATATTCAGGCAGATAGTTTCTGAAAGTTATTGCTAGGATGAAATGCTACTCTTCTTGATTTCTTAAGAAGAAATGCATCAATGGATATGCAATGACAAGATGAAAAAATATAAAAATTCTCTCCAAGGGGGTGGTGTTTATCATACAGTATTTCTATGCCAGTACTATATATGCAACATTAATTCCTATTTATATATAACTTTCCACAAATACTACTCATTACAAGGTGATGCACCTGTGAAGGCGACTCTTGAAAATAGCATTTATGAGATCTTGGTATGTGAAATGGATTAGAAATATACTTAAGCAGATGATTCTTTCTCCATATGTTATGACTCCTTGATGGCTTTTTTCAAACAAGCATGCTTCTGATTTTGTTTGAAAGTGTAAAATAAAAATTTTTACTTTTTTTCTTTCTCCATGATGGTAGCATTCTTGTTCATATATATATTAATATATGCATGTATAATTGTCTATTCAAAGTACATTTTTTTATCTATTTAGACTATATATAGTTCAAATAGATTGCTGTAAAATTTGTTTTATAACAAATGTATGTGAATAGAATTAGACAAAAGTCATCTCCATTTAGTAGTTAGAGGCAGATCATTGTTTAGTTGCATTTAATTGAGATCAAAACAAGAATAACCACATCATATGGAACCTCAGAGCAGATCAGCTCTATGTCATATAACATAATCCTTTATGTCCAAACTCTGTATCTTAAAGCCTGTACATCACTTAATTAAGTAAAGCATACAAAGTCCTGAAGATGAAAGTTCCAGGAGCTGTCTGAAATTACAGAATACAGCTTTGAAGTGGAATAGAACAAATAAGAGATCATAAACAGGGAAAAAAAATCCACTTAACTAGTGTCACAGAATGGGTCAGCTCAGCAGGAAGTATCATTTGTCTGCGAGACAATTTAAACCCTGCTTGCATTGCTTGTGTTCATGCATTGATGATCTAAAAGATTTCTCTGTGCCTTAGATTTCCATAGCACTTCTTACAAAACTGCCTCAAAACGAAAGAAAAGCATTTTAAAAATGCTAAATATACTTTCATGTTGGAGGCTTAGGAATAACCCATTTAGGTCTGTTGTAGCAAGTGCAGCAACTGGCACAGCAATAGCCTGGGTGTTATTCTCAGCTCTGATATTTTGCCAGTTCTTTTGACTTTTACCCAAGAAAAGTTTAAATCATTTTAATGAATTCCTGAAATCCTTCATGTGGCATGTAATAGCACTGCTTGTTATTTAGCAACATGCAGATTCTGAAATAAATTGGATTTAAAATATGTACAAGTAATAAAAAATAGTTTAATTATTTCTCTTTGCTCTTGCTTTGGTGTGGGTTTTTTTTCAGAAAAACTTTTTTGAATTTCATAAAAAAAAAATGCTCAAAGCTTTTACATGATTTATTATCTACATTATACCAGCATGTAGCATAAAGGATGAGAATAACTTTCTCTTTTCCATCCAGAAACAGAATACGCATAACCATGAGGCAGGTTCAATTCAGCAGAGTAACAAGAATACCAGAACAGTCAAACAACTCTTTTTGTGCATTTTGTGACTTTTAAGCAGTTTGTAGATAAAGATACACTTGATGAAGTATAATCAAACATGACTGAAATCTACTATTTTAAATATTATAGAACATGTAGTTTACTTTTTAATCAGGAGTATTATTTTCCCCCAGCATGAAACATAAACTTAGGGGACTGAAATATAATAACACCTATTACAAGCTGGAGTCAGGGGCAGTGGGGGTGAAGAAGAAAAACAATCCCACCAAGGAAAGAATAACTGAATTTCGAAACAAGAAAATGTATCTTTCTCAACTTCTCTTATGGAATAAGTAGTAAAGGACAGAATATAGAAACTTCAGTTATAGTTTAGAGTTCTTTCAGAAGATTGACACCACAGGAACTAATACAGGTAAAGTGAGGTTCTTTTTAGAAGTTCTCTTCAAACCTAAAAATCAAATCACAAAGGACTTAATTATTTGAGTATGACAGAGGACATGTATTTTTAATCTTGGAGATTTTAATGGGCTAGTCAGTCTGTCTCAGCCCTAGCAAAGTCTCTGAGTTTATGGCAGTCATTTTACATACCAGAAATTCATTCTCTCAATATCAGGTTATTGTCCTTACCTTACGTCTTTTATTCATGTTTGATGGAAGGGAAATTAAACTTGTGGTATTCCAGACTTGAAACACTGACATTGAAAGGGAAGAATGCATGTTTTTACTCCCAAATCATGTCATATTCAGTAAATCAGGGCTTAAATTTCCCATGGTATACCAATAATAAAGAAGAGGCACATGTTTATGGAGAGGGTCCAAGAAGAGTCTCTGAAGAGTCTCTGTCAGCCACCAGACCCAGCATTCTGAGGGGGCATTAATTTTTTTCCAGTAACAACAGGAATGTTGTAGGTGCAGTGTCATGGGAAGGGAGCAAATAGAATACCACAAAATTTATAGAATAATCTCTCTTCCATATCTCCCCTGCCTCTTTTTCTGATTTAAATGGGAGCTATGATGACATGACAAATTTATGAAGGAATATAAGGGAGATACTGGAAAAAGGACTGCTGACCTCATTTCATGGATGACTTGTTTCACAGAAGGAACATTTCTCATTGTCTTAACTCGGGGCACATTAGGTGATTTTGAAATAATCATACAAGAACAAGATAAGGCTGTTTCTGCAAATATGTTGCAGGAAATAACAAAAGGTACCTGAGCTAACAACAATTTTGGAGGTGTAGGAAGGAGCTGCCTGAGGTTTAAAAGCCAACAGTTTCATTAAACACAAAAACAAGCGCTGCAAAGAAAACAATTTTCGAAGTTATTAATTATTTTTATGCTTCATCAGGAAAGAAAAACATGACCCACAAAATTTATTTCTTGCTAAAACTAGCAACATCTGTGATTACTGAATAGATTGATACAAAACAATTGATTATGCAGAATCTGCTCAGACTATGAAGCAGCCTCAGTCTCAACCTAAAAACAGATATAAGGGGCCAGCCATCAGGTCAGCAAGCTTTAACCTGATGACCCTTTGCCCCTGCTTCTCATATCTTGCTCTGAAAACAGAAGTGCTGCTGTTTTAGGAAGGAATATATCTCTTTGATACCACAAGTTGCTTCAGTCTAAGACCTGTGGGAATAAAGTTTTGGAGGGTCTGTGAATAAAGGCTTTAAAGGTAAACGAGAATGAAACAAAAGTGAATTGCTTCTTTATCGTTTTTCTCTTTGTGGAGGGGTTGGAGGAATTCAGTGATAGAAGTCATATTTATGGTTACTCTTTTACAATCGGGATTGGCATTACTGAATATTTGAAATTTTTTCATAAATATTTATTCTGAAAGCATGCTTACATTTCATTGATGTCATGGTCTTGTTCAAAGTCTGAAGGGCTGCACTGGAGGAAGATTAAGGAATTGTTTAGTGCTTAGATGTAGAATTCTAAATAGGAGGTACTTTAATTATTGGTTCATGTTCACCACCAATCTATTCAGCATCTCTAAAAATTGATTCTCTCTTTCCTTTTGTTTTGCAACCAGAAGCAGCTCATTACAGTGTAACTTAAAACACTGCAGCAGGATTGTCTTCAAAGAGCCAGCACCCCAGCCCAGTGACTTCTCTGGCAAGCCTTTTTCAGTTCTTAAATGAATTACAAAAGAGTGAGAAATACAATGTGGCATGCATCCCTGCCCACATTTTTTATAAAACACATTTTTTTCTGATGTCAGATTTACAGGAATTAATAGCAGACATAACATTTCATAACTATGCCATCATATCCGTAAGAATGAAATCCTAATACTTAAATCATTCTATTTGATATTCAGCACTAATTACTTGCCAAAATGTCGATATCAGTTAATGAATTGTGCAAAATGTCAGCTCACTAAACCTAACTGATCTTTAAGATCTAATTCAGCTATGCCCAATTTCAAGTCCAGTGCTGTCACTGGAAGGATACAAAACATATGCTGCTACCCATGTGCTCTCTTACTATTTACTTCTTTCTATTCATTGAACTTGGCATCCTTCTATGACTATTCAGATGTCCATTTCTTTTTCATCCATTGATTGTATCATTTTTTTCACCAGAATATCAATACACAAAACTTAAATCTTACAGAATGTTAATTCCACCTCATCCATATGAAGAAAAATAAACTATTTCCTAAGGGAACTGCACTTCTGCTACACACTCACAAGTGCTTTACTTAACTGCAAGTTGTTCATGCCATTGCAGAAATCTCTGAGTCAAGTTGCAAAGAAAGAAATTTCTCAAGTCCATATAAGAATCGTCTGGACAAAGCCTTGCCTGGGAATATACAATTACACCTCCAGATAGTCAAACACATTTTTTTTAAATTTCCTTCAGCAAGAAATGCATAGTCTAATGATACACCCTTTTTCATACTAAATCTTTTTACTTGCTAATTGGTTGGAGTAAATTATGCATTATATGATATCTTAATATTTATTTTATGCACAGAAGCTGATACTTTTTTGAAATATCATCCCCTGCATAAAAAAATGTTGAAGTGTGCTTAAAGCTACGCACAAACTTAGTCCCTTTAGAGTGAACAAAACTAGTCCCTAGTTAAGATCATACATCTGTTTAAGTACAGTGAGGCATGAAGATCATGTATTTGAAGGAAATTATTTCCATTATTTATTTAGCTATGCTAAAACAAATGGACATAAAAGAATATTATAAAAATCATTATTTTTTTAAGATAATTTTGGACAGCTGTGATAGCTGTACCTTTAACTCCATTATGATGTCTTGTGAATCCCAATCTTTTTTATTAATGCTCCATACTTCATTTTGCAAGCCATGTTTATCACAATGAACAAGAAGATCTGTAAAAGCCTGACTGCTGGAAGCAGTTCTGGTGAATTCTGCAGAGAGGCTTAACGTGTGCAGTTCACCAGGCAGGGCAGATGTAACCGAGCCACATGGTGGAAAGGGCTCTGAATCCTGACAGCCCCTCTGCTCCTCCTGCTTCTGTCAGCAGCAAACAGGACAGGAGCAGCACCACCCTCGCCTCACCTGTGGTGCTGTGAAAGGCAGAACCATGTTCTGTGTTAATGCACAGCTAAGCTACTGCCCCACCCTCAGCACATTGTCACTGCAGCACTGCTGCCTTCGGCCCCGTGCTGGGCTATGGACAGGGGGAGCATTAGAGCCCCCTGTGCATTTGCTGTGGTGAACACCACTAAAGGAAGACGAAAGGTGTTGGTCCAGTTAAGGAGAACATGGGATTTTCTCCTTCATAATCAAAGCCTGAGGCATATGTCCTCAAAGAATACCACTGGGTAATGAATACCTTCCTATCTTTTTTCTGGTCAGATCTCAGCATGCCAAGGTATGCAGACCTTGAGAGGCTGCTGAATCCAAATTCCTCAACTTACTTATGAGGAGTAAGTGCATGGAATGAAGAGAGGTACAGATAATACACAGAAAAGAGAGGTGCAGACAATACACCTTTCTTTATTACCTCCCACTCCTCTCACAGCAAGAATCAGTGATGATGGACCTGTGTCCACTAAATTCTGTGTGTTGCTGAAGCCTTAAACCTATGGGCTACCCTTTACTCACAATTTAATAGAATTCCACATGGCTTGTTGGAGGAATGTTACATAAATACATTTAAGTATTAATAACTTGCCTTTACAGAGGGAAACTCTCATAGATGTTGCCCTTGAGTCTAGAAAGCATTCTGTGATCACTGACTCAAGACAATGAAAAGCAATTCTGCAAACCACAACATGTACAAGGAACAATCTTGAAGGAGATGGGTATTTTTTAAATGAGCAGTGGGCAACACCACTGTTTCTAGTGTATGATGAATAACAGCTTTTGTGCAAAATTTAAAATCACGCAGAGTAAGAAAGTATTTTCCACCTATTAGCCAACACCTTTAAATCTAATTTTGAACAAGCTGCAAAAATTATTAGGTGACAAGTACTTTATCAATGAGTTTTTTGTTTCTGTAACACTGAGCTTGCTGTCTATAAACAACTTAGAATGTTCACTTTTGATTTAAGCAGTGCTAACATTTCTGCATTTACTGCAATAATACTGTGTGAGCCATAACACCGTAAACTAAGCCATAAAAGCAATTTGCTCCCTGTATGATATTGATTTTTAAACAAATTAGTGAAGTTTGTGTTTATTCCATGAAGAAAGCAAAAACAAACGTAGAATTTTTAAAACTACACTTACATCTTTTTCAAAGTTATCTAAATCAGAACACTGGTAATGTGAAAAGTTTTGTGGATACACTCTTAAAGCTCACAGAATAGTTTCACACCTTCACTGAAGTGCTTCAGGAAGGAACATATGACATTCTTAGCAAAAATTAAGGCTTCTAAACATAAATTAACGTGAAAAATTTTGGACAAGTTAGAGCTCAAAGTTGAAAGATAAATACTTTGGTGGTATGCAAACTTCATTAGGAAATAGGATACTTTTTTCCGGTATTATATTTCCATACCTGTTTCACTGGACCTTCTAGAAATCACACACATCTTTATTTTTTCCTGATGTGATTATGGGCCCAGAGTGCCAAACATATTGAGTCAAACACAGTTTGTTTCCTGATTTCCCAAGTCACAGTTAACAGGGAAAGAATATCAGAGAAAATGGAGTTCTGTTATTTTTCTGAGCCTGACTTCTGTGTCTGATACTAAGGACAGGCAGAGACAATTTTTTATGGTGCTGACTTCTCATCTATCACTGATGGAGAAGTAACTGTAAAATGGATTAAGCAGCTTATTCTGAGTGACATAAGAAACAGAAATTCCTTCCAAGAAATTCTTTTTAAGGAAAAAAAAAAAAAAAAAAAAAAAAAAAAAAAAAAAAAAGAGGTTTTCAGATTAGGGCTAACTGAGAAACAGAATCCTTAGTTTGGCAAAGGAAAAAAAAGGAACATTAAAAAAATAAAAAAAACCCAAACAATTAAGCAAACAAAAAAAACTTCACATATGCCTGAAGAGAGAAGAACAAGAACAATGCCAGCATGTAAACACAAAGTGTGCTCAATCCTTGAACAATATATGCTGTGTTGGCCCTACCATAGCAGAAAGCGTAAGTAGGAAAGGCCAGGGGTTTGAGAAGAGAATAAACAAATTTCTTCTCTTCCAAGTAAGAGTAGAATAAACAAATTTTCAGTTTGGAAAGGGATAATGTATCATGTTTTGCAAAATTGTTTCATAAGAAATAGTTACAGCACTATATATTATCCTGATCATTGAACCATAAATAGCATAAAGATAGTGAATAGGAAATTACAGTGGCAGTTTATAGATATTAATGATAACAATTAGCAGTAACAATTAACAATATATAATAATTACATATATTACATATATAATTACATATATATACATACTATATATATATATTACAATACAGCATAGCAATTGTAGGAAATTTTTAAAATTATTATTACTACAATATTATTCAATTGTGGGACAGTGCCACATAATCCTATGAGAGCAAATTCTAAAAAGAACAGGAAAAATTCACAGGAGACAGGGCCATCAATGGCTAGTCAACATTGTACTTTTTAACCCAATATTGCCTTAAAAAATTCTATTTGCTTGTAATAAAGTGGGAGAGAAAACCTGGGAAAGCTTTTGTCTTCCTTGGATTTTTAAAAATTTTTTGCTGTGTATCCAGTATTTGTCATCAGAGACATCATGCTGGTCTAGGTGGATATTCAGTTTGGCAGGATGGCAGTATTTGTTCTCTAGGTCATGTAATCAGCCCTGTATCATTAAATTTGTAGATGCATATGAAAAAAGAAGAGCAACTTGAGAAATTTATGAAAATCTTAGGTTGACATTTAATCTTAAATGTTGGAATTACAACCTTTTCAAAATTATTTTGTGCAGGTTCAAGGGATTTATACACAGCAGTAATCATGGAATCACAGAATGGTTTGGGTTGGAAGCAACCCTGAAGACCATCTAGTTCTAATCCCTTTATCATGGGAAGAGACACCTTCCAAAAACCAGGTTGGTCAGAGCTCCATCCAGCATGGGCTCAAACACCCACAGGGATGGAGCATCCACATCTTGGGGCAGCCTGTTCCAGTGCCAACTAGTGCAAGGGATTTATACACAGACAATGGTAAAGAGATTCAACCACTTATAGCACATAAAAGGTATTTTCAATTCCTTCTGAAAATAGGCTATTTCCTCTATAATATTTTAAAGTGTTTGTTTTTGGTTTGTTTTTTTTTTTTTGTAATAGGAAGAAAAAAGTAAATATCAGGGTATATATTATCCAGCAGGTTCTTGGATTTTGTTTGTAATAATAGAATAAAAGCCATTTAATCAAGTGTCAGTCTTCAGAGGTTTAATTCTATGATCTTGTTGATCAGGATAACACATAAAGTAGTTTTGTTGCCCAGAAGCCAAGGTGTGATGTCTCCAGTGTAGGTGGGATCAGGTTTTCACCTCTGATATCAAGGAAGTCGATAATGCTCTTCTTTGGAGAGACAATCCTTTAATACATAAAGATGATATGATAAGTAAGTTGACTTAAGTGCTCTGCTATGTAAGGAGTATCTCGGATGTAATCAGTTTGAAGTTTTATTCTCACATCATATTTACTGCTGAAGTCTTTTCTTAGAGCCCTTGACAGTTCCTGTTAATATTGTTGAACTCAAATTACAGACTCACTCCTTTTAGAAATTTAGGTACAGAAATGTAAAATTATATTAACTCAAGCAATCAAAAGTTTATTTTAATTGGTTATATAATATTACTCTCTTTTATGAGAAATTTGGACATGGAAATTTCTGAGGAACTTACTCTAAGCAATCATCATCTTCTACTGATTTTATTTACATATATTGGTGGGATCATTTTACAGTGATGTCTCTGCTCCTCTTTCTTACCCTCCCAGCTCTGTTGTGATCCTCCCCACAGAAAACACCTGCATTTCCTTGACTCCTGAAGCTCTAGTTCCTTTACCTAGCTCTACCTACCATGAAGTTATTGAAAGCCTGGCCTAATTGCTTCCTGCTGCCAGCTGCACAGCAGGTGCTGGTATTCAGTGCTCCTGCAGTCAGAGCTCTCTCTGTATGGTACCCAAACAGCAGCATATTTCCAGAAGCATCTCCTCTGCTGCTTGGGAATCTTGTACAAAATTATATTGCAGTGCCCCAAGCTGCCCCCAGCACTGAGGTGAGGCTGCCCCAGCTCAGAGCAGAGCAGGACAATCCCCTCCCTTGCCCAGCTGGAGATGCTGTGACTGATGCCCCCAGGACAGGGCTGGCCCTCTGGCTGCCAGAAGAAACACCTTGGCAGGAGAATTACCTTGTGGTCTGAGAGCAAGGGAGAGTAAAAAGACCAGGCAACAAATTCATCCTATGTTACCTGATTGTTTTGCTGCATTTACATTAGTAGACTTTTCACCAAAAAAATGAAAGTCTTGGTATCTGAGAAGAATAAGGAGTTGCTCCCCTTAGATTCCATCTGAACATGCTCAGCAGGTTCCTAGGACTCTTGTCAGCTTTGGGGACCTCAGAAGCAGAATGGCCTGACATTTTGCAGTCCTGAGAGCTGTGTTAAAATCCTAGACAGAATTTTGACAGAAAGGATTTTGACAGAATCCTTTTGACAGGAAAGGATTTAAAATCTGTCTTGTCTTTGGACCATTGTTACCTTGTTAAAATAAGGTGGTGTTGTTTCAAAGAACTCTAATTGCAAATTATTTTTTACACTGTTGTTTGATTACCCACTGCATGTTCTTTAATAAGCACCAAGGTCAGTCATTTCCACAAACAATCTCCTACCCAGACCATCTTTCTCAAAATCATTGCAAACAGGAGAAGTTGATAATGTCACAACCTCTCTATTCTCTATGAAATATTTAATGCAGATTACTCTAATCAGGCTTCTGACCTTCATTAAATTACTCAAAATTGATTAAGTATTTTTGATAAAGGTACAAATAGTTACCATAGGATCTTTATTTTTTCCTAAGTCTACACTACATCAGCAAAAAATATCCTTTAAATTAATTACCACATCTAAACCCAAAACAACACTCTCTCAGAATTTAATTCTGGAAAAATGCAAAATCTCATTATTGCAGTCTACTTGACATGCTCATTCAAATTTGTGCTTCCCTAATTCAATTGGACTCATTCATAAAAACTCAGAAGAAGAATTATACAATGACAAATCAGATCTAACATAGTTTAAAGGCTTCATCTTTTCTTATTTAAAATTGTATTTCTGAAATTTGGTTGAGGTAGATCCCAGAAAAAGAATCTCAGTGGCACACCTTGAAAATGCTACAGAATTAATAATGGTGAAAATAAGTAATGCAAAAATGCAAGGTTATGCACTTAGGAATTTACATTACTTACATGACATGAATTTATGCTGTGCATGAAAATGTCCGAGATGCAAATGAAAGAGGGGAGACAAATTTGACATGACTATCAGTTATCAGTTTTAAAATGTGCCCACATGAAAAGGCAAAGCCATTTTAGAAAGGTGGAATGTGAAGTATTTGTGGGAAGTATTCATGACATTGACACAAAACAATTGCAAAATTTTCTTTTAATTACTCCATCACAATTCTATTCATTCATTGTCAAGAGCAATTACTCTCTATCTGCAGCAAATAGATGGGGAAGCAGGTCATAAGTTTGGACAGTGTTTTGCTGAGAAGACTGAAGGAACACTTGACTTCCTGACTCTCTTGGAAGAGAAGCCAAGAGGAGATATGTTTGCTCTATGTAAACACATCACAAAGTTAAATATTAGAGACAGAAGGGCTGTCTAAACTAACAGGCAAAGTCTCAAAAAGACAAAAAATAATGGCCAAGGAATACACCCAGAAAAAGTATTACTGAAAGTGCTTACCTGTTAGATGAGATAGTTTCTGGAACACTTTTCAAACAGCAATAGAGAAACAGAAGCAAAAAAAGAAAAAAATTTCATTCAGTAGAATTAACCAAGCTGTCTATGGGACCTGGTTGTTTGCAAGACTATTATAAGTGTACAATATGTCTCAACAAATGTCTGTGCTATGTACAGACTATTAGACCCAGTAGACATAGAGGATTCATGCATGTGGCATGTGTGACAACATTTCATGAGCTGGGAGGCAGGCAGGGAGTGTCCCTCCTTGGATACTGGCCATACATTCCCAGGAGAGCTCCACTGCTATCAGGCTCTGTGTGGCAGTGGGTGAGCAGGGCACAGGAATGTTCTTTGTGTCTGCATTTTGCAGGCTGTTGCACCCTGCTCAGAACCACTCTGCAGCTCTGGAGTCATACAGGTCAGCCAGGAAAAGTCTTAGGTCTTAGATCAATGATCCTTAGGGGTCCTTTCCAAACAAATATATTCTCTCATTCCAATGTGAATAATTGGTACACAAAGCAAGACTCTCCCATCTTTTTCTTCTGCTCTGCACTTCTAATAAAGCCATAGGCAAACATATTGCAGTCCAGAAAGATTTTCTAGTGAATATTTAAATACCTGCAAGACTAGATAGAGTTACACAGCAATTTTAGGTATCTACTTTTAAACTTAATTTTTAAAAGTGATACTATGCAGTGCAAAAAAAGGACCTTTGCACATTAATGAGTCTGTCTTTCGGATGAAGCATAGTCAAGCTAACTAAACCTGATTCTAAAAGGCAGAGTGCTGGAATTTAAGCTAATTTAAATAACATTTGCTTCAATGACTCTAAGGCACCACATATTTTATACAGAAAGATTTTCAGTATGATAAATGCAGTTTTGCACATATTTTTCTGACCTATTCAGATTATTGCCTTGTATGTTGACAAGATACAGCAGTATATTGTGCTGTCATATTTTCGAGTTATTAAGTATTTTGGTATTTCTTTTTAAAAAATTAATTCTGTGAACATGTTTCAATTAGAGAGAAGGGTTAATTGGCTTATGTTCACTGAAATGTTTAACAAAAAGCCATATGACCTTATTGCAAAATGAAAACATCTTTTTTGGAAACCTCATTCTGGTGCCTTAAGGATTGTCATTATGTTGAACATTCAGTGGCAAATGTGTCTCACTGGAAGTGAGTGAGAAAGAAAGGCTATAAAGTCAATATACTGTCAAGCCAAATATCTTCCCAAAGCAAGATGGGTTGCCAATTCCTCCTAAAGAAGTCTCAAAGGGAATTAAATTATATTCTTCACTGCCTAAAAGTCCCTAAACACAGGTTAGAGCAGTTTTTTTAAGATGCTGTGCTTTCAACTCTATGAAGCAAGTACATCTAAAAGAGCACCTTGCTATGCTTGCAGCTGCCTCATTCTCATCAAGTCCACACAGTGAGCACTGACTACTGACCGAGGTGGAAAAGTTCACAATAAACTATTGAGCAGCTTTATACAACATGCATTAAAATCAACAGAGAATTTCCCATTCACTTCCATAAACACTGATTTGGATCTTATAGTAATAAGGGAAAAGGAAATAGGATCTTACAGGATATTAAGAGGGTTTCGTGTTGTGAGGTGTGGGCTTTTTGCCCCTCAGTAGAAGATTGCAACATCTCTTTATAAGGCCATTATAGTGGAGACAAAAAAATACACAATAAAAATTTCAAACATATAAAAGGCTAATTTAATTCCCAGTCAAGCCTGAAGAAATTAAGCTCTCCCTTAAACACTCCTCTGTTTCCATTTATTTGTAAGGATGTAAGAATAGCTCCTTGAATGCAAGTAAAATACAATTTTGTTATTCACATTGTTGCTTCAAAACAGGATAAACTATACCTGTATTGTTTCTTTGGCATGAAGTTATTCTGCCAAGTAGTGGCTGTCACAAGACCTTGGCTCTAAGCAGCTGGAGATCCTTTTCAATTTACCAACCACACTGACCTGAGCACTAACTACTAACCTCCAGGACGACTAAATACCTTGTCTGACCTTCCTTTAGTTGTCTCTTTTTCCCCATTAACAAATACTGAGTGAAATAAAACAAACAAACAAACAAAACAATGCAACAACAACAACAAAAAGAAAAACCTGCAAACTTCATCAGAGAAAGGAATGAAAGGTATCTTTGTTTCAGGAAAACTGAAGAAATCTCTTCACATGGAACAGAGTACCTTTGACCATTTTTCTACACTCCAGTGCAAATATCCAGCAGCCACTTTTCCATTTTCAGCATCACTGCCACATGCCCAAGTACTATCATTAGTCATGCAGACTCAGAGTGTTGAAATACTGGCAGTACATTACGAAAATAATTCTTAATTTAACTTAGTGGCTTAATCTCCAGGCAGCAGCAATGTTGGGCAAAATTCACCCTCTCTTCCATTCTGTCCATATCTGCAAGAGGATAAGTCAAATGAAAAGATCATTACTAACTCCACTGATAGTACTTTCACTTGGTGCACTGCCCAAACCTTGTGCTGTTTCTCTTCTTTTTGGAAGATTTTAAAGACCATGGCAGCTTAGAATCACTGGGGACAGGACAAGACTTAAAAGGCTGGGCAGGGATACAGAGGAAGCACATGAAGCAGAACAAGCTTTCTCTATTGCTTGCTCTGAGAGGAGCTTGCTCTGAGAGCTCTTGTCCATTTAAGTGGTATCTGTTTAGTTCAGTAGCTAATTACAAGATAATAGAACAGCCTGATGGCATATTCAGCCCTATTTTGCCAAGTTTGTACGTTCTGGAATTAAAGCTGTGCTATTTAAGTAAGGTTAAAATAGACAACTGTTGAGATATTAACCATGTTAAAGGTGATCACACATTGATCAAAACCAAATGCTTAGCAACTTGCTGAACAGCTAATGGTTTTCAGATATTCCTTACATATAAGCCTGAGTTTTCAAAAAAATCTCTTTTCTGTTTCATTTCACTCAAATTTTACTAAAGAGTTTTGCAGTGTGAAGAATTCTATCACTAGAAATTATTAAATAGAAACATCACAAACTTCTGGGCAATACAAAGATGTTACAATATAAAGCAAAACAATTGAGACAAAGATAAGGATCAGCCAAACGAGACAAGTTCTTTCAGGCAATTTCTTCAGAACAATGCTTCTAAACAATACTTCTCAAATTTTACAAGCTAAAGATAACTTGTAGAATAAATTGTTCAATATTTTTAATTAAAATTCATTTTTCCTTATGTATTCTTAGCTGTAGAGTAGATGAGCCAGTGATGCTATTGCTAAGTGCAATTAAGGCCTCTCAGACAATCACAGTGCTTACATTTCTTATGTCTTGGTTTTGTAACTCTTCAGTAATTAATTTCTTGTAAAACAGATCTTTTGGACATACAAACAGCACAAGGTCTTCCCTTCTGAGCCACTCATAGTCACAGATGTGTTACACAGGAAGAAATTCAGGTTTATAGGAGCTGCTTATCACTTGTAGAAAGATCAAGGATGGATATCTTTCTGAAACCAAATACATTTCAAGCAGTATGCAAAAGATCTTTTTTTGACCCAAGGGCCATTTCAGGTTGGAGATGAACCTGATAATAATCACATATTTCTTAGGTATTATTCTGCTTGTTTACATAACATTTCAATGTTTGCTGGCACTGTATTCTCAAATGCTTTTCTCTCCACTTCTGTGCCTTTTTTTCTAGGAGACAGACACATTCACTCTTACCAATCAACATCACAACAGTATATCCATTTAAGAAATGCTCTGAAATTGCCTCTGTACTGGGAATTCCCACCTTTTCAGTGAGACTATTGTTTCACCTTTCAATTTTCATAGATAGTTTAGCTATACACATGAATATTTATCAGCAATGACTATCAGATTGACTAGATTTCACACAATTCATAAACTCACAAGTCTCTCTCCACACAAGAAAAGATTTATTTCAATCACACAACACACTTGAAAACATTGCAAAGACAGTGGCTGGATTTTGTTGCCCTTAGGCAACTTTGCTGGCATTTAATTACATATTCTCATTGGGTGAATCTTAAAAAGGCTCAGCATACAGCTAGCAGCCCTGGAGCAGAGAGAGACATATTTTTAAATCTTTCCAATATTAAGTATTTTGAAGGAATTATTCCTTATGTAATGCAGACAGACAGAAGGTACTGTCTAAATCTGCA
Organism: Erithacus rubecula; assembly: GCF_903797595.1. Lineage (NCBI taxonomy): Eukaryota > Metazoa > Chordata > Aves > Passeriformes > Muscicapidae > Erithacus > Erithacus rubecula. Next base: position 17,377,531 of record NC_136687.1, on the reverse strand, counting down.
GAGAGGCCTCCCAGGACCTTAGAACTTGGCAGCTCCCATGCTATCCTGCTCTCAGGAGATTCTCCTTGCCTACTAAAACCCTGTGCCTGATTAAGGCAGAGAGTGTTCTGAGCACAGTGGGTACAGTTGGTTCTTCCTGAACTGAGTTTTCCCCTTCCAAAAGTACCACTAAAATAAACAATACATTTTCAACCACACATGGAAAACTTAAAGTTGTATTGATTCTATCTTGAGTATTGCACGTGAAACATATTGCTGTAGGTCTACAGGCACTGGGAGAGAATGCAATTAGTTGCTTCACCTCACTTGTGCGTAATTGTGCAATACAAATCATTTAAGTGCCAACAAAAAAGCTTTTGTTTCTCTTTGTATGTGATTTCCTGACTGTTGCACAGCATAACTGACACGAACCAACCAGAGACACAAAGTGGAGGACACAGCATGTGATTTTTGTGCTGTTGTTCCCAGCTGTCTATTTGCAGTTTTCATTTGCACTGATGCTTACGACTAAAGCAGACACTTGTGCTTGAAGCAGCATTTTTATGGACTCCATCTATGAACCAGAAATCATGCAGAGTTTTTATGCAGAAGATAATTCTTAGCCTATAGCTAGGAATGGTCATACTAATGTGCACACTCCTAAACATATACTGTTTGTCAATGGCAAGTGAAAGAAATATTAAATGAACTGATTTGTGCTCTAAATGATTAATTTCTTGCTTGATGGAACACTGTGATTGTAGGGCCAAATGCAGAAGATGTTTTTTATCTTTTTCAGTTTCCTTCAGGCCACTTCAGCTTTATTTACTAGGTTTATTAACAACCATGCGGTTTCTTCTCAAAGCATTGTTTAAATGATCACAAGACTAGTGAATTATAGCAGGTGCTGTGAGGAGAACAACAGTTAAGAATAAGCAGACTTCAGGAGTTACCCAGCAACATAAAGACTAGTAAAACATATATGTGAATTTCTTTTTATGCTATCTGTGCAGGATGCTAAAATTATTAGGTTTAATTAAAACCACCTTAGCATTTCCTGCAGAGGCATCTTTGTGTACAAGGGGCTCAGTAGGAAAGCACATTGAAGAGCTTTGCTGTCCTCAGTCACAATGACAATTTTCTTCTAGTGCCCCATAGCATACAGCTTATCCAGGCCCTGTGGTTCTGGAATAACCACTTTGGAGATCTGCAGTAAAATTGGATCAGTAACTGATTTGGGACAAAATAATTCAGCATTTTTCCTATTCCAATAAAAAGCATTCAGTTGTGTGATTTTGAAACAGTGCAGGGTAGGAATCAGAAAGTCTTTAACTGTGCTCCTGAAACCCCTGTATCCAAGATCTACAATTTAATCATCCCCTCTGTAAAGCAGCCTTGAGAAATCAAAGGAAATCACCCTGCTAACAGCCAAGAAGCATTATTTCAAATTGGAACAACTTCAGTAAATGGATAAATACAAATCTTTCTTTTTTTTCTGATAAAAATACTTTTTTCAGAGTAGAAATCTTGCCAGTGTTGCTTTATAAACTATTATCTTCTGCCAATAGTTACATGGTGGTTTTGTGTTGTTGGGTTTTTATTTTTTCTTGTTTTCTTTTATTCTTATTGAATATAACAAATGAGATCTATCACATTTAACTTCATCTAGATATTCCTGTACTTTCCCTGTCCTTCATAATATTTGAACCCTACTGTCTGTATTCAGCTGTATATGATTGAAGATAATTATGTTCCTTCAAGTATTGTGAAAATCAGCAGTTAGAGGGAAGGGTAGGGCATAAATTGCTGTCCTGCTGAGAGAAAGACAAACAGATTTCTGCCCGTGTACACTCCATTTGGCAGCAGCTTTCTAGTGAGTCAGCAAGTGCACCCTTGCTGGCTGATGAGTACACAGATAGTTCCAGTCTAGGTATAGCATTGCTGTCTCTTGCTGGTAAGGGATGTCATGGATGACATGAAAGAGAACTCAGATGGAAAAGGTGAGAGACAAAAAATACAAATTATAAGGGAAAAAAAAGACTCATAAATTCTGTTTTTTACAGTGTGGCAAATAATCTGGGACCATATGAATTACATCTTGCAAGTATGTCTCATAGAAGCATATATTTTCTAGAAGATTAATTATTTGGCAAGGTGCAAGTTATGTGGCAGAAATGTTAGCATTAGGAAGATTTAAACTTTTCAGCCATGGCAAAGTTACATTGTAGAATATGATTAAGTCAGATGCATTGTCCTGCTTCTCCTGCTTTTTTGCCTTTTTTCCTGACTTGGAAAGTTCTGCTCTTTGCTCGGCTGCTGCTGCATTTTTATTCTCTCAGACATTCAGTAGGTCACAAGGGTATCATTCTGACTGAGATGTGGTCAGAGAGAATAAGAAAAATCGATTTTGGAAAACCTCTGTTAGAACTCTTTCATGAACATTTTGTTATATCCATTGTGAACTTTTAAAAGACTGAACCTGTGAATTTGCTATTGCCATGTCTTTGTATGATTTTTGTAGCCTTATAAGCTGAGAAAGAGCAGCACAGCATAGAAAACACCCTGGTCTTCATGTGCACTGGGACAGATTCCCTTTTGTATTAGAGTGTAATTTAATATTCTGTGCACAGGCATGCAGAATTTCTTGCTGGGCACTGAATTATGCAGAGAACTGTAGATCTGCAAACAGGAAGCTAAGCTTAGAAAAGATAATGTATTAAAAGCACTGGTGAAAAGCTGTTCTGCTTTCTATGTTCTTTAACTCCCCCTAAAAGTCCTCTGTCCTTTACTAAATCTACAGGAAGATATTTGGCACTGATGTGTTGAAAGGTAAAGCTTTTTCAAAGACTTGAAAACTACTGCCCTATCTGTCTGCCAAGCTTTTATATGGTTCCCTTCACCATAACACCTTGGAATTTCCACTGATCGGATCTCTGAAAAATCAATGCAGAAGATGAATTAAGCATATCTGAGTGTTTGTGTGAGACTAAAAACCTTTTGATTCACAATCTCAGCAGTGTTTTTTAGTTTTTTTCAACAGTATTGGGGGGAGGGAGAGGGAAGTGAGGACTTGTGATTAGATAAACTCCTTTTAATTTTTTCTTTCTGTCTTAGCCAGATGGAAGCACATGGACAATTGGTTTACAGAGATCTTTATCCTCTCTCCTTCATTAGCACCACAGGGAAGTTTCTATAGTGGCTAATGCACTTACTGACATGGTTTCAACAATTTAATCACCCAGAAGCCTCTCTGTAAGGTCAATGTTCTCTACATTTGTTCCAACTCATTTACTGAGTGGAAAGGTGAACTTTTTCATTCCAGGTATGTCATTATGGAAATCATGTTAATGAATCAAGACACTGGAGGGCATATGTATCTCTGTTAGCACAAGATTAATGGAGACTTCATCAAGCAGGATTCAGTCTCAGATTCTTCTGGTAAATCCAGGTCTGAAGTCTAATTGTCCATTAGTAGTCTGGATTTATACTGGCATAGCAGCTTCCATCTCAGAGAAACTCAAAACATTTTGCAAACATCAATACAGCACACCCAAAGAACAATTCTTCTATTACTGAAACACAATAACCTGAGGGCACAAAGAAGTTGTAGCACACAGCATAGTAAACTGGGATGGATGTCAGCACACACGTACTTCAAATCCTGCTCCTGAAAGAAAAAGCTTTTGCTCAATGAATGGCAAGCAATTTTTTTTTTTATGTTTAAAGATCATATGCATATACTGTTTACTCTCTATTTGGGTTTAAGCTAACTGGTATAGAATCTCAATTATTTATGACAGTAGAGTGAACTGAACAACAAAGTTCTCATGTTGTCAAAGAGCAAATATTCACTTAATATTCCCTAAAATTCCCTTAAAAAAGAGTAAAAAACAGTAATCTAGAATTAGTGGGAAGGAGCATTACTAATTATTCCCCCAGTACATATGAGAACACTAGTTGTTCTTTCATGATTCAAATGCCTAAAAAAGAGAAAGGGAAGTGCAGGTGCACTGAATACAGAATTTTTTTTATAGTTGAAGAGGATGAATAATTTCTTTACTTTCAAAGTAGCTTCAGGTCATAATGTGATTTGGGGCTCTATAACCAGCTCTGTTTTAGAGAACAAATTAAATATAACTACAATTATATATTCTGAAGAAACATGTTTCTCTAGTATAACATAATCTTACTTTCTAATTGTAGAATTCAACACTGTGCTATTTGGAATAAATCTTGATTCTTCAAATTGCTTTACCACTATATCATAGAAATTAATAAAATCAGACTGACACCTGTTGAGAAAAAAAAACACATATTGTTGACTGTTTAATTTTATTTTTTCAGCAATAGACATTAAATCAGTTTTGAAAGCTTTCTATATTCAGAAATTCCACTACTTTTTTTTCCTTTTATTTTTAGTTTAAAAGCTTTGATCACAGAAAATATTTATTTTTCCTATTTTCTGCAGTTTCAAATAATGAAAAATAATCAGACAGATCAATATAAAGATGTAGGCAAGATCCAAAGGGCAGCCCAGATTTCACACTCTCTCTTGATGTGATTATGTATGACTGTAACACTGTCTTTGGAGGGAGAACAAATATTTTGATATTTTCATGTAGTACAACATTATACCAGATACTGAAAGAAATAAGCAGCCTCTTCTAATAATAATTGTTGTATCAATGTTTAAATATCTAACTGTTATAATAGAGGTTAACAATAAAGTGACTCAATTTCTCTGCTCCTGACAGAAACCTGAATATATGATAACTCTCAGAAAGGGAAAAGATAAGGTTTATACCTTGTTCTGCCTTATAAGCCTACCTCTGTCCTCTGGAATCAGTGACAAATACTTGGATTATACTCTATGCCTATTCCAGGACTACCCTAAAAATGCCAGGAGGACTGTTTGCCATTTTAGGATGTACAGTAATTTTCCACAGAACTGTCTTCTCTTATTCCTTTTACAGGAATTGAACCTGCTTTTCTCTGTAGTAGCAGTGATTTACTGACTGGTGAAGAATATATATTTTTGCCAAGACTCAGGATGAACCAGGTCTCTGCATCTTAGCAATCATAGGTCCATTGTTCCTGTGCTGAGTTATGGGGATCATGCACATACAGAAGTAGAATAATATATTCTTGCCAGAAGGACACAAGTAATCCAGTTGGCTGCACATAGAGCAGTAAAATGAAAAGAGAGAATTCTAGGGTGAATGTCAATAAAAGCTTAAATATAACTAGTCTGACAGATTTGTATAGAAGAAGTGAGTTTGTTTGAAGTACAGCAATGAGTACACTCATATTCAATGCTTTGTCTTGGTGTACATAATACAGGAAAAACACAGTTGGGATGGGCTCCTCCCTCTTGTATATGACACAGGCTCCAGGATACATAACAACCAGATTTCACTAGACACAATGGGTTTGCACAAGCATTCTTAAGCACTTATTTTCTCTCCAGTCTGAATCTTTTCAGATGTCAGGCAGCCCATACAGAGAGTTTTTCAGAGATGGAGGTACTGGAGCCAGAGGAAGAACCACCTCTTTGGGTTTTACCCTAGACTTGTTCATCATACTTTGGAACATGGTTGTGGAAACCAACAGAGAGCAAAGCCTCATTTCCACTGAAACTCTGCAGTAACATGTCAAGTACCCATGTGCTGGGAACTATGTTAATTGACTTTGTGTTCATTGATACAATTAACTCGTTTTCATTGCTGATAGGGCAGTTTCCCCTCTCACAGCTGTAATCTCCTGAGAACCATCTCTGTGGCTGTAATGGATTTGTACTTCTTGGATAAGAAAAGTGGTGCAAAAACAATTCAAAATTTTCTTCCTACATCTTGTTCAGCCTCCTGCCTTTCAGAGTGATATCCATGACTGGGGAAAAGTCCAGGAACAGCATCAGCATACATTAATTATAATTCTCAAAAATACCATTTCAAATCTTCAAGCTTGTGGCTCATAATGTGCTAGAGGTGTTCTCCATACATTTAGTAATCCCCACCCGGGATCTTTATACAATTTTTCCAATCTCTCTTACTCCTAAGAAGTATTTAGTAGCTACAATACAACACAGCAAAGATTATTATAGCTTAATGAGCTTATTTTTACAAAAAAGGAAATTGCACCTGTCAGTTAAGAAGGCCTCTTGCTCCCAGCTCTACATCATATCTTTCAGTAATCCAGATCTTGAATTCTCTGAAGTTATGATAGAGAGGCAATGGTGAAGGGTGCAAGAATAGAGACAGGATGTCTTTCCTCTGCATCTGTCAGCACACCTAGAGGTAAAACTCAAAAAAATTATTTTATATTTAAATGCAGAGAAGGAGAATGAACTAGTGAGTACTGTATCACCTTTACTATGTTTCTTGATCATTTTTAGGAGGGAAGGTGATATTAGAAAAATATCTGCCTGCACTGCTTTAGAACTCATCTCTTCTGTTTAAATATGAGTCATAAATTATCATCTTCTATTCTGCTCTATGCTTTGCATTTGTGAAAATAATGATCATTCATTTTTTTATTGGTCCTCTGTACAGATTTTATTCACTGCAAGATAAAGTAACTCTCAGTTGTGCATTGGGGTGATAATTGAAGTAGATTGTGTGTGATTTGCTAGATATGACAGAGGTAACCTTCAAATCACTCTCTTTTATGATAGATACAACAAACACATGCTGCATTTGCTAGGGGTTATAAAAGAGTACCCTTCCCACCTTGCCAATAGGGAGCTCACAGACCAAAGTATTATTAATGCCCACCTCACTGCCTACTGTTACAGATTATCAAAAAATGCAGAGGTGCATGGCTTATTGAATGAAACAAAGCCCTACAATGATGGGAAGAGACAGGAACTGTGCCTGCAAATATAAACTGAAAAAGAGGAGCCTGGTTTAGACAAAGACTGCTGTATCCATGCTACAAGTAAGGCAGTAATTTACAGATGGGTACCTCCTTGGACTCAGGTGTTTAATAAGCTTGAAAAGCACTGCATAAGGAAAAACCTCTGACTGACATCCAGGGGACTTACATCTGCTTTGTACAGACAGAGAGGTGATACTGCAAAAGACTCAATACAAAAATGCTTGGATCTGCATGAGGTGCTCAGATTCAGGGATAATGTACAAGCAAGAACTCTGGACATCATCGTCAAAAGAAAATCTAGTTTGTGGGCTAGAATTAGAGTTCTATATATGAGACAGCAATTGGGGCAAGGAGGAGGAAGGAAGAGAAAAGAGGAGGCAGGAGTGACACCTTATTATCCAGGATAACTTCAATTCATTTTGCTCAGGGAATAAGAAATATATCATACGATGGAGTGAGAAATTTTGCAGGGGACCTTTCAAGGGTTTTGTGGCAGAATAAAGCCACAAACTGTGAGTGTTGGGTCTTTTTTTTCCCCTTTACAGTAAATCAGTATAGTTCTTGCTAAGAAATGTACAGGCTTACTGCAACAGTATTTGTTCTATAGCAATTACTCCATGGATTTACAGCATATGATTGAGTGCAACAGCATGAAAGGAGTAAGATTGAGCCTGTATTAAACACAGTGAATGTATGAGGAGGATTTCTTTGTTTTTTTATCTTATAAAGGAAATGTTTCTAATGTCAGCAATTTATCAATTTGCAACTCTCACCTGCTTGCTTTCTTCTTTTGTTTCAATTCAAAACATCTGTATGAAAACTTATGCAAGGAGTTGTACACTGAAGAGAATTAATTGCTTCAAAAATCATCATCAAGATTTTTTTTCTCCTGAACCTAAGTCCTACTGCTTTTTTAATACATATTTAACAAAATTTTACTAAATCAGTGGGTAAATCTCAAACACATAGAGAAATCTTAAAATAACCATGGGAGTTATTCAGTAAATATTTTATAACAGATACCAGATATGTATTTATACATTTTAAGTTTAGTTATTTTATCATATTATACCTATTTCCATGTTTTATATAAAGCAGCAACTGTTATGAATCAAATGGAATAAGATTGCCACATCTCCAGACTATTTATTTCCCTCTTGACAGTGGTAACAAAAAGTTTTTTATGAGAACTTTGAAGAAAAATATGGTCAGGAATTTGCTCCAGTAGCCTCCAGGAATCTCTGTACACTTCAATATATACGCTAACAACCTCTTGTAGCATCATATCTCCAAAAATGTAAGATTCCACACATGTTTTTTTTAGTTTCCATAAGTAGTTAGCGTTGATTTGAGAAGGAGATACAAACATAAACTCAGATATCAAATTATTCTCTCATACAAAAAAAAAAATGAAGCCACAGATATCTCTCCATCCCTCCTGAGTACCAAAAAATATGTGAAGTTTCCACTCACTCTCTTCTTAATAAATGTTTTAAATGGATTTCCACTTGAAAACAATATTTCTCTGTTTCTACCTTTAATTTCTTCTTTTCAGAACTGCTCATTCTTTTCCTGCATCATACTCTCTCCTCTGTACAGGTTCTACCCCAATATGTCTCATTAATTTTGAATAGTCTCTGTTAGCTTGCACCTTGTCAGTTCTGGTCACCAACATCTCAGTCTGCCATTACTTCAGCTTGCTGCCATGATGCAGGATGGCATTGAAGCTTTTTCTGGTCTCCACCATTATCCTCTGACTGTGGTCTCTCAGCTGGAATCCATTATGCTTCAATTTACAAATTCTCATCCCTAAGCTACTCACACTTATGGGAGATCTGGCTACACTTTAGATGTGGCATAACTTTGAAGAAGGGCAAAGCTCCTTTCCAAAATCCATGCTGTTGCCTAAGAGAAAATAGGAAACTGAGAGAATGAATTAGTATCTTAACACAAACCTCACACACATGCTCATCATGGAAAAAATATCTCCCTCAGTAGATTTGCTTAAAGCAAGCTCTTTGGCATTGAGTCTGTTTCTTCTTCTCTCTTCATGAGGGGATTGTGCAATGGGGAGCCAGGCTTCATGTGCACCATGGGATGTCACCATGACATAGAAAATCAGCATCTGAAGGAAAGAGCTACTCTCATGTCAGCTCTTTGAGCATCATTGCCCCCAAATTTAGTTTCAGTCATCAAATCAGTCTCCTGCTCCTACTTGTTGATATGTATTGGACTGAAAAGAGAGCATTTTAGTTTCCAAATGAGATTAGATTAAGAAAAGCAGGTGCATGAGACACTGTAGTGTCCGCTTTTCCACACTTTGGCTGTTCATCTCATTTTCAATTCTGATAATTAACTGAGCTAACCTCCAGCCAGTACTCTTTTTTTCCCATTTCATTGTTATATTTGGCACACAACTCATTGTTTCTGTGCCAATCACAAAAGAATTGCTTTGCTTCTTCTCTGCCCTGTGCCTTACCCATTTCAGTGATATAGGGTTTTGTACATATGCATTGTGCCAGACTTCCCCAGCTGCTGGCAGACACCTCTCTCTGCAGATCCCTCTGTCTTGTTGCTCTTCCTCCAGAGCTATGGATAGGAGGCTCTTTCCAAAGCAACTCAGTGAGCTTAAAGTGAGGGAAAAAAATTGGCAGCCAGGGCAACAGAGGCTTTTAAATAATATGGTGTTAGAAAGCACCAGGAGTTATAGACAGGAAGAAAATGAAAGAGAGAAAAATATTGGAAGGGAGAGAGCGAAACATAAAAGACAATGAAGTGGTCAAGTGACAACTTGAGCAAGCTAGGAACAGTCTATTGCATTAGTCACCAGAAATCTGGTTTGCATGTGGGCAGGAAATACTGCCCAGTGAATGACAAGACACTTGCTTCCCTTGATCTGCTTTCATTGTCCTCTCATTCCTCCAGTCTTCTCTCTCATTTGTTGTTTCCTTCTAGTTCTTTTAATTACTTCTTTGCACTATAGATTTTTCAGTTGGATTTTGAAGCAGCAATGGAGAAATAATTAGAAGAGAAGGTGTTTCTCTGGATCTGATGTGACATTTTTTTGTCCTCTCTCAACAAGCTTTTTTTCAATAGCACACAATTATATGTGTGTGACCCTGGCAACTTCTGGTCACTTCTGTCCATAAGTGCCATTAACAGTTCTCACAATCTTATCCTCAGTTTTGTCATATTTAATGCTTTTCTTGAAGTCCCATCTCTCATATTCATACCATTATGTGACAATCTCAAGTTATATTCTTTGAAAAATAAATTAAGGGTGGGATTCATCTCACCCAATTTAATCTGGGTAGAATGTAGACACCTACATCTCAGCCAACTCCCTAGGCTGACTTCATAATCAATGAAGAGAATTAGGCAATTTTAAAACTTGGTTCCTCTGATCTATTTTAGAAGTGTATTTTAGGATGAGATATGCTGCATGCAAGAATGCCTACTTCTCCCCACTGACAGAGGAAGCTCAGGATGAATAGCTGATCTGTAGATAATGACATTTGGTCAGAAAAAATCTTTTTTACTTGTGGAATTTCTGGAAAAAAAATCAGAATGTAATATCTAATATAGATAACTTTCTAATTAGTTTAACATTAATATGCAAATAAGAATAACCACGAATATCGTATTTAAAAAGCCATATGCTTCAAGAATTTCAGGGGTTTTTATTTGATGAGCAGGCTGATTTTCATCTTTTTGCTATGTTTGAGTACCTGAAACTCATAATAAATACTGCTTAAAAAATACCATTTCCTCTTCAAATATTTTTCGTCTCTCACTTCACTCACCTTGCAGTCGTCTCACTTTCTATGGTTTTTTTTCATTTTCTGGGATTCACTGTATTGACTTCTGCAAGGGTATGTGGAAGGCCAGAACATACAAGGATATCTGATCAATGGTCTTTCAATGTAAAAGGAGATAAGTGAAGGGGGAAGGGTTAACAACACAAACAAGGTAGACAAAGGATAGATAATAAAGACAATGGTAAAGACCAAAAGTCTCCAGGTAATAATTGCTGGACCATTAAGAAGCTCGGGCAAAAGTTTGGAGAGGATCAACCTCCAGACGTTTCTGCATTTATGTGAATGCTGCAAGGTCTAAAGTGCCATTTCTGAGGTAACAAAAGAGGGAATTTGAACAAGGGTGTGGGGACAACCTTGCCTGACCTGTGATGTGACTCCCTGGAACCAGTGGGGTCTGTGTGCCACCCACTGGAGTGAGTGGGGGTCTCAGCCCCAGCCACTTCACCAGGAATGGTGTGTGCCCCCAAAAACAGCTACCAGCAAGTGAGGCAGGCAGGAGTGAGGAGTGAGAGGGACTCTGCACTGGCAGCTGGAATGAGACCATGGATCACAGCCTGTGTGCCAGCTGCTGGGCGGGGGCACGTGTCTGTATCTCCCCCAAATCATGTGTGGGGTGTGTGGGGTCACTGCAAACCCCAGAGAGGACCAGCCCATGAGTGAGGGACCTGGGAACTGCAGAGGGCACAGGGACAGGGCAGGGGGGGAGCTGGACAAGCACCAGGACCACACCAGTACTTGGGGGACAAGTGAATGTACAAGTGCCTGTGAGCTCAGACTGGTCCATGTGTGCTTATGTGGCCTTTAGAAAACTCCAGAAAATAGCTGAGATTTTTATAACTGGTGTAAAAAAAAAAAAAAAACAATAATCCCCCCCCCCTATTCTTTTCTTTTAGCCAGAGTTTGAGGTTTTCTTCTCTTGTTTATGCAGTATATCTGGCTGCATTTGACACACCTTGTAATACTTATCCCAAATAGAGCTGTGTGCAACTTGGCAGTTTCACTTCCCAGGGGCTCATGCAATTACAGTCTGTCAAACATATATCACTTAGCTAAGCAACAACTAAGGAGAGCAATGATAACCTACAAATTTTTCATGGAAAAGCACTGCAGAAGGAGAGGCACTATTCCAAGAGACAAAAAGGGATTATAGATCCAGAAAGAATAATGAGATAAAATTAAGAAGGGTGTTTGTTTTGATTATTCACCTTGTTACTCCTCTAAGAGAAATATTAGAAACTCTGTCTCTTGGAAAAAATGCATTGGAAATTGGAAAAATGGGAAAATACAGGACAATCCACAGAATAAAACCACAATAAGTTTAAGCAAGAGCTGGATGCTTTCTCAGGCTTTTTAAAATTGGGTTGTTTTGGGGGCTTTTTTGACAGAAATGATTGTGAAACTATGTTCTTTGTTTTCTTTGGGTATTCACTCACTGTTTGTCAGATTCTCAACAGATTAAACACTCCTGTATTTTCTTCTGAGTTGGTGTTTGTAGTACAGCTTCATTCTATTTTCTGACTTCTGAGAAAACAAAATATATACTTGTTTTTCTTTTTCTTTTCTATTTTTTTTTTTTTGTAATATTCTGGGTCTATGCTAAACAGATCACTGTTCAACAGTTTCACGGTGAACAAAAGAGTAAGAAATTACTGTATTTTCATCTCAAAATGAAAATAATAGTCTGAAAAGGGCAAAGGTTGACTGTTTCTTGCAGAATCTAATTTGCTAAGCATTGCAAATTAGACCAAGAAAACTGATTATGTGTGAGGTTTTTACTTCGTTCTGTACTCAGCTATTCCATAAATGGTTGCCGGATAAACCTATTCAATTAAGATAAGGTACTGTATATTGTTCAAAAAATATATTATGCCTTTTTGAAAGTAACTTTCTGGTTTTTCATCTCTTTTTGAAGTTGTCTTTCTTATGGAAAAAGCCTCTGCTTTCTGTGTTCTTGTTTGAGCTCAAAGTACAATTTATGATCTGAAATAAACAGTCTACATTAAAAACATTGTAACATTTAAAATATTATACATTAGTTTACTGACCCCTATCAGCAACAGTAAGATATCTGCCATATTTCTAGTGATAGTGTTGAATCTGTGATAGATTATTTGATATCTTATTATGCAAAAATATACTATATATAATCCTATATTATACTATCTTTATATTTATAATTTTATAATAACTACATAGCAATTCAATGTCAAAAGAAAACAAGACCATGCTTAGAAAAGAACATTGTCCTGGAAGGACCAAGCATCCTTCATTTGGTTTTCAGATGCTCAGTCCTGAAGGTGAAATTTGGAGTCCCAGCCCAGTTATCATAATGTCTTAGAAACTACAATGCTTGGGAGTAGCATCCATTCAGAAATCCACTATGCTAAAAAAAATCTTAAAACACTGAAATGAGGAACAAAAAGGTTGCATGTAAAATACTATTTTGTCTGTGGTCATAAACACCTATAAACATCTATGTCAGTGGTTACATATATCTGGTATATTCACCTGAAAGTAGAGTATACTGGATGTAGAATTTATACTAGAACCCAGTGTCTTTTCTGTGAAATCCCAAGTAAGTCTTAACCCTGGCTAAGAAAAATCCATAATGTTGTCAATGGTTTTCATTAAACAGAAAAGCAACATGTAAGGGAATTTCCTTTCCTTTCCTTTCCTTTCCTTTCCTTTCCTTTCCTTTCCTTTCCTTTCCTTTCCTTTCCTTTCCTTTCCTTTCCTTTCCTTTCCTTTCCTTTCCTTTCCTTTCCTTTCCTTTCCTTTCCTTTCCTTTCCTTTCCTTTCCTTTCCTCTCCTCTCCTCTCCTTTCCTCTCCTCTCCTCTCCTCTCCTCTCCTCTCCTCTCCTCTCCTCTCCTCTCCTCTCCTCTCCTCTCCTCTCCTCTCCTCTCCTCTCCTCTCCTCTCCTCTCCTCTCTCCTCTCCTCTCCTCTCCTCTCCTCTCCTCTCCTCTCCTCTCCTCTCCTCTCCTCTCCTCTCCTCTCCTCTCCTCTCCTCTCCTCTCCTCTCCCTCTCCTCTCCTCTCCTCTCCTCTCCTCTCCTCTCCGCTCCTCTCCTCTCCTCTCCTCTCCTCTCCTCTCCTCTCCTCTCCTCTCCTCTCCTCTCCTCTCCTCTCCTCTCCTCTCCTCTCCTCTCCTCTCCTCTCCTCTCCTCTCCTCTCCTCTCCTCTCCTTTCCCTTTCCCTTTCCCTTTCCCTTTCCCTTTCCCTTTCCCTTTCCTTCTCTTTATTTTCCTTTTCCTCTCCCCCGTCTTGTCTCTCTTGTATTCTTAAGAATGCAAACCCTGAATCAGGCTTGTTACAAACTCTTCCTGGGTTCTGACTCCTCCTTCCACATCTTCCTATGTATTCTGCACTGTAAAGACACTGAGAAAATATACAGAAAAAAAAATTGTAGAAGCCAAATGTATGTTTTCTGCCTTACATCTGAGAACTGGCAGTGTTAAGCCACCAGCACCTTGAACCCTGCATGCCCTTCTGCAAAGCAGGACAGCTTCAATAAAGATTCTATGCTGTAATCTACAAGCATGTTTCAGCTTCAAGATCCTTTGTTTCACTGACAGACTGTCAGTGATTGCAGCTGTAATACACACCAAGCTGGATTAGGGCTAATGTTCTGAGTGGTAAAACTGGTACAATAACAAGAAAGATTATTTTCTCCTTGCTGGTATAACCTTCCATTCCTGGGAAAAAAGAGAAGGCAAAGGTTGCTTTCCTGATCAGGCATCCCAGAAGCAATGTATTCTCTGTTACTAGAGGTTAACTTGAAAATTAACAGCAGGAAGCCCCAAGCTCTCAGTCACAAAAGAGACATGGAATTATCCTCCAGGGAATAAATCCTTCCTCACAAAAAAAATTGAAAAGAATAAAAAAAAAAAAAAAAAAATCCTGCATCTATAAATTTACTCAGAAAACTGATGAGCATTCCCTACTCCTGGTAGATATGACTTGAAGATATAAGATGTACATTCATTAATAGCCTTGAATTACAGAGCATTATGTGATCAGTGGTTTGCAGCTTATCATTCCCACAAAAGAATGGCTTTGCCCCCTAATTGGTGGTGTCAGAGAGGCTGGGGAGGATGCTTAGGAGATAAACTACTCTACTTAGGTGACTTCAGATTCGGTTCTTGACATGGAATCCACTGCCATTTCACAAAATCAATCTTTCTCAACTACTGGAGCAACACCAAAAAAATATTTAAAGTGCAATTATATTGATGTTACTGGATATCATCTACTCAGCTAAAGTGTTGAAATATAGGTTATATACTTTAGAGTCAAAAAGTCCCATTGCCACCATAGGATTTTTTAACTCAGCAGAATCCAGCTCCCCCTCTCAGATATGGACATGAAATAAGGCTTTATCCAGTGCAAGCAAGAGCAAAATGGAAAGTCTGTGGTAAGGAATATGCAGGCAGAAACTGAAGCCCTATGCCCATGGCCTGCTCTGCTTTCTTTTTCCAAAGATCCAACACACATCAAATTCCTGAGGCACTATGGTGTGTGCAGGCCCACCAGAGGCAAAGTCAGGGCACAGATATAAATAAATGCTACGGCATCACTGCCAGAAAAAACACTTGGTTCAGTAATTTGGCTTACCAATTAGTGTAGGCAACCCATAGCTTCTAATAAGTAATTTAAGCTATCTGCATATAAAAATGACTTAATAGAAACACGTGGAATTGAATAATTTTTAAGCAGGTGAAATAAGCTATTTTCCATGTTGCACAAACATAATAAGGTCATTTAAGAAACAATTATAAGGCACCACAGGGTGAATAAAATATAAAACTAGAATGACTGATGGCCAATATAACCTATCTTAGTTTCCATAATTGCCTATGTGTTCTACAAAGTTAAGTAAAGGGACACATGCAATTTAGTTGCTACTGTATGATTAGCTATTACCAAGGAAAGAAGATGATTCCAGAGCAGGCATTTAGCTCAAGGAATATAGAATTAAGCAATGTTTTCTTCACATTGCTTGTAGGAGGTTTTTTAAATTGTATAACTTTTTTAAAATTTATAACTTGAGAAATGTTCTTGCTCACTGTTAAATGTCCATCAGCCTTCCAGAATTCATCACTGAGTACCAACACAGTAGCTGTCACTCAGACAATTGTCTACCAGATAATTCAACCTACCCTGCTATCTTCTCCAAGGGAGAGAAATAGCCACATAACAGGAGCTTAAATGGTGGTTTTATCCAGAAGATTATTCTGTTTGTGAAGCAGCTGATTTTGAAAGGTTAGAAGTCCTTTACATGCTTTATATTCCATCAACAAAACAATGTACTGATAAAAGTGAAGTTATAGTCTCTGTAATTATAATCAAATAGTACATGATATATTGCATAAAGCCTCCAAAGTCTGCTAACTTATCCATATTTTTCTGGCTCTTAGGTATTTATTACTACACAGATTTGCTTCTTATAATAAGTAGATTATGCCTTATCAGCTGTTTGGAAAAAAATTTTGATTTTACAGTCTATCACAGCTTGACATAAGAAAGGGGAAAAAAAATTGTATATAACTACTGACAAAAATATTTATCTTATTTTAAGCTAGTTAATATAACTTTTAACTACAGCTTTTAGAGAATTACAGCCATTTTCTCTAGTCAGTTACAATTTTCATATTTGATGCAAACCACAAACCTTTGTGATGTACAGAAGGACAGCACACATAATGTAAATGAACTCTTAAATAGAAGTACTATGACCTTGAAATTTAAATACACGTACCCAAATAAAAATCATGACTCCATGCAAAAATCCAAGAGCAAAGTTGGAATGTAGCTGTCTTTTGATACATTAAACCTGGATGACTTATTGTAAATTAATCAAAAACGTAGAACTCAGCAAGAGAATGCTTATTAAAATCCCCTTACATAGGTATTTCTCATTAGCTTTGAAAAGCTGCTATAGCAAACACTTCTCTAAGCTTAGCACCTTCCTGCAAAAAAACTGAATGTGTTTTTTCTATTCTACTGAATGGACTGTAGTAAATAGCAATTCCAACCAAAGTTTTAATTAATAGTGTAACTAACTATACAGCCCTTTTCAACACTGCCTTACAAACACAGAATCATACAACAGACTGGGTTGGAATGGACCCATCAGGGTCATCAAGTCCAAATCCTGGCCCTGCATAGGATACCCCATTATGTGCCTCTGAGAGTTGTCCAAACAATTAATACCATTGACCTTTACAATATCCCTGTAAGTAACTAAATTTTTTCCCACTAAAGAAACGAGGTAATGGAAAATAAATCTTTTATCAAGGATCCCACTAAAAATCAAAGGCAAGATATCCATGCAAAGCACCTGTGTCCTAGTCAAGATAAAAACACTAATCCAAAATATTTGGCATAGTACAAAAAGAAGGTTGACAGCTCATGATTTTCCACATTCTGGTTTAAGGCACTGTTGTGGTTAATTCTAGAGTCATAATAACCCAACATCCTTTTTTCTGACAGACATTGCCTGCAGGCACAGAAACAAGGTTCTTCTGCTGATGGAAAATGAGATATTTTAGCCAGTTTGGAAGTTTGGGGTCATGGTCTGAAGGCCAGGCAAGAAGTACTCATGAAGTGATCAATTTTATGTCTTGCAACATCAGTCCTAAAGAATTCTTGAAAGGCAAATTAGAATCTAAATAGATAGTATTGATTTGGGTGAACTTTACTTGAGAATTTTGAAATCTAGCAGACACAGCTCTGGAAATCTCTTCTCAAATATCATTATCTCCCAGCCACAATGAGTCTGCCAGTCTGTCGATCCACTGTGCTCCACAGCAGCCTCAGGATAATTCACCTGCCACTACTTGAGCTTAGCTTCCACACCTGAAGTTGTCTATTCTTCTAGAAAGGAAATTTGTCTCTTAATATTAAAACTATCTTTCTTCAAAGACTTTAGATGAAATAAGAATAGAATTTTCCTTGTGTGTTCAGTTTTACTATTTAAGTTTAAAAAAAAAAAATCAAAGTTTTCTTCTCCTGAATAACTGAAGTCATCTGCTGCCTCATCTAAACTGCTTTTTGGGGCAGGAATTGCCTAAGAATTATCTTCAAAACCACACATTCAGCCTAAATGGAAAGCAAACCTGTAAGCTCATGCCTTCCAAATCATGGAAGTGTGCCAGGTAAGTCTGTATGCTGCAAGGCACACTGCTTGCACTCAAGTCTGCCTTTCAGATTTGTGGATGGCAGTCAAGCAGGATGCAGAGCACATTACATTTAAGAACTCTTCAGGGGCAACTAGGTCTCATCCCACATAAAGCTAAGCCACTATGGAAATATAAAATGATAGAGAAGTGTTAAAACATTTTTAGGTAAAAAGTCTGTTCATTCCCACATCATATCCTTGTGTTTCACACAAACTTTATAATGATGGCTGAGATGTGCTGTTCAAGGGAAAGAATACTAAATATAAGAATAATAAATCAGATTGTTTTAATAAATAGTGCTAACTAAATGTTTAGCAGCTAAACACGGTCAAAGCTTCATCCCTCTTGTGTTTTGTAAGACAGATGTGGATTTATACATTTTCAAACAAAATAACATTTGTTTGAGATTCTTTAAGTATATAAAAAGGACTTTGCCTCCACTCTTACAGTCCTTAAGCAGTGGGAGGAAAAAACTTTTGTTACATTGGCTACTTATTGTGAACACACTCAACATTTTTCTGCCTCTTAGGAAGTGCCTCTAGCTCAGGAGTAAAAGTCCTTCAGAAGTAAAATGTCTTTATTCACTAATTTTCTTGTAATACCTAGTACATTAGGACTGAGACCTCTGGCTGTAACTACTGCAAACATAATGTAGATGAGAAACATCTGCAAATTATTTTTTACTCTAAAGAATGCAGTCTATGGTGTGCAAGTATCCAGAATTTCATTACATAACCTTAAGAATTATTTCTTTGCATGATGCAAAGTGTTCTGAGGGATCTTATTGAGCATTGTCAGTAACAGCCTTGGAGTATTTCTCTCTTATTCAGCATATTGATGTGTAGACAGTACAATTTTCTGGAAAGTAAGCTTATCTTTGGGTAATAAGCCTCTGTTAGGAAGTAAAACTCAACATTTGGGACTAAGATTGTTCACTGAAGCAAACAAATCAAGTAATAATCTGGAGATTGGTAGTCTCAAGGTTCCAAACCTGTTCTGTAGTTTGCAAATCACCTCTCACTCTATTTCTGGCAGAAAAGCCAAAGAGTTCATCTTCAAGAAGTCTCTTCACTACATTGGAGTTACCAATTCTAGCACCAGAATGAGGAGAGGAGGTAATTCATGACCTTACTTTCCACCTTGGGATCCTGTCAATCCCAAAGGCAAAAATAAGATTAAATAAAACATCTTTTGGAAATTAAAAAAAATCTATTCACAGAATCAGCATGGAACTAATTCTAACCAAGGAAAAACTTTCATTAAGTTAGGGCCTGATAGCAGACAGGGCCATTTGAGTTCTGAGCAAAAGCACATACTAGCATATTTATTTTGCTCTCTCTAGGAAGAGAAGAGAAATGGTTATATTCAGTAACTAACTTCCACTAATGCACAGGTGCCCATCATCACTGTATGATCAGTACTCTGTCTGACAATTAGCCAATACACTGATTTTTATCACTTGCACAACAGGGTCATATTTTCCTGCCGAAGCTCTCTTTAAATAGCACCTTTTAGAGACAGCTGAAGTTCATCAGTTGATGACAGGAACTAGACAGTGCCATCTGCCTTAGCAGCAGTTCAGGTAATAGCAAAGAAAAGCTAATTGCCAAACATGAAATGTTCAGGAGTGGATTAAAAAAAAACCAAAAAACTTCCCATTAAAATTGGATCTATATGGCACTCTGTGATACTCTGAAGAAGCACTTTGAGTCAGCTCTAAAGGAGCTTTACAACCAGTGTAAGTATCCTGACTTGAATATTATGTTATCACAGTTTTCTTGCTTTTGGTAACTAAAATAGTTGGGGATCTTTGGCTTACACCCCACAGCACTCAAATGCAAGCTGCATACCAGCATAATAGCTGTACTTATGGGGTTTGCACATTTTTTCCTCCTTTCCTGGGCTAACAAAAGTTATCTCCAGTATACTATTAAGGGAGGAGCATTACTGAAGTCACTAAAGGGGTGCTGCACATCCAGGTCTCATGTATCCCATCTTGCACTGAAGGTGCTCAAACCAGGGCAGTGGCTGTGCAGAGCAGCTGTGTGGAGGAGCTCAGCACAGACACTGGGGTGACTGCTGACTCTGGGGCTACAAAGGCTGAGATGGGTGACTCAGAGGTGGGCACACAGCAGGAAGATCTGGTGATGGAAGGAAGCTTCAGATGGCCTCACAGGGGCAAAACGTTTCACTTCCTTCAAGGACAAGGCTGGCAGCCAGGACTGCATTTCCCCTTCTGAGTTCATTTTACAAGTACACAGAAGGGAGAGGTAGAAACACACTTAAATTGCAATGATGACAGTAATACTGCTTCTGTTTTTCATTTATTTTAAAAGGAATAAACATACATGCAGTCAGGGGCAGCATCTCAAGTCTACCTCATCTTAGATGGATATTCTCCATTCTGGGCAACAGATTCAAGCTCTTCTCTCCCAGTGTTTCCTGTAACAGAGATACCAATTTATTTTCACACAATAGCCTCAGTTCAACAGGAAAAGTTCCTTGCCACAAACTTGGTTCTTTAGGTAGTTTGCAGCAAAAAATGGAAAGCACAGGATTTGTCTTCCAACAGGGAAGTGATCCATGGACCTGGACCCAAGTGATCATCTCCATCACAAAAGCCAGTATATCAGGAAGAGAGCAGCACTGTTTCAAAGGGGCTAAAAAACTAACTCTTGGCACTCTGGACAACTGTGCTAAGAAGCAGCTGGAGCCTCTGGATCTGCAGCCATCCTGCCAACCTTGCAGCTGTGGCCACCATGCCCCTGCAGAATGCTCCAAATGCACAAATGTTCCTGCCCTTAGAAGAATTTTAGCTCTCAGTATGTAGCATCATGGAAAAAATAGGAGTCTGGGTGTCTGCTGCAGGCCTGTGAATACTATCCAGGCAGCTGACTGCCTGACTCTGAGGAATAAGACAGGTAAATCAGAAATTTCCATGAGAAGATTGCCTCCAAGCAAAGGCAGGTTGCTGGAACAGCCTGTATAGTATCAGTACTATAGTAGAAATTTAGCATACACCTCTGTACATTATCTTCCAATCAAGTTCCAGTAGGTATTTATACTACCAAGTAAAACTATGTCATATTTAAAAAATTCTTTTTCTGGCGTGTACACAAAATTTCTTGGACTCTTCCACTGATTAGAATGTAATTTCTATATTGGGGATCATTAGAAAAATTAAAACAATGTCTCCTGCAAAATTAAACACAAGCTGCACGGGGAATCTGTACAGCCCTATTCTCACTTAAGAATTTGGCAACAACACCCAGCCCTCTGGGCCAGTATCTGTGTAATCTGGATGTATTATTATTTCTGAAGTGTCTATGACAGTGGTATCAACGCACTGAAGTTTGCCAAGAATCTGAACTCCCAAAGCAATGTCTTTCAAAAACTATGCAAAAAATTGCCTTTTCTACTACTTTCTAAACTGTAGCATACACTTATAAAGGTCACATTCTGAAAGTTTGCATGAAACAGACTGCACACACTTCATCTTATTACTGCCTGTCCAGATACATTCAAACTAATAAACAACATGAGAATTTTTTAAGAAGAATCATGTCTTCCTCTGCTTCTGAGTCACCAGGGATAAGAACATCCAGTTTTATGCCCACTAGTTTTAAGTTTAGCATCAGGAAACTCTTTGCTCCATCACAAAACTCAAAGTAAAAATCTGTCCCTTTCCACAATACAGCATGCCTGTCTTTTCATTGAACTTCTTAATCTCTTGAAAATTCTCCTTTTTTTTTTTTTTTTTTTTCAGACTATCTGCAGACTGTCTTTGACAGGATTACAGGAACCATGTCTAAATTATGCTTCTCTATGAAGCAGTCTTGGACTGCCACAGTCTCTCTGATCCAAATTCCCATGAGCCAGAATTGTTGGATTTGGCAAGCCTGCAGTTACACATGGCCTCCAGCTGTTCTATGATAGGTTAGGAAATAAACTGGCCTTCATCCAGCTCAAGGGATTCATGTCAAAAGCTGTATAACAAGAATTATATGTGTGCAAATGTAAACATTCACATTTTATTCCTTTTTTTCCAACAGTCCACAGATAATTATTATATTACTAATAAAACAGGGAAAATGGCCTTTTCTTCTTGAAAAAGAAAAGGATATATTTAATTCAAGCTGAGAACTATATGAAGTTTTCAGCATTAAACACAGACTTCCAACAAGCATATATAAAAATTATAGCTATTTCACAGTTTAAGCAACATATGTATAGTTCTCATAAAGAAACAGTGGTTCAAAAAAACCTGAATGTTCATTAACAAAGATATAAGCATCTACATTTTTGTTCCAAATAGTAGCTGTAGAGTAATGGCATCCCTCAATTTTGTTATAAGAAATTAAGGTGAGTTTAGTTACACTTTAGTGACAGGATGTGTGGTCAATCATTAAAAAAAAAAAAAAAAGCACCTTTTAAACCTTTTAAAATTAAATAGAAGTTCATCATCAGGAGAGAAATAAAAATCCATCCATTATGCACCAATCTTTACCACCAAAAGGCTCTATAAATGGCACCCAATAAAAGGCCATGAACAGTGAGTGTCCTCTGGATTGGGTTTCTGAAGCAGAAAACCAGAGCTGAAGCAGCAGCTGAGTTAGACACAGAAATCATCTGAACAGGACTTACAAGACTAAATGCAGACCAATCTGACATTTAAACAGGATGTATGGCATCAGTTCTTAAGTGAAATAATAATGTGGAGTGATAATTATCAGAGAGATGACTAATCAGACTAAACAGTCTAAAAAGCAAGTTAGTAATTGCACTAGCACATTTTGCTGGCAAGCCACCAAAAGAATGTAAGCAGGTCTTGCCATTGTTTCGCTAGAATCATGACTAGAATTTCTTAGCTATTCAGCAGGCACCAAGAGAATGATGAACAATGAAGGATTTACACTTCACAAAACTTTTGACAAATAACAATATTCTGAGGATACTATGTGCTTTGAGTATAACTGCCTACATTTCATTAAGATTAAATTTTTATTAAAAGAATTTTTCCTCCTTTTCTTCTCTTACTGTGAAAATTTGTATACTCTACTGTTGTGAAACAGTTCTTCCTACAAGAGAAAAAATAAAAAGGATTAAGAAAAAATGACCTAAATTATGATAATAATTTACATTTCCAGTAAAAAAAAAGAAAAAGATGCATTTGGAAAAGTATTTGTATCACAACTGTCTCTACACAGACCAGTTGAGATTATGCTAAGCTTTATATTGGCAAATGGTGAGATTTAAACCTGATCCTAAGAGTTTGCAGAATAAATGACAGGTATCAGACTTACTACAGTAAGTCTGTAAGTGGCAGCTACTAAGTTTTTACTAGAGATATCACTACTGCTGCTAACTTAATGTAGAGAGTATTACAGAGGACTCAAATTATATGGTGGTGGCTAGAACAGTCTTAAAATGGATTCCAGGATCCTAAGATAGATAGGATAAGATAATTAAGATATATAGAGAATACAAAACTACTACAAGAGGAGGCACATCTACCCTACTGGGAGATGTGGATATGCACTACAAGCCCTTTATTCTCACTCTCACACATTTTTGGCTATTCTGGGTATATCTGCCACTGCCAATTGCCTGAAAATCAGGGGAATCAGGAGATCAGAATGTTGCCAAGAGCCAGAGTACACACCCACAGCTCAGCTCCAAGGTAACTTAAGTGACTTGCTCAACATCAGAAAAAAAAGTTAGAGATCATTATGGAGGAGAAACAAGGATTCCTAGCTCCTGGGCAAAAGACAGTATAGATTTATAGTGTGAAAGCTGACTGAGAAAATGAATGAAGAAAATGAATGAAGAAAAGGATCCCCTACAACAATCAGTGTGCTACCAAATGCCCGAGCAGGCTCTGGCTGTGCTTCACAAGGAATCTTATGCTATTCCCCACCTGCCCCAGTAGATTTACCTTCTCATCAATAATAAAGAATTTGCTTTCCCCAAAAGCCCTGGCAGACTAGAAGTAAAACATCTTTGTGTGTACTCAAAGATAAAGCAAGCACTTGTAGCTTTCGCTGATTAGCAATTACAAGATTAGCCCTGGGAGGAAAAATTCTGTAAGATTTATAACTGGAAAGCATTTTTATAGGCCTTTGTGGACCATCTGGTAGAATTTAACAGAAAACTCTGCTTACCTCACAGAATTCCTTGCTGGCATTTTCCATTACATCTAGGGCTTTTTCTGTGAGGAATCTCTCCATACATTTTGCTGACACTAAGATTCCCTGGATGACAGAATGAGCTCTGCACTCATTATAAAGGACAACTTCTCTCCAGTCTTTCATCCTACCATTGTAAATGAAACGGCACTAAAAAAGGACATTTTGGGCTGTTTTCTGGAAGGACATTATGCAATTCTGTTCCTTCCTTAACCTACAGGGCAATATCACCACACATCAGATATGGGCACCACACATTAAATATGCCCTATAGTTTCTCTGCTGTCCCCTTTACCATTCTCAAGAAAAAAAAAAAATAGCTAATGAATGTTTCTGCCATTACTTCTGTCCATAAAATAGCAGACTATTGCAAGATAGCCTATATTTGTAGTACTTGAAACTCTGCTTTTTCCTCTCATCCAGACTAAAGTCTTTCTTCTCCCTGCATGTGACCAGTCTCTCACAGGAGACCTAGTTTGGCACAGCATCATCATGAAAAAAGGCATCAGGATAGATTCTCCATGATGTAAATTAGAGTGTTCCAGGCCAATCACATCCCCACCAACGTCCTCAAATGAAACCTCCCACTGAGATACAAGCTACTGGATTTCCATCTGTGTGTCTCTTGCTGTCAGTGGCTATTGTTTAAGTAAACACTGGTTTGTATTACTTTTTTTTTTTAATTCAATACATGTTGAGGCCTGGTTAAAAGGAAACAAAAATTGCTGTATTAAAAGACTAGTATTTTCAGCATCTTGTGATGTAAATTGCTAATTTAAAACCCAAAATATTGTTAAAGTGTCTTTATTTAATAGCAGACGATTGCAAGCTGTAATTTGCAAGCTGTAGTTGCAGATGGCAATGTTTTTCTCTCTTTTCAGCAGTACAGTAAAGTATTTACTGCAGTGATCTGCAGACAATGACATACCAACTGCAAAAGAAATGCTCAGGGGTAATATAAACTATCAGGATTCCCACGAGGTCCAATATGTAAGGTACCTGCAACTAAAGCATGAAATTCAAATACCAATTAAAATATTAAAATCTCTTACGTGGTCTCAAACAACAACTCCTTGCAGTAGACAATTTTAGTACATTCAATTGCCAAGTATGCTTCCTACACAAAACAACAACTCTTGTTTTCTTTCCTGGTCTTTAATCCCTTTAGATTGAACACACTTATTTTCCAATTCAGACCTGGAGGCCCAAGTCAGGATTTGAAACTGACAGCCACCATCTGGACCACATGAGCAGAAATGGTTATATGTGATCTGGCACATGTCTAGCATACTGTTCCACTTTTTGTACATCAGGACATGCCAAAATACCACTAATGTATTAAACAAAAGCCTTGCCTTTTATTTCATTTTGTTAAACAACTCATAGATGTTTATTTTTCAGAGAAAAATTATTTAACATCATCTATTTAATAGCATTGTATGAAACATTTAAATACTGCATTCTGTACTGCCATCTAGGGGATTTAAAACCTGGAATACAGTGCTCATTGGATAAAAAACCAATAAACACTAAAAAATCAGCTGTGACTGCCAAGACAATTTCTTATGTATATCTATCTAGTGGTTTGGATTACTTTTTCCTGCTACAATAGGAATATTTGAATAAGGCCCATGTACAGTGTCACATCTATAGAATCCATAAATAGGAGAAGACATATTATTCTATACTTCCCCTTTATGGACAAATAATTTACAAAAGCAATCTTAAAAATATATCCAAAATAAAATCAATGTCTTGATCTGAAATGGGATTTAGAGAAAATTTCTAGCCTTAGTTCAATTATCAGGAAATACATGGGAGGGTTTTTTGCACAACAGATATTTATAAAAATATCAGACATGTTATTGTATAAAATTACAGGAAACTGAAATAAAACAGGGGAGCTACTGGAATTTTCTTCATTCAGATTATTATTTTTCTAAAGTTTTCTGAACCAGATGGCATTATATAGTAATTACCAATGCATCACTGAAGGAATTATTAGACATTATTAATTTTGTATCATATTGACAGCTAGAATGATCCATAAGCTCTTCACACATATTTGCTTTTTTCTTCTTACAGAAACCAGCTATAACAAGTTCACACATTACATACAAGTGATCACTCAAAAAGGAAATGCAGAGCAAAAATCAGACTATGTAAACCAGAGAACTAAAAGCCTACTTTCACTCAGACAACAGACATGGTCCATTAGTTCATACCAACACATAAAAAGAGATCTCTTTGAATCATCACCAGTCAATATCTGCCAAAAGATCATTGAAATAGGTGAATAATTTATAGGCAGAGAACCTACTTGCACACTTACATGATCATGCATTTCTTCATAGTCTCAGCAACAGATCAGTTTCCAGCCATCAGGATGAGAGATGGGACCATTTATTTTATTTCTGAATTTCCAAACCTCACATTTTGGCATTCCACCTGGAAAACATGCACATTGAACATTTGCAGTTATGTGCTGAGAGCTATTAGTTTGTAAGGGTAAGATTTGAAAAGCACCCAATGAGTGTTTTAAAAACACATCCAGCATGGCTTTTGACACAGCTTTTATTTGGAGCTATCTTAAGCAGTAGTCAGCCTTTGATCCTGAAAGTAGTTTCCATATTCAGCTGGCTGCCCCCAGTTCCCTGCTCTTCTCACCGCAAACTGATACTTAGATGGACTATCCTTTACACCCTCCAGTCACACACTCTACATCATAGAGTGATATATTCCTGCCTTCTCACCCACCCAGCCCATATTCCTGTATCTTCTTCCCCTCATTTTTATCACATTGCCCCAACCCAGTGCTACACTCCATGCCTGCCAAGACCTCTACCCTGTGCTTCCACTTGGAAGAACAAAGCACAACAGTGGCCCAGGCATTTGAGAGTGCATAAAGGACAGGCAGTAGATACAGGCTGTTATTGCATATCTTCTGATCAATAGTAATTGTAGTTTACTAGGCTCTTGCCCAATGCAGACCAACAGGTGTATCACAATTTATTGAAAGGAGAGACAGAAGCTCAGAATGTTTATTCCTATGGGAGGTCATGCTACTCTCTGTAATTATCCCACAACATTTTAAAAGGGATTTATAAGGGATGATGCAGTATCTGAAAATATTATTCTATTAAGTGATGTTAGATTTACCTTCCCCAGCAGCTGCAGTCCAGGACTCTCTTGCCCAACTGCTAGAGCCCAGCCCAGTGCCTGGGGACCCCTGGTCTCTGACCAGCCTGAGGGACATGGTTGCTGCTTGCCTGACTGCAGCTTCTACTAGTAGCAAAGCTGTACATGTGTCCCAGAGACACACACATGGACACAAAGGGCACTGACATACCTGGTCATACAAGCTGTCACAGACAAGGTGCTGTCTTCAACAGCACCTACACACAGAACTCATAAAACACAAACCAGCCAGCCAAATACCCTCCTTCTCTTCACCTGGTAGAGACAGGGGGTCACTAGTGCAGGCAGACACATGACAGTCTCTAGATCCACAAGCATACAATAACCTCCATTCCCTCGGGTACCCATGCAGCACCCAGGTCCCCACTTGCCAGCTACTCCAGCTTGATGCTCACTAGCAAACACACAGGCTCATACATTCATCCCTTATGCACACGACATTTTCAAGTCTCCCTGGATGTACCAGCACAGATCTTCTGCCCACATAACACCCCAGCCCAGACTCAAGGCCCACTCCTCACATCTGGACCACCTTGACATTTGCTAGCAAGGCCCTCACCCCTGACACACACCTGGCTGGAGAAGATGGAGCAGCAGCTGACACCTGGCATACAGGCTGTGATCCCCCACTTCAGCTGCCAGTGCTGAATCCCTCACTTTCCTCTCTCACACCACTGCTTCCTTCTCCCAGTAGCTGGGAGCACACTGGAGCTGGGAGTGTTCCTGCCCCAGTGGCTGGAAGTTAAAGCCCCACACTCATCCCAGCCTCGCTGGCTCCAGTGGCTGCCAACACAGGCACCCTCACCCCTGGCCTGACTCCAGCAGCTAGCACAGCATCCACTGACACACATACAGGTCTCACCAGTGACTGGCACTTAGTCCTTGCAACACACACACAGACACAGAGTGAGCTAAGAGAAGATTTAATAAGACATAAAAGGGTAGGACACACTACAGAGATCAGGCACAGGGCTTGGTCAGGCAATGTACTGAACACCATTTTACAGGCAACCAGTCTCCTTCCCCTGCAGGTTCCCCATGTGTTTGTACTTATCTATTCATCCTTGGCAACCTCCTGAACCACAGTCCCTCTGGTTGACAATTTTATCTACAACAAACTCCAAGTTGATCTTCCTGGAAGTGGCACCTGTGGTTCCTTGATAACCACAATTAGTGTGAGTGGTGAGGACTGTGTTTTGTCACTGTCTCCATGTTTGCTGTATCAGGCCTTGGTTTGGTTTTTGGCTTCCTCCTTTTTCCTTTGGATTCCCAACAGACAAGGTCCCCCATCAGATCTCTACATTACCTCCCAGGAATAAACATTCTGACACTCTCACAGGTCCCCATCAATTAGTGTGATTGATCCCTTTGGTTCCTATCACTGCCTCCCTTACCATTTGTTCATCAGCTTTATGTTCTTCTATATTTTTGTTTATGGCTTCCTTCTTTTCCAGTTATCCCTTGGCATTGGAAAGGTCCTTGAACAGATACCCTTAAAGCATCAGACACTCTCCTGCTCACAGCCTTGCACACACCCTTCCATCCTGTGAAAAGGCATACCAGAGATTCTGCCTTCTCCAGGTTGGCTGATACTGCTGGCCCACTTTCCTATTTCTCTCCACTTTCTTTGTGGAAGAAATTAATGCTTCCTTTATACTAGGGGTGACCATAGTGCTAATGGAAAAGGTATAATCTTTCCTTTTTTTTCTTTTTTCAATGAGAACAGAACTACAGAGAATATAGCACAAAAAAGGAAAAACAGTCAATATATTTGATATTTTCTAGGCTAAAGGACTTAACTGGCTTGAAAAATTTGAATGAAATAAAGTTTGTAGCACTGTTGATATAGAAAAGGATGCAAAATACAGGCTTTACAGCAGCAATTATTTTTGAGGATAACAATCTGTTCACATAAAACACCATCTATATTTAAAATAAGAAGTCACAGGAGATCAGGGGAATTACAAAGCAATGAGACTTACTGTGGTTTCAGAGAAAGTAATTAAGAGCCTAATTAAGGACAAAACCATATAAAAACAAAAGTAAAGCTTGATGGGAGAAAAAACAGCAAAGCTTCCGCAAGAGGAAAGCACTTTTTCCAACCTGATACATTTCCTTGAGGCAATGAACACTCAAACAAGATTTTGTGGGCCAAACTTAGAGAGGAACTTGAAAAAGGCAACTAATCCATGGAAAGGACAAATTTTGCTTCACAGTAGTATAAGGTAATGTACCCAAGCAGTAAGCTGACAGCCTGGAAAATTAGATCTTACTTCACCATAACCAGATTGTGCACCCAGTATCTGATAACCATAATAATAAAGTAGAAGCTTAAGGCAATTCTAATTGACTTGCAATACTTTGCATGACAAAACTGACATTTAAGGTATCTACAGCAATATGTAACTGCTATAACATACCTACATGGACAGCCACGAATTATACATTTTTTATTTTCTCTCTATGGTAGACATAGGGGTAGAGGGAAGTCATGTATCTGGTCTACTGTCGCAGTACATAAACATCAGTTTGTAAATAACACCTCAGTCTCCAGATTACAAGTAAGAACTGAATTTTTACTTTTCTTTACAGCTCTCTACCAATAGTAAAATATAAGGAGTGAGGTTGGAAACTCACTGGAGCTTCCAGTGTGTTCCTACAGAAAACTGTAAGAGACCTCATGGGGTCAATCTAGACTGACTGAACAGGGAATGCTTTTGAAAGATGCCAGGAAATAAAAGCAGAACATGATTTTGATGGACAATCAAGGAACCAGAATTGTGCAGGCAATTTCAACACATCCACTGAATTCTCAACTCCGGACTAAGGGAGGTTCAAAGCAAAAACTATGCCCAAGAATATATCACAGTTCAATAACATCCATGTAGAATATCCTTTCTGAGTTTGTTCATTTTTTTTTTCAATTAACATTTCCCAACCAGAACTTTCAGTAAATAAGATTTCTGACAGTTTAAGTTGTTTTTACTTCAGGGGCAATCAACATGTCAAGAAGTCACAGACAACACAGGACATCCCTGATGGAGGGGAAATCCTGGAGGCTTACCAAGGGTAGACTACTGCACCATGCTGCTAGGGCAAATGGTGCAAAGAAAACACATATAGAACTCAAAATGGGGTTCTCTTCTGTCCTTCTGGACAAGAGGAAAGACTCAGAGATGAATAGATATATGTGGCAGAAGAACAACTGAATGCCAGTAAGGCATCCAGTAAGGCTTTGTTTTCTCTCTTCCTAGTGCACTCAGAGACAGACATGGTGACCTGCCAAGGACAGCTTTGAACTAGGGGTCCACATCCAGAAGTAAGCTAAAAAGCAGTATGCATGGAGCAAGTCTGCATAGGAAAGGGCTGCAATTGCACAGACCTGCTTCATGTGCTTCTATACTAATGCTCCCAGCTTGGACAGAAAACAAAACAGAGAGACAGAGTTATCTTGGTAGAGATGCAACACAAGCACAACAACAATAACCCAAAATGCAGCCAAAAATAAGAGAAGCTGCAGCTTGTAAGTCCAGGCTGGACTTCTAAAGTACTCTTCACTGGGAGAAGAGTGCAGCACTCAGTAATCAGTAGATTCACTGCTGGCTTAGGCTAGCTGCACATTGGACTAGAGGACTTACAGGCATTCTTTCTAAACAATTCTTCTGGGATTTTGTGACATATTTAATGTGCTCCATCTGCTAATTAGAGCTTAGTCTATGGGACAGGACTTGTGTTCTTCTCAAGACAAACACCCCAAAACTAAATAATGTGAATGTCAGACACTCAGAATCATTTTGCTCTATAAATCTGCTCCTACTGTGTTGCACTACTTACTAAAATAGACATAGGCAAAGAAAGCAATTTTAATACCTGTAGGAATTAAAGGCTACTGATACAAACCCAGTATGATTTTCAAGAATTTCAATACCCATTTATATTTCTTCTAATACAAAGCTGAATGCTTCTGAAAAATCCCCTTTGGCATCTATCTGAATCTTCAGGCACCTTTTAAAATTTAGACCTAAATTTTCTAAGCTCCTTTGGAAAATCCCAGCCTTTATCCTTTTAGGAATGAAAAGAATGAACTGCACAATTTGAAGTTAAGGAAAAGTAATAGCTCACGCACATAGTATCAGCAAATTAACTACAAATATGTGCTTAACATTCTCAAGAAAAAAGCTCTGCAAAAGATAGGACACATCAGAAAGCTTATAAAGCAAGATAACCATTATTTTCAATATAATTCTTCTAACCTGATTCTGAAGTCCTCATTTTAAATTATTTAATGGTTTTGATCAGGCCATAGTGTTTCTTTCATCATTCGTTTCGCTGACTAACATAAGAAACATAATTATCCGTCAATTTTATGAAGTTTGCATTTCATCACATTTTTAATATTATAGAATTAATCATGCAGGAAATTCAAGTGCAGAGACTAGAATAGATCAAATTAAATAAATTATAAAAGTAGGAGAGAAAACTCCAAATTTATTTTTTAAACAAAATGGAAAGCTAGCAAGACTACCTGTTATCATGGTTTAACCCCAGCCTGCAGCAAAGCACCACATAGCCACTCACACCCCTTGAATGGAATGGGGGAGAGGATCAGAAGACTAAAAGTGACAAAAATTTGTGGGTTGAAATCAAGACAGTTTACCTGCTCACACAAGAAAATCAAGACAAGGAAATAATTTACCCCTTCCCATGGGCAGGCAGGTGTTCAGCATTCCCACAAAATCAGGAGAAATTACCTCAGGTGATAGTGACTTGGGAAGACAAATGTCATCACTCCAAACATATCCCCTTCTTTCTTCTTCCTTTCAGCAGCATCTGCTGAGAATAATGCCACTGGGTATGGAATATCCCTTGGGTTAGTTTGGATCAGCTGTTCCAGCTGTGTCCCCTCCCAACTCCTTGTGTACTCCCAGTGTCCCCACTGATGGGCTGGAGTGAGAAGCAGAAAAGGCCTTGACCCTGTGGAAGCACTGCTCAGCAATGGGTAAAACAACATTCTGTTACCAATAGTGTTTTCAGCAGAAATCCCACACATAGCCTCACACTAGCTACAATGAATACAACTAAAACAAGCACACTCGCAAAAGCTGTTACCAGCTGTGAATGATTTCTTATTTCTGCCAAACAGAACTAACAAAACTTTGTATACAATATTCATAAAGCTGTGAGCAAAATCACAATAATAACACTTCAGAGTTGCATCTTTTGTCAAGGATCTATGAAAATCTTCCCAACCACTCAACTGGCCTAGCTAAGCAATTCCTCTGTGAGGCATTTGTCAAACAGAACTGGTTAAACTGAGGCAACAAGAATTTTCATTGTAGAGGCTGAAATAGATAATAAGTGTCCTGCTATCCACTGCTGTGCTTTTATTTCAAATAATTATTTTGCTAGCTCATTTAGGAAAAGTTAATCCCCGCTTTATCTACTTATTTGAGCAGCACCCAAAGTCTGGCAATATTCTTTGGGGAGAAAAAACATTGATTTTACATAACTTTGGATCATCCAGTCTCAGACTTTTCTAGGTCAAGAAGGACCATGACAGATTTTGTAGCACACTGCACTACTTCATAAACTAACAGCAGAAGCAGAGAGCTGACACGTGTAAGGAGCAAGAAGCATTTGTAATTATGCTGTCAGGGTACAAAAAAGCAAGTTCCCTGCTCAACTTATGCTATAGATAACCTTCCTCATGCAATATTCACAGCAGACTTCTATCACATTATTAGCAATCTCTTAGCATCAGAAATAATGCTGGTGACACTTGTCATCTAATCCTTTCATTACAAGTTAGAGTAGGATCAGCAGTTGATCAGCACTAGGAAGAGCTATATTTCTCTGAAGTTATCTCCATAGAAATGGCTGATTTAATCCTAACCCTCAGTTTATCAGTTCATAACTTTGTCCTTTGCAAAAGGAAGCTACTTGTAGAGAATGATACATGATAGTCCCTATTAATATTTTCATCTTTTGACACATTGCATATCCCCTCTGGAATGAAACAATTAGAAGCACAATAGCAAAATTGCTGCAGCAGCCAAAAATCTCTGAATGCTGAATTCAGAGTCCTGTATTGAGCAGCTAGCTGGGGACTTCTGAGTCTTGGCTTTTCCCCCCATGGAGCAAGTCAGCCACTTGGATAGGTGAAGCAGTGATTATTGCAGCAGGTCAAGAGAGTACAGAAACCATCAGTGAATTAAAGATCTGGAAGCATGGAAAGTGATATGTAGAACACCTATTTGCTGAGTTCAGCAGCACTTAAATTAAACATCGCTTACGTGACTTTTCTTTCACGGGAAGCATAGTATTTCAATGTGGCTCTCATTGCCTGGCAATCCTGCACATATTTAACTCTTTACACTAGCCTGTGTGCCAGTTCTTTGCAGCATCCCATCTGTTCTGTTCTTTACAGCACCCCCAGCTTCTCTGTTTCATGCTGCATCATCATAATAGGCAGAACTGTCATCATTGCACTGGTGTGATACAGGGGACAACGGCCCTCAAACATGTCCCCACACATCACAGTCACTGCTGACAGGAAGGAGAAGCAGGAAGGGTGACCCTGTGGTTGGGACCAGCTGCTGGCCAGTTATACTGAACCTAAGATCTTTGACATACAGCTGCATAGCAATGTCAAGTGACTGGTTACTTCAGAGGTGTTCTAAGATCTTTGACATACAGCTGCATAGCAATGTCAAGTGACTGGTTACTTCAGAGGTGTTTAGCTCCCCTTTCAGCACTCCCTAGATGTGGTAAATACAGGATCCATGGCAGTTGTCATCTATCACAGCTGCTCATTAATTCAATTTTGACAGGTTCTGTTCACTTAGGAGTCATTACACAAAGAGGAAAAAGTAAACAAAATTGGCTAAATCATCCAAGGATCATACAAAAGATAATACATTCCAGGGAACACTAGCCAGGCAAGAAAAAAATTCCCTTGTTCTCTTTTTCAAGCTCTTTTCCCTTCCATCTATTTCCTACTAGTGCAATACTTCCCTTCTGCTGTTGAATTTAGAACTCAGAAGGAGTAACTGCATTTCTGAAATAATTTTCCTTTAATTCTCTGTTGCCATCTCTTTTTCTTCCTTCCAACTTTTTGCCAAGTATTTTTTTCTACTCATTCCTCCTAATTCTAGTTATTTGTTTGATTCTTCAATCTCCCTCTCAATATTGTGTCTCCTTTTCACCCTCAAGGAATCAAAATCTATCTTACCTCATTTGCTCTAAAACCTTAAGACACTAAAGAGAGTGTATAAAACCACAATTGCGTAGATATACATGTGATCACATGGATCCTTTTATTTAATTTCCCTTCTATCAAATGAGATGCTGTGACTTCATGCTTTGACTAAAAAACAAGATCATCTTACTATAAATAAAGAAGCAATGTCAAATAAAAAGGAGAAAATTGCACAAAAAATCTACTAAACTTCCTGATTCTGTCCTTGATACTTGAAGTTAAGACATACCATTAGAGCCTCAAAATAATAAGCTGAGTGATCATATTTCTACAGTCCAGTCATTTTTCTCAGTCAGGTCTGCAAGTTAATAAATCTGTTAGCTGATTCTAGTTACAGATTACCTGACTAATGCTCCATTTATGATGGATAAAACTCAATAAGCATTTTGTATCACTAAGCCATTAATTCAGTCCTTTAGGAAGGCAAGAAAAGAAGATATTCTAAAATATAACATATACTCCATGCCAAGAGTTAGTGAGCCACTAATTGTACTTACTAGTTTAATAAAAGAAACTGTAACTAACAGCGATCAAGATGCTGAAAAATTCACCAGCAAGTATTATCAAGCTGCTATAGCAAAAGCAGCAGACAGGAGGACCAACATGTATTTCACAAAATAGCTGAAATATCCTGTGAGCTGCACAAAAATATCTGCACAGGTGTCAAGAGTTCACCAAGATATTGGATTAATCTGTCACTTGTGTGTTGGGTTTTGATGGGTATTTTAATATTTTTGTTATGTTTTAGACACTGATTAATTAGAAATATTTAGTTGTACTGTATTAGCTTCAGAGTGCTGCTAGTAGACACAGATTTATAATACAGCTAAAACTGAACAAAAAGACAAAAACTAGATCCAGAAGGGCTGAGGTCATACAGGATGTTAAAGTGAAACTTGAATCCCCTCTCCCACACCATCAGGTTCTCATTCCCACACCTCTTGTCTTCTTCACTGGACTATGGATCTGCAGGGCTGTACTTGATGCAGAAGGGGAAGCTTTCAACACACAGATGCAAGGTGGGTCAGGGCCCTACTTGGGTTCACTAAGCAGCTACAAAGACAGAAGTGCCCACACAACCATGAGAGCTGTGTGGGGATTTCCTAATGGTCGTGGAACTGTCTTAGAGGAGGGGCAAAATGGTTTGTATCCCAAGCCTGGAAGGGAAATACTAGCTCTTAGGTTGTAACCCAGATCCCCCGTGTTTTTGTAACTAGATACACCTTTTCTTGATGTATCTTAGTTTCATTCTATATACTAGGATACTGATTTAATTGGTGAGCCCTGTGTAAGTTTAGGTGGAAAAATGTTTGCTAAACCCTAAAGTAGAATAAACTAGAATACAACTAGAATAAACTAGAATACAATCTGGTCTTTGTACAGTGCCCTCCATGCAGCAAGTGAAGACACATAGCTGGAAGCAAGGGAGTTAGCACAAGAATAGATGGGATGGCAAGGGATATCTTGAAATGTGAAGGACAAATTTATGTATTCTTTATTCTTGAGATTGAGAGGACATAATATTAATATTCCTACCCAGCCAAAATCTAGCAAAGAGAACCTAACAATCAAAGTCAGTAAAGGTGGTCTTTTTGGCATATACCTTTATCGCATTTCTAATAATTTTAATTACAATTTTTCTTTATCAGCCAGGGAAATCCAATTTCACTCTGTATGCAGTGTGTAATTGGTCGACTACTTCACTTTTTTTTGTTTGTTTGTTTCTTCTCTGGCTGATTCAATAAATAGTGAACAGCAGGTATTTTTCTTCATGCATAAATTCTCTTATTCTAGTCCAAATCTGAGAATGCCCAGGTGTTTGCACAATCAAAATCCATTAGCACTAAGTTAGATCAATATCTATGAAAGAGTAATAGGGACATGGTCAAGCCAAACATCTGATAGCAGGTCATTCAGTTAAAATCATGAATACACTGTTGGAGGCATTTCAGCACTCCTGCCAAGATGCATGTCAGGCAGGATCCAATAATCCAGAAAGCAAACAAGATATGTACCCTGCACCATTGAAGCTGGTTGCATTAGCACTATAGTCTAAATTTTCAAAAATAACTCAAAGACACCAATATTAAGGCATGAGTCAAAAGTACTTTAAGATAAAGACCTGACTAAATAGATTCCTAGACCAAGTTTCAGTGATGATTTCACAAAAAAATTGCTTTCTTGAAAAGAAAATAATAATAATCTCTTATGAGTATTTAGCTGCTGCCCTACAGTGAGTGCTTTTGCTGGTCTACAGAAAGTCCAAAATAGAAATTTCTAACACTTTATTCATGGAGTCATAGTTACTGAGAAAGCATTTAACTGCTGGCCTCATGAGAATATTCAGCACAAAGCTCATCCTTTAATCATCCTTTAAATTTAATAGGCTAGGCACAAATAAACAAAACTTTTTTTTCTCTTTTATGGCAGTATACATGGCTTTTCATGATGCATTTATTTCTCACATTCTGCAAAATGCAATTATTTCTTCCCTGGAAACCCCTCACCTAAGTTACACAGCTTGCCTAATATTTTTTCACTGGCCATTTATTCTCATATGGACTATCAGCCTTGTCCTTGGCTGTGTCAATCCAAGCATTCCTGGCAACAGCTTTACAAGCCA
Organism: Erithacus rubecula; assembly: GCF_903797595.1. Taxonomy (NCBI): domain Eukaryota; kingdom Metazoa; phylum Chordata; class Aves; order Passeriformes; family Muscicapidae; genus Erithacus; species Erithacus rubecula. The sequence continues at coordinate 17,340,418 of NC_136687.1, read as the reverse complement.
GAAAATCATTAGCAGAACTAAATTCGGCAACCTTATCTAATTGCATCACCTCAGCCAACCTTTCAGTGCCCTCAGGTGAATCTAATATGGTCCAAGGTTTAGAATACATTCAGTTTCTCTAAGCAATTCCTAACCTGTTGCTCCTCTATCCCATTGTCCTCCCCACCCCCAGTTTTTCTGGTACTGAAAATTTTGCTTGTGAAGACAAGGCAAAAAAAGGCATGGAGTCATTCAGCCTTTTCTGAACCATCTGTTTCTCCTACACTCATTGATGGACCCACATTTTCCTTGAGCATCCCACTGATTCTACCATATTCTCCTGTTACCCCTTATATGCCTCAGTACTTTTATCTGCAGCTGTGCTTTGGCCTTTCTGATTTTGCTCCAAATGCTCAAGCAATTATCTTTGTATTCCTCTTTTGTTGCCTAGCTTTCACTTCTTGTGTGTTCTTGTGTTTCTTTTCATCCAGAAGCACCCTGCCAGCCAAATGACTCTTCTGCCAAAATTTCTCATCTTCCTGTGCAAATGGAAGAGAGATAATTTCTGAACTCTTGGTAAGTTTTCTTTGAAAAAGAACAATTTTGCTTATGCACTTTCTTTCCCTCATGGCAGCTTCCAGTGGGAATTCTGCCTAACATTTTGAATCTTGGGCAAAGAAATTGCCAGAACAGATTGAAATCTGGTTTCCTGAAGACCAGAGTCCCAACTCTGCTCTGAATCTTTCCAACTTTCCTTCAGACTCTGACCTCAGACATCTGTGAACAGCAGGTCATGTACCCCATTATACTGTCTGACCCCCTCCAGTATTTGCACTGGGAAGCAGCCAATATACAGTGCAATAGTTTATTGAATTGACTGCATATTGCTTCCCTTACAGAATGTGTCTGGACTGTTAAAATCCCACAAAAAAAGATAAGGATGTACAGAAACCTCCAATTTCTTTTGTCCAATCTCATCTCCTTTTGGTCAGGTGGTCTGTAGCATATCCCCAACACAGGATCCCCAGTATCAATCATCAGACAAACATTTTCAGTTTCATGGGAGAGGACTCTACCATAGCTTTCCTCCTCTTCTCTTAATTTTCCTAGATAGGATGTAAATACTCATGGAAGTGTCTACATTGTGTATAGTATTGCACTTGATCTTTGTGATTTTGATATATACAGGCTTATGGAAGTGCATGGACTTCCAGACCTTTCTTGTTAACCAAGCTCTGCATACTAGAGTACATGCACTTGAGGAAAGCCACATATTGCCATATTTACAACCTTCCCTCTTACAAATGGCTTTGTTCCCAGTTATGCTTGTTCTCTCAGAAATATATAACAAAATAGAGCTTTCTAAACTATTTGGATACTTCTCTATCTAGCACATTTTTGTGCTTTGACTCCATACAGCAACATCTACAGCAACGTGCTTCTGATCTTCCTTTTGGTTCCATGTCAAGAGCCAATGGAAACAAGGCAAAACACTAAGGGAGCCACAACAGTGATTTAAAAGCAGTTGGAAGGAAGGAAGTGGCAGTAAATAAGAGCTCAGGCCATGTGAACATTGAACCACACCACTATAACACAGCTTGTTTTCTGTGCATTTCACCTTGAAGTTGTCTCTAAAATATACCCTAAAAAATAGCACAGCCACTCTATTTCCACTCCTGGAAAATGCATGGTTTCCCAATGAAGATTAATGTTTCCTCCTATAAAAAAGCAAAAGTGATGAATCTTCCAAAATAAAACCACAAACAATGAGATATTTTTATATATGTATATGCATATGTATATGTGTACATGCCTTCATCATAAGCTATTTATTTTAAAACCTACTAACAAGTTAAACTTAAGCCTATGCCTACATTCTGTCCTCCTAAAATAAAAAAGTCAGAAGAAATAATAATTTTAGGTTTTGTTATAAGAGGAAAAAAGCATTAAAAATAAAGCAACTCTATTTTTTATATTCCTAATGAGGAAATTGAAATATGTGCAGATGATTCTACAGTTACTCTAGTTCAAAGAGGTATGTCTCAGCTTAATAAGGTCCATTTTATTTGTCAATGAAGAGACTCCTGCAGGAAGTGAGAAAAAGAAATATCATAATTTGCTCTCCAGAAACTGCTAGCATCACTTTTGGTGCATATTAATGCAGCTCAGTACTGTCAATGAGGTGATTATTTGCCCCCTAGAGACTTCATCTCACAGCTAGTTTTCAGGATCCTTAGGAGATTTTGTTTCATGTGGTGCAATATATAAATTCTATTCTATAGTTTATTCCATCAGCAGTGATAGAGAAACCATCTTCAGTTCTGGTTTCAGTCACTAATTTACAAAGGTACAGAAGCAAATGTTTATGGGGTTAAATCAAATACTCTTCATTTCTACATCTGTGAAGTCATTCTGCCACTGTAAGAGGTTCCTTTGCAGTTTGTACAGGTACTGTGATATTTCTCTTAAGTATCAACCTTAGAGGTAAAGTGATACAGACTTCAGTATAGCCAGATTCCCTAAATGCAAAGGGCTCTGGTGTGCTTGTGTAAGGAAGTTTCTCTGCCTTGGTACCAAATAAGAGCAACTGAAGCTAGCTGAGATGTGCCTAAACAAGCCTGGATCACATGCAAGTATTTTTTTCCATGTCAGGCTGATTAGAGTTACTGTACTGGATGGAGGCAATAGGGATGTACCTGCAATAGTGCTTTGGATTTAGGAGCATGCTTTGAGAGGATTAAGTACTATACTTGGCTCCAATCACAGAGGAATCTTGGAGTATACAATCTGTATGTCTTCTGTATGACTCTGGGAGAAGTACTTCAGCAACTCAACTCACACACTCCAAACACAAATATTAATTCAGTTCACTGAGAAAAAACAATGTTAACTTGAAGTAATCCCTCTGAAAGTCTTGCTGCAAAGACACTACTAGAAGTGATCATGCCATTGTCAAAACTCACTTTTCTTGAACATATGTCCTATTACAAATGTAACTGAACTACAATGGACTTTACAGCTTCTTGTGTCATAAAGAAATATAATTTTGACCATTATCCTATTGTTTGAAGCCGTTGCAAGATATAATATTTTTTAATAGTTAGATGAAGTTTACAGCAATTGAAACATTTAACATTTAATGAAAACACAACTCATATTTTTATACTCACTTCCCACATAACAACATCAAATTATTTTTGTAATCAGAACTTCTATAAAATAGCACACTCCAGCCAACTAAGCAACAGCAGTATTTCTTTCAGTATTTCATGCAGTGTAAATGCACTGTGGCACCTATTGAAAACCAGTGACTTATTCAGAGCTCTCTTTGGAGTGCATGAGAAAGATCATCCAGTCCTGAACTGAAGAATATGTAGGAAGCACACCTTGCCATGCTAACTTTAAAAGGCAGCCAAATGAGCATGCAGTGACAGTCACCCAGGATGTGGGTTCTAGACTCTCCTGTCCTTGGAAAATAAAGCTCATATGACCCTAGAGCTCTCATAACCCACTGCCATTATAACCCTGACTTTGTCCTTTCAGAGAGGAAGCAAAAGGGATAGGTACTGGTTATGTAAGCAGCTTTACTTTTTTATATGTCATACTTTACTCTAAATAAAAACTCAGAATAAGATCTTTAATACCAGCTACAAAAGTTAGGTGGCTACACAGCATCTCCATCCTCTAGATTTTGCTTTCTGCATTCACATTTCTTGCCTGTTAGTTTTGTCATTACATCAATTTCACAGATGTTCTTTCTTGGACCGCAAGAATGGTAGAGTGAGCATCTATGTAATACACATTTCACTAGAAGCCAGTTATTCCTGACTTAAATTTAGGTAAACTTGTTTTTTATTCTGAGGATTAAAAGAGAACTTAGCACAGAGACATTTCTTTCTTCTGCCTTATTAATATGAATCAGGCATTTGGAATATTTTTCTTATAAGAGTTCCAAAGAATTTCCTTTACATGATGAAAAAGAAGTACCACGACCTGAGAAACTCTGTATAAATTTATGTGATTACCTATGCTTTCATGCCATTTTCAAAGACAGTACTTGTGGCCAAAGGTTGGGCTTTCAGTTGGTTACAGGATTTTTCATTATTCAAATTACTAAAATGAGAAGGAAGCGCTTTACCTCAAGCTAATTTCCAGAGGCTTCGTTCTCATACCTAATGTAAAATATTGCCTTCTTGTGACCAAAACACTTAATAAGAAGCCTCTGCTTTGTATTCTACAACTGTTCCTCTTAGAGGCATAAGATGATGCAGTAGTTATGTAAATTATCTCTGTGTCCCCACTAGTGCACATTTTAAAACAGAATTATCACCACAGCTTTGTGGCATAGCAGTTTCTGCCAGTGATTTTACATATTCCTGAAAACTGTCCCTTTTAATTTTCTGAATGCAGGCTCTGTAATCTCTCTGAGCAAAAGAAATAGTCATAGCCTGGTGAATGTCACATACACAAATCTATATATATGTCTGTATCTACACATATAGAGCCATTAAAACAAATCCTCTATATCTAATTCACAAAAGTTAACTCTGCTTGGTCTCAAACAACACAATTGATGTTTACAGTTGCTATAGACTGTAGCTAAGTATCTACTTTATTTATCTTGTTATTTTTCTAGTCTCTCCCATCAGTGTGTGCCATTTCAGGAGTCATTAGATATAAAAAATTCCTCCTGTTCATAATGGCACTTAAATGAAAAGGCGAGCTTGATTCCACTACATGCAGTATAAATTTAGAACTACTGCATGTTTGTCTACATCAGCAAGCACAAAGAACATTAATCCCAGCTTATGAGCACACCGAAATCAACAACAAAGATTTCTAGCTTTTTCTAACATAACTCATCTCTTGAATGGCTACAAAACCCCTCCTCCATCTACCCCCAAAAGCCTTTTTAAAACTAACCCCTTAGAATAATTATCTTCCCATTGTTGTATTTATCACAGAATACAATACTGATATGTGAGAAGGAAATGAAAATGCTAGATTTCTTCCACAGAAAATCAAAATGGAGCATTTTGTCTTTGTCACTTAAAAGCCTTGGACATAAATGCTACACCCATTACCCTGTTCTATGTTAGTCATAGAGAAATTCTACTTAGATTTTTTATCATACTCTTCACTTCAGTGGATTAAGTGACCTGATTAACATCTGCTCTCTTGTCACAGAAGGCAATGTACACAAGTGCTTCATTTAATACAATTTTTAAGTACTTTTAATGTATAAATACAAGCATATTGCCATCTATTTACTTTAGGGAGGAAAAGACACAGAAATATACAGTCCACTTAGAGAAAACATGAATTAATCAATACAGAATGCATTTTGGCTCATTTGACAACAGAGAGTCAGCCCAGCTGCACAGTTCTATCATGGCTGGAGTGCAGCTGGAGCTGCATCCCAGCTCAGAGATGATGGAACATTTTGCAATCTGTGCAGGAAAATCATCCCACAGTTACAAGCTTAAGTTTCTGAACACATAAGCTTTACACTGTCATGGAGAGTTTTATTGTGTCAGAGCACGTTTAGCCTCAGGTGAGTGGGATGGGCTATGCTTAAACTTCAGCATCCAGTAGCATTTCCTAGCTCCAGGTCCTGGCATTCTGGTCACATCCAGGCACACAAGAGCCTCAGCTGCTGGCTCCCTATTTCACTATTTGGACAATCAAGAGAACAGAGCTACAGCAGACTGGGGAACATGTTTGTCTATGTGCAAGCCTAAAGTATCTCTTTGTCAATGTTTAATGGGAAGTCTAGAGAGAGAGACAAAAAGAGAGTAATTTAAGAAAACATGCAGATACAAAGAGCCCTGTAAGTTCACAGGGCTTCCAAAGCCTTCTGTTCAAGTTGTCATATTCCATGTGAGACTCAACAGAGGTATGGCAATTGTGGCAATTGAGACTGTCAAGGTGAGATAGAGCTCCTAGCTAACCAAAGACAGTATAGAGCAAAACTGATTGTGTGAGTAGCCTCACCACTCACAAGTCAAATTTTTCTATTTTGCTATGGAAATTAACTTCTCACAAATTATGCAGTATCCTACACTCCTCTTGCCTAGAAGAAATAGTCAACTACCTGCAGATGTAGCATGCAAATGCTTTGAAACACAGCTACTTGGAGTTCTGTTGAAACAGTGTAATTGGGACTGATTAAAGACTTTGCCTAAATACTATGCTAGTTATGAAGCTGCATAATACATTACAGAGGGCTAAAAAATAAATCAAGTGAAGGTAAAGCCATTTTCCCTCAACCAGCAAAGTTCTGGTGTTCCTGTGCAAACATGCTCATTGTTAAACAAGGTCAACATATTTGGTTTTGCAGGTTTTTTGGCATTGGCTTCTTCTAGTTATCTCATTAGTGAACTGCTCTTTTAATCAATAGGTTGCCAGCTGGAAAGCTAAGTTTTTTATTCACAGCTTTTCATGTTCCAATGTTCTCAGAAACACTGATGAAATTGCATCCTGTTTTCCTTAAAACAGCATCTCTCTTTTTGGCTCATTTTACCAGAGAAATTGGAATTTCTTGATGTCATGAATAGCATTACTGAACCCAGAGTATTTTCTCTATATGCTGAAAAAGCTAAAATAAGTGTACTATGTTTTTCAAAAGATATTGTACAATTTTGTACATTTGTTTTTCAAAAATATTGTCTATCAACAAAGTCCCCAGATTAAATCCATGAACATGCAAAAATGTTATTGGAAAAATTTAATTGGAATTTTCTGTGATACATATCTGAATACACAGTTTCTGAATTTGTGACAAGTCTTGATATAAACAAACTATGCCTGTGTGTGTACTCCAAGGTAGATAAATGAACACAAGTGGACAAGTTGTGTCATCACACTGAACACAGTGCACATATTTTAATACATTCTAAGTTCACACACCAGCTTACCCAGCATTATTTTTTCCACATCCATACTTTCAGCATGAAGATGTTTAGTGTGAGATTTTAATAGGTTATGTATGAAAAAACAAAATTCTGTGTTGTATTTTTTAAGAAACAACTTATCAGCTTTCCACACAGCTCAAACAAGCTTTTCAGCAGCCAAGAGTTCTTCATTCACAGTATTGCATGTTATAGTATCAAATGGCCTTTAAAATGTATCATATACATTTATCTCACTTCTTTGAAAGGGGACTTGTTTATAATTAATACCAGGGTCTGACTACATATTTTTGCATATACTTTTCAAGGTACTTTAACACTAACAACAAAAATAGGGAGCAAAGCAAAAATTCACTTTCTTTCTGAAATGGACACTCAGTAAAAATTGGTTCTGCCTAAAACATTTTTTATAGTCAGTTAAAATATGTTGAATAACACTTTAAGCCCTGTAACTACCATCTCTCTCTAAGCAACCCAACTCACAGCTTCATACACGAGTCAACTGTACATTGGCTAAAATTCCTTAACATCAGGAATCCCTGCTTGAAGCAATTTTGCTCTCTAATGATGCAAAACTCTGTGCTTCTCAGCATCCTGCTTCATAATAATTCTGCTTTACCAGAGCTAGATGCAACATATTTACTAATACAGAAACATCTGAATCAAAATATTAGATCACATGAAGGTCCATCAAGTCTTAATGATCTCTTAAGAGCATCCAACACATTTGTTTCACAGGAAAGTGTTCAATCATTCCATTCTATTAATCCAGACTATTAATTAAAATTATCTACACACAGTTTAATCTTGGTCTCCTATCATCAGACATAAGATCTGAAATGACACATACCATGGTTTACTAAGTTCTTATAATTAATTGTAAGGACTTTGTATAGCATGATTAAAATTATAAACATGCATAAACATACTCATTTTAGTTTGGCTAAATGTTTGGTCCTACTGCTTTCTGTTGCACTACAGTTCTCCCACTTAAATACTTTATGCATGTGGGGAAAATATCAGCTTTCAATCTACCATCTTCATTACATACATCCCTGGACTGTTTTCTGTACAGCATGTGGATCTCTTTCTCTGAAGGTCCAAGTCCTTGTGGAATAGGTTGCCCTAATGCTGCTCAGGTTTTATGTGAAGATATTTATTGCATAATTATGCAAGGAAGGTTACATCCTGTCTTACATCTCTATTATTCTAAATATAAGTAAATAAATGTTCTCATTAATGTCTCTTTTGTCTTGTAGTATAAAAGAAGAGGAAAAATTGCTCTTAATCTTTCTACAGTATTCAGTATTCTGTATATTTTATTGTGTCCTCACTTACTCATCTTCTTTCCAAGGAAAACTCTCCCAATTTTCTTTCATGAGAGATGTTCCAGATTCCTTATAATTGTTATTGTCCTTCTCTGAATCCCCTTATAGATAGTTAATATCTCTCTGAGGTGTGGTGGAAAGCCCTGCACACAGTGCTATAAAAGAACTCCAACTATGGATTCACAAAAGTATTGCAATAATCTCTTATTATTCTTCACCCTACTTCACATGTGTCCCAAAATTGTGCTAACTTTCCTGACTGTAGCTGTGCACTGAACTGCTGATAATTATTTTTCTCCCTTTCTTCAAGCAATACTCTTGACTTAGAATGCTGTAAAGTGCACCAGTAGGTTTAATTTTAACTTCAGTATGTATTTATTAACACTGAATTTCATTTGCTTTTTTGTTGCTCACTTGGCATCTCTAAGTTACTGAAATTTTCTACTGTCTTCTTTGGTCAAGTAAATTTTCTTCACCAGGGATTAAAGTGACATGTGGAACAACTAGATCTACTTAGATCAGTCAAACTGGTCAAGGGCTGAACTTAGATGACAGCTTTTGAATAAATCAATTCTCAGTAAGCAAACAAGCAAAACAAAAACACAAAAAACAAACCAGCAGTTGCCAGGAAATGCACATAAATAGGAAATCCTTTTTTGATTACAAACAAGTGGCATTTGAAAATACAACAGAACCACTACACATAGTATTAACTAGGACACGTACATTGTATTGAGCAAACAAGAGATAGCCCTATTAGCATTCAAAACTTGGTAGCATAATGGTAGCAGAGAATATTATAAATGCATTACTGTGTCACCTTGTATTGTGGATAAGTGGGTTTTTTAATAGCTGAATCAGAGCAGCAATAACTTTGAGTCCAGCACTGAATAACATTTTAGTCTTTTTTTTTTCCTAAACAAACAAACAAAGATCTGTTAGCCATCCACTTCTTTTCTTATTTGTGTTCTTATAATTCTAAGATATATAGAACTGTGATACATCTTCTGTCTCCTTTAGGTAGAGAAACCTTTCTGACTACATTGTCAGTGCTTCACATCCTAGTAATGCGTAATCACGACTTTCAGAAAAAATTGTATAAACTAAAGAGCTTAAATCTCCCATAACAGTTTAAATTTGTATGAAAATAAGTTTATGGGAAAAGATACTTTGGATACATTGCAGTTTTCAGTAATAATCTTATCATATGAACTCTGATCCACATAGTTCTGATTATGCCCTGAAATATTTTTAACAAAAAAACTACATTCTCACAATATTGGTCCTACTCATTTGACCTAAGACAACTTGGGTTTTTTCACTACTTGCCCATATTGATATATGCATTCTTCTTGCATTATTTTCAGTGTAAACCTAGAGGCACCAAAGAATAGGAAGAAGAAAAAGCATAAATGTCACAATTACCAGATCCCACCTCTCGATATGACTACAGTTCTTTATAATAAATTTACATCTCGTTTTAGTCTGCCCCCCTGTGATAGCATTTGCTTAGCCTAAACATTTCAGTCAGTTAAAATAGAATGCTTTGTTTGGGTTGGATTTTTTTATTGCAGAAGTTTAATCTAAAAAATTTCATTTGGTGTAAAGCTAAATATCACATTTTTCTTATTTTGGGAGAGGGAATAAAATATGTTTGCTTTGTTGAATCATGTTGTTTGCTTTTATCTTTTCTGAAGCTATTTATCAAATGCATTAAGATAATAAATCAATAAGTTTTGTGGGTTTAAAAGCCTTTCTCCTGAAATGTTTTGGCTTGATCTAATTATGGCATCATTTAGTTTCTTCTAGAATCACAATGCTCTGACTAATTTCATTTACTCTCAAGCATAACTTTCCTTATTTTTCTCTCCATCATTCCCTCCTGTAATTTTATGACTTGCTTTTCATGCATGCAACTGAAAATCACATTAAGCTGTTGGGACCACTCAATCAAAAACCCCAGTTTTTTGTTTACACATAGTTTGCAGAAGTTTAAATGTAGTCAGAAACCTTGACACTTAACCCCTATCCCACTAAAACTAATCAATGGTATGACTCAAACAGATCAGGACTGCATTCACAATTTCTGCACATCCCTAAAATACACAAGCAAAACCAACTTGAACAAAATCAGTTTAGGAAAATAAGGGGAAATGTCTGCATTCTAGAATAATCCTTGCAGCATCTACTTGAAAAGCTCTAAAATAAAACAAGTTGTAACACTGACCTAAAAATCTCACAAAATATATTTATGTCTTTGGTGTAATTTGTTTTGCTTTTTTGAGACTTTACAATCTCATGTGTACCTTCTGTCTGTAAGTCACACACAGCACTTTTGCCAAGAAATACCTTGAGAATACCATAGAATCAGTATTAGTACAATAGAACTAGCAGAGCTCCCAAAAAAAAAAAAAAAAAAAGAAAAAGAAAAAAATCCAAAAGAAATCCACAGAAAGTGATATTGAGAAAGCAAACATTTGTTCCTGCCGAAAGCTGAACCTTTTTTAATTAAGTCTACTTTGTTCTTTCTCATCTACTTTGAAATGCATTATTGTATTACATATCATATATTATCTAACTGCAAATGCCTGCTGTAGTACTTTGCCTATGAAAGGCTTTATTGTAATGTCTTCCATTGTAAAAACCATACAGAAGCAAAATATTAACATTCCAAGCCAAAAGTATCACACATTATGAACTGAGCAAACCTGTTATTTACACCCCAACAACTTGCACACATGTCCCAGTTAATGGCAAGAATTATGCCTGGGGTGATTTAAGGATTTAGGTCCAGTGTATATCAATTTAGTGGCCTCAGTTAAACTGGCTACTTTCAAAGTTTCTCATTCACTGTGAGGGGAATAAAATTTTGCAATAATTTTTTGAAGTTGATGAAAATCAGAATGGGACAAGGAATGCAAGGGACAGGAACCAAATGAACGTGAAGAGAAATGGGGAAGGAGATGTCCTCCTAGTCAGATTCTGAGTTATGTAAATAACTAGTCTCCCTTATCTCCCTGCATGAATAATTAGGGCATCCTAATACTCATCTAATCTGTACACATTGGAAAAACTCAAAACAAATGAAAAGTGGTTGTTCAAATGTCATTTTGCATACAGATGGAGGGATCATTCAGGAGCTCTGTGAAGGAAGGTCTGGCAGAACAATCGGTCTTGAACTCAGTTTTCATTACTAGGTATTCCTCTGAAAGATAGAAGGAAAATCACTACTGACACTGGAGTAGGTTGGCACTTGTGTATGTGAAAACATGTGATTTCTTCCTACTCAAAAAGCATGCTCAGTTGAAGCAATTTCTGTATATTAATGCTGATACTTAAAATGATGCTAAAAGAGCCTAGGACAGAAATACTGTCAGAAAGACAGTGCAGCATTTTCAAGTTCCTTCCCTGAGTGTGAGATGAAGTATTTATTCTTTCCAATAAGCATAAATGTGAAGGGAAAACTGCAGCCTGAATGATTTTCCTAGTCAGAGATGATTAAGACACAGTGTGAGCTCACGGATATTAGCACTGCCAGAACAGGTGTTCATCTTTGTTTAAAAATACAAAACAATGAGAAGATACAATGTGGCTGCAAAAGATGCTCACAGAATTAGGAAACAATAGCAGGAGCTTGCCCACAAGACATGGATTAAATCCTACACCCAAAAGATGGAATGCTATTCCAAAAAGCAATCCTAAACTCTGTCACATACTAGGTCTCCATGCAACTTTTAAGAAAGCTTTTTCCCAAGAGGCATATGCAGTTCCCTATTGCTCAGTAATACCTCTCCTGTCTTTTACTCTGAATGAATGGGGATTTTAATTTCACTGAGATCCTTCACACAGCTCTTGGCACACAGGGCTGAAGGCTTCCTCACTCAAGTTCACTACAGTTGTTTGCCTTCCTGTAATCCCTCCCACAGCAGAAATTGCTCTATTTCTCTGTCCATTTTACTTTTATTTTTGTACTGTTTAAATGACTCTTCAACAGCTCCTGTACAGTTTGATAAACCCTGCAACAGGCTCTTTAAAGATTCACAAATTTTAGCAGCTAATTTTAAGTGAGATCTTATCTACCACAGATACCAAGAAGCCACAAACTGCAGAGCAAACATTCCCTTGTGGCATCTGGGTAGGACCTTTGTTGATATATTGCTACAGTTTTCTCTAAAACATCAGCTGAGAGGTGCTTCAGAAGTCCTCAGGACACATTCCTGTATGTACACTCAGAGATACACCTGTGTTTCATTAAGGGAATACTTACTGTTTATTACTTTTTTATCTTTCTTATCACTCCCTGTCCTTTTCATATTTAAGTATTTATCTTTCTTCTTTTTCTTCTTACCTCAACCCATTGTATTTTCATTTTTTTCCCTCCTTCCTTTTTCTAAGCCTCACAAACTTTGTGCTAATTTAGCTTGCCCTTGGGGATTTTGCAATGTTACACTTTAGTATCTAGAATATCAGTGGAAGAAAAGATTGTAATTTGTTGATAAACAGATCAGTAAGAGATAAAAGAATTAATGATTTGCTAGGAAAAAATAGATTAAGTGGGCATCCCAATAAAAGCATTATAATTTTCCACTTATCTGTTCTTTGCTAAAAGATTCTGCCTAGAATGTTTAAGGAAGGTATTTTCTTTGTATGTCTTTCAAAATTAATTTGGAATACATCAGGGTGCCCTGTCTTTTCAGTTACATGTCCTTCATTTAGTATCAGTTCCCCAGTTTACTGAAAACTGGGTTAGGGAAGCTCTACATGTAGATTCTGCTGTCAGCATATCATAGAGCATTGCAAATGATGCAGCAATAAACACTGGAATTATAGAAAACACAAGTATGTTTCTACACAGGAGGAATCCATCAACCAAAGAGAACTTCTACTTCTTGCAACACTGCAAGCAAGCAATGTCCAGTGGGTTAACCTTGATTGGCTGCCAGATTCCCACCAAACCATTCTCCATTCCCCCTCCTCAGCAAAGCAAGGAGATAAAATGGAAATGCTCATAGCTTAAAGACAGGAAACTGCTATGCACAAAACAAACTCTATCTGGAGAAGATTGATTTAAATTTACTGCCAATTAAAAATAGATTCGAATGTTGAGAAAAAGGCCAAACTAAATATGCCTTGCCCTCACATCCCCTTCTTCCCAGGCTCAACTTCCCTCCTTCATTCCTGGCCCTTCAACTTTCTCCCTGCTCTAAGTGGTACAAGGATTATGGGATAAGGAGTTGTGGTCAGTCCATTGCAACATTTCATCTCTGCTTCTCCTTCCTCCCCACACTGTTCTCCAGCTGCAACATGGGGTCCTTCCCACAGGCTACAGCTCTTCCCAACCTCCTTCAGGGTGTGTCCTAACTATGGACTGAAGCTGTTCATAAACTGCTCCAACACAGATCCTTTGCACAGAATACAGTCCTTCAGGAGCAGACTGCTCCAGTGTGGGATCTCTGCAGGCTTCAGCTTCTTCTACAGCTTCTCTGGGCTGCAGCTTCCTTTACAACACAACCATTTCCTCCAGCCTGGGATCCTCCACAGGCTGCAGTTTGCAGCATATCTGCTCCACCCATGTGTTCCATGGGCTGCAGGGGGTTAACCTGCATTGCCATGTTCTGCTCCTTGGGATGCAGGGATCTCTGCTCTGATACCTGTTAACACCTACTCCCCTTCCTTCACTGACCTGCAGGGTTGTTTCAACATTTTTTTTCTCATATCTCAGTCTTCTTTTTCACAGCTGCTCTTTCTACTCTTTCTGAAGTACATTTATACAGAGACACCACAAGCATGACTGCTCTGATCAGCTTTGACCAGTGGTGGGTCCATTCCAGAGCACGCTGAACCTGACTCTGAGCAGCACAGGGACAGCCAGGGGCTCTTCTCAGAGAGAACACCAACCCTCATCCACCTGTGTACCAAAACTTGCTTTGCCCTACTTGTAACCTAGACTCTTTCTAAAAGTCACTTGGAATGTCTAATTGTTTTCTCAACTTTCGCACCTACAGATGCATTTAGAAATGGAAAAATAGAAGCAAACAAAACTTGGACATAATAATTTTAGCAACATGAGGGAGCAAGGAGGGTTTTGCAGGATAAACAATGAGCTAAGTTTTAACTGTAACCAAAAAAACAGGTAAAGAAAATTGTTAAAAAGCTGACAGCTCCTGACAAGTATGAATCTTGCTAATAGGGACTGAAAACTGGGATATACAAGATTGTAGAACTTCTTAGTGGTAAAATGTTCTCATTTTACATTGAGAATTTATTATCAATATAAAAGTATTAAGTAGGCATTTTTCTTCAAGTATTTTATGCATTAAAATTATCCTTAATTTCAAAGCTATCTGGTTATGGGAACTGAGCAAAAAGTGAATTAATGGAAATACAGATAAAAATACGTTTGATGCCTATAATCAAGAAAACTGAGCAGAAATGTTCAGCTAATTGTAATTCTCAGCTGTATCCCTGTGTCTGCTCAGAAAGTCATCCTCAGCAAACTAAGCTGCATGTCACACATTTTCACATGAATATATAACAGTATTACTATAGCCAAACCCAGATTTTAATATCGACTAAGAGTGAGAAGCTTGAGGGAAAAAAAACAACAACAAACCAACCCAAGTGAATGAAGCACACAGGGAATAGTTTCCCCATGGTGTGCAGCAGTTTTATATGTTTTGCTTTCAGCTGGATTTACAGTGAAAAGAGTTGAAGACAGCCTCCTTATGCCCAGAAGCCATTTTCTCTTTTTTTACTTTCCCTAGCACTCTAAACAAGAACAGTGTCCCACCTTCAAACAATCACTCTGAGTCTACCCATCTCCAGTACAGCACAAGGATGTGCTCTGCCATGGAAGTGGCAGCACAGGAACCAGTTTTCAAAGGTGATAAAATGAAGTCGGTAACAAAAGAATAAAGTGACAATTTACCACAAAGAAAACAGAACCCAGGCTACCTGACAAGGAAAAAAATGTAGCTCCTATGAAAATTCAATGACAAGGTGTTGAGACAAATACCATAGGGGACAAAGCAAGGCAAATTACATTGTGTGTATTTCAAAGGTTTTAATTTATGAATCTCACAAAGTAAGCAGGAAGAATGCATTTCTTGTACTTGTCATGATGGAAGTTGGTCCTGAGGCAGGATTAACATTGCAAACTGATATCAAATACACACAAGAAATCATGAATATTTATAATAATTTATTTCATAAACACATCAAGCCAATAACTGCAATCGTAGATAACCTGGTGCTGTTAAATCTATAAGTAAGAATGTTACAAAGAAAATGATGCAGCACTTGTATGTAAAATACCAAATGACATATTCAAATAAGCTGTAAGAGTTATTGTATCAGGTACAGAAAGTAAATAAATAACTGTCACTCATTACAAAAGACCTGCTAATGTTTCAGCACCAGACTTCTGTGTCCTCTCAGGGAAAAACAGGAATTACCTTAAAGGGTGGAAGAAAGCACTACTTCAGTCTAAAACTTTGAGCAATCAAGAGAAAATAGAGTACCACACAGTCATGTCACCAAATAATCACCAAAGAGATAAATAAATCAATAAGAAACACTGGCTAAAAAAAAGAGATAAAATAAAGATAAAACATCTGAACCAAGTAAAGCTTTAGAGAACTGTCAGAATTTGCAACGGGAACATGTAAAAATGCAAAAATGAGCTCAAAAGAAAGAGTTAAATTTAGAAAGGGAAGGGTAGTAGGGGACTGGTAAAGAGGTCAGGTGAAAACTCAGACCTTTATAAGAACCATGCCCAGGTGTTTTCAGGTGGGGCTGCCATATACTCAAGACTTTGGGAAATCTGAGAGGGAGAAATAAGGAAACATGCAAAGTAGGCAGTTTTCAATGTCACATGAGAACAAAACCAGCATCAAAGCAACCAAGGGCCCTGATCCTGCCAGATGCTTTGCTCCCTGCCCCAGCAGGGCAAGCCCAGAACAGAGGCAGCAGGAGGAAACAAAAACTATTCATTAAGCAGGAGGAAGAACCAGCAGCAACCACAGTGCTAAAATATTAACTCCCTAGAGCAGAGGAAATGGTCTAGAATAACAACAACAAAAACATCTACTGCAACATACAAATGTATATAATCCAAGGATTTCAGTTTTAAATTCTTCTAGGTATGTCTACTGCAATACCTACTCTGTCAGAAGTCACAGCTCAGGGAGGCCCAAAAGGCCTACAATTCAAAACTATCTATAGTTTTCCTAGCACAGAATGACATGTTGTGGCATCTCAGCTGTTCAAAGAAAAATGTTGTTTTCTACAGCTGCACCCTATGTTTACTTTGTATTTTGTTCTGCATGAACACCACCCAAAAATATTTGCAGCAAAATTTCCCTGCATCTTAAGTCATTAAACTTTTGAAGTGTTTAAAGATATAAGGAAGCATAAATCATCACTCCTCTAAATCACTGCATTTAAGCACTTATAACATAAAGCATGAAATTGTGTTCAAATAATAAATGTATGTTAGCTGACTTTATCTGCAATTGTTGACCAACTGTACTGAGCCCACAGAGTGAATTTCCACCAAAACCAAAACACATTATTTGCTTTCTGCTGCCAGAGTGATTAATGATTAGTTTTTTAATAGAATCTTAGTATGGTCTCCAAACAAACTTCCTAGAGTAACAAACACTTTGATTTTCTAAACCTCGGCTATATCTCATGGAAGGAAATTTTCTATAGTGTGTTTCACAAATTCAGTGTCTATCTTATATGTACATACAGCCAAATGCATTCCACCTAAACAGTAAATGAACATGACAAATTTATTTTGAATTAGCCCAGCTAAAAAAAAAAAAAAAAAAAAAAACCAAAAAAAAAACAAAAACAAAACAAAAAAAAAAAAACCAACTAAGCCAGAGTAACAAACCCAACTTTCAGTAAGTAACATGTAAGAATATGCATATAACATACCTTTCATTAAGTAACTTCAGTACATTTAGCTGCAGTTCTTAACAGAGTCAAACAAAACCTTGAGGTTTTCAGCAATTTAATCTATTCCAGAGACTGCATAAGTGTAATGTGGCAGTTGCTATAGTAACCACATTTTTCCTTGGAACTCAGAGAAGATACAAGTGCAAGTGATTTCTCCATCTCACTAAGTTGCTGCTGTGCTATGATTCTAAGCAGCACCTCTAACCCAGAAACTATCCCACTTGCTAGTTATTTGAAATACATTTAACATTTTCTAAAATATCCCTTTCTGACTACTTAATTCTACCCTATACTGCTCTGACTTCACAGCCTTTCATAAATCCTCTAGATGACAATACAGAAAAATGAAAAAATTTGAACAATTGGAAAAAATGGTAAATATATAAATTTATAATTTATTAATTATATTTAAATTATAATTTCCATATATAATATATAGAAATCTGTCAACACTTACTCTTAAACTTTCTGCTAAGAACATTCTTTGAACTATTTCTCGGTGGCAATGAATCCAAACAAACTGCAATTTTTGTTTAAAAAGTCATTACTTATTGATGGTTTCTGCAAAGCATTTTTCTTTTGTGCCACATTTTCACTTCATTCCGTCACAATCAAAACACTCCAGACTTGAAACTGTGTTGGTAACTTACACCTCTGTAAATGCATTAGCAGATTCTGCTGGTTTGACTCCTGGCTTTCAGGTGTAAAAGCTGCAAGTATCATTTTACTTGCATTTAGTTACCAAATACTAAATCTGCTAAATGTGCTAGAGGTGAAAACATACAGTAGTACAGGAATCTTTTCATTAGTCAATACATCACCATACTAATAAGCAAAAATGTAGGGGACTATGCACTAAAAATTGTTATAAAAAAGGAACAATCTGAATACACATGAGGAATTTCAGGGTGCTGAGCATCTGCAGTTCCAAGTGAAAAGAATGGGAATTGATGTCAGTGGAATTATACCAACTTCCAGCACCTGTGAATTTGGTCTCAAGGTGACCTAATATGCCTTTTCCATCTTTCATTTCTTTTTGATAGCTACAGCACAACCAAATATTTCCTCCTCTTTACAATTGAACTAACCAAATAAGCTATGTAGAATACAGCACTAAATGCATGGAGGCAATTTCCTATGTAAGAATTTTTTTTTTTTAAAAAAGCCATTTTCTTGATTGTCAACTATTCAAATTCTATTAAAAATTCCCATTAAATCCTCCCAAGCAAACAAGAACATTTAAAACTCAGATAGTGAACAACCATTTCAGAGTCTGGTGCTTGTGTTTCATCTGTGGGTGAGTTAATACAGATCTTCAACTACAATTTTTGGTGCCTGTATTTCCAATCATAAATTAATCAGAGTACCATGCTCCACCAAGACACAATGGAACTGTTTGAGGAGCTTGGGAGGGTTGGTAACAAATTCTCATTGTCCCAAGGAGTTTTATGGGTTTCATTTCAAAAAGCTGACCATGACTTCAAAGATATTAAGTACATTTCATGTTGGCTGTGACTGCTTGTTACAAAGTACTGCCTCTGACACAAGCAAAGCCTTCCTTTTTATAATAAAAACCTGCCTGATAATGTCATGAGCTATCATGGAGTGGGGAAAAAAAGTCTTGATGTTCTTCACATTCTCAGATTATCCTTATCCCTGGTAGATCTCTAACAGAAGAGAAATGAGCAATTTACCACGGCTGTTTAAACCAAACCAGTCCATGGAAAATAATTCAAGCAGAAAAAATAAAAATGCAATTATTGCCTTTAAAAGTCTGTCATCATCAATTTTACCCATAGCAAAAATGATGATGTCAGCAATGTTGAAAATAATGATATATTTCACAGATTTATGGCAAGGAATAATTAATTAATGCTTATATAGTATCTCAGAGGTAGCGAGTAATGGTGGTAGAATGCATGAATAAATACAGAGCCAAAACAAAGCTCTGGAAGTTTTCCTGCTTTTGGAAAATGAGGACGTACTGGTCATGCGCAGTATGACAAAACACTCTTAGTCCACAATGAATGATGGATAAGACAGATGTCTTTTTCTGCTATGAAGACTGGTTATGCATCCTTCCTAGCTACCAGTCTGAATTAAATTGCATTTTGTAATCTATTCATATGTGCAGTGAAAAGGGTAGCTATTTCTTATGCTTCCCAACTATGGCAAACCACCTGTCATCTTTTTCTGTTTGATTTACTAGTTAACAGCTTCTAACTGCACCAGACCTTTTGACAATTTCCTCAAAGTAAATTTGCTATTTTTTAACTAATCCAAATAGCAGTAATTGTTCCCTACACCTGTCCTATCATATGGGGCCAGTATTGTCAACATCATTTTGATTTCCGTGTAGACAGAACTGTTTCTCGGTATAGAATTTCCATCCAGGAACCTGCCTGTTTCCATTACTCACAGTTAAAGTTCAGATTCCATTTTGCTAGTCAGTCTCTCATTTAGGGTTTTTCCCCCCTATTCTTCCTCTATCTTCTTTCTCCTTCTTCAGGTAGGAGTAGATACATGTATCTATTGAAGATTAAGAACCAACATAACAGTAAAAGAACATTGTTTTCTTTCTTGCAAAGAATTCGGAGATACTGACAGATGAGTTAAACTTGAGTTGTCAGAACATTTGTTTTCAGCTTGAACCCAGGTCAGTTTTTCCCTTAACTTGAAATAGTATTTCTATAACTCAGGCCATTGTGGTAAATCCTAAGGAAATCACCAAGCAAGTACAACCAACATCCTAACACAGCTTAAGTGCTTGTAAATGGATTTCTTCTGTGTCCTAAATTAAATTGAAGTGTAAAGATTTATAGTATTACCCTGTGACAACAGTCAGTAAATTAGATGTTCCATTACCCATTAAGCTCTAAAGATTTTATTTATATTGCTTTGTTTTTTAGAATTGTGTGATGACCTCAAACAGTAAATAAGTATTATGTCACCATAATGGATTCCACATGTAAATTGCAACTCTATCTTTAATACAGCTTTACCCAGTGTGCCCAGTTTCAGTCAAATAAATATTCTTACTAAAACAAGTAGATGGTTGTTCCTACTAAACTCAAAGATGGATTAAAAATTCAGATACCTTGAATGTGAATCTCTTTGTCACGTTCTGCTAATATTTTCTGAAGACCTCAGAGCCCATGGGTTAAAGTTTTTAGACTCCCACATGAAACCAAGGGGCATGTATGATGCAACCTAAGGGAATTTAGGACTTTATTACATTTCAAAATTTACCCAGGCTTATAGATCAAATTCACAGGGCTTTGGTAGTAAGATTTTTGACTCTGCCTTTTTTAATGATTTATAGAAACACCAGGTCAATTTCTAAATATTTAAAAGCAGCTGTGACAGAGATATAGAGCTCCAACTTCGAAATCAAGAAGTTGTCAAATGGATAATTTTTTAGCAGAAAGAAAAAGAATAAGAACAAAGGAAAAGGAAGGCATAACTATATACTTAATAACCACATTGGTGTTGGCACTACTCTGCATTGAGAGGACAATTTCATCAAGCTATTTGTTGTGCTTTTAGTCTCCTACTGAATTTTTCTCAGCTTGCAAGCATAGGCAATGTAGAATTAGTAAAAATGGGTCTGTTCCAGAGTCCAGTGCAAGTCAAAGATTAAATGCCATTACATTTTCTTGCTCCTTTGTCAGAATGAAAACAATGTGCTAGTAACTCAACACAGAAACTGCTGTACTCTGCAGGACATATTAGAGGGAAGTCATAAAGTGTTACCACCAGCCTGGGAGTGTAACACTCAATGTCCTTAACTTACTTTTTTTTTTTACCTTTTCAGCTTTTTATGAACACAGAGTGCTGGTTTTATGGAGGTTTTTTTCTTTTCTTTCTAAATATTAGTGTGAGCATTGAGGGATTTTAACTTGTTTGCTTTAGAAAATCATATATATTACATTATTATCTCCAAGTAAATACAACAGGAGGACTGTGGGTATGATGATGCTTTCACAGAAGTTCTACTTTAGTTAGAGTGATACCATTAGTCAGTTTGAATGCATACATTTTAATTGCCTCACAACTTGATTCTATGAGGTCAAGCTGATTTGTAGGGGGTCCCCATATAGAAGGAACAAGTACAACTGAATCGTTTTGCTTTGTTAGAGGGTTACAGTGGTTTCAGTCACCACCATAAACACCTTTTGGAATGATCTATCTGCTACCTGCTGATCATTAAGAGTCTAAAATTATGTATAAGATCTTTACACCACAAATTCACTATCAGTGTTTAATCCATCTTACAGAGAGAAATTTTGAATCACAAGTCGTATTCTGATGTAAATGCATCTGTTTCAAAATGCATCATGGTATTTACTTCAAGACACTTTGTCCCAGCCTGGCTGATGATATCAGAATCTATGCTTAACATAAAAGTAGAAGGCTTTGATTTAATTTTTCTGCCCTTTTTTTTCCCATCACTGCTACAGAATGATAATCAGATCAAACATAGAAATTTTTTTTAAATATATGATTTTTCTAACTGACATAAAATTTACTTTGAGATAGTTATTTACAGACTTCATTGGCCTAAACCCTAACATTGTGATAGCTTGTTAAATCTCCCTGGGTCGTATTTTTTGACTTTTCATTACATTTTCTGGTTTCTTATTCCAGTGTCACATTTTGGCTTTTATTCACAAGATTCTGATTTCACTCCATCACCTGATAACAATTAAAACAAGGTTTCCCTGATTGAAAATAAACATAAAAGAAAAAAGGTAACAAGGAGGGAAAGGAAAGGGAATTAACTGCTGGTCTCCCTAAATTCCTCTTTGAGGCCTTTCTGGTTTGGATATGTGAGAAAATCACCCATCCTTCTAGCAAGACATGAGCACTCCCACTCGACCAAATTCTGCATGAATACACATTAGCACTACTTTTATTTCAGAGGACAATGGTCTGATAAAATCATACAATTGTAGCTGCATGATTTAGGTGATATTATGCAATGGCAGGGTATCATGCAGCAGTTGAGGGAAAAGCAATTACAAATCTAAATGCACCATCACACAATAACAGTGCAGAGCAATGTTTACTTAATTAGTGAAACACTCCATGGCATTGGAAAACACCACATTGTTTGGTTACCAGCTGCCAAGGCTGTGACTACCAAACACCTTTGCTTTGTGTTTCTGGGTACAGTGAAAGAAGACTGACACAGCCTGACACTAACACTAACACTACAGATATCCAGTCAATAATCTCAAACTTCCTTCTGTATGTGAGAGAAATACCAGCAAAAGTTCTAGCATTAAACCTAGTTAACATGTGCTGATAAATATTTAAACTTCATCATAAGATTTCATATGCATACCAATAAAAACTACTACACAATGGTCCTGTAAATGAATTGGCAATATGAACAGAGAGGAGAAATTTCAAAGAGAAATTCATGCCTGGCTGTGTTTTTCAAACCCACCAAAATGCAGAAGGCAAGAGGCAGATACAGAGGGCTAAATCCAAGTCCCTTTTGAAGAATTATTTTATCATGAAACTGCAGAGAAAAGAAAAAGAGAAAAAAATATATTAACAAGGATGAATCAGAGATAAAGAATACAGGAATATTTCTCTTTCAACTTTAATCCTACAAACTGCATACAAACATACAAAGCTTTGCAGTTAGACATAAGATTACATTTCCCATATAACTACATTCCAGACTATGTTGTGGTTTTTATTTCCTCAGGTATTCATCCCCTAATTAGGCCTAGGAAGATGATGAAACATGTTTTTACTTCTATTACCACTGACTTCATGTTGTTTACCGTGGATTTTACCAACAAAAATGTGTAGCTTGCTTAAATTCTGATCTACAACTTTTTTTGTTTTGCAGGTTATTGATTTGGAAAATTTCCATGTTTATTCACTTTATAAAATATAAATTCAGATATAGTGTACAAATTCTCATTGATGGGCAATTAGCCCTAAAGACTTTTTTCCTATGCTACCAATCAGCACAGGAAAAAAACAATCTGCATGTGCTTCTTAGAAATTGTTAAAACATACAAAAGCCATGAGAAATCACTGTGAATTAATTATGTTTTAAACTTAAATTTTTCATTGCTTCTTTTCCAATGCATTTCTTTGGGGAAATGCAATGTTTCTTTGTAGAGAGATGTGCCATAATGTAGCTCTAACACTAACTGGGCTTTAACTCTTTGAAACAAAAAAAATTCTCTTTGGCATGCCAATTTCATAATTGTGGCTGTCAAATCTAAGCTGCTGAGCTGCTGTCTCAGACAGGAACAGCATGGAGATGAGAAAATAAAGCAATTTCCCAATCAAAAAATCAGATTTTATTTCATTCAACACCATCTCCTCGAGTTCTTCACATTACCAGTTGACATCATGAGCAGCAGGGATTCAGACATATCTGTATCCTGTGTAAAAATTCTGGACATTCTGGACAAATGGATCAAAACATTTAAAAAGCAAGATATATGCAAGCAGACTTTTAAAATTCTATATAGAAAATAATCAGCCATTAGGATAGGGTTCTGAAGCATCTCATACTGCTTAGAATGGGATAGAACACTTACAGAATATATAATACATTGGATTTCTCATTAAATCATTGAAGTTAGAATATACTTCTCTGTATTAACTTGCAATGTTAGTTGCAAATGCTAGAAATCCACTGATTTCTTTATTTTTGTATTTTCACAAAAATAGTCACATTATTCCTATGGATTCCATGCATAACCACACAGGAGCAGCCAGTCACTGCTGAGGGCACTGCATGTCTCTGCCAAGGAGAACATCTGTAGAATTCAGTTCAGGGCATTGCAGGAATTCCTGGCCAGCACAGGCACAGAACACAATACTATTGTGTTTGTGACTGCATTTATTCTTACATGGTGTTCTGAGAAGGGCTCATTAACCTTGATAGTGCCACACTAACAGATCCATTGCTTCCACAGTCCTTGACAGGACACCCAAGTCCAGCTGCAGCCTCTCTCTGCAGCTCTGTGTTATGCCAGGCAAACATACTCAGGAAGGAACTTCACCAGCTGATGGCATTGTTAATTCTGGATGTTATTTTCATTACAGTGCACAGCCAAATTTCACCTCCTTTGGTTACTCCTCTGTATCATTCTACTTTCTACTGAAATCAAATGTTATTACATGATACCTCAAATTTTTCTCTTATGGCATCTTCAGGAGCTTTGGCAATCATCACCATTCTCTAATAACTTCCTGAAATCTCCAAATTATGCCTATTTGACTGATGTAAAGTAAATAGAACTCTCTAAATGCATAAGATAATCCCCCAAGTGTTATAGCTCCTCTCAAACACTTAATTATCACTTTAAAGCCCTCTTAAAGAGTCAGGTGAATTCTGAAGTGTTCTGTTTGCAGAAAATTACTAATTTTGACTATTTTCTGAATTATTTAAACAGTCCTTAATCTACACAACTGCAGCATCTAGCTTTTATAAAAGTAGTTCTCATAAACCTTTCCATCACAACTTCAAAAAACACCTATGCAGTGCCCTTCAGTGCATGTTTACCAGCCTGTTTAGTTTCCTTCAAAAATTCTTTATTGCCCAGCTAGAACACATATGACCAAGGAGTGTGACCAAGGAGGTGTCTAATTTTTCTCTTCCCCCTAATTTCCATAAAAATGTGCAGCAGAATAGAGGATAGATTGTGTCAGTTTCCCAGTTTCTGAAAAATAGTAAATTTGAACTCACATTCATTAACACTTTTGATCATACTACAAGTACAGACCCTCATGCCTATTTGTCAGTACTGCTTGAGTGTGAACACACACCCACAGAGGTGCTCACCTTCAAGACACAACTTCACAAGAGACAGATCTTACTGCCACTACTCATTGAAGCACTTATTCCTGTCTTAGAAAACTGTGTCACACAAATGCTGCTTTATGTTGAATATTCTTTACCAGAATTATATACTATGATATTTATAATATCATAAGCAGAAGTATAAACCCAGCACTGTTTCATACTATTTATTGCTACGTATTTTGGGAGTGAACACAAAGATAAATAGATTTGTTTTCCAAACTGAATGCATCTGATGAAAGATCTATGGTGAAATGCCAATACAGACAAATTGCAGGCTGACAAGCAACATATTCACTTCATTCTCTTTCTTTGTGGCTTCTAGGCATTATATGAATGCCACATCAACAGTTAAGAGAGCAAAATCCACTGATGACAGACTGTGACAACATAAGGCAGTAAAACATTTCAGCATCTGCTCTTTTTCTGTATGGCTGCTAAGGGTGATGTGTTAGGTTCTATCTCTCTCTTGCCCAGCAAACTGAATCAACAGGGTGACTTCAGTGCAGGACAAAGGAAACTTTCTATGGATGCCATCACCTCCGACATCTGAAAAACAGGTCACAAAGTCCTAACTGAACAACTGCATTGATTTTCTATTTGATTTGGAATGTATCAATCTTCTTATGAGCTACTGTTAAGAAATGTGGGACAAACAAAAGAAATTAAAACAAAAAATTTAACAGTAACAGCTGCAGACAGTACAAGTACTTCCAGCCATAGCTAGGTATTCCCTCTTGGATTCCCATTCACTATTCCTAAACCCAGAGGGCTCCTGACTCTTGGCAGGTATTGACATACTACAGAATTTTGTGTGATTTTTGTTCTCCAGATCTGAAAGTTGAAAGAAAAATCTGGACTCTGCAGAGTTTTCACTGATCTGATAAAAGCCATTGTCACATTAGGCTGACCTGGGGTTTAGAGTCTCAGAGAAAGAGTATAAAGGTGTAGCAAACAGTGTCCCTTGGAAAGGGAAGCTGCCAGTAGGAAAAGCATGCCAGGCAGAGGATGCACTGTCAATGGATAATTTTAGCTTGTTGAGGCTGTCCCAAGGAACACTCTAAACATTTCAGTATAGCAGTAACACTGTTGTACTGATTCTAATGTCCTAGAGACAAAATGGTGTTCTAGCCGATTTACAGTACTTAGAGAAAAAAGCTTGCATCTCTCAAAGTCTTTAAACTTTTCCAAACAGTTTTTGATCTCAAGAGAATCATGAAGAAAGGAAAGTTGCTTCCTTAGTCTGACGAGAGATTGGAGTGCAAAAAAAATATTTTAGGTTGAAAAGTGAACTCCATAATTTACAGGGAAAAAAATCAATTTTAACTATATTTAGTTTCTGTTTACAAGAAGAAATATTTGCTTTGCTTTACTAAATTATATTTGAGCAAGCCAAACATCATTACATGGCTTTGAATAACTCAGAAAACTATTTCCATAGCACTGAATGAATTAAGGAAATAATACCATCAGGACATTAAATACTTTTTTCCCTCTATTGATATAGCATTTTTATTCTGTCCTTGCTGAACTTTTTGGTCATTCTTTATTCAGGTCATGTCAAATAAAAGAACAGAATAGACTGGTGAGTAGAAGCACTCTAACAAGCAAGATAAGATGCTCCATCACTTTGTGATGAAATATTCAAACACACTGCCCACTGGTATAAACTTAGTCATGACTGATTTAAATGATACACTGAAAAATGTTCTTTAATCTTCCATATAATAAGTTTTAAAAAATTAAAACTGAAATCACAGTTTAAAGAAAGAGCTACCAGGCACTTCAGTCATCATTTACTTGACTGTACATTTTCTACTGTTAAAGTGGCTGGTTCCATTAAAGAACTGAATACAGCTGCAAGTGCAATGCAGATCTAGAGTCAATAATTTGTGAGCTATTGAATATCTTGGTGGATATTGACATCATTACACTTTACATTAAACATACTAATGCTCTTCCCAGTTATTTTTCACCTGTGAAGAATCATAGAATGGTTTGTGTTGGAAAGGATCATAAAAGTCCTGTAGTTCCAACTCCCCTGCCATAAGCAGGGACACCTTCCACTGGATCAGGTTGCTCAAGGACTCACCCAACTTGCCCCAGGGATGGGGCATCCTCAGCTTGTCTGGGCAACCTGTTCCAGTGCTTCACCACTCTCAGTGAAGAATTTTTTTCTTTATATCAAATCTAAATCTGCCTTCTTTCAGTCTAAAGCCATCACCCTTTGACCTGTCACTATGTCCCCTTCTAAAAAGTTCCTCTCCAGTTTCCTTATAGGCCCCCTTTAGGTAGCAGGATTCTGTCAACACCTTGCCAACAAAACTGAAAAGAATATATATCCTTAACCTGTCTTCTACCACTTCAAGCATTTTTCTTCAAACTTCAAGTGAGAGTATTCAGCATTAATGACTCAAAATACTATACCCGACTTAGAATACTTCCTGCCACTCTATTATATTTCTGCAATACATACTTAGCATTCAGAATTACTTCATTACCATAGGTTAAATCAATGACAATAGAAAAATATGAGCTTAAAGAATTACAGCACATATATAAAAGAACTACTACATATGGAACTGATTTTTCAGTCTTTTTTCTCTATGAAATATTTCCAATTTAATGAGAATTTTTGATTCCTGTTTAATAATCCATTCTTTTTCTCCCCAACTATAGTGAAAGCAGAGAGAAGTTAACTGTGAAATTCACTATGATCTTGGAAGAAAATGGATAGACCTTGCTTGAAAATGTATCAGTGAGCATGTTCATTTTGCCAACCTCCATTTCTTTTTTTTTATTTAGGTGGATGATCTGAATAACTTTTTAAAAGCATTAATTTATGGAGACAATCCAGGCAAACAATTAGAATTTACCTGTCTGCATTAGATCACTGGTATGTATAGATTCTTCCTTCCTTGATGAAAATTAGGATTCATCTTCAAGAATCAGACAAATGACAAAAAAATCATTAACATTTATTCAAGCATGGAATTGTCAGACAGAAATTTGCAAGTTATGAGTTAATCCCATGACTCTCATCTGCTCATTGATTTATTAAAATTTCATAATAAGGAGGAAAAGTTCTTCTTAGTATAAGACCTCCAAAGCTCTATCTTCCTTAGAAAGTAAGTTGCAATCATTTTTTTTGTACTTAGTAGGATATAATTTTCCAAATACAAAAGAGGAATTGTATAACAAGTAGGAATAGCCATTTCAGAAAACAATAAAACCAGGGCCATTAAAACCTGTAGGGAATCCTACAGGTTTACAGAGCTCTTCACTCCTACCTTTGCCAGCTAGTCTCAGGTAGCATTGACTGAAAGCTCTTTACCCAGAGCAATCACACCTACGAACATGAATTCAACTGGGACTCTCTTTCAATTGTCTTTCCAGTATTTAGAAATACTGCCATGGAGTTAGTATCCATGCTAGTAATGAATGCAAACAGAGAAATCAAGGGCTGAATAGGTGGAGTTGTACCTGACTCCTGAAGATGATATGCACATATCCAAGTTAAAACTGAGTAAAAAGGTGGGTATGATTTCTTCAAGCAGCCTGCACACATTAACACTTTTTCAGGTTTAAATTACAAAACCTGTTTCTATAATCAGAAAGTTTTTGCATCCTTCCAGTTATAAGAGATTAAAAAAGAAATATATCCCAGATTATTACAGTCACAGTAATATTACTACCTAAAATAGATTAAAACAACGTTGTCAGAGCATATATGAAGTTATTTGCCTTGGCAATACCAAGGTTAGGTAAAAGGGACTCCATTTTCCAAACCTTAGACACTGAATTTGCTTCAAGCATAACTAGGAAACCACAGCTCTAAACCTCATAAAACTGTGGATTCCACTTATTTTTTCTTTCTGGAGGACAGTGACAGGTACACATCTTGTGAAAGCATGGAAATAACAACACAAATCCTCCAAGTGTGCCATTCTGAAAAATACATTGCCGATTTGACACAAGGGGTTTACTTTCCTATTTTATCTGAAAGTCTGTTTTCTTTGTGTACTAAATGCTCAACTATAGTTAAAACTGTGTTTTCAATTATGTGATTATGCATTTGTGTAGCTCCATTGAGCTTCATGGGATTATTCAAGCAGAGTAAAATTTGCAGAATTACCACTTTGTCGATAAGAGTTTTTTCAGTTAAAAACACAGACTTTTACAGTCAGTTCATTCATTGAGGAATATGTAGTTGCAAGTATTTAAGTTTTTAATTGCAGTACATTATACAATAGAAAAGATAGTATTTCCCTAGAAACAGCGTTTATCTATATTCTTTAATTTTACAAGGATAGAAATGTCACTGTCTCTACTACAAGAATGGCCCTTCTGAATTAGTTTCCATGAAAGTAATCATTGAACATTACTCTGAATCATAAATTGAAGTAAATCACGCTTTAGAATAAGCCCCAAAGTTTCTCAGAACATAACACAGAAACACATAATGATTTTGCAATTTCTGCAGATACAAAAACAATTTCACTTTCAGGAAATACATTTTCAGTCTCATGGAGAAAATATACATTTTCATTTTTATAAAAGGCATTTTTTGTGATCAGTATAATTTTCCTTTTTTAATTTGTACCCTTTTTTCAGTTTTCCACAGAAGTCAGTCAAACAATGATCTGACAAGTAATAATATAATTTATAGAATTTTCTAATTTACAGATGTAACACAAATACACTCAACAAAGTGTCTATACCGTAAATACAAACAATAAGAATAAACTAATACAAAAGGAAAATGTTAGAATACATGCATTCCCTCAAACTAATTTTGGAATCTAGGTACATCATTAGCCACATAATCATTAGCTACATAATTTTGTCCCAATCCTGTTTCAAGCTGAAGTCATATCCTACATTTTGTTCATGCAAGTAGGGTAATACGATCTTGATACAGAAGCATGAGGATTTCTTTGGACTAAATTCTGTCCCAAGACATAAGCAAGAATGTTTTTGTGTCCCCTGCTTTCTTTTTGATCTGCTACTTGCAGATTTATGTATCTATGTTCCAGCATGAACTCCAGCAAAATTGACAGTCCTGGTATTGATAAATATGCTACAAATAATTCATTAAGCTTGAAATTACACTTAAAGCCATAAAGGAAGCATATATTAAAAGTGGGAAAAGCTTGCCTTTAAGGTAAAACATACTGGACTAAAACTCAGAAGATTTATTTTAATTCCTGGCTCTGACAGACAACTTTTGAGTAATTTAATATTTCTGAGACTGAGGCTCCCAAGTGTAATTCATCCATTTAGAATTCTTATCTGGAAGGAAAAGTTCCTTAACTTCAGGTTTGCTCCTTACTTTCTGTATGTACAAAAATTTCAGACCACATTCTTTTCTGGTCTTTCCAGACATTACCATAAGAAAAAAGTACTTTTGTTCTCAGAAACAACATATAAAAATCTTCTTTTCTTTACCTTTCACATGACCTGACCTTTTAGGCAGTGGATAAAATATTTTCTTCTTTGAAGTTAATGGTTAAGCTACTCTTGCCTTCAACAGAGTTCATGATTTCACTCATCATGTTTGCAAAAGATGAATTAACTGGATTTTTCATGGTTTTCTCATCTTAATCTGCCTGCAATAGCTGTAGCACTGCTATTTCTGCATCAAGAGAGTTTGGACTTGCTCCTGACTGCACTGAGCCAAGTCTCTGAAGTGGCCCAGTGGGAACAAAACAAATCCATTGTCAAATTCAAGCTAGGAAATTAATGATGAATCGTTATTAAGAGCTACATGCAGACATACCAGCAGGCAAAAAACAACTCCATTTTCAGACTGATTTAAAGAATAGTTGCTATCAAGGCTACCCTAATGACTGACAATTCACTTCATCAATTAAAACTAAAGTCAGAATCATTATACCTGAACATGACCATTAAGTGACAGTGATAGTCAGACTGAGACAATGTCATCTTCTCTGGATATGCCTCTGAGGTGATTAGGGCCTCATTGGACTGTATAATCCAAATTTGAAGTCCCTGTACTGGCACTCAGCCAAAAATTTTATTTTCAGGAAACCAGTCTGGCAATCGAGCACCCAGTTTATAGTTTTCAGGTGTCAATCTATTCATATGAAGTACACAGAGAACACTTCAACTATACAGTAGCCTTTACTTAACATTTCTGAAGACCAATGTGTTCTAAACACCTTTGTAGCAGCTTTTAATTGGGAAATTGCACAGAACGGCATTGTTCATGCACAAGCTATCTCATCTCAACATTTAAAAAAATAATGTTTCCTGAAAGATAAATGAAGTCAATGTTTACTTCACTATTGTGTCTTGTGTTCTAGTGTTTCATGGCAGGTGTTAACTTCATGTAATTCCTAATTTCAAGTTAGAAGCCATAACTCTTTCACTCATATGTAATTAAACAAGCTGTTTATGGGACTTGCTAGTGAATGCTGCTCTCAACACCACCCACTATACAGAAGATTAATTCTTTTTAACACAGCAGGAATGTTAATGGTATCTCTATGACTCTTGCATATGTGGTGAAAGGTTACAGGTAGATCTCACTACATGGAGAAATCAAATCAATTTCAGAAAGGTGCCAGTGTCTGACATTAAAATAAAACACAACAATGAGAGAACTTGGACTCCCCAAATTCTCCTTTCCCACACCAGTCTACTATGGTGGAATATATCAGAATACATCTACTGAAGAGCATGAAACTTCAAGTCTACAGGAAAAGCACCAGTACAGATTATTTTTCACAGTTTCCAACTGATTGGAATCCCCATTAGCAAAGGTCAGGCTTAATTTGCCACAGTTGCATTCAGAAAGCCTGTGGTCCATCATAGTTCAGCAAAGACAAAGAAATGCTGCTTAACTCAGTAGGAAATCATTCCATTATATGCATACAAAATATGTACTCAAGGGCATGAGGTTTTATTGCATAGCTACTAAATGTTAATAGCATGTAGTAAATGTTGTACCTAGGTCATTAAAGGAAGAAGATATTTCAAAAGTAAGACAGGTATTTTTGAGCTTATATCACAGAGAAAAGTCTAGCAAAACTTAACAAAAGGTATTACTACTGCAGCTGTCATATCAGGATTTTGAATTTTTTATTATCCATTTCAAGTATTTCAGAGCTATTTCTTAAAATCCCTGTTACATAATTAGCTTTAAAAATTATCAAGTTAGCATTTTCTCTATAAAACACAATGGGAAGTTTAAAATAATGCTGCTTATTCTTTACACAATTGAAAAGCTGTGCCAATATTATCTTTGTTGCAGCAGCAGCTGCTTGCAAACGCCTTTAGAAGTGATTTGGGTCTCTCTGTCATGTTCTAATGGAGTCAGGCAGAGGATTTAATAATGTGTGTTCAGAGTATACAGTTCCTGGGTGATCCTACCAGAGCAGATAAATTCCTAGCAGCTGAAAGTGCAATTACATCATCATCATATCTTTATGGAATTTTTTTTCCTCAAGCATCTTGCCCTGACATCCCTATTACCAGGAAGTTCCACAGGCTGTAATTCTCACTGCTGCAAAATCTCTGGCAAATCTCTGGGCATGGGAAATCCAGGGTGTGGGCACAAGGAACCATCTGACCTCTGTTACAGCAACAGAATGAAGAGAAGGTTCCAAGTGCTGCTCTCAGGAATGGCACACTGCACTTACAGGAGCTTTCAGCATAAAGCAATCTAAGCAATTCTTACTTTTGATATGCCACTAATTAATTTACTTCAGTCCTCTTATTCCCTGCAAGGGGAAAACAACAAGGTAGACAAAAATACACTGAAAAGGAACTGAGGTTTTAAATGTGTAGCAATTTGCAGAGCATAAGTATGTCTATCTAGAAATCGTTTTGAATTCTATCAAGTCTATGTGTTTTATTCACAGACAGTCCTTTAAAAAACGTACCCATCTAAAAACAGCATTCCTAAAAAATAAAATCTATTGTCCAAAGAAAGTTAAGACAAGTAGAAAAATTCTTATCACTCCAGACTGGCAGAATGAGAGCAAAGTGAAAACTGGGACAGGGGAATAAATCGTGTAGTCATTATTTTAAATAAATGCTGATGTGTTTAAAGAAGATGTTGAAGGTAAATTAGGAGTGGGGCTGGATTTCTCCTGTCTTTGTGGTCATCCTATTAGCACCAGCAGAATTTTCATTCAGAAAGTGTTCCTGAATGGATTCTTATTGTCACAGGAATAACAACAAAGACTAAATGGTATTGTGTCAAAGCAACAGTCCTTCAAAACACAGTATTTTGCTGTCCACCCCATTTAAAGCACCATGCTCCACTACATGGAAAATGCTTCTCCCGAAAGAGCACAGCATTTTTCAAATATGTATTTTCAGCTGACCCAACTTCAAAGCAATTACAGCATGGCAGCTGAGTATAAAAGCAGCAGCAGTTTTCTGGAAAAGTGATGACTTCACATGACAGTCCCCCAGACTACAATGCAAAATTGATGACCTTGTACAAAAGTTTAATGAAAATTGTTTCTTATAATCTAAAGATTGAGATTTAACACATATTACCCAGTTATAGTCTAATACAGTGGATACAAATAGTATACATTCCTTGGAAATTAAATAAGACCTGTGGACAGGATTATGAAAAGTGCTGAGATGGATTATGAAGGAAAACCTCACATATAAGCAAACAGTCAACTACCTCAGGTAAATCAACAGAAGTTAGATGTCAAGTCTGCTTTAGTGATCTTGAAAATCCTGCTAGGTGCCTCTAAATATCTAATTTTCTTTGAAAATATCCCTCTGTGCCTAACTTCATTAGGAATCGCTGGACTTGAAAGACTAAAGGGACTCAGCCACTTTGCAATATACAGCTGTACATTTCTAGCACAATTCATACAATTCAACAGTACAGCTGTCCAATCAAAGATCCCTCTACCATCAAGTGGAAGATAGACACTCATCATAAAATCTCCCATAAAGGATAAAGCACTCTCTGGAAATACCTTTCTCAGACTTGGTATAAATTTGCCTATGGAAGACAACTAGATGGAGTTTAAATGGCAAGGCACATAATTCAAACCTGCAGTCGAGGAACAGAATGAAGAATGCTCTGTACTGATGATTTCAGAAAGTCTTTTTTTCAGCTTCTGCTCTGCCCCAAGCACTAATTAGGTTCATGTTTTAAGTTGTACAATTGTGATGACTGTCCAATTAGGAAAAAAAACCCTAAAACAGAGGTATGTTCCAGGCACCAAATCTTCTACATGCTCAGACATGAGTCCCCAATAAAATGCAACAGACTCACTGAATCACTGAACAAAAATACCTGGTCATGTAAAGACACAAAGATTTGACCATGCTGCAATCTGCATGTTTATTAAGAGGTTCCTTTGAACACACAAGCAGTAAAGTGATCTCACCTCTCTCTTACTCAAGAATCACATACTCAGCAAAGCTAGCCAGTGCACTGCCATGGGAGAGCACAAGATCTAAATTACTTAAATTTGACAATACATTCATGAAATAAAAATAAAAATCAGGCTCTTTGTTTGACAAAGGGGAAAATTTCAGAGCTCACTGTGGGAAAAGATTTACACAGGGAATTCTCTGAAGTATTGATAGATGGGAAGAACATGAAATTTTAAGGTACAATGAGCCAGGGACAGTAAGGATATAAGCAGAATGAAATGAAGGGAATTTTGAATTGGCTTTGAGGAAATGGTAGATAATAATGACACAAAAGCAATAAGAAACACCTTCTTTTTTTCACAATGCTCCCTATGCTGTGAAGTTGGGGGAGAATTCATTTTAAAGGTACATAATATACAAAGGACAAAGAGAAAGAACAGGCATTCTCATTCTTCCCACATTTTCCATAAAATCATATTTGTTCACTAGCTATCTATTAATGGAGCCATTTTTGCAACCATTTGCTTTCATTGCATCAACTTTTGTTCTGCTTCCAATCTTGAAAATCTGAGCAACCTGCACGCAGAGTAGTAAGTCAGTGCCCTGAAGTAGCCGAGTTATTTTGTTACCAATTATCATTACAAGAACTGTATTGCATTTTGATGAAAAAAAATTACGTGGTATGAGCGACATTTATAGCATCAAGATAAACACTGGAATTTTAAAAATTTTAAGAAAAATCCATCAACATTTTTTTTCCAGTCATAGTCAACTTCTTTTAACCTCTTCAACCTCTTTTCAACCTCTTTAGTGTCTATTAATTCAAGGGACATCTGAACAGAACTATATTATTCATCCCTTACCTTTCAGATTTATTGAGACAGACCAGAAATAATGGAAAGAAAAGATTTCTAATGCAAGTTTTTTGAGGTTGTGGATTAGGACTTTTCATGTTCACAAAGAAACCCAGGAAAACTTTTGATCTGAGAGTCTGTGAACGCTAATGATCAGAAAGAATGTCATGGAGGATTTGTTTATATTTTTAAAACTGTACATAAAAATTATTTATAAAGGAAACAAAATGCAGACAAGAAATGA
Organism: Erithacus rubecula; assembly: GCF_903797595.1. Taxonomy (NCBI): domain Eukaryota; kingdom Metazoa; phylum Chordata; class Aves; order Passeriformes; family Muscicapidae; genus Erithacus; species Erithacus rubecula. The sequence goes on along the minus strand of NC_136687.1, from coordinate 17,304,920 downwards.
AAGACGTTCTTTGATAAATTAAAAATGTTTGCTTTCTCCTATAATATAGCAGAAAGCTAGATGTAAGAGAAGTATATTGTGTGTATGTTCAAAGGCTTAACAGCATGAGGTATAGAGTATTTCAAGTGATAACAACTCAGAAAATAGTATAGGTCTTGAAATTAAATCATCCTCATAAATAAATCATCAAATAAAGATAAAATGACAAATTGGTATTAGTCTAATACAAATTTAGCTGAAGTATTAATATCCATTTTTCCTCCTCAGAAGGAAACTTGCTATAAAACTATTCAGATAAATACCTTCAGGTCTAAATATTTACAGTCAATTCTTACTGCTTTTGGTCACTCATAAAAATTATTGTGATGTCAAGCCATTATTAACATGTCAAACTACAGACCATACATTTGGATGTATTTTTTAAATTTGCCCTACTGTTTCTGAAAGCACAGGTTCCATATTCTCTTACATATTAGGCATTGCATCAATGTCCTTGGGAAAAGCTCCCCCTACTCCTTGATATGGACCCACACTCTTTGTGGAAGCTGTACATTTCCTCTGTGTCTGAAGGATCAGGTGTCACCTTACAATTTTGTGTAAAGGTCTTGTAGGCTTAATGCACATGAAGAAAAAGATGCTCCCTTTGTACAACCAACTGAACCCAAGATTTAACAGGAATTTTCCTATGAAAGACAGGTGAACCTAAGAATATAGGGCATAGTATTCAGAGCAATCTCATCCTAAAAAAAGTCATAAGAATAAGGAAAATCACAGCTGTCTAGCTCTTATCAGAAATTCTCCACACAGTGTACTGCTGGAAGAAAATTTCACATCATTTGTCTTTTTAGCATAATTTTTAGCAGCTATTTTTCTTCACATTCATAAAACTCCTGTGACCCTTTTTGCTCCCTCTGTCAAGCTCCCAATTGTTTGTACTGAAACTATCCTAATTAGTTGGTGAAATTTTTAGGGTGTGGACCTTGTCTAATTGTTTGGTTTATAACAGTGTGAGTGTACAGTACTTACATTAATATTAAACTGCATCTTGTCCTGTATTTTATGATGCTTGTTACAAAGAATCAGACATATTGTTTTCTTTTTATTTTCCTTTCTGAATTAAACAAGGCTTCTATGATCAAGGCTATGTATATCTCCATGTATATTTGTACTATCAAAATTTCAGATTACTCTGCCCAATTCAACTGTACTTACATTCTCCCCAAAATGGGAATAAGCTCAGAGGTAATAAATACCTTTTTGCCTCATGAAAATAAGTGTGTTAAAGATGGTACTTCCCTGAGAATAAAGAAAAAAAATAAATAAATATATGCCCAGTACTTTTGAGATATTATAAAACAACAGATTGGCACACTATTTACTGCTCAAATCTGAGGGAAGACCATCAGTTGGTGCTCACATATTTCATTTGCCAGAACTAAATGTGTTCCATACAGCTGTGATAAGACAGAACTCACCAGCTGTGATGCTCATAGAGCCACTTAAGACCTCATGAGCAGATCCAGTGGCTCATGCCAAAGGTCTGCTTTGCCAGGCCACCCATTGCTGGCTGTGGCCAGCAGCAGGCACACACTGGAAAGCAGAGCAGTGGAAATGCACAGCACTGGGAGAGGTGCTCCCAGTCATGGGCAAACCATGGACACCATGAGCTTGGCATTATGTCTGTGTGCTTAACAGCTCTGCCTCTCTGCAAGCATTTGTTCAATTGATTTTGGCACTTCTGAAGCCATTTGGCATCCCAAAGTTCCCATGACATTGGAGTCCCACAGGTCAGCTATGCACTTCACAAAGAAATGGCACCTTTTACTTGCCTTGTACTGCCACCTTTTAGGCTTACATGATACTCCCTGGAGTTTACTTTTTCTTAAGAAAACAGCTCTTCCTTGGTTATCCAGAATTTACAGCATGCCATTCTAAGGAGCTTGGTCATATTCTCTCTCAGTTACTTCTTTCCCAACTGTTTAGAGCAAAGGTTTAAAGCAAATTAAAAAGACATTGGAGCTTCAGTGACTTCATGGCCTTTGGATCATTTTCAAAAGAGGCATTCCATACACAGTACACTAAGCACATGATTAACTACCTTATGTGACAAAACCCAAACACTACCTCTTGAGGTATTTTTAGTATTCTGCAATATATTGCTTGTAAAAATAAACAAACAAATAAATAAATAAATAAATAAATTGAATTTTTAACCTATTGAATTGATGTCATTATGTTATACAGGTCTTAGATTTGAAAAGAATGGTATAAACATTGCAATAAAACTATCTTTACTCAATTAAAATAGGCTTTTGGTGTTTGCTACTTGATGAACAGAAAGGAATAAGAAAGAGCAAACACTTTCTACCTTTTCATCAGGGCATAAGATGCAAAGGAAAAGAAAATCATATGATAAACAGAACAGTGGGGATGGGGTGGCTTAATACTGTTTCCAGGCTAAGTTCCAAGCCACTTCTATAATCAGGTTTCAATCCAAGTAAATGTTTGGCTCACTTCCTTTGTATCTGACAACCTAAAGTATAAGTAATTCAAGAGCTTTTTTTTTTTCATTTTCACTTTGATGAAAGCATTCTTGCTTCTCAGGCAGTTCTCAGATCAGATCAATTGTTTTATTTTTCTAGAATGCCAAAAACAGCATAGCTAGGAGGAAACTTATGCAGGAAAAAAATGAGCTGTTGCTTTTCTACTTATTGCACAATGTTACTTGCTTTGTGCAAGGTTTTGTTTTTTATTTCATGCGTTCTATTAGCTCCAGTGGATGCCATGCTGTCTAAAGCTTTATTCCAGAAAAGAAAACCTGCAGTAATTATGGCCAAAAAATGTCAGGATGCACTGCACAACTATTCTTTGCAGCACAAGTCAAGAAGTATGACATTCTTTTGTAACATACCTCTTAAACATATATGTTCTTCAGTTTGTCTTATATCAAAAAATACTTGATGCAATGCAAGAAGGCATTTAAAAGACATTATCTGAAGCTATGAGTCACTCAGCTTGGAAATAGATTACAGCATTCCTTCAGAGTAGCAGTAACAGAAAAACTTCTTTAGAATTCCAAGGCCAAAAACATAATACTCTAAAGGCATGGTGCTTGCTATGCCCTTTACTGGCAGATTGATTTTCATGTTCTCACTAAGCTAGCATTTAGCAACATTACACTGCTGGTAGGATAGCAATGACAACCCAATTAGAAAACACAGTCAATGAACAGGTCAGGCAGCCACAGTCCAGATATCCTAAACAAGACTAGCCCTTTCAGTTTGTAAAACTTTCTGTTGACCCTTTCCATATCATAAGTGACCCACCATAAAAACATTTCAAAATTTTGTGAAGAAACAAAACAGAAAATAAATTATAACTCATCCAAATAAGCAAACAGCTTAAGAAAACTTTTAGAGAAATTGTCAGCATAGGAAAGAAAAGAAATGGGTAACAGGGTGAGACTTGTGATTTCCCCATAAATACATGCACTGTACTGCTTGTGGGCCTCAGGGAAATGTTTTTTGGTACCCTGTGCTAATCACACATATATTTTAGATAGCATAGAATCACCAAAAATAGAAAATGGTATGGCTGTATTATTTAGACAACTTTGCTTTCCATATAAACACAGATCATTTTGAATTTTGGTTTGATCTCATTTGAAACAGACAGATAGATAGATAGACAGACAGATAGACAGATAGACAGACAGATAGACAGATAGATATGTAATTACAGTATACAAATAATTCCATATGGATTTGAGGGTCTGAAGCCTGAAAACAGACAGTAGAGATTTCTCAACATATGACTCATACCAAGCAGATCAATGCATGAATCAAGGAAACTACAACATAAATTGTTGCTCTTTTACAGAAGCTAGAGGTTTTTTGGCCAAACTGAGAGTTCAACTCTGAAAGCACAGTATTAGCACTAGGGCTCTGAAATACAGCGTTCATCACAAATGAATCACGTCTTTGGAGACAAAGTTACCAGCCCTTCCAAAAAAACCTGGCCCCCCTGGACATTTAAAATGGCCAAGGACTCTCCTGAATTCTACTGATCTTTTCTAAACTCAAAGATCTCTCTGCAATAGACTAATGGGGTTTTTATTGTCATAAAGATAGCTTTCAACATTGTTGCAATTATCTTCATTAAACACAACTCGGTTATGCCATTTTTCAAAGTCCTTCTGTTCAGAAATGCCTCTCCTTTACAAGTTCCAGCACTGATGTTTCTTCTAGAACTTTGAATTTCATCCTTTTAGTTTAATCTTGAACCAAGCTAGAGCTAATGTTCTACATAAGCAAGAACAGTTCTCAGTTTTTTCTGTTATATCTCCTATTTCCAAATCCCATGGTTGACTAGTTATGTCTTTGCTGTGCTGCAGCCTGGGCTAATTTGCCTCTAATATCCATGTTGACTTAATGGTTTTATATAAATAGCAAATTGAAACAATACCAGCATGTATTACTAGTCATTAAGCTCCTTTCAAAATTGTGTCAGTGAGTTGTGTTGTGTAAGAAGGAGTGTCAGGATGCCATTACAAAATCTAGGAACAGCATTAACAAAACAGCACAAATGCATTGAAGCTGTGTGCACGATGCTGTTTGCTGAACTGCAGTGTAGGCACATCTGAAATCTGCTTTCTCACACTACAGAAACTACTTATTAGCATCAGTATATAACACATCATCACCACAGGGAAAGCTAGTTTAAAATCATAAATGTCAAGACATAATTAACTTAAAGGTCAGGTTTAATTACAGTTGTTGAAACTGAAATACACTCATTACCATTACTATGTCAGAAAATTTCTTAAAATTATTTGAAATGTTTTGTTGGTGCCCATACTTTTCTGTAATTGACATCTTTTGTCTCATGATGGGGACGTTTTCAGAGCATTTTTTACTAACTTTGAAGCAGGAGAACAAACCAGAAAACTAATGAACAAAGCACCACCACAAATCTCAACAAAACCTGTTCTCCACATTAAAATATTATTAATTACTTTCTTGTAATTGGCACTTCAGATAATCATTTAGATAATGAAATTATTTTGAGAGTCTGGTACACGGATGAACCAGATTTAACTGTGCAGCTCTGAAGTTTAATGACAAAACTGATCAATAAGTGAAACAGACTTGTGAGAAAATAACTCAATAACTGAAAATTTTCCTCTATCTGTAGGCTTTTCCAAGGATTCTACTGGGAATAGTTATTGACTCACATAAGCATTTCAGCTCTCTCTTTCCCCCAAGGTACAGAAAGTTTGAATGCTGTGATTTCATTTTCTCTTCTGTTATCTAGTGTTTATTCTTCCCTTCCCACCACCGCCAGGAATTCCAACTTACCTTTTCCTATACTTTCAGCAGTGTGATAGACATTTTTTCCCTGAAGAAGCCATTCCCAGCTAGCTAGATTATGGCAGAGAAAAGGTTAAGCTATATAAAGTCCATTTCCCCACAACTGCATAGCTTTTAGCTGGCTATGGCCCCCATGCAAGAATTCAGAAATCTAAAAGCAAATATAGCAGATGACTCTGGAGGAAATATTACTAACTGATGAAGACAGACCATCAAATGCACTGATAAAAGAAACATGTATTAAGTTTCATTCATTCTGCACCTGAGGTACAGGGTTGTAACAGCTGCTCCCATGCGGTGGTGCTGATGTCTTCCAAAGTGCACTAATCACCTGAAATCAGCAAGAAATATTTCTGTTTCTGGAGGATGTATTTCTGCTTGGTAAGTGGGCAGCTCCCACACCCCTTTACCCCTCCTCTTCCACAAGCCCCAGTACCTGGTGCTTCTCAAAAATTTACAGAAAAGATCTCAAAAGTCTGAATATAATGGATATATGCATCAACTGAAACAGTGAAGGGGTGTCTCAAGCACACAAGTATGGCAAGAAAGTGGCTGGCAGTTCAGAAACCAGTAAAAGAACAGCCTTGACTGTGCTACTGCCTTGCATCTCAATAAATGGGAAAGGATAGCATTTAATTAAAGAGTACCTGCCTCCCAGGTACTGATGACATTGAAATCATTGTGGACAGAAGGCATTAAAGCTGGCATAACCCAAAAATCCTCTTATTTAAGATTTACAGCTCACTGTTAGAGAAAAGTGAAAATTTATTAAAGGCTTCCATCTGGCAGAATGTATCATTGGTATTCAAACTGATAGCAGCACTGATTTAAATTTAATAATCTGAGTGGAGATATGCATCAAAAAAGAATTCCTTTAAAATACGTCTAATAGCAATAACTGACTTCTTTATTATAGTCTGCCTGTGAGAAATGCCAGATATCAAATAACAAGACATCAAATGTTAATTTTAGTGTGTTCTTCTAGTTGAAACTCACATTAAAATAATATACTTGCTGTGAATCAAGTAGCACAGACTGTACCTGTTTGTACCTTCCTTGAGGAAGAGTTGAAATATTGAGGCCCAGAAAAACCAGGAGTTTGACCATGCAGAAGGGAGCAGAGAGGTTGTAGGAGTGGCAGCAGTGGCAGTGGGGGCTGCAGGGCTGGCCCCAGTGATTGGTTCCAGCCCCTGGCCCCAATGCTGGGCACAGCTGAGCCCTGCTGCCATGGCTGTGGGACCTCCAGGAAAATATATCTAAGAAAGGGCAAAACGCAGTCCAGGAGAGAGGAGTAAGTTAAAAACAAGTGTGAGAAAGAGCTCTATGAGCACCAAGGTCAAAAAGGAGGAGGGGAGGGGCTGTTCCCAGTGCTGGATCAGAGATTCTCCTGCAGCTCCTCTAAGAGAGCACAGCCGAGCAAGGGTTTCCCAGCAGCTACTGGAGAAGAGCAGGTGTGATCAGATGTCTGCACTGCAGAGCAGGAGAACCCACCCAAGAGCAGCTGGATAGTCCCTGAAGGAACCTGGCAGGAGCAGCAGCCCATGGGACTGACTGCTGCACCCATTCCCAACCTCCCTGCAAAGCTCAGTGAGCGGGTGGAAGGACAAGTCAGGAGGGAAGGAGCGAAGCTGAGCCTGGCAAGAGGGGTGGAGGCTGGTGAGGAAACTGCTTTAGTGTCTGTTTCTCACTATCCAACTCTATTTTAACTTGCAAAAACAATAGCAGTATTTTCCACAGGCAAGGCTCTCTTGCCTCTGATGGTAGTTGGTAACTGATTTCCCATCCTGATCTCAACCCATAAGCTTTTTCATCCTATTTTATTCCCATGTCCTGTTTACAAGTGAGAGAGTGGCTTGGTGGATATGTGGCAGCTAGCCAAGATCAACCTAATCTTGTATTTGTATGGGCAACATGTTCTATGAAGCTGTGCTTGGGTATCCTATGTAAGTATTACAGTGAGGAAAGTGCATGTGAAACAAAGAGATAAGCTGTAACCTAAATCTTTCTTCTTTTTTTTTTTTTTTTTATTATTATTATTACCATGCCAAGTTGCATGTACTTATTTTAATTAATTGTATGAAGTTACTGTTCTGCTTTCAATTTATGCAGCTGAGGCTTCATGTTTTAGGCAACATTCACCTCTCAGTCTCAATATTAAAAAAACTTTTTATACATCATTGTTTCATACCTCAGCTCTCATATAAATAGTTTTTATAAAGCTAAGGTGACAACACAGGGTACCTGAAGAACAGTCCTTCTGTTAATATATACTGGGAATGCCTAAAAACACTCCAAAAGTTACAGACAGAATCACTGATATACCATCTAGCAGGTGAACAAGGGAACAGACAATTTGTTCAAGTTAAAAAAAAAAAAACATGAAAATGAAGGCAAAGTCCAAGTATCACACATTGAAAAGGCTGGAGGAAAAATGTTGTGTTCATTACAAGAACAAGAATAAAGTAACTACCTAGTGCACGATATACATCAGTGTTGCACAAACAAGAATACCTACAAATTGCTTACCCTTTTAATGATTTTTTTTCTTAATTTGAGAGTAACAGGCAGTTCAAATTTACAGGTTGGAAAGACAACATTGAAATGCTTGAAATATGTTGCTGGCAACAACAACTAGGGCTGTTTAAATGGGGCCAGGTGCTTTAAATGTCCCAGGGCATTATTTGGCAGGAAGGCAGGCACTGGATCTGCCCTGGCAGTGTCACAACAGGTGATCAATACCAAGACACTCAGTTCCTGTCTCTCCTGGCTCAGCAGGGGTGAGCACAGCCAGAGTCTGAAGGACAAAGGCTTTCAGAGTAGTCAGGCAGCTGCACAAACTAATGTGGGCACATCTCACATGGCCTGGGGGTAGGGGGTGAGTGTGGCAGAGTCCCTGCTCCTCTCAGAGAGCTGTTTAGAAAAACAAAACAACAGAATCACTACAATTTGTTTTCTGTTTTTCCCCAGAAATGAATGTGGATTCACATGAACTACTCCAATTGCAGGTATACCAGATAAACAAGTTTTGATTTTCAATTAAAAAATCTTGAAGGTATGCGCTGATTTCATTTTTTAAATTTCAATTTTAAATTTTGATTTTGTCCCATAATGTTTTCTTTCAATTGATGCATTCTCAGCACATCAGAAGAAAAGTTTTAATTTTTATTATAAATGAGAATGATTTGCTGCATTCTTTACAAAAACTTGATAGACAGAAAAAAGTCTTTTTTTCTTAGCTGTATGTCAAATTACAGGAAGAAAAAAGCTAGCAATTCAGGTTTTTCACCAATATTTAATCTACAATAAAATACTGAAGGTGTTCATACTATTCCATGTATACATCTCAGCTGACAAATCACAAAGTTTCCACACAGTCTTTGAACACAAAAGCTCATCATTTTATACAAACTAGACATTGAAAGCTGAGGCATTGTTAGGGAGATAATATGTGATGTTACACTAGGAAGAGCAAGTGCTTAAAGAACACAGAACTGCCACAAATACATGGGGAATGCAGTCATTCTACCTAATAACATCAAATTCTTAAAGTTACTGAAAATGTTCCTGGCAATGGCAGATCTCAGCTTTGCACAGTTCAGAGCTTTTCAGCCAGATCCCTCACCATGGCAAGAGAAGGTTCTAGTTCACAGCCAAGGAAGATGTACCCTAATTGACTCTGAATCAATTATGGTCTAGAAATACTGGGCTATATTTCAATTAGTAAGTTAATTTGTTAAAAAAAAAATAAAAAAATAAAAGTAATTGGAAATTTTTTCTTATTTTCCATAGAATTAAAACCACATAATTATGAAAAATTTATTATAGGAAATAGGAATAAAAATAAAGTTCTCTGACTAAACTCCACTTCATAGAGCTAAAATTAGTTCACATTCAACTAAGCATCATGTTTCATGCACAACTATTTATGTTTCTCTTCAGTAAAAATCATTAAAACCAAAAAATCATGAGGGTAGAAGTATAGTATTCATAAAAAACAAACTTTGGAGTTCAGCCCTTCTAAATGCTGTGGGTTTTTTACAAATCTTTGGTCTTTCATAAAATTTTATTATTGTATAATTTTAAATTTTTTTTTTTTTTAATCTCCAAAGCTGATGTAATCAATAAGAATCTCACCTTTTCTTGAAAATAAATATTTTTCATAGCTAGCCAGCACAGCTGTAAAGGCAAATCCTCCTTTAACACCCCAGAAATTACAAGAAAAATTAATAGAATCTAGTGTGCATTATGTTAAAGTCCCTAGATTTTCATGCCATATGTGTGTTTACTAAATATGTGACATCAGGGATACCAAAGTGGGGAATTTTTCTTTTGTAAGATCAGGAGTGGAGAAATGTTCACTTTCTTTAAAACTATAAAAAGAAGTCATATAAAGAAAAACATTTCACAGAACTGGGGCAAGTGAAGATACCCACAGTTTTATAGTACCACCAAACAAATAGTAATGAGATGCCTTACATGATTGCATGTTTCTGCTGCATGCACATCCAAATTGGACAAATTATGACTGGACATAATCTGCTTACCCTTGGCACTCACTGACATCTGATGCAGTAATATAAACATAAGCAAGATGTGTGTCATCTGAAGTTCAGTGAAGATTATTAAACTATTATTATTATTATTATTATTATTATTATTATTATTATTATCCCAAGTCTAAGGAATCTTATATTTCTGCACTGGAAAAGTTTGAAGTTTATGAAAGACTGTAGACAAATCAACCCAAAAAACAACCTTCTCTGAATTATTGATTGCAACACAGATTTCAAGATAATGTATATAGGAACACAGAGCCAGATTCATCAGAGCTTTATTGACTCATTAATGTAGCTCTGAATAAATGAGATTTTGTGTGTAGATTTAGTTCAAACGATAATTGCTAGGATCAACAGTGTGATATGTATTTAAACCTGGGACTACTGCCACTGAATAAATGAAGAAATGATTACTAGTTAATCTTTGTAGGACAGTGTGTTCCTAGTTGGACCACAAAGTATCAGCAATAATTTCTGCAATGACTGGGAAAAACTCCATCATTTACAATCACTGGAGGATTTTACCATTTTGCTGAGCCAGAAATAGAGTAAAACTTTTGGAAGAGTTTCTGAGGATGCCATAGCTACAAACAACAGCAGGTAATGTAGAAGGACAGACTGCCCAAGTGCTTTAAAATGCTTCTGTGATGTAGATGACAAAGTTAATATTTTTAGAATTATATATTTTTATACATTATTTCCATTCGTTTTACTGTCAGTCCCTAGAGAAATTATCTGAGGTTCTGAGGAATTGGTTTCTTTGGGCTGGAAACAATAGTCATAATTTAAGGGAATTTTTGAAACTCTCCACTCTGGAATATTTTTTAAAACACACATTAACTAGATTGTAAAAAATTTTGCAGCTATATCATTTACTCTTAATTCTGGATGTCATTCCATCGTAGACAGCTGCAATTTGGAGAATCAAACTTCAAGATAACAACAGTAATCTGATTAAATAAGGCTTTTCTGAAAAAGAATTTTTACTACAGGTTGAGAACTAAAATAAAATCAGAATAAAATAGCAGAGCACTCGCACACCAGGTCTGAATGGTGGAAGTTATTGGGTCCAGACTAGATTTTCTGAGGTGAGGCAGAGATATCTCCCCTGATTCAGGCTGGAGATGTGAGAGCAGTACTGTCCCTCTCCATCTAATGGAATTCACTTCCTGTTGCTGGCATGGCTCCACTCTGAACAAAGAATATATTGTTCATGAACTCTGTCTGCTTCTGTCCACTAAGCTACAGAAAGTCTTTCTTTCCCTTTTTATCCATAGCAAATGATGCTCTAAAATATAAAGATTTTGATTTAGACTGAGCTCACAGTGAGAAAACATTTATTACTTAGACCCAAGAAAATTACTATAAATTATTTATAAAATCTAAAATACTTATTATACTGTAATCAAAAATATAATTATCTGTATTGAAACAACTTCCAGTGGAATATTTATCTTTAGATGGTCACTACGTATATTCCACAAAGAGGTTTGGCCATTCTTAAATGAGTAGTCAACAAAAGTTATGCTTGGAATTGTTAACATCATGTACTTACAGCTTTAAAATGACAAAAAAAAAAGTAGGAAATATCTTGCTGGCCTGTGCAACACAGAATGCACACGTCCATAGGAACATTTGATCATAACAGTATGGGACTTTACAACACTAATTTTCCCCTTTCAGAACACCTACTTTAGGTGACAGTAATTTTAGTTAAACGTAGAATGTTCCAACAACTCAAGCTTAATGAACACTTTTACATTTCAAAGCGATGAGCAATATTTGAACTCTAAAATAAATAGAAATATACAGAGAAAACAAAGTAGAAAAGAATGGATTTTACTAAGTTATTCCAGAAAAAAAATACCATTTAGACCATTCTCTCATGATAATCAGGCAGAAATTATGTGAAGAAGGAAGAGAGATAAAGAACCAATCCTGAGCATTGAAATAAAAAGCCATTAAAAAGTAAACACTTGGGTTTTCTGAGCTAGCTAGAGAAGATACCACTAGGTCAAAATGAAAAAACTGAACATCTAAGTATGATTTGTATCTTTGTGAAAGCATCCGTCATGTCTAAATTACAGTCAGTCTAATTTCACAATTATAATTTAATGTGTCCCACTCCTCATTATTGTTGTGCATGTCAGTAACGTTTTTAATAGCTTTATTGTTTTCTCTGGATCACCCAGAAACACACAGGTCAAACTGTTTATAAAAGTATTCCCACTAATGTGTGAAGGAAATAATTGGTGATGAAAAACACTGAATACATCAAACGCCGTTTACTGTCATTAAGATTATGTGCTAAAAGTTAAAAATGCAGCATTTGCATTACATGTTAAATCTGGTTATAGCAAATTGAAGGAAAATACTGTACAAGCATTTCTGGGGTTTTGATTTTTTTTTTTTTACTAAGTACAAAGTCATCATTTTAAATCTTAGTAAATATAACTGATTAATCTAGCTACAAAACATATTAGCATGTAACTAATGCCCAAAATGTCACACAAGAGACCTCATACAGCCACTGATTTATGGTGATTACAATGGTGAGGAGAATGAACAAACAAGCCATTGAAAAACAAAACTGTCAAAATGACCTATTCCCTCTAGCTGTCCCTCCGGCACCCTCTTATTCAGTGCTGCCCTGAATATGGAGTGACTGTGCTTGGCAATCCTTTTCCAGCCTGAGAACCAAGGACACAAAGAGCTTCAGCCCCAAAAATTATAAACTACAGCAAACTGAGGAGAGCTAAATGGGAGGATGGGACTTCATAACATGAAGCTGTAATTGGATAATAAACTCCAATATGTGACTGGACCAAAATTTATAAAAATGTGAAAACTCGTGACCGATTGTCCATCTTGTGTCATCTTGGGTGGAGCCATGGCCAGGCTCTTTTACTGCCCAAAGTGTATCCTCTAAAGGTCTTTTAATAAATACCAACTGTATTCCTTTTACACTGTGTAGCCTCTGTTCCAGGTCAGCCTCGCACAGGCATTATATGTGTATGGACATTAACAATGCTCAAATGAGTTCAAAAGTTCAGTGAAACAAGTTTTTCTGCTCTGATCAACTAACCTCAGCTTCCAAATTACTATTATTATGCAATTGTACTGTATTTCTTCCTAGCATCATTGTGGTAGGATCTACAAGGAAAAAAAATCCTCTCCTGTATACCTTACAAACAAGTGGTCTGTCAGTCTTCTCTGGAAGTCTCTTCAGAAGTCAAACCTGCCACCTGATTATGTGAAAAGTTATGCAGTATCAAAAACTGTCCCTGCACTTTGCTGTTCTTTCCAGTATCTCATTGAATTGTTGTAACTTCCTGTAGCAGCTCTAGAATTCCATAATTCCAGTTAATTGTAGAGGTTTCCTGGGGCACTAAAATATATATGGCAGTACATATTTCACTTTCAAGATTAGATTTTTTTTCTTTGCTTTTATTTTTGTTCTTTTAAACTTCTTGTTGTGTAGAGTGAAGGCATTAACTGCATTCAAGCACAAGACATTGAACTGGTGTCTTGCCAGGTACCGTGATAAAAGTGAAGCCCAGGAAACGAGCCTGTGGAGCAATTATGCATGAAATGTCTTTTAAATATATTTATTCATTACTACTAATAAAAAGCTTGTCTGTAGATGATTCTTTAATTTGTTTCAGATGCACATATCTCTAACTGTTCAAACCCTTAGCATCTCCTGTTGAAAATTTTGTCCTTATGGTTATTTAGAGAAAATTATTTCAGAATGTGAAGCTATGTTGTTCTGTTTAGATAGTAACATGCAATCTCTGAAATAATAAACTGCAGCATTTGTACACCTTTTTTTTTTCAGCCTACTATTCAACAGTCATTGACACTAATGAGGCAGACCTTCCAATCACACAGCAAGTATTATTACTGTTTCACAGATGAGAGAGTTGAGGTAAAGGGAAACAAATCGCTCTAGGGTCTCCTTCCCCTAGAAAAAGATTCCAAGTTAGTGATTCACAGGTCTGAAATAAGAACACAGCTTCACTGTTTTTCTGTGGACTCCAAATTATTAATAGATCATTATCATCACAGAGTCAAGTGTATTATAAGGAAAATTTGTCTGTTGCACTGGATATTCACAGATAGTAACCCACAATTTAGGTTTCACCTGAGAACTGTTTGAAAATTCTTGATATAAAAACACAATACCTATTAAATGTTGGATTTCATGCTCAAAATAAATTTGACCCTGATATAACTGCATGTAAAAAAAAAAAAAAAAAGGAAGAAAGAAAAATCACAAACCCCAGCAAAGAACAGACTCTACACAGTAACAGTGCCTAGATGGCTGTGGGGTGGAGTTCATTGATTTAGACTCTCCATACATGTTAACAGCCCAAAAGCTTGAAGTTCAAGAAGATGGAGAACTCATTGCTAAAAAACAGATGTGAACCACTTAAGGATTCTCACTTAAGCCTGGTTCAGTTGTTGGAGACACTGCTCAGTAAAATGTCTGCATGTGCCACAGCTCATCCCCCATTAATTTGAATTGCTGCTGTCACAGGAGCAATGCTGAAAATTTTCTCCGCAGGTTAAAAGCATAAATCTTCTAGGAAGGTCACAGGAAGGGAAACATACCTGAACTCAGAGAATCCCAGGGAACTGATGACAGTTTTCAAAGATCCCAGTGGAGCTGTAGGAACACTTGTAAATAACTCTGGTAACAAAAAGTACCATACATAGGTCTACTGGCTGCCAGAGTGAGCAAAAGGTTTCTCAGCCCATGCTCAGAGAAAGGCTTCAATACTCTTGAGGGTAAGAGGTAAGAACCTGCTTGTGCAAGGTCATTATAGATTCTTCAAGGCCAGTTTTTACTTCACATTTTAACTCACGTTCATTTCTCTTGCCTTCTCTATGAGCTGGAGTGAATAGAAACAGGGAGTTTTGGTTGTTTTTCTACGCTTTGGTAAACTATTTTAATCATGCTTTAATTTAGTAGCTGCAAACTTTTATTTCTCATTTTTGTCTGCTTTCCAACTGCCATAACCATCGCATACATCTCAGTTCTCTGAGCACATAGCTGGAAGCAAAATAATCATATCAATAGTTGGGTAACTTTGGAGAAATCACAGGTATCTGGTATAGTCCTAAAGTTGCAGCATCAATCTACATTTATTACAGAGAAATAAAGTTAAATCTGTTATTGCCTTTCAACCCTTTATGATCCTTTCCCAGTTGCCTCAAGGTTTAATGGCACTGAGTTCCTAAAACATCTGAGTTCCTCTCTTTGAAGAGCTATGCAAATCATTGTTTGTGTGCAAACTGGAATTTACTCTCCTAATTTTAATTGGTACACCATCATGCAGATGTCTGCTAATAGTAGCTTGATTTGTAGATTAAGGTCAGTAGACGCAAACAGCACAGTGTTATTTGTTTCAACTAGAAAGATCAAAACCATAGAATAATGATAAAAAGCAGAGAGTTCAGATCACAGGAGAGAGGTTCCTCATTTTCCTAAGGGTCTATAACCTCAGCTAAACATTAATCTGCAACAGGAGTGTTAATTTTGTCTGCTTGCTGAGACAGTTTCTGAACAGCTGGCAAACTGAAACTATTTGTCATTTACATACAGATACTATTGACAGATCCTGGGATCTTGCTGAAAGATAAGCTTCCAAGTGAAACTGTTGAAACTGATGGAATGGCTTCTAGTTCTGAGAAACAAACAGTGGATGTTTTTCTAGAATGAGTCACTATATCAAGTAAGTGTTTTTCAAGGGATCTACAAGTTATTTTTTCACCTTTGTTCCTCATTGCAGTAGTGATTCCAATGAAAATATCTCTATAGCAACAAATTTGCTTCCAAATTGATAGGAGATGCCTATGGAAGAAGATATTCTTATGAACTCTAAAAAGCAAATGAAAGAAATTACCTGTGTATTAAACTAAATGTTTAATAAAGAGAATAAAATACATAAGTCTTTTGGATTTTTTTTCCTGCTAGAAACTTATTCATTGACTTAAATAACAAGGAAAAATCAGATTATATGTCTGATGTCCTGATTTGATCAGGTAAGTTGAAACAACTAGAAAAAGGATTGGTTCATAAAGTCTCAAGCTTCAATATCTTTATTTCTAAAATGGACATAAAAAGAGAAAGTATGGAAATGAACCACTCTTGTTTCCACCTAATTGTATCTGTGTACCATGAGAGTCTCTCTGCAAGAAAAATTAAACAGTAAAAATAAATTCTATATTCTTCTGCAGATCCTCAGTTAACACAAAACTACAGTCCCATTTCAGAGAAACTATTCAAGTTAAAAGGGCACACAGTAAAGGACCCATATTGTTCTGCCAGACAGGGCATGTAACAACATACACCACACACACAAAGCACACTTCAATCAGAAGAGAGTTCCTGAACAGAATGTAATTAATGTCACATGCCAAAACAATTAGTGAAGTGTCATTGGAGGCACAGCCGTTGCCTCTACAGCTCCAAACTCCTGGGCCAAGATCCGGAAATTATATCACTTGAAAGCCCTTAACAGGAAATAATGAACATTTTTATGGCATGAGAACCATAATTCATATCAGCCATTTAATGTGTGAACATAATTAAGCAGTCAATATACTTAGATGTAATGGCTGATTTCTAAGCTTTCCTCTCCCACCCATTACAAAAAGAAGTTGAAAGATCATTAAGGAATGTAGGCATCATAGGGCCTGGTGAGCTCCCAGACACCAGGCTAGTAGGGAGATGCTCAGTCAAGCATCCAGGTTTGTGTTTTCAAGAGCACAATACTATATAAAGCTAATTCATAGTATCATAGAACCATAGAATATGCTGAATTGGAAGGATCCATCAGGATCCCTGAGTTCAACTCCTGGCCCTGGGCAGGACACCCCAAGAATCACACCATGTACCTGAGAGTGCTGTCCAAACACTTCTGGAAATACATAAGGGTTGCTGTGGCCATTTCCCTGGGGAGCCTGTTCCAGTGCCCAGCCACCCTCTGGGTGAAGAACTTTTTCCTGATATCTAACTTAACCTCCTCCAGACTCAGCTTCATGCCATTTCTTTGAGTCCTGTCATTAGATTACAGTGCCTGCCCCTCCTCTTCTACTCACAAAGTTGTAACTGCAATGGGGTCTCCCCTCAGTCTCCTCCAGGCTGAACATACCAAATTACCTCAGCTCTTCTCTTGAGGCTCCCCCTCAAGGCCTTTCACCATCCCTGTGGCTATCCTTTGGATGCTCCCTGATTGCTTAATGTCTTTTTTTTTTGCTCTGGTGCCAAAAACTGTACACAGGGATCAAAGTGAGGCCACCCCAGTGCAGAGCAGAGCAGGATAATCACCTGCTTTGACTGCAATCTCCTTGAAAAGAATAGAGTTAAAATTGAGTTATAAAACATAACAAAAAGTGGATCATTTTTAACAGCTGAAAAAGAAAAGAAAAAAAATGTCTGGAAGATTTCCTTAAAAGTCATTTGAAAAATTACCATTTTTTCTGTTTGAATGGAAAGCACTAAACTTAGACAATGTCTACAGTATGCTTGTAATTGTATTCTGAAGACCACTTTTATTCATATGGCTTTGAAATACAAGCATGGAGAGATGCACTGTGAAATTAAAACTAACTAAATTTCATATGTATAAAGGAGAATAGATTTTATGCACCATATAATTGCCATAACTGCCTCAGCCCTATAAGATATTACTAAAGAAATAGCTTGGTGAGAATAAATAAATTACAAATGTCACTACTCCTCATGTCTATAGTACAAACTAATAACTAGCTGAAATAGGAAAGAAATTATTCTTCCTCTACGGCTTTGTATACAAACAAAATATAATATATAGGACTGTGCATGGCTGTGCATGAGATGTGACTTACCACCTCTGAAGCACATAAAATACACTGACTAATGTAAGAGGAAAGAGCAGAGAAAATTACCCATGCAACCCATCTTGGAGTAGGAATCCCTGCATGCCTAAACTGGAATACAAAATCCAGGTCTACATCTTAGAGAATTGTTAGAGCCTTGGCAGTGCCCAGACTACACTCATTCTGCTGGTGTTGCAGTGATTGAGCCTTTCAAGAAAAGCATGATCTCCATCCTAGTTCACCTTGGAGGAAAAAAAACACATAAAATCAAATACTATTTACATTTTAAAATATAAAACAGGATGGTAATAACAATTTTTTTTCATGTTTCTAGGCTGTGCAGTTTACCCTCACAGTTGTAACTATATGCTTCCCAGAGCACAGGCTTAGAAGCATATGTGTTGTACTTTGTGACCCCTATTCTAAAGGGTCTCTGTGGGGTCACAGAACAAATTCTGAAGCTCCACTTATAAACTTTAATGTGTTTAGCCCTCATGGGAGAGAGTCTGCTTGCCCTGATTCGTCAGTGTCAAATCACAATGCATATCAGCATTTGTATTAAACAAAGTAGTCAGATATAGCGGTATCTTTGCATTTCCTGGTCTCATTGAAGCTCTAGTCAGATGTAAAAGTGCTGTACTGAGGTACCTCCTGGGGACTAGAGGCCTGTCAGCATGACCTTGGTGCCAGGGAAGGTCATGAAGCAGATCATCCTGAGTGCCACCATGCAGCTTGTGCAGCACAACCTAGCCAGCATGGGTTTGTGAAAGGCAGGCCCTGCTTCACCAGCCTGATCTCCTTCGAGGAGAGGGTGACTTGCTCAATGGATGAGGGAAAGGCTGTGGATGAAGTCTGCCTGGACTTTAGTAAAACCTCTGACACTGTCTTCTGCATCATTCTCATGAAGAAATTGTCTGTTCATGGCATGGATGGGTGCTCTCTAGGTTAAAACCTGACTGGGTGGCTGGCCCTAGAGAGGGATGGGGAATGGAGTTAAATTAGTTGGTGGTCACTCACAGTGGTGTTCCCCAGGGTTCAGTGGTGTGGCCAGTTCTGTTTAATATCTTTATCAATGATCTGGATAAGGAGATAAGGAGAACACTCAGCAAGCAGATGGCACCCATTTGGGCAGGACTTTTGATATGTTAGAGGGTAGGAAGGCTCTGCAGATGGATCTGGACAGGGCTGAATTGATGGACTGAGGCCAAGGGTATGAGGTTCTATATAGCAAATGCCCTGCCTTGCTTTTAGGTCACAAAAACCACATGGAATGCTACAGGCTGGGAAAGAGTGGCTGGAAAGCTGCCTGGTGGAAAAGGACTTGAGAGTGCTGGTTGGCAGCCTGCTGAACATGAGCCAGGTGGCCAGGAAGGCAAATGACATCCTGGCCTGTGTCAGCAATAGCGTGGCCAGCAGGAGCAGGGCAACGATCGTCCCCCTGCACACAGCACTGACGAGGCTGCACCTCTAGTCCTGCATCCATTGGGCCCCTCATGGCAAGATAGGTGCTGGAGAGTGTCCAGAGAAGGGCAATGAATCTGGTGAAGGGTCTGGAGAACAAGTCCTGTGAGGATCTGCTGAGGAAGCTGAGGTTTTTTTAGCCTGGAGAAGAGGAGGCTCAGTAAAGACCTATCACCCTCTACAACTACCTGAAAGGAGGTTGTGGACTGGTGGTCAGCCTCTTCTCCCAGGTAACAAGCAATAGGACAAAAGGAATCTTCCTCAATTTGTTCCAGAGGAAGTTTAGATCAGATATTAGGAAAAAAATTCTTTACTGAAAGGTTTGTCAGTGAGTGGAACAGGCTGCCTAGGAAAGTGTCACCATTCCTAGAAGCATTCATAAACTGTGTAGATACAGAGCTTAGGGACATGGTTTAAGTAATGGCAATGTTAGGTTAATGGTTGGACTCAATGTAGAGGCATTTTCCAACTTTAATGATGCTTGCTTCTATCACAAAGCTCAGTGTTTTTCCATAAAAATACACCAGAGCTGGCTCTATTAAGGTCATATTTGATCTGCACTTTAAAATACAGAATAAATATACTTTATGTGCAAGTTGCTCTTCCACCACGGCATCTTCATTTCAGATGGAAAGTTAAGTTTTGCAATATCAAAAAAATGACAGCATGAGTAGACATCTTAGCAGAGCACACTTGCTATAGAGTGTATGGACTTGAAAGCTGATTGATCAAAAAAAATATGCTACTGTAGGTGTGAAGGTTTTGAAAGACAGCAGTCAGCAGACAACAGTAGTTCCTCATGTCTCAGCTATTTTCCTTAAACCAAAATTAAGAATATGACTGTAAAGTCAACCACAGTAAAAATGGACTGCAGACAGGGAGGCTGCATTCCCTTACTCTCCTCTCTACATCTTTCCTTCAATTCCACTGACAGAAGTCTGCCAGGTATTCAGAATCTTCTGGAGCACAGAATTCTTGCTGCAGTCCTTTGTAAAACAGACCCCTCCTATTCCTCCATCTTCCAATACACAAGTTCATTGCAACAAGTCACTAATGTGCCTCTCTTTTCTGAACAGGCTGAAAAGCAAGGAAACCATCACCCAGTTGGAAAAACATCAATGAAAAGCATGGTAATTCATTCTTATGTCAAAGACTGCAAAGACGAGTGAAAATGTGATAAATTAATCCATTCTAATAAGGAGAGATTGTAATAAGAATAGGGACTCATTCAATTAATCCACTCTTAATATAATCCTGTAAGAATGATATGGACCTCCCTGGATACCATATCTCAAGATATGACAATTCTTTTTTCTTAGCCAGCAGTTTCTGATTACAGAAAAGTAATTAGGCAAAACTGTCTAATAAAGTGGTATTTGAGAGATAACCAAAATACAACCAATCTAAAAATGTAACAGATTATTTTACAGAACCTTTTTAAAGAAGCCAGATCCTGCATAGGGTAGGCAAACTTCCTATTGATTCAGATTGTCAGGGTGAGACAGATATTTTATTTTGGTTTTTTGCATCCACTGAAAATACTTTGGGTATTTAGATTATCTGGTTGCTCTATATACAAAAAAGAACTTTAAGAATTATGTAGGAAAAATAGAGGATATAGGAGAAGCTGTATTTCATGCTCATTAGATATGACCCAAGGCCAATGACTAAGAGTCATAAAACTTTTCCACAGAATTATATTAACAGTTTGATTCCCACTGAATAATGTGTAAAGAATATAATGCTGGATCTCTGTAAAAAGGTAAGAGCAGTGGTGCAGTGGTTAGCTGCACCATCAGACTTCAAGGTCTGACCACATCCTAGCAAGACCAGCTGTGCCTACACCAGCCATTTCTGCACACCATGTTCAGTTGTCTTATATCTAGTAAGTCTCTTAAAATGAATAAGAAAAAAAATATTATTCTCTGCTTCTTAATGTGTAGTTACACCTACAGTAAGAAATCCCTTCCAATTAACAAGAAAAACAAAACCACCAGATTGTAATGGAATCCTGATATATCCTACTCAAGAGCAAATCAAATCCTATCAGACCACTTTGCCTTATGCCTGTAAAGCATAAAGCATGTTGGATTCTGCCTTTTTTCCCCACATCTATTGGATTGGGTCACTCTACTTTGACCAAAATTTGTATTTTAGTTGACTATTGCTTAGATATTTTTATTTGTAGTTTGGTGCTACACAATAAGCACAGTCTTTCAAAGCCTTCTTTATTTGCCTGGTTTCCACTATGCAAAGGTAATTAATGAGGATTGGCATCTATTCTGCATCTCCTTTTTTTTTGTTAATCAAAATAAACAATAGCCCTGTGTTGAATCTACTCAAGCTCCTCCAAAAAAATGTTTCTGTCACTTCATACAGTGGAAAAAACACAACTTGAAATTCCAATTTAAAGTTCATTCTCCTTAAGTACTACTGTCTGCACCTGTTTTACAACTAATTCTCCTTAGTCACATATTCCTTAACACCTTCATAATGATATTTTTTCCTATGAAAAATCACCAAACTCACTAGTGCATATAATGATTATTATTGGGAGGACAGAAGGACAGATTTTTATATCATGAAAACTTGTTATGTATAAAGTTTTGGTTTATAATTTAATATATATTTTTATAATTTAATATATATTTATATAGTTCATGATTTATATGTATTTATATAGTTTAACATTTACATTTAGGGATAATTATTTTTCCTTTAATACTAGAAATTATTTTTTCTTTTTCAATTTTAGGGGCACTTAGAGCAAAATAATACTTTGATTGTGAGTTTGGGTTTCCCAAGCACATATTTCCTTTAGATTTTAGGATTTTTCACAGCACAGAGCCCTTTGGAACATGGCTAACCACCTGCTTTCAATACCAAGTGACATTGCTACATTTATTATCTTAGATCTTTCAGTAGCATTTGACATCAGTTGACATTGCTCATCATGGGATTTTCCTGGAGCATCTGGAATCTTGTGTTGGCCTAAAAATCATTACTCTACACTGCCCAGAGCAGTCAGTTCTAATCTTTTTAATTTATATGTCTTCAGTGCAGTGGGCTCTGCTGCTAGACTTACTTTTTGTCCCCAGGCTTCTGAAGTCTGCATAATGCTGTCAGCCATAGTGTTTAAGTAACAGGGCACTTGCAACAGCAATTAGTTAAACAGCAGCATCCTAAAAGTGTTCACTCAAGAAGGATAAAATAAAATTTTAAAATTATACTACAATACATACTCTGCCTTTTATCAAGTCATAGATGGCCATTCTTGGATTCAGCAGAATTATTTCTTTGTAGTGAGCCATTCAGAGAATTAAATACATTTTATCATTATTTTCTATCTATTCGGAGTTTAATTAATTTTTATTTATTGTATCTATATAATAACTAAGAAATAATTAGTGTTTAGAATAGGAGATGTTGTTAATTTATGTTCAGTAACTGTAATGTGTAATTTGTCCATACATCTCAGGATAGTGACTTACTGATTTTTTTAATAATTAAGTATTCTTTTCTGAAGAACGGAAAATTGCAAGTATCAGATACTTTCTTTGCACATACATAATTTATGCAGATATAAACACTAGTATTGTTATGAACTACTGCTTAACAAGCTCTGCAGACAGCAAAGTCATTGCTTCTTTAAACTATTAACTTAGTGGGCATTAATTTGGCCAAACCAGCTAGGTTTGATTCTTTTTTGTCATCGTCACTAAATTCTACATTGGAGATTTTAGCTTTGTGACTTTGTTTCCACTTACAGCTTTCAGTAGTTTTACAGACACAAAATGTTGCTGTAGGAATGGATGAGAATTTGGATTGCTAGCCTTTCATAATGTGTGTATAGTAAACAGACACATAGTTGAGACTTACACTGGGAGTGGGAAAGGAGTAAGAAAGAATAGGGAAGTGAAATGGGATGAAAGGAAGAGAGTTTAACAGATTATCAGTAGAAAGACTGGAAGTTATATTAGGATGTCATTTGACAACATGGCTTGATCAGATATCAAACTAAGCTAGCATATCAGTGTATTAGCCCCTCTTAATACCTTATATTGGCTTCCACCCAAGGATCTGATTGATGTCTTTACACCACCTCATCTGCCATCTGCCACAAAATATCTACAGCTCTTATGGCTCTGGCTTTAGTAGCAAGTAAAACTTTCTTATTTTTTTTAATGTTTCTTTCCAAGTCAAGAAATTTGATGGTTTAATTTACCAATCTTGATTATTCTGTAATTTCACTTTATTGTCTACTCCATTTCTGAATTAACCTACTGCAAGGGCTTTTTGCCATTATATGATTCACCTCTACAACTCAGCTCCTTCAGACATCAGGAAGATGGATGCAGTAAGCAACTTTAAGGCTGTTTAATTCATCCTGCCTGGAACAGTTTTTAATTAGATATCATTTGAGATTTTTTTTAATTACTTCTTGATGCTTCTGGTCACTGAACTCTATAACATGCCCTAGTATGATAATGAGAAGTAAGCCTTAGAAGTTGAAATGCTAGAATAATAAGCGCAAAATCCACTCAATATTATTCTTAGAGTCAGAAAAAAGCTATGATTTGCCTTTTTCAAATTATTGTTAACAATTTCTAAAATCATGGGGAAAAAAAATACCACAACATCTCCAATTCCAGAAATTGCTTTTTCCTTTTTTTGGAGGGGCAGGGGGAGGCCTGGGGAAAGACCCTTGAGTGGTATTCAGATGGCAAGGTAAAATCTTTTATTTAATGCAGAAGAAGCTGAAGTTAAAACATAGAACCAGTGCAGGCTGTACTAATGAAAA
Organism: Erithacus rubecula; assembly: GCF_903797595.1. Taxonomy (NCBI): domain Eukaryota; kingdom Metazoa; phylum Chordata; class Aves; order Passeriformes; family Muscicapidae; genus Erithacus; species Erithacus rubecula. Next base: position 17,280,867 of record NC_136687.1, on the reverse strand, counting down.
TAAATGCATAAAACCAGCCTCCACCACCCCTTCCCCTTAAAAAACCCCAAACAAAAAACAACACTACAAAAAGAAAACAAAAAAAACAAAAAAACAAAAAAAAAAAACAAAAAAAAAAAACAAAAAAAAAAAAGAAAAAAAAAAAAAAAAAAAGAAAACAAACAAACAAACAAACCAAAAAATTCTTCCTGTATCCCAGAGAAACAGCTTGTACAGTTCTCTCTTGTCTGGGACAATCTCTGTACAATTTCTTCTTGCAGTTAAGTATGTGGAAATTGTAGTCACATAAAAATGAAGTTAGAGGACAAGAAATTCGAGGGGTTTGAGTAACTGCTAAGACAAACTTGTGATTTTTGGTACTGAGTCTACTGACAAAAAATCTATTTTTGATGACAAGCATATTGCCTTCACTAGCAGCTTTGGGTAACTGCAACTAGATATTCCAGAATTAAAACCAGCATATTTTATGGCTACCATCATTACAACTCATTAGAACCACAGAAGCTAAAGAAAAGTGCAGAAAAATTACAGACTGTCTTTCAGCAATTCTCTTATGCTAAAGAACACGTTCTTCTTAGGAGAGTCAAATCTCAATAATAAATAGATAATAGCAAGCACCTTCACCCAAACAACCAGAAGAAAAATCTTACTTTATGCAAGAAGCAGGTGTCATGAGTACAAACCTATCAGCAAAACACTCACAGGCTTTCTAAATGAGTTTCTCATACTGCTGTCACAGGCACCCAGAGCTATGATAAAATATTAACTTTCTATCATCATCCAGTTCATGTGTTTGTATATATTATTATGGTGCAGATGCTCTCAAAGCAGTGAGAGAAAAATATATTTAGACAGAAATTATCCAGAACAGAAAAAATACCTACAACATGAAATAGGGCTTCTCCATCTCTGAATTCTATGACTCAGGTATAAAATCTTTATCTACAGTGTTGCTGATCCCTGCTCATAGGATTTTCTATAGGAATAAAAAGATTTAGCAAACACCAGAGAGCAGAGAAAGATGCTGTTGCATTCACATGGAGAAAACGGGAAAGCAGTGCTTTCCTGGAAATGTTTATCTCAACCCTACACTATATCCTTTAGTCTTATTCTTATGTATACATTTTATGAGCTCATTGTGTGTCATTGACACCAGCTAGAATATAAACAGGAGTATGAAAACCACTCATATACCTCATGCCAAAATAACAGGGCATATGGTCACCCTGTAAATTGTCATAGTTCAGATAACAATTTTCAGTCTCCAAGCATGACTGGAAAGCTATGATCAAGGCATCTAGGAGTTAAATGCTTTCACCAAGACCAGACAAAATTTTATTGAGAGAAAAGAGATTAAAGAAATCATTTTCATATAAGACATTGAGAAAGGCAAATCTATCTTCCTTGTCCAATAAACATCACACACAAAAGGAGCACTTGATCTGTAAAAATTCTCATTCAATATCAGAAAATAAGTTGTTTTAATAAGTACAGAGAAAGCATTTTCAGTGGGAATTTATTTATCTTTCTGTTGAACTGAATGTTCCCTTTAGTTGACATTGCCATCCTTTGGCTTGATCTCAAAATTCCTCTATATCAGTAGGTAAATTACTATGTCCTGTAAGTCACTCATCCCAGTTCTTTGCCCATCACACGAAGCCTTGGGATGCTATCTGTTAGTAAAAGTACAAATGAAATGCAGAGTTACTTTAATTAATCAAGAAAAAATTGCCCTATTTGTGTAAAAACAAGAATAGATATTTCTAATTAATTGTCATAAGAAGCAGATGCTGACTATGGTATCAACAGCAGTTTAATTGACATGGGAGCTAAATATCTTTGTTTCATTCCATACTACTGACAAATAATAAATTGGGAACAAAAAATTAAAGAACCAGCATCAGGCATTTGATTGGAATTGATAAACATTTAGATATGATCAATCCAAAACATGAAGCATCATTAATCCAGGTAGTGATCCCTAGTTATGTTGCTCAACTGCTCACAGATCCACAAACCCAGTAGCTGAATTAATAGCATTAATTTTATGTTTTCCAGCTCTGCTAACTACAATAACTATACATTAGTAACAGTGGCATAATAAAGCCAGTGACATAAACATCTTGACACAATGAAAAAAACATTTTTGCTTACTTTATATGGCAGAGTAAGCCAATACTTTGGTCTTCTGTAGATCAACTGCAAAAGTCTCCCTCATTTAAGAAATCAAGTGGCAAGCAACCACCACAATTAAGAATTTTCACACTAACTCAATTATATAGTTAAAAACAGAGTCCCACATTTCTTTCCACTGTTCTCAAAGCAAATAATCCATTAACCTTTTACCACACAGCTTGCTAAAATTAATTCCTCACAATAGTTCCTTTGAAACCCATGATACTTGGATATCTGTAGCCAAAGCATTTATTTTACTCAGAAGAGAGTATCCTTAAAAGCACTCAAATTTTGAGAAGGTGCTACTTTTGACTATATAATACTAAGGGAAAGTAATAGTCACATACTTTTCTATAAAATTCCAGTTGCAGACATACAGGTCATGATACAAAACTGAAGAAATAAACAACCATCACTGCAGCAAGAATGCACAAACCATGCAAGTCTGTCCTAGCTAGAGAATCCTAAGAGTTATCTCCATTAAATTAACTAAGATTCTACTGAGAAAGTATTGAAGCATTTGAAGCATTGAAAATGCAGTCTGAAAAGGCACTGATAAAGATGTAAGAAAAGTAAGTCTTTTATAAGAAGTTAAAAGGAAAGCAAAGCCAAGCATTCAGAAAACTTTGGTATTCTGGCCTCACATGTACACTCTCAGGTTTTGCCATTGAACTCAGGACAAGCCAGAAATTATTAAAAAAAAAAAAATCTAGGTACCTAGATACAGAAAACTTGGTCAGTCCTTTTGCTGCACAACCGTGTTCTGCAATTCTAGCATTTATAGTACAGCACTAGGCTATCTCAAGTTTAAGCTGTCTGAAGAGCCTGCAGCCACAAAAAACTGAAGAGACACTACTTCGAGAAAAGGCACAAATAGAACTTTGGAAGGACACAAATTCCATTCTGATTTACCAAAAGGTAATAAAGGTAAACGATCTTTTGGGCCCAGGTCTCTTATGGGGCAGTACTGCTGCAAAGGGTAGATAAAGAACTTGTTCTAAGTTCTGGGTTCTGTATCACTAAAAAGCACATAAAGACTTTTGTACTTCGCCCAGCCATCAGCAGAATGATCACAATGTATTCATTCACTCTGGTGACTAGTCATAAGTGTAAATAGCCTGAGGAATATCAAGAGGTGTTATCAGAAGAGCTGGTCTTGCTGAGAAAAAGGGGTGCATAAATTCTCTCTCTAGGTAACTCATTTTCCTTTCTAGCAAAAATTGTCAGATCCTGAAAGCATAGAAACTTGGGAAGTTCTCTCTGGCAGCATCTGTCATTCTGGATAGTTTGGGAAATAAAAAGAAGGTTTAATCAGGTCAGCTTCCAGTGTCTTGAAATTATGTCCTAGCTTCACTGAAGCCAGTCACCCTAAGAACATTAACATACTTCAGAATCCCAAATTAATTTGATGCAACTGCCACTCAGCTCCTGTCCTAGTAATTTCCATTTGCCAGGCACAACAAATTAATGATAATTCAGACAGGGCAGAGTTAAGGAACAATACATAATGTTCTTTTCAAGAACTTTCATTACTGCCTCCAGCATCATTAGACTCAAGCTTCTGAGTAAAAACAAAAAGTCATACTTTACATTTACAGGAAATGCGAGTTGTGCTATATGAGGTGTATGCAATTCCCACTTTGTAGAGACAGTACTGTGATTTCATTTAACCTTAGAAACAATCATTGCTGTTATTAAACTTGAAGTCTTTTGCAGTCTGCAGAAAAGTTATTATTTTACAGCTACTTTGTATTTTCCTTTTTACCTCTCAGTAGTAAAAATATCTAATATGCTGGCACATCTCATCTTCAGGATATAAGCAACTCCCTTGAAGTATCTGTCATTAAGGGCTATAAAGCATGAACAATTGGATGCAGATTACCTTGTCTATCCAAAACACTTATGCATCTCTCCATTACCATGGTGCCTGAGCACTTCACAATTTTAAATGCAATTATTCTCATAAAACAAGAGAAGCGCTACCATCAGCAGTTTCTAGAAAGAGGACAGAGGTACAGAAAGTCTATGGGACTTTCAGTGAAGTCACTCACAGAGGGTACCACTCAGACTAGTAGATTCACCTCTCCATTGTTTTATTTTGCCCCAAGTAAAGTATTCAAATAGAGGCAGTCTATATATAAAGCTCTCTGACATTTTAATCTGTGTATGTGCGTGTGTAATGCAGAGAATGGAATTGTGCCCTGACCTAGTTAGGGGCTCCAGATGCTTCTGTAGGCTAAATAATTATGATAGCAATTATGTTAATTTAGAATAAAGTTACTGAATTCAATCAAGTTATCCCAGCATTACATCAATCTGAGATGAGAATTGAGCACTGAATGACACATCCACTAATGTTTTTGGACCTTTTTAGTGTTCATAGCCCACATGATGCATTCAGTTGCCTCCTTAAATCTAAAGTGTGTCCAGAGTAATGGGAAAGTGCTGCCCAAGCAGAAAGCCTCTCCTGTTCAATAAACACTGTCCTCTGAAGTACTAGCATTACTAGAGGAGAAAAGCTTCTTTAAGCTTTCTTGTTATCTCAAATGTTCTAGAACTGTGTAAAATTGTTTAGAGGTTACAGCAGCATTTCTGCTTTTACAGCTCATTTAACTATGCAATTAGACATTACAATAGATATGGAAGATTTAAAATTAGATATGCTTATCTTCAGTGCATGGGTCAGTACTTTTAACTTTAAAACAAATTAACATTTTGCTTCTCATCCTCCTCCCCTCTCTACCACAAAATGAGGGTGTTTATCTTAACTCAGCAATTCTTATTACTTCCATCAGATGGTAGGAAGCAAAGGGATAAGTTTTCTGGCTTTAAAAAGAAAGTGCTGCTGTAAAGCAATTGCAAGATAGCCAGACGAAGAATTCATTTTGTAAATGTGGAGAAAAATATGTGCAAATACAAAATTTCCATGATAGGAAGGTGAACAGGCAGTCCAATGACTGGTAATTCAGTGCTGGAAATTACATCAGCCTGAACAGATATACAATATTATATTTCTATTCAAAATGGGAAAACTGAATGTCAGAGCAGTGGGGGACAAAGTAGTAGAAGAATATTGCATCTTTAATGGGATTTTGAATTCAAATATGCTGAGTAAAACTGCTTAAAATTGTATTGGAATAATAAACAGATAACGTTTTCATTTAAAAAACAAACCAGCTGCTGGATCAACACATAACTATAAAATCCATCCTTTTATGAAAAGGATGAGAAAATATGCCCTGGAAATAGAAATGAGAAGTGAAATCTCTACCATGTGGCCTTCTTCAGACTATGGAAGGAAAAATATAACAAGGTTAACTTTGTTCTTTTTTGTCTGCAGCCCAAAGAGAGTCTCAAAGCCACAATATCATTTTTCATCATGGTTTCTATTTCTGGCATAGAAAAGGGAGGTTTGGGGGTGGAGAGGGGAGAAATTTAAGCTACTTTCTTTTCTTCCCACTTTCTTTCACTCCCAGAATAGCATTATTTGTATTTAACATCCTACATAAGGTTGGAGTATTTTGTGTGAGAAATTATGTATATTAGTTGTTACCTTCACTCGCAATTAGTAAATGGGAACACTGTCACAGGCTAAAGAATATCCACATTTCTGAGAGATCAAGAAGTCAGCTTGATCCAGAAAGAGAACTTCCAGTGACCAATGCCAAGTATGACTGTAACAGAATGGAATAGATCTTCCACTCACTTGAGGCTTTGTTTAAACACCAAAAAAAAAATGAGTAGAAATTGACTTATTATTGTTATTTCAGTGAGAGTGGGATCAGCTATTTATCTCCTATTATCAACAGTTTCCAAAGGCTGGAATGTCAATAATTAACACATTTTCCTCATTGATATTGAGGCACCATTAGAAAAAGATCATCCTCTCTATGCAGAAAACAAAAAGCAACATCCTAGAGCATCTCAAACAATATAGAAAGTATATCTTTAGGAGTCAGAACATTTGTGAAGTTAGATACATTTTCAAACAGCTAAAGAAATTAGGGATGAGTTTCCACCCTCGCCAAGGCCACCTACAGCTCCACAACTACCTGAAAGGAGATTGTAGTGACCTGGGGATCAGTCTCTTCTCCCAGGTAACAAGTGACAGGACAAGAAGAAGTGGCCTCAAATTGCACTAGGGAAGGTTTAGATTAGCTATTAGCAAAAATTTCTTTACCAAGAGGGTTTTCAAGCATTGGAACAGCCTACACAGGGAAGTGGATGAGTCATCATTCCTGGTATTTATAAGACAAATTTAGAAGATGAGGCACTTAGGGACATGTCATGGTGGTGATAGGCTGACTCAATGGTCTTAGAGGTCTTTTCCATCCTCAACAATTCTATGATTCTATTCTGTGTTCCTACGATCTAAGTTATTTTCACAGCCATCCATAATTCCTGATGGTTTTGTTTGTCATTATTTGATTAAGTGCAGAAGAAAATGTTTTCCTTTAAAAATACCTTCTTTGAGCCATGGCTAGAAAAATGATATGAGAAAATGAGAAATTAGAAATTTTTCCTACATGTATGAGACCTCAGGTTTTCCTCATCATTTCCCTTTCCAAGCAAAACCTCTATGATTTTTTAATTGTTTTATAAATTGAAATCTGCAAGCTGTTTGGCTATAAATTCAAACCATAGGCTGGTTTGACTATTTCTTCCAAAAATATTTGGAAGAGAAACTTAGTGAATATGCTGAAGGTAAACACACTTTCATAAGCACATTAAACTTCATCCCATAGGATTGCAGAGGCACTGAACATAGAGAGCATTTTCATTTAAAGACTGGTAAAGCTCCTGGTGTTCTTGCTATCAGTGCTCACCTAGTTTAGCTAAGTTATTGAATTAAAAATTAATGAAGGACCAGGTTTGAAATTCTGCCCCACTGCACAAAGCTTATAAATACCCTACAACGATACTGCATCATCATGATAAATTATACATGTAATGGTTCTGAAAGTTATGTAAATTCAAGAAAACTTTAATAAAGTTGTACTCTAACTGACATTGATTGTGTACAGTTGCAGACACAACTTAATCAACTGATTCTGAGCTGCAGTAAAAGAGAAATATGTATTCTTGTCTCTTGTTTATTCCCTGGAAGAATAAACTGAAAATCACCAAATTATCCTCCCTTCACAACTGTCTGAATATTAATTGCAAGCTTGAAGGGCAACAAAACACATTCAGCATCACCAGGACTAGTAATTAATTTGAAAGTTTCAGACTCTGACATATTGTGTACACAGTGCTGAAATGATAACCCAGAGAATGTATTCCTCCTTTGCTGCTTATGGTCTGTGATCATTCTTGTAGATACATTCAGAATTTAAATTTTTCAGACTACAGACAGAATAAATTGCAGACATTTAGAAACTAATCCAAGGCAAAAAGGTCACTATAGAACAAAAATTCTATGCTATGTGTAAGTAATTCTGGTGCTACAGTTTTCATAAGGAATATTCCTATCTTTTTTTATGAAATTAAAAATTGTGTTTCAAATCATTATGAAGAAAAATTGTGATTAAACCACTATGTCAGTCAGTAGTTTTCAGTGGTTTCACTATTGTCCTTTGCAACTGATTCTAACAAACAAAATTTGGCAATAGAGAGAGCTCACAGGATGCTGACCAGCAGACTCTCACACTTTTGGGAAAATTTTTACAGTTTTTAATGTTACATTTACTGATTCATCCCTTGGTAATAATCTTTTTTGCTTACTTTAATTATTTGAACAAGGTTTAGTAATTTAAAAACATATTGTAAGGCTTAGAGGAGTGTACTGACACTATTCTCTCAGGAAAGCATTTACCAAAGGGCTAGTAGGAGTTGATGAGAGCAGATATAAGTATTCCAGTTTTCTCTAGATTTTTTAATTTCTTTAGATACAGAAGTCTATACCTGTATAACTGGAAACTTGCTTCTTTCCCAAAGTTCAATCTTATGTGTAAATTATAGCAATACCTCAAAGCTTACAGAGAACCTGCAACAGCAGCACTTAGACATCAGCTTCACTGTGCATGTTATTGGACAGTAGATCATTTTACTCATTAAAAAAGATGCAAAAAGAAATATGAAAACATAGCTTGAATGTCCAATCCAGCTCAGTTTTTATATGCTTCTAACAAGAACTACAGGACTTCATTCTTGATTGATACAATTTTCTTAAGAAGAGTTCAGTTCTCAAAAATTGTGAAATATGCCATGTAATTGGGTTGATGGTTAAAGGTACACTAAATTTTTGTATGGACTTATTTGTTTCCCTTGCCCTACCCAGTCTGTCTAAATGCAATACCTTTCCCATCTGGAAGCTACAGACATGTTAGTGTGACCTTCAGAGATCAAAAATATCTGCTATATGCAAGATGCACTCTTTCTTTTCTAATCTTTCTAAACATCAATGGCAGGCACAGATACTTTTAATTGTCAACACAAGATATTAGCTTTATCAGAGCACAAAATTTTCTCACCTGTAATCCTGAGGGTGTGTGACATAACACATTCAGGGTTCATTTGGGCACCTTGCATGCCACTTCTTGTGGTCACAGGTAAAAAGAGTGAGCCTGCTGACTCAAAATTATAGCATTCAAGGCTACAAAGAATTCAGCATTCAAAACCTACACTTTTTAAGTTTCAGAAAAAAAAATTTAGATTTGTTGTCTTACAAAGTCTAGTATCACCAAAAGTTCTTCAACATAACAATCATTAAACAAGAAAAAATAGACAGAAGGCACAAAAGCATTTCATAAAACCACTCAGGAATCAGCTACAAGAAGATCCAGACTCAGACTTGGACAGCATCATAGTTCACTTATATTCAGGTAATGACTTAAATTATCTTATTATGAAGCCAGAGGAAAACAGACTGGGTCCAGACTTGAACATCTCCTAGGCAAAGAAGTATTCAGATACACATTTTTGGGGTTGAGTCATTTGTCCTTCTACAGGAAAACAGTAAAAGCAGGCACACATCACAGAAGTTCTTAAATAAATGAGAGTAAAACTCTTATGATAGTTTTACATACAAACTCTACTTTCACCAGGATATTCTTTAATGTCATGTGCCAAAAACTCCCTTTAGTAAAATCTTCTAAGGAGACCTCCCTTCTTGCAATCATACAGAGAAGCAATTATTCCCTTATTCTCTATGGTGCACAACTGGGAGTTTCAGGCTAACACCTGCAGTTGCCCTTTCCTTGCCCCCTCCCACGGGCAAATGAATACAAGCCACTCAATCTTTTCATCTTTATCTTAAGCCTCTTAAGGAAAGCTAGCTTCACCTGATCCTCACAAGACCTGGAGTCAGAGCAGGCAATTCAGCATTCAGGGCTGCTAAAGCAGAAATTCAAAGGACATTCCTCCCATCTCTTCAAACCTAGCCACCAGCAACTCAGTAACCTCTGGCCTATATAAAGAGATGCTTTATATAAAAGTACCGACACATCAATATGACACCTCAGTACTATAACGCCTCTGGTGATTGTTTCTAAGTTTTGAGATCAGAAGTGCAAAGAAACTTTTGATAATAGAGTGTCAAAAATAATCAGAGTAAGAAGTATGTTGTTTGTAGTCCTAAATGATAAATTCTTGTCCGTAAATGCTCAGCACCTGATACAAATTCTCAAATGGTCAGCAATACCTTAAATTCCACACCAAATCAAATCAATTTCTTGCCCTACCAGTGTATTAATTCCTGGAAAGCCTGGGTGTCAAACACAATATTTCTGGTGGGTAGAGGTATTCTCATTTTCTCTCCATACTTGCAGACAATGTTTTAGTTTGTTTATAAACTTCATCTCTTTCTCTCAGACATGCAGATTCATGTTCTGACTCTGAAAGTGTCCTACAAAAGTAGAACTAGAGGAGGTGGCATTTCAGATACCTTAAAGGTGGGGACAGTTGAGCAATGCAAAAAAGGTGAAAAATAGGAATCAATCCCCCTTCCAAATACAGAAGTAGTACAATTCAGATTTCTAGTGCTTTGTAGAGATAGTTCCAAAAACTTGTTTTGCAAGGGTAAGGCTTTTCCTCTGTCAGCTTTTGACTTTAGTCTTTCATTTTCTTTATTTTCTCACAAGTGCCTTGAAACAAAATATTTGATTTCACGGTGAATGGAACCTTTTGTGTCAAGCTAAATTAAATGTTTCAGTCTTTCATTTCAGCAAGAAGCATACCTTTCATTACTGTTTGAATAATTCTCTGCCTTCCTCTTTCCCTTTCCCTCCCCTCTATTTTATAGTCTAATTTGGCAAGGCTGTATCTGACATGAGCTCACAGTTTGTCAGACATTCCTTTCTTTCATTGACTAATTTTTATCAAATTTTTCACTCAGAGTTCAAAGCTTCTACGTGAGTTTTGTAAAAATTGGTGTCACAAGATGGTAGACATGATACTAGTACTGAAGAAAAGGCAGACAGTATTGGCAACCACTGCTGGGCTGCTCAGCATATATTCACCATCTGATCAATTTTGTATGTGTTCTTATCTAGACTCTAGACTAGCCACAGGATGTACACTGTCTTTCACCCAGTAAGTAAACCAGAAAGGAGGTTGAGATCGACAGAAAAAGACAACATTATAAGGACAGTCTTCAGGAGTACAAAGATCTAGAAACATCTCAGTGCTGAGTTTGTGGTTCTTGCAGTGGAATGGGGGAGGGTGTTGTGGGAAACATAGTATATAAACCCACCATAAATCAGATGTCCATTGCTCCTTTGCCCTGTAGACTGGCTGCCAAAACAAAATTGACTGTTTACACAACTTCCAAATCACACCCACCTCAAATGTTGAAAAAAAAAGAATACTTACCAGTTGGAAAGGTTAGGGATTTTCACTTCACAGTACAGTATCTGACTGTCAATTTCTGTGCATGCTCCCAATAAGCCAGATAAAAACCTCTGTAGAATTATCTTCTCTGCAGAAGCAGCAAAGTCATTTGTTGTCCCACAAGTCTCAGGTCCCGTACTTCATACCTACAAAGGAATTTCCAGACCCATTCAGTCCTCCCTCCCATGAGACATTGCTGCACTGATTTAGGGATTGGCCTGCATTCACAAAAATTCCTATCTCCTTATTTGCCCTTAATAAATAACTGAGGCTGGCCATTATTAAGGAGACCAACTGCCAAGTGTGATTTATTTGCACAGACAGCACATGATTAAGGACAAGTTCATAGCTCATGTAACATATTCAATTTTCTTGGATCCACCAGATGAAACATGCCAGTTTAGTAAGGAAAATTATTTGTGTCTGCAGCTGTATCCAAATCCTTCTCATGCCAAGCTGGAATTACATGAAAAATGTAAGCTCTCTTCTCTTTTTTGAAAATATTTTCAGACTATGTATAAACCAAGGTGTAATGGAGATCCCTAGCTGATATGTTCTTGAACTTATAATTCTGCTGAAGAAAAGCCAAATACATATATCTCCTTCCTTCTTGGATTCACAACAGGACCAGGATCCATTTAAAAACTGTTGCTCATGCAAAAATTACCAAAATCATTTCATACACCTATGAACTATAAAAAGTACAGCTCCTCAGCTTACTTATGGGCATAATTGTGTTTAACTATCCTCACTTGGGCTAAGCAATACATCACATTACCCTATAGATAATTCATGTAATATTTAGAGTGCCACTCAATGCAAGTAAGGATGCAGACTTCATAACCTAGTATCTTATGGGGGGCTAAAAGTCAAGAACAAAACAAGGCAAATAAATAATTTACATTATATTGGCATATATTTATAGATTCAAGTGACTAATTGAAGGGCTAGCATAAAAACACATTTATGATTGGAAATTGATTGTACTTTTTTCAAACAGAGCCAGAGTTTTCCTGGGGTTTAACCTGTCATTTGCATAGGTTAATTTTAAATGGCAGTGCAAATTTAGCTTGAAAAGATAATTACAATATTTCACCTCTTTTCATCTCAGGTTATGTAAATGAGACTTTAATCTTTTTGCAGTTCATACCATATTAATAAGTTTAAAAAAATGATTTATGTTATGCTGTCAATCACTTGATGGCAGTGGACGCAAATGAAAGCATGTGGGTACAAATCAGGCTAATTTCCAACTACTCTCTTAAGTCTTTCTTTTTATCTATAGGGTTATGGCTCATAATCTAGATAAGAAAGTGAACAGAGAGATAGTTTTGACAGGTATCTTGTTAGATTGATTCGTCAATTTTGTCAGTAGTAAATTAATTCATCTCTCTGATAAGCAAACTGTTTCTTAGACAGACAGTTCTTTATGCAGGATTTCATTGTCTAAGATTCCACAGCCCTGCTCAGGTTCAACTACCTCTCACACGTTATTATTGTTAAAAGTCTTCCTTACCACACTATTTTTTCCACAGTGAGAATAAGGCTCAAATAATTTTCTCCTGGCTTTTCTCTTCCATTTCCTTACAAGTTCAGAATTTGTTCCAAGAGTAGTGCAACTCAGCTGGAATCAGGATGGTCATAGGCACTAATGACTTGGCTTTGCTTTCAACAGGCACTTTTATTCCAAGGATGTGAAATGGATGGAAAGCTCCAGTTCCTAACCATCATGATCAGGTGACACTATTTTTTACTTACATGTAAACTTTGTTCTCCATTTCACAAATGAACTATTTTCTGGGTCTTGGAGCCATCAGCCTGTTCCAGAAGGAGTCAGAATAGTTACAGATTTTCTTACTGTAATTTGATTTCTTTGCTCTGCAAACTACAGATGAGACCTGTTTCCTTCATGAGAAATACTGCAGAAATTGTCCCTCATCTCCCATCTCCCTCTCTCTCCAGAAAGCCTGTAACAACTTCAAAGCAGATAGAGATACAGGCAGTGAAACACTTGCCTCACTGAGCCCTACATTACTCCTAGGAGATGACAATATGGCCTGGATAAGCTGTGTTCCATACACAGAGCTTCCCTGTGGTACTAAGGAAAATCAATGAGATCTAACACTATAAAGAAATATAGTGATTAAATGCTCAAGACTAAGGGTTTCTTTTATGTTTGTGTTCCTTTCTGTCAGACTTCAATGTACATTGGTATCATCAGCAGGCTAAGAATAATTTCTCATTTTGCTAAAAAATTTTCTCTTACCAGTTAAAAAGTTCAATTTTTAGGACTTTTATCCCATAGCTGTAGTTTCTTCAGACATTGACACACCTACCTGTCACCTGAGACAATTTCAACATGATTCTTACTGCATACATAGCAATATTTGAGAGTTAAAATAATCCTCTGGCTGTGTACAAGAACTTAAATCTACATAATGTCCTTTTTTAAAATTTTCACAAGTTTTTTTAAGATTTTGCAGAAGTTCTCTAAAACTAGTTATTCTCATTAAAGTGCTCACATACTATCTTCCTTACCAAGTGAAACCAACCAGAAGTTTAGTCCTCCTGATGTATTGTGAAATAGCCCTTTATAACCATTGTCCAGTCCTTGAAATGTCTTTCTCTTTGAAAGGAAACTGGACTTCCTACAGCTATGAAAGATATCAGACACCTGAGAAAAGGGATCATCTAAAAGAAAAAAAAAATTATACCAACATAGTCTTAGTTGCTCTAAATAAAAAATAACTTTTATCAGTAGAAAATTCAGCTTATGGTTTATGTATGAACATTATCTAAGCCAGCCTTCATCTCTCTCTTACACCAAACTCAGTCTTTTTGCAGATTTCAAAGTCCTTTCCTGATCATTTTATAGATTTCAAGGAAAAAGGCAAGTAGAAATACTGTTGTGAGAAAGTCTTTTTCTGATATTTGATCTGGACTGAAAGAAAAATCATCAAGTGATTCTTACAAGTTTTGAGGGGTTTTTCCTGCCATTAAAGATTGTATTGGGATATACCCAAATTGTAGTTTAAATTTGCTTATTATAGTGCCCCTCTAAACTGAGCTCTCTTAAAATTTTCAGAATTTTTCTTTTAATGATGTGATTTAATAAAATGTACAGCAATGTTCTGCTTCCTGATTGCATGTGAGGAGGCTTCAAGTAATTGCTTTTCCTTAGTTTTCGCCCACACATGTACAAATGCATGCTCTATGCCTCCCACGTTATCATCAATGTGCAGTGTAAAATTACTGCACTGACAAGGAAATAGAAATAATTAAGCCCTCTGCTTTACCACTAGAACATCCAGGTCACATTCCTTGTGATTTTCAGGGTAATAAAGTACTTTGACTCATTAAAATCAATAGGACTAATGCTGGACATAGCTGATGCTATATTTGCAAAAAAGTATTTTTCCCCAGTGAGAATATGAGTTGGATTCTTTTATACTCTTCTACCTTCTCTTGTTTTCACTGCTACTCTTATGAAGGAAATGCCAATTTTGAAAAAATAAGTAGGGCTTTCCGTAGCTGCTACTCAAATAGGGTTAGTTTGGGGTTTTTTCTGAAGGCTAAATGATGTTTGTTCACTTGACTTTGTCTTTCAGTCATGCAAAACGACCTGGTTTTTATGAAACATCTTCTAAGGCCTCAAATTCAGTGTAGTGAAAAAAATCTCCTTTTCCCCCTTCTTACAAGGTGAAACAAAGTACAAAAAATTAAAAGTTCGACTTTGGTAATGACACTAAAATATTCAGGAATGTAAAAAGGAGAGAGAGCACACACTAGAACTTTCGTCCATGGCTTGCAGTGAAAATGTTTTACAGTAAAAGGTTGTTTTACTCTTGGGAATTCATCTGCTGTTTGGTTTTAATGTGTTACACAGTCTACTCCAGAGTAGTAAAATAGTAATTCCAGTACTGAAAGCATTTTTGTTATTTGTTTTTCCTCTAAAGAACAAATTACCAGCTTTCACCTGGGAAAAGCTCCCAGCTGAAATGCTCACACATTCAGTGGATCAGGTTTTCCAAAGCAATGTTCATTCTTACTATATTTCTTTTTTCAAAACAAAATTACTGTTGCTGAGGATTATATAAAAATGCAATTCTGCAAAGTAAACAATATATTATATAGCAGATATTAAGAATAAAGAAAATTAAGCACCTCATTCACAGGTTCAGAGTTCCCTTTTTTAAAATAAAAATCTGTATCCTTTAAGCTAATCAGTCTAGTTCTTTTCTTGAAAGCCAATCAGACTGTAGGTAGTGTATTGAATAGTCACACAATAAGCAACTGCCACTTTACAAAACTAATATCCATTAAACAAAATGGTCAGAAGTGCATCAATCTAACATAATAGCAAGAATGTCATTGAAATAGAAAGTTGCACAGGATCAATGTCCCCTGCCTTGAAAATAAACATTGTGCTTTCGACTCAGCACTTATCAAGCAGCAGGAGAACATTATCCTGTGATAACATCCTATTCTATTGACATTATCTGTTAACTAGAGATACAGTGAAATATCAGCTTTTCTCTCTTTGGATAAAGTAAGCACTCATTTTCCATCTGCTATACATAATTATTGGGTGTGCGTATTCTCCACAACCTGACTTTAAAAATTGAAAAAAAAATATTAAAAAATAGTTTATAATTTATACTGCTACTTATATAGTTATAGAATGGTCCTTAATAAGCAAGAGGTAGTAAAGCATTAGACTTAGAGCTACCTCCAGATTGCTTCCTACTGCTGTCAAACCCTTCCCTGGCTAATAATTATTTTGTCATTTGCTTCTCACATTGTCGAGCTGTGATTTTTGCTTGGCTATCCCCATGTCTGAACTACCTTTCCAATACCCAGTCTGACTGTTGTACTGTCTTCAGAGTTTGTTTTTTGGACAAAAAGGGTGGGGTGTGGGAAGCATTTTTTGTTTGATTTTGAAGTAAAACTTTCCCCAGATCTGTTTTAAATAAGCAAATACGGCAGGACCAGATAACATTTGGACTGATAAATCAAAGATTACTGATCCTAGAATGAAATCTTCCTCCCACTAAGACCCATGTGCATCTCCCTTAGAAGTCAGCAAATTATTGGAGCACTGCCAGACCCTCTACAGGCACCTGATGGATTTCCTAATTCCATCTGTCCCTCACAATTTACTTACTAATTTCATAGCTGAGTCTGCTGTCTGGTATGTGAATTATTTCAAGTCATCATCTCATTCACAAACCAGGATTCTGGCCTCCACTATCCCATCACCCTCTCACTCAAGTGTCTGTAGATATTCACTGACAATCATTGCCTTATGAAGTCTTTATTTTAACCTTCTTTTGTGTGAACTTTTCACCTAGAAAATAAAAGCTCTTAATCTTGCTCCCCGAAAGTGTGGAAATTGCATAAGGCATCATGTAGTTTAAAAAAAAATAAATAAACTTAATAAATTTGCTCCATTATTGTGAAAAATAGGGTAATTAGTTTACACATTTAAAGTGAAGTGTTCTAAATTTACTGCAAAATTGCCACAGATTCCTGTATTTGATTAAATAACAAAAAAAAAAGAAAAAGAAAAAAAAGAGCCATGTCAAATTATGTTGGACTTTTGTCTAGGAGAAGTAGCTACTACACAGTTTTTTTTCCTATGGAGTTGAAGTATCTGGTCTGCTACATAATAAGGTTTAGAGTATTGAAGTGGAACAGTTTTCCTTGTTGAAAGTTTAATGTCAGCTGTATTCCTTTACATGCATGATGTGTTTCCTACATACTTGTCAATATCAGGGAAGAAACAGTTGCAGGAGTGGTGAACGTGAGGGAATTAAATTTTAAAAAATGAAAATCAAACCAAAAATAAGAGGACATCTTCTATAACGAAGAATATGAAATATTCAGCTGGCTGAGTGTCCTTCTATTCTGCTATTTGTGGGGAACCCATCACAATGCCATGTTGCTTTCTTAGCTTTCTTAGCACTTAGGCAGATTGGAGCTTTCCTGTGGACTGGTTTACAGTGTGCCATGAATGTTTTTGCCTTTCCTTCAAATCTCCATGACTGCTTGACCATTTCTGGAGTTTCTCCTAAGCCTGTATATTCCTTTATTCTGTCCTTTCCCACTACCTACTCCCTTTCTTCAACTCTCATCTCAAACAAGCTATTTTGTGGTCATGAGGCTCCACAGAATGTTTTTCCTAGAATACTGTTGTCCTAGAATAATCTCATGACAGAAGAGGTGTAGGCCTACCATCTGCATCTCACATTTTCCATTGTTTCCACATTTTCATGTCTCTTTTTTGGACTGTTTCCACCAAAGCTCCCCAAGTGTCTTCAAAGAGAGAGGGAAAACAATGCAGGAACAAGAATAATGTCAATGGGTGAATGGTAATATTCCATCCTTTAGAGCCTTGATTGAAACAATGCTCCATGGCCAAAAGTCAAAAACAGAGTATCCTGTTTATTCTGGAATCTCCACATATCTTGAATTTGATCTTGCATATTTTTGTTTTTCTTTGCTGATCTAGCCTTACTATTTGAGCATAATTTTACACTCTCTCCAAACACTATATATGGTGAGTACATTCTACCTGAAGTTGAAGCTTTATCATTGGAGGTTAATTACTGAATATATTCCAGTATGTTTCTAATTATTCTTCAGGATGGACAAGCCAAAGTAACAGATTTCTTTTTCACAAGGGAAGAAAATATGCTCTCTCACTAAGGCAGAAGGAAGAGGGTGGGTGATTCTGGAATCAACCCATAAATACAGCAATCTCATACCCCATGACTTATTCATTATTCTGTCATGTCCCAGTGTATTCACTCCACTTAGAAAGGCACTAAAGAAACCAGCCTGATTGTTACATAAAGCACAGTAGAACCACCCAGACATATGTGAGAAGAACATTTAGATGTTTCCCACTTCACAGAACAACAAAGAGTGTAAAAATGGAATATTTCAACTTTTTCATACATTAGGATACCATAATGTTGTACAAGCTAATTTATGCATCCCTCCTGGGTCTTATTACCACACAGGTACTGCAGAGGACAAAAGAGTAGCTAAAATCTATTGCAATTACATATAGGCAAGCAGTTAGGGGCAGGTTCTGTTTGCCCTCTGTGACAATACACAGTAGGTGTTACAAATATAAGAAATCATTGGCATATTTTTGCTTAGTATCTCAGAGCTCATGGTAAAATTTATCATATAAGCAATTTTTAGTATACACTAATATATAAAATGAGGTCATGGCTTCTTTTTTGTTGTACATGGTGTTTTTATTGATATTATTATTTGCAAAATTGGTAGAAAGCTAAAAAAACACCCTGAAATATTAATTAAGATTGTAAAGGAAGATCACGGTGAAAATATTTTCATTTGGCTTTGGCTTGGTGAGAAAAGGAAAAATGGTTTGGAGTTATAAGTTTCACAGTGGGTTCCAAAATACTGAACATTGTTAATCATGTTATGCTGCTTCCTTCCCAAAAGGAGTTGCTTCTTGGGAAATCCAGCTCTAAAATAGCAAATGGCTGAAGGGCTTGGCCATTCTTGCCTGGCTGAAAGTCTCTTGTATACCCTCTTCAGACTGGGGATTTCAGACAGGGTTTCTCACATGAAATTAGTGCCTGTGTCAAACAGGCTGTTAGCTACTCTGACGTAGATCTCTCAAACTCTTTCTTGGATCTGTTCTACTTTATAAAATCAAAAATTAATTTAACCACATCAAGAGGCAGCCTGAGTTTGTATGATAGTGATTAGAGCACTTTCAGATGCAACAAATTTATGTTTGAGTACTTGTTCAATGGAAGTTTGATTAGATATTCAAAATGGAACAGCCCCAGCAAGGGAAATGTATCCCTGGAAACAGTGTGTGGCAGTAAAGGCACTCAGATGTAATTGGAATGAATTGAGACAAATTCATGCAGCATCATTTGCAGAGAATGTCCTAATGTCTTGTACACATGTGGTTCTCAATGCTTTTTCATGTGTAAGTTTGAAAGGTCACATCTTAACATTAAAATGGAAGCAAAACAATCAAAGAAAATTCTACAGCTTCTAATCAAGGTCTGCTAGTCACTAAAGTCTGCCCTAACTCCAGAACACTTCCCAATATTTTACTGCTAACAGAACATGTAAAGAAAAAAAATCTCCCTTCTGTTCCAGCAAGTTTATCATATGGTTTCAGTGGTTTCACAACAGCTCTGTTCAGTAATCAATCATGATTACTAGCTATATACAGTACACACAGCAGAAGATATTAATCTGGGACAGTCTGGAGTAGCGTGCTAATTAGTGATATGCTGAAACAGCATTTGGGCATGGCTCCTTGAAATTACAATCTTTCCATTGGCACAATTGCCTCACCCTAAGTATCTCACTTTACAAATGATGTATCATTTTATAAAATTAATTGGCCTGTTACATCAACACAGTCTGGAAGAAGGCTGGTATTATGCATTAAATCTGAATTGTGTTATGCTTCATATTTTATGCTGCGTTGCACCATGTCTTTCAAATATTACCAGATACTTTTCACTTTTTAAATCAAAATGGGAGAGGAATAACTTTTTAATATTATTATCATAATTTATAATACATAATACATATTAGTATCCTGGTTGTCTTTTGCTGTATATGTATTAATCATATATGTCCCAATATCAAAGAATTTTATAACCTTATTTTTGAAGATGCCGGGTCAGTCTGAAGAAAGGAAATCAGAACAAGGGTGAGTAATGAAAACTCCAACCCCAGTGGTAGATTCCAACATCTACCCTCACAGGAAATGCCTAAAATTCTAACAATGTAAATATAATTAAGTCTGATTTGTTGGTTTCTTTGATTTCATTTATTATCTCCCAGAAACAAAGGCTGGTCTTTAAACTACTGAAGAAAACAGCACAACACAAGCAGTCATATCCCAAAGATGCCTTTGGGCTGAAGAATCAAGAAATAATCAAGCTCATTTTCTATATGAAGAAACAGCAGCTCCTTATGCAAGGAGTGATTATATGCATGAAAATATTTTCCTTGAGATAAGGGATGTTGGCCTAGGTTTCTTAAAAAATGTGTAGAGTGCCAGAACAATTTTCCAGTAGAATTTAATGCAATATCTGCACTGGTACTATTGTATTGCATCCTAAACTGCATTGTGGTACTCATTTCATTCATTCGCCAATGGCCACAATAAACCACATCCAGGATAGATTCGAGCTCAGGACTTCCTGGTCATAAATAAACATGCATTACCAAAAGAATTACATCTTCTAGAAAAAAAGGACACAAGAATTAGAGTTCATAAATAATTTTTTTACAGAAATTTTTTTAACAGGTAGTCTTTTTCCTTAATGTTTGTCCCATTTCCTGCAAGACAGAGGGAAAGGAGGGTCTTTCAATTCTAATTCCACTCCTTAGCTTCCTTCCTTCTTTTTTGCAGAAGAAGGAAATTTCAAAACCGAGACATTCATGTCAATCTTTACCCTGTTCAATTTTTCTTTTGTGAGCAAAATATAAATTTTCCCTGAAGTCAGAAGGGTATAAACAAAAAGGATGTTGAAAAAGTTCTAAAAATTGAAGCAGTTGAAATTCCATTTTTCTTGTAGAATTCTTAATTGCAACTGTAGCAGTTTTCTCTGCAGGAAATATATAGCTAGAGAAGTCAGTTACTAAGTCCTAAAAAGCTTTTGCTATTTCATATAAATTAAACCCTACTAAACTTTAAATTGAGTGCTTTGGAGAAAGAGTCTGGGACATTTGAAGTCATGGTTCAACATTCACTCTTACTTAATATATGTATTGTCTGACCCACTGGCAGAACAAATGTGGTGTGGATCAAGTGCGAGCACACAATTACATATTTCTCCAGTCACCCACACAGCAAGCAATACAATGCTTATGCCAGGTCTATGCCTGCTGTGGGAGGACAGGGGCTAAATGACTGGACAAGAACTGCTGAGACAGCAGAGTGAGGCTATACTGTTTCTGTGCTTTGCATTTTAGCAATTTTTTATTTGTTGCTCTCCACTCAAAAGCCCGACTTACCATTTGGTGGAGCTGCAGCCTGAGGCACTCTTCTCTTCACATCAGATAGCATACAAATAATCAGCAAATTATTGCTCCTCAGCATCCACTGAGACAACCACCTTTGGAGAGGAGAGATATCTAATCCTAAGGTGCATTCAGTCTCTTTATTGAGACCATTAACAAGGGGCAACTGCAATCAGTTCTGACAATGCCCTTAGTGCTGCTGATGCCCATCACTGGAAAATGGTCTGAGAGCAAAGCTGTCAACAGAATTCAAGCTGCTGTTTGAGAATAAATAATTTTCAGAGTCTAATTTCATTTCAAGCCAACTCAGCACCTTCCTGATATTTGTTCTGTGCAATTTTTGTACAAAAACTTTGACACTGGTTTTGTCCATTTTTAATGGTGAGTTCTGTAGTATTTGCCCACTTGCCATCAGACTGAAGGCAAAATCAATCTAGCATTTATATGCATCTCCCCCATCTTCCCCTAAAATACAAGTTTTTCTAGAAGTGATGGAATTGACTGAAGGAATCCTGCAATTTCTCAATGTGATTAAACATGAAATCAAGCCTTGGTCTTCTGCTAAGTAACTATAGTGTAGGCATTCACTTGTACACAAGTTAACGTATTCAAAGGGTCCTTCAACATGGTTCACTGTGCATGAAAGATACAGTTTCAGCAGCTGTGCACTTGATATAGAATTCAAGCAACAGTCCAAGGATTAAAGTTCCCTGAATTCATTATCTGTGCTCAGAAATACCCAGTCACCTCCAGAAAGCGTCTGCCCACTGAACTGTAAACATGACCGTCATAGCATTCTGAAAAGATAAGCTAAATACAATAGAAAGGATAAAGAACAGCTTCAGTTATACAATATTGGACACTTAAGCAAAATTGGAAGTGCAAATCTCATCTAAAACGCAGGGGTTGGAAAATACAAAACACATGTCACCACCAAGGTTGGAGGGTTTCTGTAATAGTGAATTAATTCAGGTTGTAGTTGCTAATTTTCTGCTTAAGTGGCTATTCTAAGATAAAAACAGTTAACAGATACAGAAGATGACTTTTTGAAAAAATTCAGACAAGAAATAAACAGAAGAGTGATTTCAAAGTACATAACTCCTAATGTTTAGAGTGTCACTGCTTCACCAGTGACAAACTTATGGTGGGAAAATCCTACTAAGTGGCTAAACCCCATCTACATTTCTACAACATCAGCAAAGCACAGAAAGCATCCATTCCCTCAAGAAAGCATCTGAAAGTCCCATTTATTATAGGAAACATGAAAAACACCTTGAGTAAAGACAACCAAAATAGCAACACTAAAGTAGAGCAACTTAGTAGTCTGCTTCTGCCTTGTAACCCAACAACCTCAGCATGAAATGGTGGGATTCAGATGGACATGCTCTTTTCTGAATTAAAAGTGGTATTTTTATAAGTCTTTCATGAAAGTACTCAAAAAAACCATAAAAACACCAACAAACAAGAATTCCCTTGGTCTTTGGCTGTCAGATGACTGACTACTGAATTGATATACTATGTTTTCAGTTTATTCCATGAAGAAGGTTTGGATGCTATATTAAAACTGTGCTCAAGACTTTTTCCAAAGGTGCAAGTTAAAGTGTGTTATTCTATTTTCCATGAAAATACATTTTATTTTAGTATCTACAGCTATTTGTTTATATGACATGTAGTCTACTGAGAATGAATATAATGGTGTGTAGGAGAGGGCATTTTGCCTTATATTTCTCATAACAGACTTTTTCCTACTTTTCATAGCTTAATAATGTGCTATGTCCCTAATAGTCTTTCTTCTACCACAAAAGTATCCATAAGCAGTGTGGTATTATTTGGCCTACTGCCTAGTGCTCAAAAGGGTTCTCACTTCTATTAAAAATGGAGAAAACGGAATTAATTTAGTAAGAATTGATTATGAGTCACTACAAGATTTTGAAAATCCCTACCTACCTACCTACCTAGCAATTTAGGAGTCTAATTTTAGACTCTCCCTCCTCTGGGCAGGGAGGATATAAAATGCTTGTAAAAATAGACTGTGTGGCAAAGAATGATGAAGAAGGCTCAGGTTTGTTGTGTGCTGAGATATATGCAGAATATAACTGACATTTTGCTGCCAGGATTTGCTTGATGAATTTACTAAGCAAGTGGACAAACAAGAATTTCAAGCATTACATTAGTAGCATATTGGCCAGCTTCTGCATTTTAGAAAAACTCAGGGTTAACTGAAGATGAAGGACACTTTCTTTTTATCATCACAGAGAATATTCTCCCCTATTTGCCCCTCCAAAGTTGAGCAAGAAAAAAAGCAGGATTTTTTCAAATCTGAGATAATATTTCAGAAGATAACCATGAAGCTAGAAATATGCTTCCAATCCCAAAGACACTAGGAGATTTACTGTTAGAGCCATTGCTTAAAAAGTGAGAAATGGAGATTTGAGATTTTGATGCAAGGCCAGAGTGGACACTTAAATTTGAGTTTCTTAATCCCCAGTAAACTGTAAATATGAGTTACAGGGGATTATATTTTACATGCATTAAAATAATTTTAAACTTGATCAAACAGAGACAAAAGAGAACACAAGAGTAAATTATTTCTGGTGCAAGAATAACAGGAGATCGTGACACAGTATTTTCTGTGCATATATAAAAATGTCTGTGGGCTCCACGAAAATACCTATTTACTCATCTGAATATGAAATCTGGAATTAGACCTAATTAAAACTAAGCACAGAACTAAAATATGAACCTGCTGGGGTATGTGCATTGCATTGACAGAAATGTTAGTTGAATGTTTTATTCAAACTGGTATTACATTTCACTTATATTTTACACTGCTATATTTTACACAGCTATGTGTCTATAAAAATAAGATGTTTTCAAATATTTTTATAAAGCTTTTATTGCTGTGATAGAATTTTTGTAACCTGCACCAAGTCTTTATTATCTTGAGGAAGGGAGCTATAAAACTGCTGGGTTTAAAATCAATTTATTGTCAAGCCATCTTCCACTAGCAATTGCAACCTTGCTCACTGCTACCTTCAGTTTGGTACTTGCATTTCTATAGGAGCTCCTGCAAAACCTACTTTTCCTCCCCATTCTCAATTACAGGTTTGAGAAAGAAAACTATGGTGACAAACTGACACTAGAGAGACCTTTCAGCAAGTTAGCCCAGAAGGGGTCAGCTTTGTCTCTGAAGTACTTAGAAATGTATTGTACATGCCTCTACTATGACAATAACTGAGAATACAGCTGCTGGGTATAAAATCCATGATTTTCCCTGGTATTAGCCTTCACAGTGCTCAAAATGTGGTATATTGAAAGCTTTTTGTAATGTAGTGGCAGCTGGAAGTGGAAGAAGCAAGAACAGCAGTGTTGAGGATCTTAGGAAACTTCTCAGAAAGAGAGCCTCGTAGATGCACAGATAAAATGGAAGACATAAAACATGCTATTCTACCCAGATGGTATATACAACACTTCAGTGATAACAGGCAGGAGGATCCCAGAGGTCCTTGCCATACACAGAGAAAATGCTGCATTTTGCAGCAGCAGTGTCATTCCCTGCAGAGGGCAGAGCATTCCACCCATTGCAGTACTTGTGCAACTGGCTGAGGTGATACATAAAGTCTACCTTTGGCAATTCATCCATCTACAATTTTCCAATCACATTTTAAGAAACACAAGAAAATCTGTGGCAGAATAATAAAAAGATAACTCAGTTCCAAAATTTAGCTTGCAAACCTCCTCTAAAGTTAGAATTTGAAGCAGGACCCTCAATCCCAAAGTGACCTTTCACTAGGATAATAGATATTCTGTGACAAATGCCTCTTTCTCCCTGCTCCCTCTCATTCCATTTCAAATCAGAGATAACTTCCTAGCAATATTTTTGACAAAAGTTACAACTCTGTTCTTTCCTCCATTTAGAATGCCTCCACTTTCTCTGCTTTGAGCCACAGAGTTGAGCTCACATGTAAGCATTTTGTTGACAGAGACATAATAAGCAGTTTAGAAGAATTTGTTTAAGAAGGAAGGTACACATTTAATTTTCATACTCAAATACTATGCTTCTTAAAAAGTCATTCCAAAGATTTCAGGTTGTCTCCAGAATAGCAAACTAGTAAAAAGTATCAACTTTGTCTTTGTTGTGAAAGGCAAAGAGAGATATAAACAGAGAGGGCATGGCAGATGAAGTTGGATCTATTTTCTATGGAGTTCTCTACCCTCCTCTTGGGGAGATTAGTTTGTTTATTAGGATTAACATCTTGCCAAGTCCACCAAGATAATAACACAATATTAAAATGCAGAAGCTTACCCCATCAAAATGTTAAACATCTTGCAAAATGTGCTAAAAAATGGTAATGATAATTAATTCTTACCTGTAGAGTGTAGTACAAAGCTCCACTGATATTCAACAGTGTGAGTAGATTTCAAGGCACTGCTTCTGAGCATGAGTTCACCACAGCTAGATGTTTACTTTGTTCTTTCAGATCTTAAGTGGCTTTGGGTAAAGAAAATTCTGACACCAAAAGATTCAAGACAGTTTTTTTCAGCTGATTTTTTTATGTTTTCTAGTTATTCCAAGCTATATTATGAACTTTTATAACAAAAACGCAACAAAACAAAAAAACATAGAATAATCCCCACAAATTAGAATGCTAATTGGCTTTAACATGAAACAAATTAATGACTTTGAAAATATCATTGTATGAAGCATTAAGTAAAACAGTTGTCACATCTTTCACAGACTGGGCACTGCTAACTGAACATACACATTCTTGTCTTCTTTCCCCCCTTAATAAATTTCTCTAGAAAGAGAAATGAACACACAGAGGCCTGAAAGGAAATTTCATGAAACCAATTAGAACTTAGGTTTTCTCAAAAACACTCATTGCATATTTATATTTGGTGAAGAATGGTGGAAAGACAAGCAAGAGTGAAGTGTGGACTGTATCACTGTGGGCAAGCCCAAAGAGACAGAAACATCAGTGACTACATGGAAAGCAGTGAGGAGAAGAAGGAAATCATGTCTCTAATGCAAAGTTTTTGTTTGATTTGTTTTCTTTCATTTATGAGGAAAAAAAGAAGCAACTTCTTAGATGTGAAATGACAAAACTCTTAAGGTGGTAATTTCCAAAGGATCCAGTGAATTCAGGAGCATTTTACAAAAGAGCATTCCAGAATTACCACTAAGAAAACACCAGGCATGAACTTCTGACCAGTTACAACTTTTAAAATAATTAACTACCTTCGCTTGCAATGCCCTAGCAACCTCACAGCCCTTCAGAGATCCAATGCATCCTTTCATTTCACTGCAGAAAACCACCTCTTTTCTATCCAAATGCAAAGAGTATGAAATCAACCTACATGATACAGGCAGAATCTTTAATTATACAGAGAGAGAAAAAGATTCAGTCAAGGCTCATTGATCCTGAATATGCAATACTGCCATTCAGAATTACCCCTTTCAGCTGGAAAGCTTACTTCCCATAGTAACAGAGAGAAATGTTACAGTGTTCTCACATTTTGAGGGATCATAAGGTCACTATGCAGAATCTGGATTCTCTCATTACCTCTTAACCTTCTAATGCCTAATATTTTCTGAATGTGGACTGCTCTTGCTCTGCAGACCTTTGACTTGTTGTTTCTAATGACTGATTTTATCATGGGGAAAGGGCAGATGCTTAAAAAAAAAAAAAGAAAAACCATCTCTGGAACATCCTTGACCAAAGAGGGGAAGATACTGGAGTGTGTCACACTTCCCTTCCCAAGACCATTTCCTTCCTTCCAAAGCTCAAAAGACAGTCTCTCTGTATGCCCAGGACAAACTGCAACTGTACATATTCAACAGTATAAAAATAATTTAAAATAAAATACAATGACTAATACCTAAATATCTAAAGGTATTCTCACACATTTCTCAATTTTTTTAAGTTCTTCTATATAGATAACTTCTTGAAACTCCACATATTTGTGCATTTTAACACTTTTCTCCCCATTTAGGGTCAGAAATTTATCTGGCCTTGAGATTAAATAAATCAAACTTTTTTTCAAAATTTGTTAAAATGGCAAAAGTTTGCCAACATAGTGTTTTTGACTGAGTTACTGTCTGTATGAAATTCATGGTGCAAGCTACTAGTCACAGAGGATCATACAACTTAAATGTGTGTAACCTATAACATTTTATTCTGTATTTCTAAATTACAAAGCTTAATCACAATAAAATAAGTGACTGAGCAGTAAGATAAAGCAATTTCTCAGTTCAGCTATTTTTGTTTAGATACTTAGCTCAGTCATTTTTGATAGCTTGCTGGCAACCTCCATGTTTAAAAGCAAGATCTGAGCTCTGAGATTATTCTAATGACTGTACCCTCCCATCCCCACCAAACACACTGCCAATATACTCATGAGTCCCCTCCAATAGCAGTAAAAACCTACATCCTCTCAAGTGAAATGCTGGTCATGCTCTTTATGTCCTACATCCCCACCAGTGCCCTCACCAGGACAGGGCAAAATTAAGGAAACAAACTCAAGGTTTAGTGCCTCAAGAGGAATGAAGTCATGGATGACAATACTCAGAAAAAATCTCATTACAGTGGAAAACTTCTATCCACGATCATAAACATAGAACAATTAGATACCTATACGTGCTGTGGCTGTTGCCATGAGCTAAGGTTTCAAAAAGCTGGAGAAGTCTACAGAGACCAGCTGCAATTTTAGTGAAGTCTAAAAAAAAAAAAACAAACCCGCTCTTCTCCTCTAATGGAGCTTTATCATTATTTCTATTTTTTGTACTGATTTAAAATGAGATTCATTCCAACAGAAAATTTCTGATTGCTCTTTGAATGCAGAGAAACAAAACAGAATAGATTAACAAGGTGCTGTGCTGGTACTGATGCCTGTTGCTGGTATCTTTTGTCACAAAAGTATTTTCAGAAAGCAAGGAGAATCTGACAAGTCATCAACATTAGTCTCTTTCACTCTAACAGTATTTCCACAGATTAATTAACTCAAATGTCATTCTCTTTTAGTTGCATGCACTCTACAGAAGAGTACTTGGTAGCTGCTGTGTGTTTTGGATCAAACAAAGCTCTGCAGGGATACAGTCATAACTCCTGTAAATTACTAATTGCACTGGAATGTTGCAAAATGGCTTTTCAGATATACTCTGGGAAAAGTCTTAGCCTAAATGCATTTTCAGAGCAAAAGATTCACCATGGCACTTTCTTCACCATTAGAAACAATCTGCTGCAGCCTTTCCACATGTATTTTGAGAACAAAAGATGCTACTGTTTAGTAAACATGAGATTTTACTTGTGCCATTACACCTCACTGTTTATTCCAGAACCCCCACACCTTGGGTACAGCTACATAACTTTTTTAGCAACATGGTGTGGCATCACACTCTTAAGGGGAAAAGAGCACTCAAGGCTTGTGGATGCTTGTGGTCAAATGGAAATACAAAAGTCAGAGGGTCTAAAAAAAAAGTACAGGATTTTATTAGTAAATTATACACTTGGCATGGAAAATGTTACGGTAGTAACTTGTCTCCTAATATAAGTTCAAGTAGTGGCTTTTGGATAAAGGAGTAAGGTGAGATGCAGGAGGGAAAGAGACACACACACACAGATGTATTAAAGAGAGAGAAAGAAAGGGGAATTAGCAGTCCTGTTTCTAGCATCAATCAAGCTGGTGGGATGCCCAGAATCCTGGAGAGCATCCATGAGGGTACCTTTTCATAGATAAGTTTTCCCTGCTCTGGAGATAATTCCCTCACTTTCTATGCAAATTAGTTATCATGTGCAGTCTGTTCTTCTTCTGTTTGGAGAGCTTTAGGAGTCTTGGGTGGTCTTGACAGCCCACATTTTATTCTCAGCCTCATTCCTACCCCTGTGCTATGCTGTGCTGTGCTTATCTCCAGGAGCCAGAATCAATATGTGACCCCAGACAAGAGCTGCTGCCCTGCCTGCATCAGTCCACCCTTCTCCAGCCACACCTTGCTCTTTCTCACAGCATGTTCTTACCAGCAATCCTTGGCTGGCTCCAAGGCTCCCCAGCTGTAGGTGTTTGAGACACACACATCAGCCACCTCATCTTCTAGGCTTCCACACATGGGGAGCTGTTATGAATATCTCCTGCTTGTCTCTTGCCTTGCATCGTGTCAGCAGCACATGCACACATCCCACTGTGCAGTCTTGCAGATTCAGTCCTGGCACCAACCCCCAAAAATCAGACCCAAAAAATTTTCTCTGCATTCAAAATATCTGAAAGACGTTCAGTAACTTACATTAAATTTGCTTCTTACTCTGTTCAGACAAATGCTCTTGGACATTTAAAAACATGAATGTGTCTTTATCTTCAGGCAGTAAAGCAAAGCAGAAATGGCCATGTGGCCAGGATGAACCTAAAGTGCTAAAGAACAGTTCACCAGGCTCAGATGCTACAAATGTCTTCATGCAAACTTTTGCTGCCCTTTACTGACTTTGGTAAATCTGTCTTTCTTTGCCCTCATCAATGGATGTCTGCTCCTTAATGCTCACCCTCAAGACAAAAGATCACAGTCATTCTTTCACAGGCTTTTCCTTTTTTCCCATTTTCCTTGCCATTCTTAAAGCAAATCCAGAAAAAGGGTGTATTCTAATTGTCTCCTTCCAAACAATTTCCCCCTTACAAATTTTCCTGCTAGGTTTAGAATGAAAAGCAATTATCTGTGAGCATTTAAAGGTAAATGACACTTAGTATAAAACCTACATAAATAAATTGGTAGATATACAAACAGGGAGCAAATACACAGTAAAAAAAGGTATTTCATATTTGAACCCGACACAAAGCAACTCTGCATAATAGATTTCTTTTAAGACCAAAAAAACAACCAGCAAAAACAACCAGAAAAACCTACCCAGTAAGATGCAATTACTGTAGAAACCAGAAAGATAAAAAAGTCCTCTGAATTATCACCATTTTCTGACCAACTACTAAACTAACAATTAAAAGGCCTAAATACATTCTAGGCTAATATAGGGAGGCATTATGGCAATCCTGCTCCTAAGCTTCTCTGAGCTTAAATCAGCATGAGTATATAAAATAATGTCACATAATTTTCTACATGAAACTATCATTTTGCTGTTACCTGAAGGGACACTGTAAGATACACTATAATACTATAAATGTAAATATTCTGTACACCAAGTGTTCCATGAGAATGGAAACTTAATGATGTATATACTACAACATCACTGCTGGAGTTAGGGTTGTATTAGCATTTTTGTGATAACCCAACCCACCACTTCCCAGAGGTTTATAAGCCAACTGTAAAAATTTACTAAAAGTTAGAATTTAACACATCAAGCCCATCCCAGGAGCACTTTTTTAAAGGAGACAGCCATCTGCATGTAATGAGATTGAAAATATAAACATTAAACTTACTTGTTAGTGCTCAATTTAATGGGAAAAAATCAACTGTTTTATGAAAAAAAAAATCACATAGCCAAACCTAAAAGTGTCAAGTTAAAATAATCCACAAACAATTAAAATAAATTTTGAAAAACAGTCTATGAATTATCAAAGTAACTGCTAGGAACAAAACTTGATGAAAAATGACATGATCTTGAATTTCTTCTATCTTTGTTTATTTTTCTGTGTTTAAAGACCTAATTTTCAACTTGTTCTGTTTGACGACACAGCACTGATTTTGCTAGAACAGTTACAGATTCACTTCCTGAGTTATTGATATGCTTTTAAAATACAGGATACACTCTAAGTAAGCTGAGCCATGAAAGAGTTTCTTCTCCTCAAGCATACTTTCTCCCCAGAGCTCAGCATTTCCATTCCACAGATTTAGCTCACCCTGGCAGCCACCATGTCCAGCTCAAATCTCAAGCAGCTGTGAAGGAATCAAAGCTTTCACTTCCCTGCTCCAGTACCTATAGTTGTTGAGGTTAGTTCTCAAGAGACCTTTGTTTGCTCAGATCATACCTAATATGACTAAGGGAGACAGTTTTTCCTATGTCTGCAACTCTATTGTAAAGCTTTGATACTCACTTATATTTCCATTGATTTTTCTCTGTTATTGCTGCTGTATACATTTTGCCTTCTTGAATATAAATAAGGTTTATTGCTAAGATCTAGGTTATTGCCATAAGCTATTCTACAAAATGTAAACTATTCCCTCTTCTGTAAGAGTTTGGGAATGATCTGAGCCCAAACTCAATATATATTTTTCCTCAGAATAATAATTGAATTATGTAACATAGCCCAAAACTGGGAAATTGGGGGTGGGATGATTGAACACATGCGAATTTGAAACTAGGATTTCAAAATCAACTTACATTTTGTTTTCAGAAAATCAAGTTAAAATCAAGTTACCTCTCTGTAGTTTCTTTTTTTTTTTTTTTTAATAAAAAGTTAAAAGGAATCATAATATTCTCCCATCAGCTAAAAATGTTTGTATTACAGCTTGGAGTAACTGTACTTAGGATGGGGGGTTGGAGCAAGATGATCTTTAAGGTGCCTTCCAACTCAAACCATTCTGTGTTAACACTTCTGCATTGTACAATGGCAGATAGCCCATGGACTGAAGAGTGTATGTGTAAAACATATGAGATACACAGGAGTGCAATGAAGAAACACAGAAATATCTCAATTTTCATTCTTTAATATTCTTTGTGTTTGAGAAAGATGACTGAGAAGCCAAAGCAGCACTACACATAAAAACAGGAGTTTTCTGGAAGGATCTAAGTGAAAAAAAATTCAACTGCAAAAATCAATTGTGATGGCAACAGTATGCATTGATGTGCATGAAAACAAATCACGAGTTCTTGTGCAGAAATATGAAAATCAGAGCAAGAAATAGTTACTTACTTGAAGCTGACTAAATCTTTTCAAATTAAAAACAGACACTCAGTCAAGTAACCATCAAGCTGGGAGCAGCAAAAGCACAACAGCTTTGAGGATTATGATCAAACTACCAAATAGAGATGTCTACCTACTTGAAAAGTTTCTTTGCACTTTGCAATCAGCCATATGTTTTTGATCTCCTTAATAATTTCCTGTCCTAGCACTCAAAACCTACAGCAGGTTAGCTGAAACTTCTGTCTATAAGTCATGTTAAAGTGTCAGGAAGTGGTTGCCATGGAATTTTCCAGTAGGTAGCCAAAACAGACCATTTAGAAAAGACATTTATAGAAAAAACATGGCCAAAAGCATTCTTAAGACCCTTCTCCAGCACCCCTTTCCTGCCTACCAAGTGACACTGGGCCTTAGACATGAGTAGCCTGTCTGTAGGTGGGAAGACCAGAGCTCCAGAAGAATTTTAAATTCAAATTCTGACCCTCCCACCAGACAGAGTGTCTTTCTGGATAATGTTTATAGTGGTTCTCCAGTCTCAAGACTTGGCAGCTTTGATAAAATTGCTATTCCCAGGTTTTCAGACAACCTTTTTTCTAACATTTCTCATTTTCCCTCCTCCAGCTCCCTTTGTAGATGCTCTGAATTATAGTGTTGTACAAGTCCGGTGAACTCTCATGAGAATCAATTTGACTAATACATACACAGCATAAAAGGGGGTATTTAACCATAAAAGGACGTTTTTCCCCTGAACTGCAGAACAAGAGCAATCATTTCAGCTAGAGTTTCCCTATGGCAGTTGGAGAGAAGTGATGGTTTCCCCGTGGATTAACATTTCCTGACTTTGCTCTTCACACAAAGGTTACAACTACTTATGTTATATGCAAGCTATGCATAATAATTAGAAACAGGGCACACTGTCTAAATCATCATACTTGTTAGCATTTCAATGCAGATACCATTTTAATCCTTGCATTTCTAATGTCAACAGTAGCTGCTTAGAGTTGCCATTGAAATCTTTAATTTCTCTCCTCTTCATATTGCATCTATGTACACACATTGTTCATTGATTATGGTTTGGCATTTCTTCTAGGTTTTTATAACCTTGCAGTAGATTTATGCACACAAGAACTTAAACTGGCAACCTAGTACATGTTATACAAGAGAGGTTATATTTGAATGAAAAGTATTGAAGTGCTATCCTATTCAGCAGGATTATATAGATAATAAAGGTCAGCTGTGATACATACCATTATGTTAACATGCAAAAGAATGTGTAGTAGTAGTATATGATGGGAAGGGTTTATTTATCATAAAAGCAGGTCATGCTTTAGGAATAACTTTAGGATAGCAGAAGACAGTAATAGTGGATTATTGTAGGCTTATAGGAAAAGCCATTTTCATGTCAGATAAAACAATTTAAAACTGGAGTCAGGATCTCAAATCCTATCAAAGCAAAGAAAAATACCTGAGGAACGTTAGAAGTTTTCATAAGGGCTCTAAGCTGGTGTGGTTGTTTCCATCAGCAGATTTCTTGGCAGTGGATCTGTCCATTCATATTAAACTCATACTGAAAAGTCCTGACTGTGACAGTGACTTCAGCACATCATGCATCAAGAATACAAGTATTTTCAGTGATGTCCTATAGTCAGTAAAAAACTAACAAAATCAGGACATTCCCTAATAATTAAAAATAAACATTTTTAGTATTATGACCAATAGTTGCCTCCCTCACAATTCTTCCAGATTTTCTGTAGTTTGGAAAAAAACAGGGTAAAAATTTCTGTTCTCTGTAGTTTCCTTATGGAAGGTGATGAGTGTTACAAAGTACTTAAGGCCCTGTAGAAGCCAGTTCTGAAACACAGTTCATGCATTACTTATGAGATTTCATCGAGATGTAAATCCAAGAGATTTTCATTTGTTCCCTTGGTCTTAAATGAAACAACATTTACTGAGTCCAAGGAATCGTTCTCAGAGCTTAAATTCTAGAGAGTAGTGTGTGGTATGGTAAAAATTATTAATAAAAAATACATACATGTCCAGGCAAATAAAGCTTCTGCACTAAAAAATTTCACATTTGTCTGTATTAATGTTTAATGCATTTGTAAAAAGCAGTCCAGCTTTGTAGGATATAGCCACAAAAGTGTCCTGCAATCTACTAGCACTTATGATCACAGCATGGGTCCAAAGAGGATTGTCAGAAATGCATGATCCATGTTTGATAGATCAGAGGAACCGTACAGAGTATATTAAAGCCATATTATAGCTGCTAAAAGGAATGCAAAAATACTTCTGGATTAGCTCTAAAATTAGAGGTTAACTTATCATTTGATTGGCTTAAGCAAGAGCATATTAGCAGTAGGTATTGGAGCTTGCTGAGAAAACTCAGTTATGACCTACAGAAACCAATTACACAAGAGGGAGCTAAAAAATATTAAAATTACGCTAATCATAATGTTTGTAAGTGGCATGTCTTTCTAATATAATAAAATAAAAATATTAGAATATGATGATGTGTTCTACCACAACTGGTTTATATCCATGGTATTGCAATCAAAGCATAGTACATAGTTTCTTAGGCAGGCTTTAAAAATGCCTAGCAATTTATCAGGATTGCTTGCATCTCTGACTTAGTCAAATAATATAAACATAGCACCCAGGCAGAATATACTTGCTCCAGAATTTTCTCAGATGATTTTACAAAGGGTTATTTCAATGATATTGCTTCTGTTCCTATGTTTGTGTCCAGGTAAGAGCATAATGATCTGCCAGTCCAATAGAAAATATTTCAAATTATCTTCACAAGATATTTCAATTTCAGCTGAAAAAGGTATTTTAAAGGGTCTTTTGTATCTAAAGCCTATAGATATATCAGTGGAAGTTAAAGTATTGAATTGAGTAATTGCACAATATTTCAAAGTGCTAATATTTGAAGTAACTATGAGCCCAAATAAACACATTAGATGCAGACACCCTGTGAAATGCAAGCTCAAGTTATTCTCCCTTGAAAGATAAAAAAAGGGCAGGGAATTTCAGCATAGTCTCAAGCTTGTTATACATAAACACAAGGCTACTTATAATCTGTACTTGAGACGTGAATTCTGTCTTATTGAACAAAAGCTTAGTCCTCCAAACTCCTTGGGGAAATAGCCTTAAACAGGTGAAAATAAAATACAGTTAACATAGAAGTGAAAGGAGATGAGGAGCCCTTTGAGACTGTAGTGAAAAAAAAAAAAAAAAAAAAGGCAAAACAAATTAAATTTTCCAACCTGAATAAATCCTTGTAGGAAATACTAAAACAAAAACAAAAAAAAAAGAAAAAAAAAAAAAAAAAAAAAAAAAAACAAAAAAAAAAAAAAGAGAGAAAGGATAAGAGGAAGAAATTAAATAGATCCAAAATTATGAGTGCACTAGAAAACACAGTACAATAAACTTGAAACCAGCCTCTTGGGAAAAGATTAAAAATAAGAATTGGAAACTATACGAGAAGTATTTTGTAGAAACTGCATCTTGTTCAAAAATAAAACAATCTAACTTATCTTTCCAGATGTAATTTTCTACAGTTTAATTTGGTAGGCTAAATATTGGTTTTGAACTTTTAGCTTATTTCTGTCTAACTAACTTTAATTGTTGTGTTTACTTCTAATTAACATTCAGCAATTCCATTAGTTATTTCCTGTGTAAAGAGGCTCAAAAATATCTTGAAGCCAGAGCAACAAACTCAAATGGTGTTAAAAAATTCTCAAAATACTGAAGAAGAGGTTCTAACATGGCTGCAAACTTGTACTATCACAGGATGAGTCCAGAATGACTTACAATCCACTCTTGTAGCTAATGGCTCCCAAACAAGAGAAGTCAAGCATACCTCCATGTCTCCAAAATTGCTTATGATTGAACTGTAGTTTGTAAGATAAGAGTATTTCCTAACATATGTCATGTGATTAGGGATGTGCTTTTGTGCACTGTGCAAAATTCACTTGTGGGTCTACAGCAATTGGCTTTAAAGAGCCAAGGGACAAAGCAGATATTGAGCATTTAAAAAATATATGGTGAAGTCTGTCAGAGCAGGATTTTCTCCTATCTGATTCCCTAGGATTACAGTCTCCATAAGGGCAAATTCCTGCTTAGAGGAGAGAACTGGCAGAGTGTTGAACCACTGGAATATAAAATCTTTTATCATTAATTTGGTAGCTAGAAATTAAGCCAAAGTCCCCAATTTATACTTGAAATTGGGGAAGGAAATTTCCATGGGTATCTTTGTTCTAGTTTCAGTAGTGTAGCAATGGATATGCAGTCACAGATTGGCAGCTGTGTACTTCAACCCCCAGTTTGAATTTTAGTTATTAGTCCCTGTGTTTTTGTATATGTAGATACAGAGATACAAGTATATTCATTTTGTTCTTAGTGTGCTGCAATCACACCTACATTTTACTTTGTAGTTATACCTTCAGGGAATAGCTTTCAGGAATATTATGCTGGGAAACTTCCCAGGAAAATATCATTAAATGTCTGCATCTTCTTCTCCTATCCCTCTCTTCCTCCTGAAATTTTCTCCTTCACATCAAAAGTTTACTGTTACTTTGAAGTAATAGGAATCAAAGAAAAAGGAGAAAGCTGGCTCTATCAGAGCCAGTGTTGAAAAGTTCCTGAGGATGTGGGAGAGATGAAAGAAGCTGGAATTGTTTCAATCAAAGATAAGAAGTTGAAGGTGGGAATTTAAGGATTTTTGGACAAGCCCATGGAAAGATGGGGGGAGGTATACATATATTTACACATGTATTTGAGGGGTGAAAGGAAGTAAGCACAAAATTTCTGAAATCTACTTCTTTATGTTATTCATTAAATCTTTGCTTTGCCTCCTTTCAGTCAACTTCTCTGTACTATTTCAAAAATGAATCCAAGCTTAAATAAAACAGTCACAGAAAATATCTGCAAAGACCTTTAGAGTGGGTACAATAAATGACAACTTTCTGGAGCTACAGAAAGATGATGTTGATATGTTTAAGCATTTCATCAATTTCAAACTTTTCTTCAAAAATATTTCAATCTATATCCGTTCCTAAAGCTAAAAAGAGTGGACAAATAAATATGGCTCTTTAGATTACAACACTTTTGGGCTTAAGAATAAATGTGATTTAAAATATTCTTTTATTGCATATCAGGTTTTAGTAAGTGGAAGTGAAAGTCAGAAAACTCTGAAAGAAGGCAACTAGCTTGGCTCTGAGAAATTCAAGACAACTGAGAGGCTCTTCTCAAAAACACAACATACAGATGTCCTAGAACTCACCTGGAAGAAATACTGTCCACTCTAACATGGATGCCTGCAGGTATAAATCCACCTTCTCTGCTTGCTGTTTGCAAAATCCACTCATTGCAATTCTAGAAATACCCCTTCAAATCAAAAGGAGGTGTAGTTTCTAACACCCAGATTGGTGTCCCATCTTTGAAGAATCTGAGGAGAGAAATCTTTATTCTTTCTGTCTTCTTCACTACAGGCATTAATAACAAAGATGAGAAAGGGCAGCAATAATAATAAAGCCTCACTTGTATCTCCAAACTTATGTGGATGACTCCACACTCCAAATTCACTATCCCAAGCTTCATCCAGATATTAAAGCAGCAAGACAGAGATTACATTTCATTGATAGGAACAGAACTACAGATCTGGCAGTCATCTCACCATCTGGGCTTGCATGAAGCAGGGAAATACAGTCTGGAGCACAAACTATTTCCCCTAGTCACAAAAGCAACATCTTCTGTTGGACTCTGCATGCTGGTAAATGCTAGGTACCTTCAAAACAAATGTATTCACTATAGGAAAGGAGAGGAAGGGAAACTTGTACCTTTATGCTAATCCTCCAAAAAACAGCAGCTCTGGTTTCTCTGAGTCACTTAGTCCAGAAATGGACAGAAAATGAAGGCAAGCTGAAGATCATCTGCTCATCTGAAGATCATATAAATGGAAAGTGATTCCACTGGTTTCTCAGTAGACCAAGTATGGAATGTGCATGTCTTTATGTCAATATCAGCAACAACAGCATGAAACTTCAGTGTTTTGCTGAGGTACAACAGGAGGAGTAGGTATGGGGCAGTGGGGGTAAGGAAAACAGAGACAGAGTTCAAATTATGCATATCATGCATGGATCTTACACATTTTTGCACTTTTATTCTGATTCTATTTCATCTTTAGGGGGGTTGAGGAGAGGTAGGCAAAATAAGTACAGGAATACCAATCACAGTCTCAGAAACATCCTGTAAGGCTGAATTATGTTGAAAAAGCAAGAAAAAAATTCATAGATGCGGGAATATCAGAGATGAAAAGCTGTGCTACTAATTTACTCCTTCCATGAGCATCACCAACCCTCTTTCCCTCACCACAGCCTGACAGAGAATACCCAGTTAGAAACTAAACTGAGAAACCACACCATCAAAAGATGAGATGATTACTCTGCTTGGGGTGAAAAGGGCTAACAGCCATTGACTCCCTTGAATTCATCAATTCCAAACTTTCCCTCCATTGGATTCTCTTCACAAACTTCTGCTGCCATCACTACGTAGATAATAGAGATCTCCTTTCATAAGGGCCAAAAACACTATGCCCAAAGATTCAAGCCTAATTAAATTCATCCATATTACTGCCATTTGATATTCCATAAGAGGAATTATAATCAACTTCTGAACAAATATAGAGGCTGTTATGTGAGGATTGCAGGGTAATTCAGTTTGGAAGGGATTTCAGGACATTTCTAGTCCAACCTCCTGCTCAAAGCAGAGCCAACTCTGAGTACTGATTCCTGGAATCTGACTCCATCTCTTTCATGATCTCTCTGGCATTGGAAGCTGATGTTAAGTGTCCCCACATCTACTGTGCCATCTCTTCTCCAACAAGCCCAGTTCACTCAGTCTCTTCTCACAGGACAAGTGTTACAGCCCACCCATCATTCTTCAAAGTAGTTGAATATTAGCTTCCAGATGGAAATAGAAGACATCACATATTCCTTCATTAATCCAGTAACAATTTGTGGAAGAAGTACTACAGAAAGGTTCAAAATTAGGTAAGATACTTTTTTTTTTATATAATAGCACTATGATCTACTCTGGTGCAGTTAAATAACAAACTGCTCTACTGAAAATATTGCTATAGAATCTCTTATAATTCATAAAATCATAGGAAAAGTCAGGTTGGAAGGAATTCTAGTCCAGCTTCTGCCCAGAAACCAGGTCAGCTGTGAAGTCAAGATTTTAATTCTTCAGTCATCTACTATCACAGGCAGCAGATGAACCTTATTTTCAAAAATTCCATTTCTTGCTAACTCACATCTCATTATAGGATTCTAAGGCATTAAAATATTTCATTATGAACATGGAAATTATAAGGCAAGAGGGAGGGGAAGCCATCTGTGGTAGAATACACTGCTCCTGTTTACATTCTCCTATCAGTTTGTTTACAGTGAACCCTCCTGAACCTCTCCTTGTTAGATAGGATGCCTTCCCTTTGTGTTAAGCAGGCTTATGCTCAAAGTCAGAATGAGCAGATGGAAAGAAAACTTTTAACAACAAGAGTGCTCCTCTATTGTACTTATGATAACTAAACAGTACAAAATGTCAGCAGTAGGCAGTCTCCTGCCATCTATAATATTGGGTAAATTTTTGGTTTTCTTCAATCCAGAGTAGGCTGTTTCTGAGCAACTTGAAACATGCAGAAAATTATTTTTAAAAAACTAGTCAACTGAGGACTAAATTCAAAGGAGTATTTCATTCCACAAAGTCCTATCCTTTTGTGTATAATAAACACAAAAGAAGTAGTCAACCTACAGCCTTGGTTCAGAGGTAATGCACAAGTACAATTCATTTATGTCCCCACTTGCTATTTTGCAGTCAGGGCACTTTAGGCACAGGCAGGAAGGGAAACAAATATCTCAAACAGGCAATTAGAACCTGCTTCCAGCCAAACCCCTCAGTGTTGAATTCAGCAGCTTGCACAGCAATTTCTGGACCCTTCTTCTAGATCTGCCTGAACCCCTGAGATTGCTGGAGGGCTACTGGATACTCTGAGGGGCACAAAGGCTCCTGCCACTGCCAGCTAAGGATAGCTACAGGAGACTGAATCTCTAGCAAGATCTAGCAGCTTCTAACAAGATCTCATAGCTCTTGTTCAAAGCTTGTTCTAGTCCTAACCAGGATGTTAAGAAGGATCAAACACCTTTTCAGCAGGAGCTACAGAGAGGCATGGAGTGCCTTCATTTGTGGATAAAGGAGCTAAAAAATATTTTATATGTGCCTAGCCAGGAGTAATGACAGGGCACAATGACTGAAGCAATGGTTCTGCTGTCCTCTGGTGATTGAGGACTGCTTGGAAGAAACAGGATCCACTCATCAAGTGGAGCAAAATCATCTTTACCAACAGGCTGGCCAGCCTAGCAAGGAAACCTTCAAACCAAAAACAAGGGAGCCAGAAGGTCAGCAACAGCCAATGCAGAAATGATTGGAAATTATGGGTGGGGTTGGAAATGATGGGTGGGGTTGGAAATGATGGGTGGAGTTGGAAATGATGGGTGGAGTTGTAGTGTTGTGGACAGGAAACACCTCAATCTGACCTGAAGAAGGTGCCTCAAATCTATGCAAACAGATTAAGTGCCAGCAGGACAGCAGATTGCATATGTTTTCTCTGAAATCAGTGCACTGGTGCTTCTCTGAAGTGCCTGTGCACCAGTTTGCAGCATGGGGAACAGGCAGGAGTAATTAGATGTCTGTTACAGGGCTACAACCTCCTTTGGTTAGAGATGTGGGGTAGCTCACTAAAGTGCTGCAATGGGGGAATACAGGTTTATTAAGAAACCACCTTAGGAATGGTGGATCCATCCACCACCTGGATGGTCAGGATGGTGAGGAGGGAGAATTGCCCTTGATATGAAAACGGCAGATGTGGTGAGCCAGCTGACAGCTTATAAATCAGAATCATTGGGCAGATCAAAATCAGTAATATCATGAGGAAATACTGGATTATGTGGCCTTCTTCAGACAGCTGTAATAAGCCTCACATGCACAGGCCCTTGTGCTCATGCAGACTGACCATTTTTCAAGGATCATTTCCCTCCAAATTCAAGAATGACCCACTGCAATGTGCAGACAGCCAAACAAAGTCAGCAGAGAGCTCCTGAGAATCTCAACTATTAAAAAATAAGAGGTGGCAGAAGGGACACTTGATCCAGGAGGATGCAGAGATACAGTCCAAGTGTAGAACGATGTGTTGATACAAGAAAACCTATCTGGAGCTGAATGTAGCAGGGAATCTACAAGATAATAGCCTCACTTCCATCTCTGAGAAGGTAATGAAGAAAAAAAACTGGAAGTACTTTCCAAAAATATGAAAGAATTTGGCACTTTCTCCCATAACTTTCTCATAGACATATTGATGAAATACAGAGTATATAAGTGGATAGAAAGCAAGATGGATTGAAAACTGGCTGAACTGGCAGGATCAAAGAGCTGTGATCTGCAGCACGAGGTCCAGGTGACACCAAGCCCTAACAGTGTCCCCCTGGGGCTGATACTGGGGGCAGTGCTGGTTAACATGTTCATTAATTACCTGGAACATGGGCCTGGGAGCACATGAACAGGAGGAGCGGCTGCTACACCAGATGGTTATGTTGCCATTTCAGAGCCTGGACAAATGAGCCAACAGAAAGGTCATGAAGAGTATGTACTTAGGAAGTAATAATCCCATCCATCAGCAGAAGCTAGGGGCCAGCTAGCTTGGAAGCAGCTCTGCAGAGACTCTGCAAAGGAGGGAATGGACAACTTGATCATTAACAGCCATGTGCCCTTGTGGCAAGGGCTGTCACCTGGTTTGTGTTAGGGACAGTACTGCCAGAAGGCTGAGAGAGCTGATCCTTCCCTTTCACTCAGCACTGGTGAAGCCAGTGAGTGCTGGGCACAGTCCTGGAATCCCCAGTGCAAGAGACATGCACATAGGTGGAGCAAGTCTGTTTACAGGCTGTGAGGGTGGTTAAGGGTCTCGTGAGGAAAAGCTGTGAGCTGGGACTCCTCAACCTGGAGAAAAGAAGGCTCACATCTGATCCTGTCAGTAGAGAAGATGGAAACAGACTCTTTTCAGTGGTACCAGCCATAAGTTAAAATACATGAAGTCCTGCTTAATTGAAAAAAAAGAAAAAAAAAACAGAAAAAAAAAAAAAGAAGAAGAAAGAAACCCCACATTTTCACTGTGAGGGAAATTAAGCATTGGAACAGGTTTCCCATAGAAGTGGTGGAGTCTTGGCCCTTGGAGATGACTCAAGATCAGATTTAACACAGCCCTGAGCAACCAGCTCTAGCTGACCCCTAGTTGGAGAAGGGGGGCTGGATGATCTCCAGGTATCCCTCTCCACCTCCATGAGTCCGTGGTTCTATGGGCACATTCCCAAACACACAACCAAAGTGCAGGGACCTTTCATTGTGTTACATGTAGACTTGTGTTCACTTGATGGGAACACTCATCTGTTTTAGCTACATTACAAGAATGCATTCACATCCATAACAGAAAAGGATCATGACCTACAAGCCCTGGAGTGCTGTAGGAACACGTGTATGCTGCACTGCACTGGAAACACTGGGAACTGCTGATGGAGGAGATTCTTCTAGTTAAAAAGTCTAAGCAGAGACATTATAATTAGCTATGGACTCAAAGCTATATTTGCTGGCAGTAGAACTCCCAGGAAGAATTACTCTGATTTACAGTAATTTTCCACTGAGGATTTCAAACTTCACCAAAAAAAAAAGTTTTATGATTTCATAATATAACAGCAGAGATGAGAAAACTCCCCAGGAAAGTTTTCTGTACTGGAATATTTTTGTAATATTTTTGCATCCTTTCTCCACTCTGACTACATACAAGACTGTATTTGCTACCAAAAGGATTAGGAAAACTGAAAAAATATTGTCATACTCTCTAAAACCAGTGATGAAAAGAAATGGCTATCTAGTTTGCAAAATATTTCTATTTGTCAGATTTTTTTTTTTTTCAGTTTTGAAGCAGAAAATCAGGGGAGAGGGGGAAAAAAAAAAAACAAAACAAAAAGAAAATAACACTTGAGTCTATCCTGTTGACTCTGGCACCTGCAAAGGAAAGCAGAGCTAGAGGTTTGCTCTCCTGCTCTGAATTAAACGAAGAAGGGAATTGAATTTAAGTCTCCAGTTAATGCCCTGTGGGTTAATTTATGGACTGTGTTAGGCAAAAAAACCAAAAGTCTGTGGGGCTAATATGAATTTACTATGCCTTTACAATATCAAGCACTAAAATAAATCAAA
Organism: Erithacus rubecula; assembly: GCF_903797595.1. NCBI lineage: Eukaryota > Metazoa > Chordata > Aves > Passeriformes > Muscicapidae > Erithacus > Erithacus rubecula. Next base: position 17,237,682 of record NC_136687.1, on the reverse strand, counting down.
AAGTGGCACACTTCAGCTTCATAGCAGAAAATAACCTTTATATTTTTTGACATTTTATGGAAAAGAGAAAAACAAGCAAAAAAGAAGCTGAAAGCTGAAAGGAGATATTTCTAGTCAGAAGATTGTTTGTTTTACTATGGAATCTTTTCTGTCACCAAGCACATTGTAGAGGATGATAACAGTGATAAGAGAAGTCCTTTATAGGGCAGCAAACCATTCAGTGGGATGAACTACGTTAATTTTAAGAACAAAACAGAACAAGGCAAAATAAGAAGTACCAACAACAAAAAGGTAGAACATAAAATACCTGTTCATGAATCTTCCACCACATGGTACAGTCATATGATATACATACACATACCTGCAAATATGCACTGCCATGTCCTGCATCACTCCTGTTCAGACAGACCAAAAGTAGCTTTAAGCTGACTACACAATTGTTGCTGTCAGCATAGTCACAGCATCTCAGTGCAGTCTGGGAGGCCTACTGGGGACATTTACTCAAGACCCATTGGTAATCTCTGCTAAGACCAACACTTCTAGAACAATACTAATAACTATATTTGAAATAGAACTTTTAACTTAATATATTAGCAGAAGACATTCAATATTACTGAAAGCCATTCTCTAACTCATAATTCTTCATGGATAGACAAAGAAAAGGAACAGATTATAACGCTGACAATCTTGTAAATTTATACCACTTTTACCATCACCTAAGAAACCTCTATCTGCATCTTTGTTCAAAGGTTCCCAGCACAGTATTTCAGAAGAACAGTCTCACCTGGCTAGGCAGCAGTGACTGCAGAGGTCAGGGAGCCTGCAAGAGTGATACATTAATTTCAAACAACCAGACATCCTCCAGGTTCCCCTCTTACTTGAACTATCTGAACAGTCTCTGTCTTTCTCCTAAGTCCAAGCTATCAAAGCCCCAGATACCATGAGAGATCCTAGGACGTGGCAAGAGCCATGAAATTCGAGCTCTTCAACCCAGCTTTCCCTCCAGAAAGGAGAGATGTAAATGGATCGACATCTAATTGTTTCAACCACCGTGTTGTTTAATCACCAATTAGACCTCATTTCTCATCTGCTAAGTTCAACCTATTGATTTCCAGTCACACTCTCTTCTTGTTTACTGTAAAGACAAAGGCTGTCTGCTCAGAGGAAGCAGTAAGTGTGGCCCCACGTGTAGCCCAGCAGCCCCATCAGCACACACCTCTGCCTGTGCCATGCCCAGATGCCACACCAGGAGCAGGGCATTTTATTTCAGGCATAGCTGCACAATAAGAAGTCTGAAAGCTTCAGGCTGAAGTTGGCTCAGAGCAAACATCTGACTATGCAGATACTACAGTCGAAAGCTGCCCTGGGGTTGTGCCTGCAGAGCTCTCTGTTCGCATTAGTTTTCTGACTTTCTCAGACTTTTCTTAGAATAATTTTACATAACAGATTGGGATGGCACTTGGGGTAGGTGCAGCAGCACAACCCATTATATAGGGGTTGTGTAGAGGCCTCTGTACAGCATAAGTACCAAAATAAAAGCAACACTCATCTTCAGTGCCTGACTGTCAGCTGTTCTTGGGAGAATATATTTTTAGCCCTTTTTCAGTATTCCTGATGCTCAGACATCTTCCTGAGAAAGTTTTTAAATCATTATTTTGACAAAATGTTTTGGTTTCAACAAAATAGTAATTCCTGACCAAAAAAAAAAAAAATTTTAAATTGTGCATTCATTAATGCTGAGCAGTTCAATCAATTTCTTAAAATAAACAAAAGTAGCAGTATCAGAAGCAATGAACTGCAGTCATATGCGTAGTAGAGGCAGGAAAAAAAGGCAAAAAGTGACAATGTAGCCAAGAAACTCTAAAAAAGGTTTGCAATCATTGCCTGGGTATTTTATATTCTGACCAGTATAAACCTACTGTTTTTGCAAGACATTAATTCATCTCAGTTACATATTGTACATTTTCTTGTTGCTGTGATCTGAATGGGTCATTCTTATCTACCATTTCACAGTTTTTACATCTTATTGATACTATAAAATCAAATTCTTAGCAAAGGGATGGTCTGTCATTTTGTGAAAAGTAATCTACAAAAAGCTATGCTTCTGTTAGCTTATCTGTACCTATCAAAATAATCTGATTACTTCTAAGCTTCCCTAAACTATTCAGAAGGAGAAAATTCCGTTAGAATTAGGAGTTATGATTTTGTATGTCATTCTAATGTGCTTAACAAGATAAATCATTACAAAATTCGAACACTTTGGCAACACACATCCCTGGCAGGGGAATGGACATTAAAATGGCAACAAAATCAGTTTCTCATGCTCAGGAGACACCCTAGAGGGCTGTCCTGGAACAGAACTTCAGCTCTACATGGGCTTAAGTCAGACAAAACCAGCTGAAGGAAATAAAATAGAATGTTGGAGAACAGACATTTCAGCAGTTCCTATGAAGAAATGAAAAAATTGCAAACCTACCATCACAGAGAGCTGTAGAGACACAGGCTGATTAACGAAAAAATAGAGCACCTGATCCTGTGTTTGGCTAGATGCTGAAAAGTGAAGTCCATTTATTTAGAAGAACAAGACGACAAAGATACAATCTGTTTAGAACAAGAATGTAATTTTCAGTTGCATGTCCACTTTCAGCAAGTGCAGTTGCTGCGGGAAAAACAGAAATCGAATCACACTTGCTGCTAAATACATATTTAATTGCTTATGTTTTTTTTATATTTTGTTTTGCACCAGACTGTTTACTCTGCTCATGATGATGTGGAATTAGTGTTGCTGAGTTTTCTGCTTCCTTTAAGCAGTCTTAAAGTGCCGCCTAGTGCACGTTTAAGGCAATATCCCTGCCTAACACAGCAGTGCCAAGGCTGAGCATGCAGAATGTTCTGGCAGATTTTAAGTCATGTAAAAACACTTCATTATCTCCCTCCAGTCCATTTCATCAAATTTTAGGGGCTGAAGTGGATTCTGTGTCTCTGGGAATGTGTATTAGAAGTTAATCCAGTAAGACCCTAGATTGATGTAATATTAGTTGTACTGGTGCTGTCTTGCTTTCCAGCCTGCACAGCTGTGACAGAGGAGGGAGAGCTTATCAGGGAGGCTGGAGCACTCTGGGACCAGCTCTCAGCAGCAGCTCCCACCAGGACACTTGCAGAAACATCAACCTAACCCAGCAGGCTGGACCCTCCCCAGGGGCCATCAGCCCCACAGAGAACATCCAAGCCCCAGACCTTCTGTCCTCTACTCAGCAAGAAAGGATGAGCCCTATGGCTCTGTTTGGACTTAGGAAAACAAGCCTTAAGGAGTGGATTGATCTCTTCTGAGCTTTGGAAGAGAGTGCCAGGGTCTGATACCCTCCCTGGTCACAGCTGGCTGCATCAAACTAAGCAGCTACAGCAACAGATATTGTTGAAAACTGCAGTTATTTAACCACACACAGACATGGCATTGTACATCATCCTAACTGCTCATGTTTTCCTTGGGAGTGAACAAATCACCAGTGCTCTGTGGTACAGTAAAGGAAAATAAAAGAGAGATTGTTCCTTTTTTTTTTTTTTTAATCACAAAGATGAAGAGCTGTGACTTGCTTAAAATCCTGTCAAGAATTACATGAAAAATATCCAAAATTACCTGAGCTTTTAGCTACCTGACATTTGCTTGAGCCACTGATTTCTTTCTCCCTTAAAAAACCATGTACACTCCAAATGAGCTCTGCTTTTCCTTCACTAATAACACTGCAGTGGTATGGAAGAGCTTGTTTCTAAAATGCTTAAATATTACTCTTGATGTACAGGGATCTACCTGTCTTTTGTGATATGTTGTGATAAGCTAATTTCTTCTGCAAAGCTTTCCTGCCAATAAACTGTACTGAATGAAATCACAGAATCACAGAATAAGGATCCTCAAGTCCAACACCCAGCCTTGCACAGCACCATCCCCAAGAGTCACAGCCTGTGCCTGAGAGCATTGTCCAAACACTTCCTGAGCTCTGCCAGGCTTGGTGCTTCCCTGGGGAGCCTGTTCCAGTGCCCAGCCACCCTCTGGGTGAGGAACCTTTCCTAATATCTAACTTAAACCTCCCCTGACACAATTTCAGCCCATTCCCTCAGGTCCTGTCACTGCTCACCATAGTGCAGAGATCAGTGCCTGCCCTTCCTCTTCCCCTCATGTCACTGCAATGATGTTTCCCCTCAATCTCCTCTTCCCCAGGCTGAGCAGACCAAGTGAGCTCAGCCATTCCTCACATCACTTCACTTCAATGTCCTTCATCACCTTTGTTGCCCTCCTTTGGACACTCTCTAGTACCTTTCTTACATTGTGGTACCCAAAACTGCACACAGGGCTCAAGGTGAGGCCACTCCAGCTCAGAGCAGAGCAGGACAATCCCCTCCCTTGCCTGTTCCTGACCTGTGAGCCAGTTGCCCACCCATTACATGAAGTGTTTATCCAGCTGTGTGCTGGAAATTTGATAAACTGGTGACAACATTTTCAGCTGGATAACTGAAAAATATCAAGAGAGTCCTCTGGTCATCACTATCACAAATAAACCCAAAACCAATTAAGGATCAATAACACATCCAGCTGACAAATATCAGTGACAAGATGTCCATATAATTAGAACAGCAGCATCTGCTTTCCCCATGCTGCCTCACAGAAATCACTTCGATCTTGCCTGTTTAGATATTTAACATTTACATTGATGAGATGAGTCTAAATTCCCAGGCAGAAGTCATTGTACACATACAACAAGAATATTTAAACTCCTTTTAGTTTTCTCTTCTCTTTGGGATTAAATCAGAGTTCATAGCATGCCTCTGCCTTTTGTGGTTTTATTAATTTGTGCCTAATTACTTATAGAGCTATTTTGGTTTGACATTATTCCTACTTGAGTTCTGCTAAAAGATATTCAGCAGCTGTTCCAGATCAGTGTAAGCATTATTTCACATCCATTTTATCATCAGAATTAATGAAGCACCTGACTTATTGTGGAATCCAGGGCAAGTGATTTTTCTCTCTGCTTAGTTCCTACATCAGTACCACCTTCACAAAGACTTACCAAGAATCACTTTTTTCCATTCATACAGTACTAATCACAGCCAGAAAATGCCAAGAAAATAACCAGCCCTCTTTCATGTGTCTTTGAATGGTGTATTTAAAATTGGTGTAGTGCAGAATCCAAATATTTTAAAGTGTCATTGGACTACAGATAACAGAACTCAAAAGATCATTAGTCCATCTGGTCAAACCAAGACAATAAGACTTTATACTACAAGATTTGAAAACACCCTATAATGTCACAGCAAGAACTGCTATGCAGTAATGAATTAATTTATTTATATTTGCCACAAGCAGCTTGTTCTCTCATTCTCTTCCCTGTAACCAAATTACATATGCAAAGTAGGATCTGGTAGGATTGTTTTTCCCTGCATAAATATATACATGCTGCTGTGTGCCTATTTTAGAGAAGTCAAGGTCAAAAAAGTATAGTTTCCATTTGAAGCAGCAGCTCTCACTGTGGTTCCTATAGAAGATTATTTTAAAATCTCTGCTGAAATAGACCTTATTTGCCTGAACAGCCAAAGTGACAGTGCCTGAATGCTTTCTTCTGAAACTTGTGCTTGGTGGAGTGTTGAATGGACACAGCCTTTAAACACCTTCAGGCTCTTAGGGGCTCAAGTTCCATCAAGGAAACTGAGAACAATATCACTGAAGGGTTGCTTGCAAGAAACCACTGGAGCTGTCCAGTCTAGTCTCACCCTCCAAGCAGGATTATCAGCAGAGCTGAATCAGGTCATCAACAGAAAACTCCCCAAAGATAGTCAGTCACCTGGCTGGGTGCTGCACTGCACTCCTGGGAAGCAGGGCTGGCTTGACCCTCCCCATGCAGAAATCATGGTCTTTGCCTCCTGATACATCATCTGTACCTTCTCAGGAGTTTTGGTTCTCTCATTTTCATAACTCCTCATATTGAAGTACTTATAAATATCTACCAGATCACTCCTTAGTCTCTATGTGACTTTATACAAGCCTAGTTCCCTCAAAGAGCACATTCTTTCAGTCCATCTTAGTGGCCCACTGACAGAGTATCAATAAATAATTTATGTATTTACTCAATTGAAACATGGCTGTGTTCTGAATAAAACTTCCCAAGTCACTGGGATTTATGTTAAAACATGCTGTAATGCTGTAGACTGCAAAGCTGCATCATCTGCTGGGCAGGACAGCACAGAGAATGACAGAGGGTCTTTCAGATGGTGTGCAAGAACACCCAGAGAATTCATGCTCCCCACAGAGAATCCTGTACTGTGGCTGAAATTACTTTAATGTACACCTCAGGTCTAAACTAAACCCTTGTGTATATCTTGTTGGCATTCCATATGGTTGTGGTTTGGCCCCCATCCCCGGGTCATTTTGATTGGAGTCAAATCACCTTACACAACTGAATAATGCACTATACCATGCATTAAATTGCTCATAATTTAGCTCAGCTCTTTCCAGGTATTGTCAGATTGCATAATGTCACAGCCAACTACACAATCCCAATGGATCTTTGTAATGACTCCAGGTCAAATTTCAGCTGGTTTGGAAGAGGATTGGCCCTCCTGAGAGGATGGAGCTATGTATGAAAGATCAGTTACCAGAAGCACGCTTCTCTTTATGCTACTGTTTGTCTTGGATCAAATATTTACAATTTCAGCATTTACAACTAAAATCTAAAGTGAGCACATCAGCAGAATAACCACAGTCACAGTTTTATTAACACACTGAATGACTGGAAATTAGAATGTGGAATGTATTTTCAGTATACAGTCTAGTGTTTAACTCAGAGCAAGAGCAGCAGAGTCTGGCCTGCAAAGTACCCCTTGAATACCACCTAATGCTTAGGCCAACATAGGATCTACTTCTTACAGCTCTTGTGTCAGTCACTTCCTTTCCAGTCACTGGTCTAAAAATTGCCTTTTTATCCCTGAACATTTTCACTTCAGAAAACCACTTAAGTAGCTTTAGTTCAGGACTGTGTCAGCTCCACTCTAGCCTGAGCTACATCATATTTTCCTCAGTCAGACCTTTTTGATCCATCCATCCAGTTCACTGGTTGTTTTGACATCTGCATTCTGAGAGCCATGCAATTCCAAAATGGCAGCAACAACAACAACAACAACTAAAAACCCTAACAAAATACAAATAGAAACAGGGAGAATCTGCAGCAAGATTTATGACAGGCACCACATCTCAAAATTTCATGTTAAGCATTGAAAGATGGAATTCTTAGGTTGTATGGTCCAATTTCTAGTGGCTGTTCTGTAATTTTGCTTATGCATGCAAACAAGTGAGAAAACAATATTTTACTTTTCTCTCCCAAAAGAAAAACATTTTAATCCTGGATCTGAAAGCACCAATGTACAAAGGCTGCTTAAAGGCAGTGATAAAAACCTAACACCTACCCTACCTGCCAATATCTGTGTACAGATAACTCAGCTAGAATCACCAAGGGTTTGGCTTAGTTTTAATCTAGCCACTGTTTCAGAGGATTTCCATTACTTTTACACAAATGTGAATGTTTTCCATGCATCATTGCATACCAGCAACATTTTCCAATGTCTTTTTTCAATAAATTTTTACAGAAGACCACAGCAGGAAATTCTGCATGCCCCATTGGGCTAGCAATCATTAAATATACAACATCCTAATGAAAGGCAGTTTAGAGTACCAGCAAAGAACTTTTCACACATTGACAACCAGTTTCTCGGCTTTTGAAAGCCTCATAAAAAGGCTTCCAGCTGCCATATAGTATTTGCAACCAAACAAAAAACTAATCCTTGGCAAATGTCTTTGCAAAAAATAACTACAGAGGATAATAAAGTGGTTAAAAACAGAGTCACACCAAGGGTAAAAACAAACACTAAACCAATCCTTTTTTAGCCTTCATTCCTATTTCAAATTGATATGACTCACTCTTCCACATCATTCTCCCACCTGTGCAAACTTGGAGGCAATATATCAATTTTCAGTCCTTCAGCACAGACAAATATGATAACAACTGTCCTATACTCAGCCAGATTTCACACACCTCAGCATTCAATAGTACAGAACCCAAATTTAGTTCAGCTGAAGCCTGGTACAGACTGACACAGTAGTATTTTGACATTCAACTATGTTTTTCATAAATTTATGATCAATTCATGAGTAAATCTCATTTCATAGACAAGACAAGGGAGTCTCAAGGCTCCTGCCTTCCCTTTCCCCTTGGCTGCACAGGGACCTGTGACAGCCCTCAGGGCAGCAGGGCCATGATTATTGTGTGGACATCAGGATCAGAGAGCAGAAGCCTTTTACAGGAGTTTGCATTTCACTGTTTTTCAGCTGCAGGAGCCAGTCAGCAAGGCACAGAGCAATGCCCCAAAAAACCCCTGTAGCACAGCACAGAGAGGAGGGGCAGGACTGCACCCAGAGGGGGAATGCCAAGGGGCAGGAGGGGCCAGGGAAGTTGAATGGAGAGCATTTGGGGTTGTTATGGGCTGGGCATCAGCAGGGCAGCTGGGGCCACGCTTGGCAATGCACCAATGTACAAATCCAGCCTGGCAGGTCTAACAACAGTCAGATGATTTGAATCAGCATGAAAAGCTTTATCACAATCCCCCATCCAAACTCTACCCAAAAAATATCTTGGCATTTGGGAAGGAAACTTAAGATGATACTTGTGGAGGAAAGCCTTGTGGCAGCTGGACTGCTGTGCTGCACTCAGTAAAAATCACTCCTTCCCCCAGCCCAAGCCTGCACTCCCAGACAGAAAGCTGCAACTTTCTCAGAGAAGACAGTGGGTTTGCAGCTATGTGATATGACTCAATACACAGCCAAAGGCAATGGCACATATCTGACCTATTTTAAACCACAAAATGGGAAACAACTCTCAGCAAGAAAATATGAGCTGTACTTTCAGGAGCAGGGAGGCCAAAGTGGTCGAGTTATTTACCACCCAAGATGCTAAGGAGGAAAATAAATATCTGGCTTCCATGGTTGTTAAAGAATCTCAGAAATATTCATGTCTCTAATTATTAGATGATGTTCCTAATATTCTTCACTAATGCTCCCCTCTCATTTTTTTCCTGGTCACCAGCAAGCTCAAACTACAAGTATCTTGAACTGACCCCATTTAACATAGGAAGTTCTTTTTCTAGATTGTGTTACATCATTTTCTTATTTACTTTGGAAGTAATATATTATTTAAATATAATTAGTTTGGAAAAATGCAATGTTAGAAATATTAGAAAGACAAATGTATGTTTAACTTTCAGCTAATTTTTAGTTTTGTAGTTCCACAAGAGGAAACAGGCTTTTCCTGCTCCCCATCAAAGCAAGCAAAAATATCACTACTGCAGAAATAATACATTTCAAATGTATAGAAATTGTTCTCTAATCATTTTAGCCTACCCCCAAGAACTCCACATTAAAAAAAAAAAAAAGAAACCAAACAAAAGATAAGAAAAAAATCCACAAAGAGAGCCTTGTTTTTAAGCATTTTTTAATTTAAACTTTTTCCATTTTGCATTTTTAAGTATAGGGAACAAAATTTTTATGGGCTGCATTTGTAACTTGCACCTAAAAAAAAGCAATGGCTACGTATTTTTTCTTGTCTTGCTCCCTTTCTTTAAGAATCTGTGCAAGAATCACCATTTTAGCATATCTGCTGACCTTATTGGCCTGGTCATAAAAAAAACCAAAATAAAACACAGATGTCTGCCAGTAGAAGTACCTATAGTAGCAGGAGTCAGACAGGAGCCTGCCTCCAGTGACATCTATGAAGATGTCCTTTCAGAAAAAGGAAATGTTTGCTCCCTCTCATCACTGATTTTAATAAGATTCATTGGCTGAGACAGTTATTCATGCACAGCAGTTATGATCCCCTCAGACTTTCACTGACCTTCAGGGAATTATAAAAGAAGGAACCAATTTCCAGTTCTGGAAAGGAGGAGGGAGAAAGGCAAGCCCCCTCTCACCATGTAAAGGTAAATACTTCAACAGAAAGAGCTCTGATGTTATAAAAGAATTCCTAACAGCAGGAAAGAAGGCATCAAATCAACTGCTGTCATTTTAAATATTTCCTACAAAGGAGGAAATACGCTTTAGTGCAATGAGATATCCAGCAGTGGATTTTTATGTAGCATGCTCAAGAATTAATCTCCATGTTCAACCCTGCACCACTACAGCTGAGTCAGCACCATTCTTTTAAATGACCTGATTCTGCAATCGCATTATTAATATCATGAAAATTACTTTCCTCCTTGCTGTTTTGTGCTATCAATGGAATGCCACAGAAGCAAAATGCATTAGCTCTCACAGGTCTCCTCTAGGATTATTTGCGTTAATACAAACTGAATTAATCATGGGGATATTTGAATAATCACCAGTCGTGTGATAGTGCCAGAGCTGTGTCAGGAGCTGTGGTTCACTTCTGTAAAATGTTGCATTTTATTTGTGTCATTATCATCTGAAATGTTCATATTTCATCATTCTCCATCAGGATGATATCTTGCAATCTACACTGTTATTCCTTTTTATTTCTTGGCATATTTTATATACACTGCCTGCTTTGCGTTCCCTAATGTTCAATCCTAAATTTTTAAGTGGCACATACTCAAATTTATGAATCTGAAGAGGGGAATTCATTCTAAGAAATATCAGCATAACAGGGACCCCCTTTGTTCTGAAAGACATTGACTCGACCTCTGATTTGTAGTGTTTTGTAAAACTAGACTTTAACTGCAAAGAGAACAACTAGAGAACCAGAGGATTGCTCTGATGGTCAGTAAAGTTTAGCTCTTATTTCTGAGCACTGCTATAATTCAAGCAGACTGCAAATGCTGAAAGTAAACTACTTTGGAAGAAAACACTCATGACAAAATTGACCAGTTCTAATCCTACTGGATTGGTAACCAGTGGGTTCAAGGCAGTTTGTGGAGCCTGTTAGCAACCTAAATTCTAAAAACTTCAGCATTTCTAGCAATATGTTAGTAAACATTTTAAATTCAAAAGAGGTTCAGCTAGCTAGAGTCAGAATTCGGATGAAAGTTTTACAGGGTTTGTCAACATATTTAATCTGCAAAATGAATTTTGAAATATATTTCATGAAACAAAAGCAAGCAGACTTCTCATAAGACAAAGAACATACTAGGAATCTATCAAACACTGTGATATACTGCTGAAAAAAATGCATCTCCCTCAAAAATCGTACATAAATACAAATGAAAGAGCTCTAACAGGCATGAGAGTTACAAACAGTCTTACACACACAAACACAAGAGTCAAATTACTTGCACTGAAAATTATCATAGAAACACCCATTTACATCCCTGTTAAAAATGGTTCAAGCAAGTTTTAAACTATGAAAGGATATTTTGATATCCTTATCCAAAGGAATTCAGAATAACCAAAGTGCCACATGGTTGCCACAGGCTTTGGAAGAAGGCCAGCCACAATCCCATCCATCTTGCCCACCACTTTTCTGAGACCTTCCAGCTTCCAGGACCCTGTTGCAGCAGTATGGCAACATAAACATGATTTCCCAGAGACACAAAATTTCATGATGCAAACACCCTCTAAGCAAAGCTATGGAAATAGTACCACCACACCAATAATAAAAAAACTGGAACAGCAAAAAGCTGCAGTGTACTAAAAAGCATCCAATCAAAGCAAACACTGACTTTCAGTGGAGTAAATAAATTCATCTCTGCCTGAAAGGAGACAAGACCTGTCATTTGGGAGGGTAAATGCACTTCATGAAAGTACCACAGCCAATTTATCCAAACATTCAACTGGACTATTTTTCATTAATTTTCTTCTGAAATGCTTTTTTCTTTCTTGTATGTGGAAAACAATGCTTCACAGACGTCCACATGGGGAAAAATCAAGTGTTTAATCCTGCCCTGTTACTGTACAACTCCAGTTACCATAACAACTTGCTGTAGCTCTTCTTATAATAGGCTTAGGGCAGCTTGTCCATAAAACCATTCTGTGACTGGAACTACAGCTAGTACATTATTCTGCATCCATGCAGTCCCTCTGTTGCCAGAAATTTGTTTCATTTTAAGTGCAAATATAGTTCACAGTATTTGAGATCTTATGGCTAGAAAGCCAGACTATATGAAAGATAGCAATACCATCACTTATCAACGTGGCACTGCATTAATCATTAATAAAAACCCCAAAACACAGCCTACTGCTGTTCATCAAATGCTTCAATATTTCACTATGCTTACAACAGGAAATAAATTGCTTTAAATATCTGTGAATTTGTAGTTATATCTTCAGTTATGTCACCAGTTTGTTTACAACAAATCTGTAGTTCTTTCATTTCTATTAAATCTTATTTAAGCCTGCACTATATATCAACTTTTTCTCATGTATCTTTTATCTCTGTCTTTTGTGAAAATACTCCAGCTATGGAAAATGACTGTGAAATCTGCCAAAATGCTGTGGGTAAAGTTGGAAATCTGGTACTATTTCTTTTTTTCTCTATATTCTATATACAGATATTCTTTCATAATGTTTATTGTTAAATATCAGCTTCCCTTTAGCATAATTTTGGTAGGAAATGTTTGTACAAAGGCTAAGATGGAACTTGATGTCAAAGTACTAGGTTGAAAGATCCTCAAAATATCTTTCAGCTCTTTTGAGTACTAATATTTTAATGAAATTACACTATCTATCCAAGATAATTATTCAATTGCTTCAATGCAAGAGAAGATATGTACATCCAGGCTGGTCTGATATTTGATGTTCCCAGTTGAATACATGGGAGTAAAGGTGCCAGGCAAATGCAACTTTCAAATGTTAGGAGTCTTCTAGACACTCTCTACTGTCAGGCAGGGTAAAAGACTAAATTTAAAGCTCCAGATTTTTTTCTCTTGAAGGAGAGAATAAACCTTTTTCTCAAGATGACAAATTTAAATACAGACAGCTCCATTTTTCACTCTGCAGAAAGCCTTAACCTCCTTTTTAGCAGATCATAAATGGGAACTCACAGGTTTGCCCCTATAGCTCATGGTCAAGATCCATCCACATCTCCAACAAAATTTTACTCCTCTGTCTCAGGCCCTTGGGGCAGGCTGCATTCTAACCCTATATCTGGTTTTAGTGCAACAAGTCTGGCAAATTCTTATTAATACCAGGAATCTGTCCATTATATCCAAGACCCAGAGGCAAAGGAGATAAGGAGTGGTACCCTCTCTAATTCTACAGGATAACAGGATAACTTCCACAGGAACTGTGTCAAAGTCTCTGCCCTGCTTTCTGCCTACTCCCATCTCAAAATGCATGTGCAGGAGGGAACCAGGATGAAGGTGGGCAGTAGCCTTACATATATGAAAACCCCTCACAGTTTCACTGGTTTTCCAAGCAATTTTCTGTACTCTTCTTAAGACATTTTCTGTACCTAGTCAACTGTTACAGCAAAATTAGAGTCCATTTGCTGGTTTTTTTTCTAATTTCTTTGTTTTCTTTTTAAACTAATTTCCTATTTTAAGTCCTCCCCAGCAGAAGTTTATTTCTATCCAAATCATTTGTATCTGCAAAATTCTCTGAGTTCCTCAAATTTGAGGTGTGTCATTTTGCAAAATTTGAACTTTAAATCATTCCTAAATCACAGCCAACAACGTGGCATATTTGGACTTACTTTGATGTGCAAAGACCACTATTATCTAGTTAGCAATCTCCTCTCAATTTTAAGTATTTTAGAAAGATCACTAAGGGAAAAATTCTGCAGTGTTTCAGTCAACGCATACGAGTCATTAGCTAGAGGAATGTCGACCTTAACTATGGATAGAACTTTGTCTGTTTAATTAACAAGTGATGAAGAACAGCCAGAATTTTTGCATGTAAGCATCCTAAGTGGCTCTAGTCCAATTGATTAGTATTTCCTGAGCAGAAGTGGCAGACTAGCAAACACCACTTTGCAGATGTCAGCTCAGCTCTGGCATCAGTAAAGTCTCTACTAAAACTTATAAAGGACATCTAAGTACAATAAGCAGATCTTTATTTCAGACCTATTAAAATGCTGGAAATTGCATTGTCAGTAAAACCAGCAAGATGGATATGAAAAGCAATTATTTCTACCTTTAAATAAAAGTGTAGTTGAATCATCCTTGGAAAAATAGCAGCATCAAATTCTTGGAAAATCACTAATCTGTTCAACATGATCCAGCTTAATACTGCAAATTCCTCAATATGCAGCTTTCTGTGGAAGGACATTCAAAGTGAAAGATCAAGAAGAGGTCATGAAATAACATAGTAGAACCTGAAGGTTACCACTGCCTTACAATGATAGTTAACTCTATGGTCAAATTAACAGGTTTTTACTGTATATAAATTAATGCCCTGTTTCTATTTTAAAAATCAATGTCAATCACTGGCCAGTCCATTTAGATGAGGGACAAATAAACATTCCTTTAGTAACACATTGCAAAACCCAAAGCTGTTGTCCAAGACACTGCTTTGTAAAACAATCTGAGCACAACTTATAGGCAAGGTGAGAATGAACTCCATGGGAATACTATGCAAATGCAGGATTTGGAAAAACACACAGGAGCTGTGAGGCTCTGGCAATGATGGAATCCCAAAAAAAATTTAGTCAGCAATAGTCTTAGAAGGCCTGGGATATGCAAACACAGAAACTGCTTCCTGTCCTGTAAAGCCAGAGTTTCATACATCTCCATATACCTGTCATACATAGGTAAAGGACAGTGCCAGAGAAATGCTTACCTCATCTCAACCCTCCTCCAAGAAACCCCAGTGGGGGCAATCACTATAAAACAAGAATTCCAGAGGCATTCATAGCCTGAGATGCTGCAACAGCTATATATCTACAAAAACCATTGAGAACAAGGTGCAAAGTCACGTCCAAGTATACAAAGTCTGCTCTATTGCCATGGCATGAACAGTGAGTTTGGCCAAGTAAGTTTATCCTCTATGCTCTTCTAAACACAGGCTTTTTGCTGTATCTCTTACCAAGCAGATGGAATTTGCACCAATTCATAATACCCTGAGTATTTCCACTTGCAAATTACTTCCAAGGGAATGAGTACTCAGGAATTTGTCGGAGACCTGATTAGGTGGTGAAATGAATCAGTGTTAGAACCACAGCAGACTTTGATCAGTTTAAAAATGGCTTGTTTGAACATCTGAAATCATTAGCGAGGTGCAAATGGGAGTGATTTAATATAGTGTTGAGAGCAATTAGATTGGAGCTCATTTTGTAGTGTCTATTGAGAACATTATTTTTATCTGGTTTAGAAACATTATAATACTTGCATAATAGATGCAACACCCATTCTCCTTGAGCATTGTTATAGATGTCTTTTCAGTAATATTCATACATGTGAAAGCAGCAGTAAAAATAGTATTTGCTCTTGATCTTTTTCTGGGAGAAGGCTGAAGATTTCAGTGGATCAAATACTTATTCTGCCTTCCAAGCTCTTTAGACATTTATCCAAAGATCTACTAAAGCAGTCAATGCAGATGGAAATGAAACTTTAAGACCTAGCTCTACAAGGTATTTATATTGAATTGCTTTAGAAAAATCCAACTACACATATTTTAAAAATGCACCTTCCTGACAAAATGCCATTAATCTGGAAGCTATGCCTCCAGTTTCTCCCAAAATTTATTGGCATTGCTTTAAAAATAAAACCTAGTAAAATGAACAACCTCCAGAAAGATCCAGTTCAGAAAATATTGTACTCAAAGTCCCAGAGTTTTCCATTATTTATCAAATTGATTTCTATGTGAAGTTCTGTGGTTGCCTCCTCTCCTCTTCCCAGTAGTTCTGCCTTTGTCTCCAATAACAGAAATTTAAAGCTCTTTCTTATATCATTTTGCAGTTTAAAAACAGTTGGGAAATATAGCTGGTTTAAGGAAGGCCTGTTGAAAAGAAAAATATATAGATATTGACTGTATAGGTCTGAAAATCAAGATATACAGCTCAAGAAGTGACCTACTGACAGACAACAGGGCTCTCAAGCTGTCATCATTCCATATAGTTTTATATCTACTTGCATTAAAGTAGATCACATTGAGGGGCCTGAGCCAAACCAGTTCAAACTCAAGAAATAATTAGTAAGCTTGGAAGTCTATACACGTGGAATAAAAAGTGCTATTTAGAAACCAGTAGTAGGTCTGCCTCCACGTGATTTATGTGCAAAAGCAAAATTGTGAGGAAATAGACTAGTAAATGGAGAGTTTTAGTTTTTTCCTAGTGGCTGTGTCCATCATTAGCAATTTCTAACACACAGCATTTACTAATTAATGGATCACATCAGGCTTTCAAGTTGTTTTCCTCATAGTACCTGCATGTGATGTATAGAATTAATTTTATCTGTAGTTCACATCAGTGGCATGAGCATGTTCTGTACTGGTTCTGGATGGGGATTCACCCCAAATCAAAGGATAATTACCTGTTTCTCAAAGTCCTATTCCAGGTTCCACAAGTAAGTTTTGGGTTTTCTAGGGCAGCATTGACATGGGAATCAGCTTTGGCACATTAATCTTCACTATTTAATGCTGCAAACATCCTCATCTGCCAAATAATTTATGCCTTTTACTGATGCTAAATCCTTAGAACAAACATATTAGCTATATAAAGAATCAGTTTCAAATAAAATTATGATTTCTGTCCCAATGCCAAGTTTTCACTTGGGAGCTTTTTTTTTTTTTTTTTTTTTTTTTTTTTGCCAGGCCAAGCAAAAGCTGCTGCTCCCCTCATTAGCACTCCACAGGTATTGAATGATTACTTCTCATTCAAATGCTTCCTAAAAACTCACCTTGCTTATCAATGTGAGTGTTGGGGACTAAGTGCATGATCTTTCACAGAGCTTCCTTCATCATGCATTTTCAGTCAGGTATTTTACAGGAGCCACATAGCATAATCTTTGTCATATGTTTTATAAAGCACAGAGTACACTAATATTCAATAAAAGGTTAAGAAATTGAGTAAAAGTAATGAGAAAAAAAGAGGATGTTCCAATATCATAGGAATTCCCAATATTTATTCTTATTGGTTTTCTTTCCTGCAGGCTACGATGACATGGAAGACACAGCAAAGCAAAGCAAAGCAATTCAGCTCATGAGTTATATTTAGACCCCATAAGGAAGCTGATAAGAACAAGATCAAGTGGAATCATTCAAAAACATTTGAACTATGAGTTATTTTTCTGAAGCAAAATATTTCCTGTGCAAAACACTGAATTGTATGTATTTTCAAAATTCTGTAGAAAACTGACCATGTTCAAAAAAGTAACAAGAATTATATTCTCCTTCTGCAAATGGCCAGATGGAAAATAAACAAACAAGCTCTCAATGCAATTTGTCCCTATTAAGGCATTTCATTGTTATGGGTAAGGAAAGGGTTGTGATATTATTTTATTTTAAACAATCAGTCCAGTCCTTCAAGAACATCAAGTCACTTAAAGCAGAACCATTAAAATAAAATTAAAAAGAAAACAAACTAATGTCTGCCCTTGTTGTAAGATAGGTAATTACACAAAACCCAACAACAGTGAAAGCAAGATCATTACAGAGAGAGTTAAATAGAGAGAATCTCCCAGAGGAACACATAACAGATGTGGATGGTATATTACACCATTGTAATCAAGCAAAACTATTCTCTTTTCTTGTAAATTAAGTTAATGTGTTAGTATTAATACTTAGGGATTTGAAAAATAAACCAGATTTCAATAATCATCACATGACTATACATGGTGAGGATCGAGTCCCTTGTGTCAGGATGCATCCTGCAGAGTATTAGCTACATAGAAGTGATTTCTCTGGGCTTTTACCTCCACTGCTGGCAGGATAACAGGGCAGGAGCAGGGAGGGAGGGAAGGCTGACATGAATGGCAACAGCGAAAATTCTGACTGGCCCCTCACTGAGACCCCATGCAGGCTCCCAACACTACCCCACCAACCCAACAGGGCTAAAGAAAAGCAAAATAAGAGCAGGCCTTAGAGCAGTCCACTCAAAATATGCCTAGGACTGATCTGAGCAGACAGGCAGAGCTAAGGGCTGTGCCATGTGCACGAGCAAGGAGAAGCAGCACCCAAGGGCTCCAAGTCTGATCCAGTCAAGGGAGAGGGAATAAAAACATTTCCTCACCTCCCCTGCTGCAGCCTCACAGCTCATTTGTCTTCTCCAGTTTGACCCCACCATGGGCCTTGCCAGGGGAATCTTTTTACATTTGGGCAGGGACCCTGAGCCTTTATATCCATCTCTGCCTGCAGAGCCCCACAGAGAACCTCCCTGTGCCAGATCCAAGTGACACAAACCAGGGCAGAAGGGTCCTCAGTAGTACAAGGAGCCTTCCTCCCAGCTCTGGAGAAGAAATGGGAAACTTGCATAATTAGTTAATTTAGACCCTGTAATGAGCACTGTTTTATGTTCTGACATTAAAGAATGCAGGGATCATTTAAAACCTGGAAGGCAAATTCACTGTTGGTGCAAACAGCTGACTCCAGTGACATTCAGCTTGTTTATGCAAGCAGCAAATTTGGCCTGCGTGTACTTTTTGCTCAATGCTTCTGTCAGACAATGCAGAACAAACAATATTTGGCTTCATCTCACTCTGGGCAGATCAACTATTTGCACCCAGGACTTTTTTCTTTGCCTGCCAGTTTGAATTTTCCCCCAGCCCAGGCTTTGATGTACCTTTATAACAGCTGCAAAACACATTTCATGCCAAGGAGCAATTTGCAGGCACAGCACTAGACATTTCAGAGCATTGCTAGTTATTCATACAGTATTTTTTTTGGCAGCTTTTCGAAATATAATACCATAGAACTGTCGTCTCTCACAGTAACAAGTATTTTCATGCATTAGTCTTTTTTGTGAAAATAATTTATAATTTTTTACCACAACAGAGAACTCATCCTAGCAACACAGAAATTTTAAATCCAATAGTTTGTTTTAATAGTGCTAATCCTAAAGCAGTCTTAACAGAAGCTATGTTGACATATGTGTACAAAACATCTCAGGTAACAGAAAGGAGGGGAAAACAAAGCAAACCTGTAAAAAGCACCTTACATCCTCCCCTGCATGTTTTAGCTGACCTACCTTTCCCCAGGGAAAGAATGCAATGCCTGATAAATCATATACATGCTGTGAAAGCAAAGGCTCATTTCTCTGTTCCTGCTTTTACTGTATAAAATGTGCACAGAAATGCTTTTAATTTAGATAATAATTCCTCATAAGAAAAGACTTCTGTTAAGTCTTATGTACCTCATTTACTCAAAAGTCCTAAAAGCAGGCTAGGAAGGCCTTGCACTCTGTCTGAATTTATGAGTAATTAAATAGAAAAAATATGGTAAATAATATTTGTTTTTAAAAAAAAAACAAACATATCTTGCCTCATAGTTTACTATCAGCAAAAAAACAAAGCTGCTTATATTAGCTGTGCTCAATGAAAAGAGTTTCCATCACAGGCTAAATTCTGGAATATGAGATGATGATTTGTTCTTAGTTTAGTTGCCTTTTAAGACCCAAATATATCTCCTACAAAGTTGTCCAAGGACAGTTTCATCACAGAATTTAAATTCTATTGATAGTCAAGTACTAGTAATCCACTCCTACAGGCCTACAGCCCCAGGGCACCATTTCTAGCCTTCTATTTTTCTCAGTTCAGCAGGCACATCACTGTTTTCTTACTTTGGGTTTCACATCACAGGCAGACTGAGCCATCACCCTGAGCTACATTTTCAATGTAGAAATCAGACATTCAAATCTCATATTCTGGAAGACATCCACCCCTGCTCACCAAACCCTCCCATCTCATTCACCTTGTCAAGTCATCTCAGCAGACTTAAAGGCATCCTGATATTCTGGCTTTTAGGAAAATATTAATTCATCCCCAGGATGTGGCTGCAGGCACTTCAAGGAGAACCTCCTTGAAGAAGAGGAGCCACCTGCAGCCAGTTTCAGCTCAGCAGCCCAGGTTCCCTCTGTCCTGGAAGGAGGTCAGCCTGCTTCTGCAGGAAGGAGTTTCTGTCCCATTGCTGCAGGCCCAGAGCCTCTTTTGGAAAAGTGAGAAAACCCCTGCCAATTCACCACTCTGCTCCTGCCCCCTCACACACCATCCCCAGCTGCCAGGGATGAACAATTTGATGTTTGGCTGGCAGCAAGCATCTTGTTCTCTCAGAGAAAGTAAACTAATTGCCTGCATTATTGCTGCTGTTTCTCATCCCATTTCTGCTTTGTGCCACTTGGCTCTCTTGATCACTCACCTTAAATATACACAGACTTCAATCCATTTAGATTTATCAGTGTTGTGTTCTGCGGGTTATTACTCTCTCAGAAAGCAAGTTTTCTCAGAGTGTGATAGCATTTGGATAAGGAAAGAGTGTCTCCCTTTGCACCGTATTTACTTTTCCCCTCCCTCCACATGTCAGTTAATAAAAAAATATGGATGCAAAGTATACAAAAATCTTATGAGATGAGCTCCTGCACAAATATACAGAAAAGTTAAACACCATCACCTAGGAAATCAATAGCAAAGTCAGAAGAAGATCCAATCTCTTGATCCAAATCCAACAGTCTCAGAAAAGTATTTTATGTCTAATATCACATTGGTTTCATTTATGATATATTTCTCATTGCTGTTGCTTGAAATACTTTCAACAGGGAAAGAAAAGTAAGTGATGAGCTGGCCTTTATTTTCCTGGTTTATTTTTAAATTAAAAAAAAGCTCTCATCATCCCTAAATCCTATATTTCAAAATTTAAGTTTGTTTAAAGAAGAAAAGATCAAATGAACAGCAGAAATAGTGGGTGTTTTTATTGTTTAAAAAGAGGATTTTTTAAAAAACAAGGAAGGAAATATCTACAAGTATTTCTCAACTGTGACTTGCTAGAGATAGATACAAAATACAAGTGCAATTTAGTTGACAGAATATTAAGTACATAAGAGAAATAGTCAAACCCTAAAGATTGATTTCCTAATATTTAAAACTTTACTTAGAAGCATTTTGGCTATTTGGTAGGTGAAGGAGATCCACATATCCAAAATGATCAGAGCATCTAGCACAGCATCCAGGTAGCTTTTGGGCTGTCATTTAAGAGACCCAGACAGCAAAATACACAGCCAGCAAGGCAGCTGGATGCACAATTTATTTCCAGCCCCTTTCCTCATAATAAAGACTACTTTTCTGTCATAGCAGCAACATTCATTATATTTGAAGCAGTGAAACAATGAAAACATCATCACACTGTAATTGGCCTGAGGGATGCTGGCATGTCAGTTCTTTCAGTCAGAGGAACATTGTGGCTCATTCCTCCAGTGAGCCCCAACCAGAAACAGCTCTGCAGCTCAGAGCTCCTGCACCTTTGTTACAGCTATTAGTGTGCCCTGTCAGGGTTAGATATCCTAAAATGGAGTAAGCAAACTCAACAATCCGTCATCCCCACAGGACTCCACACTGACTTGTCACGAATTGTGGGGTTTATGTGCAATTACAATTAAATCATTTTGTGCTGAAGCTGTTATTGAGAGACAAGACAGAAACAAAACCAGCAGCATAATTCAATTTGTTTTCTCACTAAAGATACATTGTTGATCAGCATTTTTCAAATCAAGGGCTTCTACCCTTGTGTATGGTAAAAGACAGAGGACATTTTTCTAACCTCATTAAGTTCCCAACAAAGACCAGAAGGAATACTGTCTTCAGTTTTCAAAAGATGACATATGGTGTGTTCCACAGGATTGTCAGAACTAATCTCTGAAATCTTCACCTTAAATTGGCTGACAACTGTGCTAAGCTAAAGTTATTTTTGTATTAACCCTTAGGAATACAGATTGCCAGCAAATAGTAAAACCGGTAACCTTTGCAATGCCTTTTAGCTATGGATCTGAAAGGCTCAAGGCATTATACATGTGCCAGCCTTCAAAGCATCCAGTAGGAGAGATAATAAAGCCACTTTAAGGTAGAAGCATCAAGTAACAAATATAAAAAATAGATGGCAGGAGAAGTTTGCAACTCAAGGACAGACATAATTTCCCAGTCCTAGCTCACAGCTGCAGAGAGTCTCGTCATTAAAAGAAGTTATTTCCTAAATGTTTTCCAGACCCACTACATTATCAGCACCAGCCAGTTTGAAAACTTCTGAAATCTAGCAGAAGGCACTTACTCCAGTTTTGTTGACTTTATGAAAGCTGTTCTGGTCAGGACTCAGAAAAATACTGATTCCAACACTTCTATTGATGTAAATCAAGAATTTGATGAAATGCGGGAGACCTCTGCCTAAATAGAGAATTAAATTGCTGATGTCATGAGCAAGTATCTAAAGTGAGATGCTCACAAATATTAACTAACTTCCCCACCCCCACAAATATATAAAACATCATTCTGCACTTTGAGACACCTGTGAGAAAGCTGATTAAACACTAACATAGTCAGCTATTGTAGCCAGCAATCAGGTAAGACTGAACTTCATTAAAAGGAAAGTTTTTTCCATAAAGTACAGAGTCACCAGGTACAACTTCTCCTTCCATTTCAGATGGTCTCTTCCAACTTTGACTGAAGTCTGTTTCTAACATTACTCTGCAGAGCATGTGAGGCTATCTAAAAGGATCAATAAGATCAGTGAACACTAGCAAAATCTGTTTTAACAACACATCCAGACTATTTTTTCTCAGAAACTAGACAATATAGGCATTCTTTATCTTAGTAGTAAAGAAAGCTCACGTCTCTAGAAATCATTTCCCTTTGCTGATTTCTTGATCAGACACACGATCTTCCCTCAGTTCCATCTCCGCCCAGAGAAGTTGCCTTACCCCTTCCTAGATTTTCTTTGCACTAAGGCATATTGCAACATACTGCTGCTCCAAGGTGAGGTATTTTTCTCATAAAACATTTGAAGAAGAAAAGAAAAGCCTTTTTGGAAGCAAGGAATATCTATTGTCCTCAAGACATTTTTGTGTTAGATTCCTACATATTTTTATCTCTAAACCTTGCTTCTCACAGCTTCTTCCTAGCTGTATTTCCATAAACAGCTACAAGCCATACTTATTTTTGATCTGCGTGCTCATTGTATTTGACTTTAGTGTTAGAAATCACAGCCCATCTGGGTATGTCCTTTTTCTTTATCTGACTACTGTTTACAAGAATTTGCCTCTGCATATTCCCCAAGCTGTTAATGTGGTTATTCAATCATGATACATAAAGATCATTTCAGAGATAATCTCAGATTCAGCAATAAGTATAGGCAAAAAGATAGGCATTCCTTTCATGAACAAGAAAAAAACTTCAGCTGGTTTTGTTCAGGCAGCAACATCAACTTCCACACAGTTTTTGGGAGACATCACTCGGATTCTTGTGAATAGAGAGTCATCAGAGCCAGAGACTCTCTGGCATGCACCAAACATTAAGCTTTGCAAGCTCCTCTAGGCAGAGAGAAAGAAACAAAGAAAGCATTCAAGTCCCTTTTATATCACATACACATAATACACAAGTGAAGGAGCAAAAATAACGCCAATATAAACTCTTCATCTAGCAGCTCATCACCTCCATGGGAACTGCAATAGCAAAGATTTCATGCCAGCTTCATATTGATCAGATGAAAATCAGTTAACCATTTTCTCCTCACAAAGATTCTTGTCATGAAACTGCAAGCATCTTAGTGGTATAGAAGTTTCTTGCTCGATAACAGAAGAGCAGCTTTAACTTTAACAGCCCTGAAAATTAGGCCACCAACTGCATTGTGCAGCATGCACAATGTGAGTTCAAAACTCAGTGCATTCAAAGGAATTATAAATGTCTATCTATTGTTCAAAATTTTATCTGTTGATTTTGTGAGGATTTTTTTTTTTGCAGCTGTACATCATAATAACATAGGTATGCTGAGATTTTTGCAAACTTTATTTCAATTATTCCCTAAAAATTAATGATGATCTTTTGCAGTAGGCAAGAATCTGTAAGTTCAGAATCTGCAGACTCTCTTACAGAGCTCTGAGAATAGACATTACTGCAGAAATTCACATCATCAGAACACATGAAATATTACACCTGAGAATACCATAAGACTGAAAGATCAGTCAGAGTTGGCCTGTAATTAATAGCATTGCAATGAAAAGCCAATGCATATGCATATAGATTTAAATTTTTATGTGCATAAAACAGTTTTATCTTGCATAATATTCCTAAAATATAAATTAATATGTAATCTAAATAATTCTCTCCTACAATGCTAATGATAGTGGTTTCCAGTTAGACCTCATATACAGTAAAAGCTTATGCCTTTGCCAAGCCATGCATCAGAAGATGCAACACTATCTGTGAAGCATTGGCAGCCAGCAGGCCCTAGGTTTGCAAACATCTAGAAATCCAAGCCTGTTTTACACCAGCTACATTGGCAAAAGTGTTCTGCTTTTAAACTGAAATCTTGACCTTTCTAGGGCAACAACACCTACTCTGCATTGTCATTTCCAAATATAGGCAGAAATAGTCCTTTCTGGAGTAGGTTTACAGGAAGGCATTCAGTGCATTTTCAAGTGAAACACAAATCTGTTTTCCCAAGAAAAGCAGTAAAATTCCAAGGTTAGGGGAAATGGTTACTGCTGATGTCTGTTATGTGAAGATGCTTGGCTGGCCAGGATCTAAGTGTCCCAATGAGTGTTTGTGAGAGCCTCCAAAAATCATGAAGAGTGATAAGCTAATGTTTCAGCAGCATCTCACACCACCTTTCCTGGTGGTTTCAGTGGTCTGATAGGTTTTACTGTGCCAGATTTTTGGCCACACTCTGGTGGACTCAGACTCCCCAGGTGTGTCCAGCCCTGTCTCTTCAGGCAGGGATGCAGTTCTGTAAAACAACAGTGCACTCCTGTGGGAACAATCACTGCCATAAACACACACAGCCCAGCTCCAGGGACACTCATTCCCCCCTCATCACATTTCTACACATCAGTGTTTTATCCAAATGTTCATCTCCATGACCACAGCATATCTAAAATTCTCCTAGCTGGCTACAGAAGAGCAGGACCTGAAACACTTCTTTTGCCTTCTCTTGACTTTTGATTCAGCAAAACTTTAATAAATCATAACACTTAAATAATCATATTAACAGGAGCAGATGCCACCACTATGTTGCTTCCACTCCTTGTACCTCCATCAGGTCTTTTTAACACATAGCATCTCTGAGATGAGGACTAATTATTGCTTTGTGTTTGCACTCCAACATGATTAAGCCTATTTACAAGCATTTAAAATAATAATTGCACACTTTTATAAATTGCCACACAGACAGCACAACTGTTTTTCTTCAACACGTGTAAAAAAATCTCACTTTACTGTCATTTGGAAAACAAGATATATGAGGACAGTCCAAATTGGCAATTTTATATAGATAGAGATATAGAGGTAGATATATATTTCAATCCCTGCCTAAAAACTTCAGGACCTAGGATGAACTTTTCACTCCAAGCCTGTTCCTATCTCAACCAACTCTCTAGTGAATAGAGAAAACAATTTAAAAAAGCTCATGGAGGCATCCTTGAAATCTGGCTTTAAGACTAAATAATAAAAATTAGATGGATTTTTTTTCCCACTATTTGGGGTTTAATTAGCTTAACATTTGCAAGATATAACATCATTTAGTCTAAACTAGACACTTCATCTGATCTGGCCTCAAGTATCACAGACACAACCAATTCCACAATGTTTTTCCAGAGAAGCATATTTTTGCCTGTAAAATAAGTCAAAGTGTTAGTATCTCCAGGTTTATTCAATACTTGATATAAATGATGGCTTACATTAATGTGACATGAGCTTTCCAATGAGTTCATGAGAGAAACATTTCTGTGTTCATGCATCAGTGTACCAAATTCCTTTATAGCTGTAGCAATAACATTCATTGTTCTCTCCAGCAGACTATGAAGAGTTGTACTGGTTAGTTTGGGGCTCTCCTAAAGCAAAGAACCTGAGAAAAAGTGGATATTTTGATCTATGTAAATATTGAACTAAAGAAAATGGTGATGAGACTGTTAAGGTGATACAGGTTATTACATTAACCTGCCTCAGCAACTCACAGGGAATGAAAGCTGGGCCATGAAACTCAGCTGTAATTGTTTAATGTGGATGAAAACCAACAGTTTAGAACTGATCACATAACTCACAGTTAGTGTGCAGTGTTAATGTGCAATACCTATATGAGACAAAAAGGCAGAAAAATGTTTTGATCTAGCAATTGTTTAGAAAAATGGAATTTAAATCAGAATTTAGCATCTTTAAAATGCCACCTCAGAATTTGAACATATTAGCATGTTATAGTACTTAATACCCCAGTATTTTCAGGGAACAGGAGTACATTTGCCTAATTTCCTGGGATGTTTTTAGGACATTAAAATGGCATGAGAAAGCATGGTTGTGCCCACTTGTATACATTAGTAGCAACATCATATGAAGATCTTACACGTGCCACATACTTCCCTGCCAGCTTAATTTTCAGTTTATTAACCATTTCATGGAATTTAGTTAACTCTGGGAATAAGTCCCTACTGAGTACACAAATGACAGATCAGAGGCAGCAAAGGGAGAGGCACCTCAGGCCAGCCCTGCATCCCCAGCACTCATGAGCTCTGTTTGCCCCTGATACCCCCAACACCACTCACAGGCAGAGGAAATGAAAAACCTGAATTTAACCTGAAGGGAAGAACAAAGTACAATATGCCTGCAGCACATGACTCATTCAATATCACCACCCCCAGGCCAGTAATGTTGGGGAACATTGCTACAGGCAGATTTAATGCCATCTTTAATATGCTTAGCATAAGTTTGGTTTTTTTTTTAATTGGCTACACTGAGTGATTTTTTTTTTTTTAATTAACAATAATGGAGCACAGTCTCCAGACTCCAAAGAGTTTTTCCAAATAAAAAGTAGCTCTAATGACAGTCTTTGAGCTTTTTTAACACAGTGAAATAAGGCAACTCCAGTGTCATATGAAAGTGACACTGGTGGCAGAATACTGCTCAGTCTACCCCTCAAAAAGAAGAAAAACCTTCAGGAAAATTTGCTCCCCATTCAGAGTCACATGACCAAACACCACTTAGACTAAGTCAAAACCAAAAGTTATTGATTCTCTCTGATTTTCAACACGCTGATGTTGAGGTGTCACATGGATAAATAGAGCACACAAGAGTCTGGCTGGTACAGCACTGGAGTTGATTCCCTTGCTTCTCACAAATACTTAAAAAATATATGATTTTCAATTTAGGCAATATAGTTTGATTTCACAAAAGTGTATGTCAGATAAAAAGCAAAAGGAAAAAAAAAATAATCCAAAACACCTAAAGCATCAATAAACTTTAGGAAGATTTCAATGTGTAGATCAGGAAATAGATCCTTTTGTTCCCTTCCTGTACCCACCAGAGTATTTACACTCTTTACACAATGTGACAGAGCAGTACTTTATTAAGTAAGATAAAATTTAAAATGCATTTCAGTACTGAATAGGCATGAGTAGGATACAAACTCACCATAAGTGGTGGTATCCAAATTCTCTACAGGAGAAGGGAGTCTTCAGAGATGATTGCTTGATTTTCATAGGAGGCTAAAGAATATGTTAGATTCCTTTCCTACCCACATATTCTGTTCTCCCTATTATTCTTTGTTTAGTTGTCATAACAGATTAAAACAAAGAACTTCAGGTGAAACAGCATTCCCAACTACAGAGTAACATTGCACATATTGGGATTAAGGCAATGAATAAAGGCTTGTAGCCCCCAAAATTTTCATAGAGAGTATCTAGAAATCCTGAGAATGGGTTTGAGCAGATTCTCACATAGAGACACATGCACACAAGAGACTAAAGGTGATACCTAAAACACCACATGATTTCAGAATTAATAGGATTTGACCCTTTAAAGAAAGAAATAAAAATCTGGGGGAAAATAGAAGTATGGCAGTGAAAACACAATACCAAGCTACAACCAGGGAAGCTGCTCTTGATAACTGTTTTATTCTCTTCTCTGTGCATACGACCTGTAAAGCCTCTCACTCGCTTCATTTGAGACACACACAGAGAAACCAGAGCTGACTGTGCCAGGTTTTGGGGCTCACACCAGGCTACTTTCAATCTCCCCTGCTTTTACCTTCCTCATTCCAGCAACCATCTCACAGGCAAGAATGGAAAAGGAGAAAATCCCTGAAGCCTGCAAAAGAAAAATTAACAGAAAAGCGAATCTATATGTGCAGTAAAGCAGGCAGACCCTCACTGCCAGAGACAAGTTCAGCCATCCTAAACGTGAGGAAGGATAGGTTGGTTTCTTTGCTGTCTAAAATCCTTCCACTACAAGTACTGTGAATAAATGTTGTATTTTAAGAGTCTGTTCAGATGAAGTGCATGGAAATTATTTCTGTAATCAGATTCTGAAATGTTTGGGGTATTTTTTTCCTCATTGATTAAGAACTAATGTAGGCCTCTTCAAGTAAAACTTTAGGTATTCATATGTATTCATATGTATTACTCAGCAGAGATTAGAAAAGCAAAAAACTACCAAAATACAACCAAGTTTTTATTAAGGTACATCAAGAGACCCTTAAAAACCTATTTTAGCATGAGATGGAGAGAGTTTTAGCATTTTAAACAAACTTTAAAATCCCATTCTTGTGCTGTTGGCAGATAAAAACCCGCAAACTATTGCCTGCAGCCAGAGAGTCTGTTCTGATAAGAGTTTTATGAGACTAAGCATAATTTAAAATGGAATAGTCTTTTTTTTCTCCATATCATTTGCTGTTTCTCCCCATTCTCTGTCTATCCCACAACTTTATTTTTCAGAAGTGGTTTTCCTTTGAATTGGATTTTAAATACTCATCATTACAATTCTGTTAAGTAAGACTGCAAGCAGAAATGTTCCTCTCAGTCAGGAAAAATGTCTTGTGACAAGTAAAATTTTAAAGTTGCTTAGTTTTCAGGTAACATCTTTGCTTAGATTTTTAAAAAATACCAAAAAAAAACCCAAAAAACACCCCAAAAAACCCAAAAATTCTATAACTCCTGAAAATCCAGCCTATAAATGGATCCACTTTGTTCAAGGACCACCAATCCACTGTTGACACAATAATCCTTCATAATCCTTCAGTTTCCAACATGTGCCACCTATCCAATCTCAACTTTGCCATTTTAAATCATTAATAATGTTCTAGTATTAATCATTCTCTGACAATACATGAATGATGCATCTGCATGGATCTTGAAGAAGAAGGTTGAATCTTTATTAGCTGCAAGGTTTTTCCTTCTCTTCCAAAAACTGCCACCTTACTGTGCCTAGGCTGAGTTAGATGCCCTCTTTCAACAGGCAAGGAATCACAGCTAGCATCACTGAAGAAAATCCCTTGGCATCTCTCCCTCCTGTGGGAATAAGTATAAATCAGCTTTCCCCTAAGTCTCTGTTCATTGTTTGCCCCTGGAAGCTGGAATTCTCAGCATACCTTCCTTACAAAGGTTGTAAATTTATAAGATATATTCCTGTAATATGACCAAACCTATTTTCACTTCCCTTTGAAACAAAACTGTCCCTTAAAATGCATGTCATGACATAAGCTGTTGCCTTTTTTTCCAGATAGTGAAAAATACTTCAAACCAAAAACACACAGGTGAACCAGACATCAGGGTCTAGGCAATATCTCCCCTGTATGGGGAGAGGACAGGCAATGCTGGCAGAAACACTGTCTGATTCTCAGGAGTGTTCAAATGCAGAAAAGACTTGTCAAGTTGCCAGTGCCTGCAGGAAAAAGACCAGGCCCCCTCCTCCTTCAAAATGTAAGGAGATATATGTCTCATAGACAGCACATTTTAAGGACAAGGATATAAGGTAACTTCAGCTAGGGACACATTTTAGGTACTGCAACAGTGATGAAATATTATGATTAACACCTAAGCAATGTTCCAGCATGCATTACACTCCATTGGAACACATTTTAATTCCTAATTATTTATCTTTATTATGATCAACCCCTATTAATGCAGGGAGTGGTCAGCATTTACTTCATTTTCAGCATTTACTGTGTTGTACTACACCCTTTTAAAAACTGGATTTGAGATGCAGCATAGACTATATATCTTCAGATAATATTTTGAAAACTACTCAACTTCAAATTATATTTTCTGCCTGTCAGGGCTCTTCATAGCTCTAAAATCATCAGACCTATAAATCATTATATTGCTGTGTTATACAATCACAGATTTCTCACATCTCTCTTTTCTCTGCAGGTCATACAAATACAATGTTACAACCACTCCCTAAAATGGCTTGTACTTCTCTTAAAATTAGTTTTCCACAGAGGAAAGCTCCAAACTGAGAATAATTAAGAAAAAAAAAAAAAAACTCTCTGAAAACTAACTTCTGTCTTTTGATTAAAAGGCAAAATATTTGAGCAAATATTTACTACTAAGCAGTCTCCAGGTTTTGTCAGTGAAACTACAGCAGCCCCACCAGGCAGCCAGCTTTAGCTTCTGGCATCCCTGCACAGGTTTCCCCTGATGGGCTCTGCAGCAGCACAGCAGCTCACAGAGGTGGGCAGCCACCAGCACAGCACATTGCTTTCAAGAGGCAGGCAGATCTTTTCAATCAGTGTTTGAGTAGCAAAGTACTGAAATGATACTGCTGGGGGGAAATGAGGGGAACATTGATACAAAGGTCAAAGCATACAAACTGACATCTCAGAGAGCAGCTAAGACACTTTTATCTAATGCTATGTTAATGAGGGTGGAGTAGATACCAATACTATTTGCATCTTGCATAAACAGAAATGTGAATAGTACTTGGTAAAGTGGTGGGTGTCAAGGTTTCACTTATGCTTTCACCAAGAGAAAATGCAAAGTCAAAAACCTTTTGTATGATAGCTTAATAAAACAGTCAAAAACCCTTTGTACAATAGCTTCATAAAGCACAGTAAAAATCCTTTTGTAAGATAGCTTCATTAACATTAAAAACATGTAAGAGGATGACATTCCTCTTGTACAGGGAACAGCTACAAAGGTAGTAACCCTCACCTCCTGAACATCACTTCATGTTACTTGATAGCAAACCTCTGTGGAAAGCACATTAAACAATATTAGCATAGAGCTTCCTGCTTCACAGAGAACAGAATCTCCTCACAGTGACTAGAGCAAGTAGAAGAAAAATGATGTCACAAAAGGTGACCTCTGAATAGTTTTATAGAGAGGTGATAATACAAACCTATTCTCCCAAAATAGAGCAGCACAAGAATTGCAGTTACTACCTAAGGAGGATTAGTTCAATTCTCCTATAGCAAGGAGAAAGTATTTTGTTTAAATTTAAGAAAATAAAAATTAAGAAATATGATTACACTAGGAAAAAATCAGTTTTGTATGACCTTTCCCACTGACAACAAGGTATGAGTAATCTATAGAAACACCAGTCTTGTCATATCAAGCAGTGCATAGCAGCATTACTGCTGAAGACCTTCGAAACTCCCTAATGATAAATGGTTGTATTGCAGTAGCACTAGTTAGCATGCAGAGTGCCAAAATCCCTCGAGTCAGAATATTCCTGAAAATACGTATCACAAATTTTGGAAGGTTTTAAAAAGTAAACACAACAGATTTCTGACAAACAAATCGAACAATTGAAGGCAGATTTTAATTTTATTTAGTAATGAGGTTGATTTATTTTTTAGAAGCACTAAGAGAGCAAATTCATACAAGTTTTAGTCAATAAAATGCTGTTTTTATCGTCTATAGAAATGCTAAACTTACAAGCTTTAAGGATTTATGCAAAATAAAGATGAAGCTCAGAAATAGGAACAGCACTCTCATTCTTGTTAAAAAGTATTTAGGAGCCTTTGAGCCATGGATTTTTCATAAATTCAAGTATTCATATTGTCCTGAAACTTTTACATTAAAATGTTTTTGTTATTTATACATACTTTTGCTTTTCACAGTTAAAAAAATAAATAAAATAAAATAAATAAAAACACCAAAAAAAAAAAAAAAAACCAAAACAAAACCACTCATTGGGATGGTTCTCCTAATTCTCCCTTTAACAAAAAAGCTTTAAGGGGTGTTGGGAGCAAGAGTGTCACCTGCATCCTCTCCAGGCCAGTGCATGAGAACTCATGTGCATGCTCTGCCCAAGGGATATGACCACTTCTTTTCCAGCTGCAGGTTCAGCCACTGGCAAACACTGCACAACATCCAGAGATGCTGACACGGTCACACAGGCTGCCACAGACAAGGTGCTGCCTTCAACACCTTCACAAAATGCAGACAGACAGCCAAGTGCCCTCCTCTGCAGCTGTAGAGACAGGGCACAGGTGAGAGCACACACACCTCTGTGCATCCCCCAAGCACCAGCAGAGCCCCTCTGTCCACCCAGCACCCCTGCCCACACCCTGGGCTCCCCAGCCCCCTGCATAGCCCCTCCTGTGTGCTGGCAATGAGCACACACACCCAGCACAGCTGCTCTGGGGACACTCACAGCAGCAGCAGTGACAAGTGCCAGGCACAGCCTCTGACCCACTGTCCCCATCAGCTGTGGGCACTGAGCCCCCTCTCTCTGCTCCTGCCACGGGTGGATGGGGACCAGGACTCCCTGCCCACTCCCATGGTGGCACAGAGATGCCCCTGGCTCCAGTGGTGACAGCACAGGCCAGGGGAGCCCACATCCCCACTGTGGCTCCAGCTGCTCCAAATCCATCCACAGCACCCAGCAGCTGGCTCCTGGTCTGTGCAGCACTCCCTCGCAGGGATTTTAGAGAGAATCTTTAAGACATGGTCTGATGAGAAGCCAAACTGACTGTGATCAGTATAGGGTTCAGTCAGGCAAACATTCTGACCAGCTTTGTTTTACAAGTGACCAACAGGTTTTTAATCCCTTTCTCTCTGTATCCACATTGTTCCTTTTCAACTCTCTTTCCCTGCACATTCCCCCACCAGTTTGGGCAGTACCAACAATCCTTTGCAACATTCTAGACCCTCAGATATCAGTTTTAAATCTTATTAAAGTGCCAGTTTGTTTGCAGATAGCTCATTAGTTTTTGTTTGCTTCTTGTCTTTGTCCCATTATGTTTGCCTGCCAGGTTTGTCTCTGTGTTTCAGTTATTGCTTCCCTCTTCTCCTTCTCATCATCATGCTTGACAAGGTCCTTGACCAGATAATCTTACAGAAATAAGTGTTCTCATCTTCCCCACGCTATTAGTTTGACATACCTCTATATTCTCCCACTTAGTCTTACAAACTGCTGAGTGAAGTGAAATCAACTAAAAAATACACTTCAGAAATATCCAGGGATAAATTCCTATGGGAGCATTCCACCTTCTATTCTTGCTTCTGGTGTGCTCAAGCAAGTACTGTATTCATACTCTTGTGTAGAGAACTTATATTTCCTGTATTTACAAAGCAGCTCCATTTTATTTCCATGAATCCTCCAGCAAGGAGAGTTATACTCAACCTGAGTAAAGGGTTCTTTCAATTCAAAGCACAAAGCAGATTATACTGCAACAAACCAATAAGAGAAAAGAAAAAACAGTCTAGATGGTCCACAAACCAAAGACAAGCATGCAGTCAACAATTCTAGTTTCTATGAGGAGAAGGAAAAAAATTATGCTTTCAACTTCAAGGAGAGGCTTGCAAGCCAACACTATAATTGCTTCACTCTCTTTTTAAAGCACTAAAAATGTAGAAAGCTTTTGGTAAAATGTAGCATAACTTTGAAGGAAAGGATCCTTTTTCTTTCCCTCATATTTCAACATTTACAATTACGTGTAAATACACTTAAATACACATATGCCACTTGAAATGTCTGACCTCCAAAAGATTCTAATTAAAACCTCCCTGCTTCTGAAAGATTTCACTGTCCCCTGCTTTTCCTCCTACAATCTAAAGTTCAGGACAAAGTGCCAGGAGGACACAAGAAATTGTGCTTAAAATATATTACATTGGCCAACAAAGAAATTATATCCAGTGTTTCAAAATTCTTGGAATTAGATGATCTAGGGTGGAGCCTTTGTCAAAGTGTTCATCTAGGTAACCATTAGAGGGGCTCAATCCTTCTAGGCTCTTACAATGCACAGGGCAGTTTACACAAATGTATTTCAGCCTGAAAGAGCAGCTTCCTTACAAACGTGCTAGAAGTGTCCCTGCTTAACATGCATT
This sequence comes from Erithacus rubecula, assembly GCF_903797595.1. Classification (NCBI taxonomy): domain Eukaryota; kingdom Metazoa; phylum Chordata; class Aves; order Passeriformes; family Muscicapidae; genus Erithacus; species Erithacus rubecula. The sequence continues at coordinate 17,203,528 of NC_136687.1, read as the reverse complement.
TTGTGTTACTGTTTAATCCCTTCATATGCAAAGAATTTGACACAGCACTGTTGGAAAGATTAGCTCTTCCCCCAGCCTCAACCCCTCCTAGGAAAGTCTACATATGTGGCAGTTCACACACCTTACCTCAAAGTCATTTCAAGTATCACCATTTTGTAGCAATTATACTTTGCAAAAAATTCTGCAGCTTCTAATTGAGCAAGGCACTTTTCATAGGAAAACACTTGATTATTTTTTTCCCCTTAAAAAAAACAGCTTATGAATTCTACCTGCTTACTGATATGTTTGACACTATTGGAAAAATAAGGCAACTGATTTAGGAAACAAGAATTATTCACACTAGGGAGATTTATATCATTAACCATTTTTTGTTTCTTAATCTGTTCTTTGTGTGCTGTAGATAGAGCAATTCTGCCACCTAGAGTAAAATCCAGGTGCAAGATAAAAAGATTTTGGTGAACATATACTGTCTGCTTGACTAATTGAAATGGAAGAGATACTTTCTCTGGCAGATAATTAAATGTAAATATTATGGGTTTATTCATTTATTTTTTTAAAGCATGCTACAAAATATTTAGTCAGCTGCTTGCTATCAAAACCAGCAGCATTGCCAGAGAACCAGGTGAACTATATAATAAATGCAGTTGAGAAAATTTACATTTTTATTGGCCCTTTCATTACACACTTCTCCAAATATTTCCACAACTTCACATAGAAGTTATAGGTTTTCCCATATAAGTGGAAGAGAATTCCCTTAGCAAGGTTTGTAAATTCAGAATTAGTCTATTTGGGCAAATCAGAAAATTAAGAAAATTATAATCCAACTGAACATTAAAAAATGGCCCCAGTTCATTCATATATATATATATATATATATATATATATATATATATATATATATATATATATATATATTTCCAGATATTTATATTTTCGATAACAAAAACTGCTGCCTTTTGATACATAAAATACTGTCTGTTACCTGGGAGGGGAAAAGTGAAGCAATGGCAAGACAAATTCCTTACATAGAGCTGATGATCTTTAGTTTAATTTATATAAAAACCAGGATTTCAACATCTCATTAGTATGAACTAATGCCTCTATATCCAGTCGTCTCACTCACAAGAACAAAGAACTTATGTCTCCTCAGACAGGAATCTGTGGTTTTAAAGATTCTGATAACTTTAAAGAAACAAACCATCCTTTTCTGGGGGCTGAGATTTGCTTGCAACTAAAAAGACTAAAAATATAATTTTCTTCCTCTATTTTCTCTCAGTCAGGGGAGAACACCCTATAGAGGGTATGCAAGGTTAATCCCTTGGCTCACCAAGCATTGGCTGAAAAGGCAGGGACAAGAATTCCCTTCAGGGGCAAGTATTGGATGTAACCTTCAGATCACAAAGTATTCAAAAATTTGTTTCTAGAAGCCAGGAAAGTTTGCCAGATAAAGCCTCTGTCTTTAGTGCAGATCTGTTACTTAAACACCTGCTACTCCTGATGCTGAGATAGTGAGATAACTGAACCTTGGCATGACCCTTCCTGGCCATCCTCAAGGGGTTGCTCTCATGATATAAAAAGCACCAAAATTATTTGTTGCTAGAATAAAAAATAGCCTCTACTTATTGGCAATAAGATGTTGCACTGAATGCACATAGCACACTTCATTTGAGGATCTAAGTGTTTTGCAAACATTAATTAAGCTCTGCACTGCTATTATGATTCACAGAATGCCATTATCACACCCAAGGGATGCAGGAAAGAAAGCCATTGAAGCAAAGTATAGGGAAACAAGCCCTTGAAAGCACAATGAATTTGGTTCCATTTCAGATCACATCAACCTACATGCATCCTAGGACAAAAAAATAAAGTCAGAGATTACTCAGAACAGAGCAGTTGGTTTTAATGTGATTTATGAAGCATAGATACTTTTAAAAAGTACTGATTTCTTTTGACCTTTCTTCCTTTTCTTGTCATTTGCAGGATTATGTACTATTAGCATTTCCCAGTCCTACTATTATTTCTGTATATTCTGTCATCTTCCTAACCTTGAAGACATTCACCTTTCTTTTCAAGCCTGCTAGTCTCAACCTGCTTCCAATCATTTGACCTTTGAGTATCACGTTTCCTCCAAACACCTTATCCCCAAAGTTCTTTCACTTGACATTTCCCTCCAGAAGTCAGAGAACATTTTTCCTCTCTCAACCTTTAGCACATTTTTCAATACTGCACTGATCATTGCTGACTCTCTGGGGAGCAAATCATTTTCTATTCTAGGAACTAGGAGTAAACAGGCAGAGGGGATCTCAGTAGCCAAGAGCAGTGAGCATTTATTGTCCACCACTGTCCTTTCAGCTCATCTCCATTACAGCAGAAACACGTTGAAGAGGCTCCATAACTGGTTGTTCTGTGTTGTGACAGGTATTTGTAGCATCAGCCATGTTATAAACCAGCAGCCAGCATGACTGAGTGCCCCTCTGAAGTGCCTGTGTACAGCACTCCATGTGCAGACACGAGGATGGCACACAGCTGGCAGGGCTACCATCTCACTGGGAACATGAAACGTGGTGGGGTAACTCACACAGCTTCTGCAAGGGGTGGATATGATGGTGAGGAGCTGGAGTTGCCCTTGAAGCAAGAACACTGCAGGGAATGCACAAGAGCCCTACCTAGGGATGAATGGTGAGCCAGCTGACAGCTTGTGGGGCCAGAATCACTGCTTAGACCAAAACTGCTCATGCTGTAGTCAATGTCTACCAACCACCTGATCTAAAGTGTTGGATTTTTGTGGGCTTCTTCAGACAACTGTAGAAGTCCACCATGCATTGGCCCTGCTGCTCATGCAGGCTTTGACCACCCCAATATCTGGTGGAGAGACAACACAGCAGAGCACAAGTAACTGAAGTAATTGAGGATATTAATGATGACTTTCTGACACAAGTGATCAACCAACATCCAGCCAAAAAGGGCAAATGGTCTGCTGGACTTCATCCTTGCAAAGAAAGAGCAACTATGTTGTGATTTAGATCCCACAGGCATCCCCCATACAGCTGCCCACTCACTACCCTCTGCACAGTGCTGAGGAAAAAAATTAAAGAGAAGCAAAAGTAAAAAAAAATTGTAGGTTGAGGCGAAAACGGGGAGGGAGGAAAGGAAAATGAGAACAACAAAAAGAAAAAAATTTACAAAAGCAATTGTTCAGGATGGTCAGCTAATGCCCAACTAAATCTCTGAGCAATAGCAACTGGAAAGCTCATTCCCAGTTTTATGGCTGAGAATGTTATGGAATCTCCTTTTGGTCAATTGGAGTCAGCTGTCCCAGCTATGTGCTGGCTTAGCCTCGTGTCCACCTCCAACCTCCTCACTAGAGCAGACTGAGGAACAGAGAAGGCCTTGACAGTGTGTTAGCACTGTTCAGCAGTACTGAAAAGATTGGGGTGTGATCAGCATCACTTTGGTCACCAGTCCAAAACACAGCACTCAACAGGTATTTTCTGCATAAGTACAGAAATTAACTCCATCCCAGCCAGATTTAGTACAGGGAGTGTGAAGGCTGGGGGCAATCATGAGTTGTGGAGTTCAGGATCCAGAAAGGAGGGACAAGGCAAATAGCAAGACCCAGCACTCCAGGAAAGAGTATTTTTGGTTTCATCAGGGACCTGCTTCCTCAGAGGAGCCATGTGGGGTACAGTTCTGGAGAACAGAGGAGGGTAGCTGTTGGATTTTGTTCAAGGATCACCTCCTCCAGTCTCAAGATTTGTCTCTCCCAATGGAAAGGACTCCTGCACAAATGAACAGGGAGTTCCTGACAAAACTCTTCTATCAAAGGGAAAAAGTCAGAAATGACAGCAGGGACAAGTGGCCCCGGAAGAACACAGAGACACTGTCCAAGTGTTTAGTGATGGAGTTAGATACATCAAAGCTCATCTGAAGCTGAATCCAGTGAAGGACACCAAAGGCAATATAAAAGGCTTCTACAGGCATTTCAGGAACTTTAGGAAGACCAGGGGCCTGTTGAATGGGCTCCACAGCAGCAGTCAACATGGATAAGGCTGAGGTACTCAATGCCTTCCACATTCTGGTCCTTCCTGGCAAGACCTGTCTTTCAGAAATCTCAGGTTCTTGAAATCAGTGAAAAAGTCAGGAGCAGGGAAAATGGTGTCAGTAGAGATGGGATGCATGCACAAGTGCTGAGAGAGCCAGACAATGTCATTGTGAGAGCACAATGAACAATCTTTGAAAGGTCACAGTGATTGAGGAAGGTTCCTGAAGGGCAAGGAGGAGGTATGAGAAACTACAGGCAAACTGGCCTCACTTCAAACCCCGGTGCACCAAATAATCCTGGAAGCTATTTCCAAGCACACAAAAGGTGATGAGTCAGCATAAACTTACAGAGCTGGATTCATCCCTGGACAGCCTGACAGCCTTCTACAACAAAGTGATGAGCTCAGAGGGTGAGAAGAGAGTCATGGATGTGGTTTATCTTTGCTTCATCAAGGCCTTTGACAGCCTCACATAACTTTCTTATAGATACACTGACAAAATACAGACTAGACAAGTGGACAATAAAGTAGATTGAAAGCTGGTTGAGCTGCCAGGCTCGGATGGTTGCTGTGATCAGCAGTACAAAGCCTGGCTGCAGGACAATCACTAATGTATCCCTGAGGTTGATACTGGGGCCAGTACTCTTTAACATCTTCATTAATGAACTAAAAGATGGAACACAGTGTGCCAACAGCAAGGCTGCAGATGATAAATTGTGGGGAGAAGTGGCTGATACACCAGATGGCTATGCTGCTTTGCTGCCATTCCAGGGGATTGCAACAGTCAGGAGAAATCAGCAAATCTCATTAAGTTCAGGGAAATCAGATTTATAGTCACATATTTGGGGAGAAATAACCCCATGCACCAGCACAGGTTGTGGGGGGACAAATGGAAGGAAAGGAGCTCTGGAGAGAAGGGCTGAAGGATCCTGGTGGACAAGAAGCCGAGCTTGAGCCACCCTGCACCCTTGAAACATTCTGGAAGCACTAGGCAGAGCCAAGGCAGCAGGCAGAGGAGAGGATAATTCCAATGGCAATGCACAACACAGGTGCTGTGACCAGCCCTTCACTCCCCAGCACAGACACACAGCACAGATGAACTGGAGCAATTCCAGCACAGAGATACTGTGGAATCTCCATCTGTGGAAATATACAAAACCAAACTCAATATAGTCCTGAACAACCTGCTGTAGGTAACCCTGCATTCAGCAGGGATGTTAAATTAGACAGGCTCCAGTGGTTCCTTCTGATCCTAAATGTTCTGTGACTCTGTCACCCATGTTCTGGTGACTGAATAAGATGTAAATAAAATAATTTTTTAAAAAATTCTGACTTTCCCCCAATATGTTTAAAACTGAATATACAGAAAGAGATCAGACATTATCATGCATCGACTGCAATCCACCAGCAGGTTAAACCTGCAGACATCTCACCCACAGTAAGAGTTCAGAACACTTCTGAAAAATTAGGAGGGCTCACTGAGCACGTTGAATTCCAATTAAGACAAGCTGCAAGACTTTTTAAAGAATGGAAATACAAACTACAGAAAAAGGGACAATGCTCTAGCAGAATACTTAAATTAATGTTGTCAGCTAATGAGCAGAGAAGAGGGGATAAGCTTGAATATTCCCCTCTCCTGTTTGTGTGGACTCCATTAATATATACAGGGTTTTAAAATAACTAGAATACAGATGTGAAATACATAGAGAGCACTCCTGAAAGTATTTTTGATGTTGTCATATCACTTATATTTTGCATTCTCAATACTTCTGTATCTTTTCCATTCCCTCATGATGTTACTTTATGAAAGTCCCTGTTTAAGATGAAGGAAGGTGAAGCTGCTTTTTATAATATACTCTTTCCTAGATTTTCATGTCACTTTCCATTCACTCCTCCCCATGCCCTCACCCTCTAAAATATGAATTCTTTAGAGTATCTTGAACAACAGAGGAGAGTTTAATGGAGCTTTGAAAATCAACACTTTTCTTTGCAAGAAAAAATGCTTAGCTCTCAGAAGATCTACCCTTAATCTGGTGAATTACTAATATCTAGAATTCAAAATAGTACTTTTAATTAACAGAAGCTTAGCATTCATTCAACCCCTTGCAAGAAGCCAGTCACTGTTACCTTTATTTTACCAAACAACTGAATTGTCTAATTAAAAGTCACAAAACAAATAAGTGACAAGGAGAACTAGATTTCAGCTTCTGAAGCTTAGCTAAATGTATTATGTTATCTATTTATATTCATTAGAGCAAAGATCTAAAGGCACTATTTTTACTGATACTCACCTTTGAAGGGCCAGAAGACAAAAGAAATCTTTCACTTCAAAGTGACAATAGACAAAACAGAATTTTTCACCTGAAAAAATCCATTGTTCTAAGGTATTGCTGGGAATTTATATAAATACTTAGCCATATACACACACACACACATACACTAGCTGATGTTGAACTTGAAGTAGACAATGTCAATTTTCCTTTAAGGAAGCTTCTTTGAGGGGTTTGGGGTTTTGGGGTTTTCTCCCCTGTCACACTAGTGTGTGCCATGCTAGGCAGTAGCTGTTTCATCTAGACAGAACCTGGTTGAGCTGCTCAGGGTTGACTCCTATCAGGTACAGCCCTCAAATCACACAAAGCACAGCCAGGAGCAGCCTAGGCAGATCAAATACTAAGCTGGGGTGCAGTGGGAAACCGCAGCAGGGACTGCTTTATCTGTCTCCTGAAACAGAAAGAACAAAGTCCTACCAGTTCATTAAAAGCAGCTTTGAAAGTCCTGTAGTTTTCTCAGGTATTTCCAGAGCCACTTAAGATGAAGAGGGCTGCAAAAAGTTGTGTAAGGTTTATGAAGTAAATTTCTTCCCAGTTCAGAGCAAGACATTACCTGTTACGTGTTACCACTAAAAAAAATGGAGAAATAAACACCACACCACCTCATTTTCATTAAAGACAGGTAAATTGCTTGCATTAGTGCAGAATATAAATAATAATCAATTATGTTTGTCCACAGTGAGACTGCACCTTGTATTTTCATACACAATAGACATAAAGATTCAGTGATTAAGGTTTTAGTTGCACATCTAGCAGGACTTCGCATGAAGCTGACCATACCATGCTAACAGAGATGGGGGGCAGAAATACAATAGAAATACTAGTAATTACCTACTGGAAAACATTATTTGAAAGAAATTCCTAATCTAACTTGCATGAGCTATAATTTCAAGCTGACAAGTTGACAGATAACTATTTAAATGTTTCCAATTTATAGGATAATATTTTAAACCAACTTAAAACCCACAGGTGTTGATAAATATTTCTGGTGTCCATACCAGCAAACTATAATATTCAAGGAGCAAGGAGGCTTCCAACTATAGATCCACAATCCAACAGTATTTTCCTGAAAAGTAGTACCAATGTGATCTTTGAATTCCTGCCATTTCTATTATTCTCTGTCCCCTGAATTCTCCATAGCTTCAATCACACTCTACAGTACAGTACTGATCAAAGCAGGTGTCCCTTACTTCTACAATCCCCTCTTTTCTTTATCTAGAAAAGCATCCCAGTAGGACACACAGATTTCCACAAGTCTTCAGTAGGAAAATAATGAATGTGCTATGTCATGAGCACAGCACTAAAACAGTCACTCACCATTGCAAGATCCTGAAGAAAAAAGAGTAAACAGCCAATGTTTCAGCAGAGCTCAGGCTGCACCTAAAGTGAGGGAACTATTTGTTTAATTTCCAAGCCTTTCTGTTAAAATGAATGTTTGACTTCTCCCAGACAGGGAATAGAGTAAAAAGTAAAAGGATTTTTCACAAAAAGGCTAAAAAATTGAGCTGCCTGCCTCGTTTCTGTAATTCTTTGCAGAGAAGTCATCCTCTAATGTGAATACTAATTTCCCTTGTGAAAAGGAGCAGCAATTATAACCAACAAGTTGAATGTTAGCATATTTGCGACCTAACTGTCAAATCAAAATGTGTGAATTACTGTGCTGCTTTCTCCACTGATGTTCGAAATCCAACATATGCCAGTTTACACTGTGCTTGGAGATGGAGAGCATCTTTTCAAGACATGGAAAACATATGCCCCTTTCTCCCTCTGGAACAAAGAAAGAAAATTAATGTTTGGTTGTAATGCCAAAAAAAAAAAAAAAAAAAAGAAAAATCAATCACAGCCCTTTGATAAAGGTTTGTCTGAGGTCCCCTGGAAAATGGGACACTTGAGAGTTCTTAACTACAGTAGATACAAACCAAAAACAGTTACAGCAAATTATTGACAAGGAAGGCTAAATTATTTCCATACAATCTCAGAATAGTCTGTTTCCACAGGAATGCTCCAAGATCTGGCAGAATCCAAAGAAGGTGATCACCCAAACCAAGAGGCACCACCTTTACCTATAGATGTGTATGGCAAGCAAATAGCATGGGGCAAATATTCTTCACAATTTTGGCAAAGGGCATGTTTAAGAATCTAGACAAAGGAGTGAATATATGATATTGGGAATATTACACTTGATTTCAATAGCTCTAGATAAAATGGGGAGCACAAGCAGCAGAACTGTATTCTTTGCTACACACCCAGGAACAAGGTATGGGGAAGTCTAGTCTTTAGCTGAAAATGCCAGCTGGAGTTTCTGCTTTCATGGAGCTCCCTTTCACAATACTCCTGCAGGATCTTTATTTTTAAAACACAAAATCTCCAAAGAATTCTCAAATTATTACCATACAATGTTACTAATAATACAGTAGGAGTCTGATCAGAAATGTGGAGGCGCCCCATTTGTGTTTTTCTTTTAACTTGCTTTAATGGTGAAGAGTAAATTACATCTCTTAATAAGATGCTTTTTAATGCACATTCCATCTTTAATGAAAATAAAGACTGAAAAATCTAACAAGGTGCCTTCACAGTTCCTATCCAGTACACAACTTATTATTCCTTTTAGTTTCTTAATTCTTAGCTGCTGTGTCATGAACACTGTCACAAAGGGTTTGCAGAACTCTAAGAACTAATATGTTTCCTTTTATTCACACTACTTTGGGATATTGAAAGAATAAAATATTACTAATTTTTCATTTAAAGACACTAATCTGATTCAAGATGCAGTAACTAGAGCTCCTTGAAGGCTTTCCCTTAATTTATATTGGCATGATTTAGGTAGAAATTAGAGAATTTTCTCCACTACCTGCAGAGCCTGAATTGATATATTTGTCTCTGGCTAATACTAGCAATGGTACTGAGTAGCTACAGCAGCTCTCAGACACACAATTGATCACTGGCCATGCACAGTAGCTCTGGCCAGACCTGCTTGGACTGCAGCATTCCAGGCTCAACAAAGCAAAATTCCAATAAAAAACCCTGAAAAAAAATTTTAAAGCCTTAGATTTGCCTGTAGGATGGGGAGACACACTGCCAACAGCAAAGCAGCAGAGGTGTCCCACACCTGCTTTAGGCACTGCAGGCTGCACGAGTCCATTGAAGAGTAGAGACTGCACTGCAGAAACATCCATTGCAGTACACAAGACTCAGATTCACTACAAAACCTCATGTTGAAGGTTGAGCAGGTGACTGAAGGAAATCAAGATCACCAATGCACAATTAATTGTTGTATTTAGCTAGTCTACACTAGAAAACTTGTCTTTTAGTGAGGTATTATTTTCTATAAGAAGTTTCTAAACTGAGGTGTTTTAAATTGATTTTTTTTAACTTTTACATGTTAATTTTGGAATTTTTAATGTTCACAAATCAGAAGTCATACATCAACGCAGAAACACAGATTTGACCAAGCAATGTCTAGATGCATGAATGCAGGAACTCTTCAAAGTGACAGAAACTGCTAGAAAAAGTTCACATTCAGAAGCCCTTTGCTTGTTAGATACTGGAGATACATTAACTTTGCCAACTTTATCAAAACTCAGCGTGTGCTTCTTATGTCTCTACTGCTTCTTCTGAAATTAATCAAAATCTCTGACAATGTAAACTGCATTAATCAAGGCTGTTATATGCTCCAACTAGGCAACGGCAATCTGAAAAAAGAAAACACTTTAAACACCATAGGGTTGGGGTTTGGGGCAATTTGGAAGGTTGGGGCTGTTGGTTGGTTTGTTTGTTTGTTGGGAATTTTTGTTGTTGTAGATATTTAGGGTAGTTATCTATCTTGCAGTGTTCCTGGTAGATGACATTCTATCTCCAGAGACATATCAGATGTTATTTCTGATGTTTTGTCTTTCTCAAATGTTCTATCTAAAATTACTACAAAAATTTTATATGCACTACAGATTGAGCAGAAAGCCATTGATAATGCTCCTTAGGATCTTATATCTACACCTTAAAAAGGGGTGTATTTCATATGAACAGGAGTAAGGGAGGAGAAAAAATATCCAAATATCAACTGCATAATCTGTGTTTGAGCTTCCCTCCTACACATACCTTTAATCATTATTGCAGACTTCTGCATTCCAGAGTACAAACAATTCATGATATACCCCTTCTTCTCCTGTTCCCCTGTCCCTCATCTCTTTCTTCACCCATGCAATTATTCATGTGCCTTCACACTCAGGCTGTAATTGTGAAAATTTCTGGAATATTTCTCTATTGCTAAGCATCTTCTGCATAAAACTTCCAGAATGTGATCAGTCATAGGCTGAAAGATCTCTCAGAACACAGAAAATCTGGCCTTTAGAATTTAACTATTTAACTGCCTCTTTGAAACTCAGAAGAGGAAGGATTGAAACAGACAAGTACTGCAGCATTTAGCAGACAGAAAATCCAGCTAAACTTCTCTTTGAATACAAACAAATACATTGAATAAAGAAATATTCTCCACTGTATTGACATATTTGTGGATACTAAGCACCTCCTTACAAGGCACTCAAAGTAACAGGAAGTATATTGTAGACCTTTCTGAAACTCTTCCAGAACCAACATAAGCAGGAACACTCTATACCTAGGAACAGCAAATGCCCAAAAGATCTTACAGGAGATTACCTGTCCCATTTCAACCCTATTTCACATCCTCCATCTCACTTAGGGCAAGCAGGATATTATAGAATTTCACAAGTGATTCCATTGCCCAGTGAAATTGGAAAAGCTATCTGTTTAAAAGCCTAGTTTTGGCAGGGTAAGGCAACAGACTTGGATTTAATAGTAGTCAAATGCAGCTCATCAGAAAAATAATCAAACCCTGACTTCACTGATTGCATACCAGCTTGCTGAAGCTGTTAATTAACCAAAGCTCAGTAATGTCCTTTGGGATTAGAATCCTTTCTGTTCCACTTGCTTGGGTGCCAAGTTTTGCAGTAAAATAAGCCATTTCTTACAAGCTATGCTATAACAGCTCAATCAACATTTGCAGAAGAAATTAACAGCAGGTTCCCAATAATTTAGCTCTCTGAAGATGCTGACTTAGGCTTTGCCAGCCCATGATTTCCCCATTGATAAACAGTTAACACTGTTTAATCAAGAGCACTAAGGACAAATTGAAGTGAAACCAGTGACTAACTCAAACATACACTAAATTACTGCTTCTGAAGTGGGCTGTGTTAGACAACTACAGCTGAACATAATTTATCTACAGATTCAATCATCAATATTCATTTTTGTCTGTAAAAAACTAATTTATATTCTCTAAACATGACTCAGATTGATCCTGTGGTTCAACTGGTGTCACTCAGCAATTTACCCCCACCACAGTCATGTCACCTCCACATTAAGTGGGATTTTGGATTACAAGAGAAGCTGCTTTGAAAAAGCTTTTCTTGAGCTTCTTCCTTCTCCGAGCTACAAGAAAGGAGAATATTTAATACCAAGGAATATTAAACAAGGATTTTTTTTTTTTTTCTGGTAGAGAGCCACAGGCTCTCAAACCAATCCTCATGCTCAAAATCACAAGGCTACATATTATTCCAGCAGTTACTTGGAAAGGCTTTTCAGCTTGTTCAGAAGGGAAAAGAAAGAGTGAAAAAAAACAAAACAAAACAAAAAAAAACAAAAAAACAAAAAAAAAAAACAAAAAAAAAAAACAAAAAACAAAAAAACCAAAAAAACCCCAAAAAAACAAACAAACAAAAAAACAAAAAAAAAAAAAAAAAAAAAAAAAAAACAAAACAAAAAAACAGCACAAGTCCAAAATCCCAAAACATTAAGCAACTTAACAAACTTAAACTCAGAAAAGCTCTTTCAAGCAAAACAGTAAGACTCAGGATTTACAAGCCTGACTGTAACACCCTAGCTGCCAAGCAAAATGGTCTCCACCTTTCCCTTCACAGTAATATTGCTGTCAAGCTTTAACAATGGCATGAAAAAAGAGATACTAGCCAGAACCCTAAGCAGAACCAAGAAAACTTAACTCAAGATTAAAAAAAAAAAAAAAAATAATTAAAATAAATCAAAATTTATGTACTCAGGAACAGGCTAAGATCGTTTAAAATTACATAACATTTTCACTAACACAGTTTTACTTTTCAAAATGAAAGTCAGATTTATTCAACATTAAGTGCAACAACACATCAGAAATCAATAAAATCAATTTTCACTTATAAAGTAAAGCAAAGTAACATGAATAAACACAGGAAAATACTGTCTGAGACTCTCCAAGCAGGACATTTCTCATAAGACTCACAGAAAAGGGGGGGAAGAAAAGGATTTTTATATGCAAACAGACTAAATTTCCCAAAATTCAGGTTTTTTTTCCAGTTGTAAAGCAATATATAGCTAATGGGAGGTAAACTAGAAAAGGGAATGAAATGCATCATGCTGTACAACACCAAAGAAATACTCCAAATGCATTTGTGTACAGCATTAACAACATGCAATAGGTGAGGTAAAAAGCAAGTACAGTGTATATATATTAGAGACAGAAACTAGTCAGTCTGAGGGCTTTGTTTCTTATTTAGTTCAACTAATGAAAACAAACAGAAGCCAAGAGCAAAAAGAAGAAGAGCAGAATCTGCATGGAGAACATCTCTTCCCAGAACAGTAAATCATTTTAAGATTCAAATTTTGTACACATTTACTTGTCTTGGTCCTCTTCTTGCTGTGTCATTAAAACATATCCAGATCCAATGGGCTTTATTCAAGTATCTACATTTTAATAAAGCAGTAATTAAACAAAACAATGCAAGTCATTCAAATTCTGCAAATCTTTTAAGTCAGGCATTAATATGCTGAACATTCACTACAACTCAATGTTATTTGAAATAAAAATAAAAACAGGGCAAGACATCTCCCAAACAGCCTTGCTGAAGTCTAGGGTATTCTAACTCTATTTGTTGCTTGGAGGAGAGCAATGTGAAAACAGACGTGCTACCCAATTCATTTCATTACAAATTATTTAAACAACTTTTAGACAACAGCTGATCTCTTTGTTCATTCTATTCAGTTCACAGCCTGACAGATTTCTCTTGCCAGTCTTTTTTTCTTTTAACAGCAATTTTTTTTAAGACAAACTCCCAAGATCTCCTATAGATTTCGTCAACTATTGAAAAGCAAGCAAGCATAGCACACATGCAAGTTATTAGAATTAGAGAGCCAAATACAATTAACTACAAAGTTCCAAGCAGTAAGTACATCTGCATTTCCCTGGGGAAACTCCATCTTACTGGGAGATGGATTTGAAAGCTGATAAAGAACACAGGTTACCTAGCTCACTTCAGATGTTCTCTGCCTTCCACCTGAAGACTTGCTAGAATCCATTCTACCACCTAACAAGCTTGTACAAATATTCAAGGTTGTCATTAATTTCTGCAAGAATGGAGTGATGGCTGACAATTGAAGACTGACTTTTGTAGCATTGGACATACTGACCTTAATTTTAAATTAATTCAAGTCTGAAAATAATTGTGCAGCATTAACTTGAAGCACAAATAATCAATCAAAGGATAATTAAAGGACAACTTTACCACTCATTCACAAATCACACCAGCCAATGCTCTACCTCATTCACCTGAAGTACAACAGTGTTTTTACAATATCCAACTGTGACAAAATCTTTAAAAAGCAACTATTTACCATTTCTCTATTAGTAATTCCCAGCTGAAGAAAACCTGTAGTACTCTAAATAACTACCAGTACCTGTTTATTTCTTTAACAAGAACAACTGAGTTGAATTAAAATAAAAGGAATGTGAAGAACAAAGTTTTGATTCAAATGTCTTTAGCATATATTAAACCAAAACTGACATTAAGACATGCTACTAAAAGTTATCTGAAACTGCTCTGAGGTCTGGCAATCAGTTAGTACTATAACTGATTTATAATACTATAACTAAATTTAATGCTGGGGGGAAAATAGAAATTAGAAATAAGAAGGTAATGCCCTGAAGAATACACCTAAAGAAGAAAGTGGCTTTTTTTTGTTGGATATAAAGTTTCTAATCTGAATGCTTTGAGACTGAATGTACTTCTTATCTCCAGCAATCTAAATTGTGAGTGTTCCTTAGGAGGCTACCACTGAACATTTTTCATCCTCTCCAATGAGCAAGAGGCATTTCTTTTTACCTTGCTCAAATTTGTTATCCTTAATGTCTAAGCAGAAATCAACCTTTCCACTTTCATTTCAGTGAAGCATTAAATACACAGAACACACACACACAAAATTTGGTAAACTTGAGATTTAAAGTAAAGAAAAACAAAGGATAACACAAATCTACTTTATTCCTGAAGTGTATTGATAGGTACTGCCATCTGCTTAAGCAATGTCAAATGCAAGAGCATTCAGGAATAATAGTTTAAAGTTTGATGTTGTTACCATTTATATGAACTGGTGCATTCTGTTTATGTAACAGAGGGCTAAGTGAGGAGTCAGAAAAACACCATCTGTACTGGGCTGGAAGCAAAAACTGTCTGTTAAACACCTGTATGACACATTTGATCTGCTACTGAAGCCCCAAAGAGTTGTCACCTAAACATCTACACACTGTCAGGCAGCCAAATTCTGCAGGCAATTTTTGGTTATTAGTTATCCCAACATCTGTGTCACTAGGAGAAAATGTTAGCAGCACTTAGACTCAACCAGGCTTCACCATGAATCACTGAAGATGCAACATCCAGGATTAAAATGCCTAGAAACAATTTGGAGCAGTAATTCAAACATGAGATATTAACACACCCCTACAGTAACTGGAACAGATTAGAAAAATGTGTTCATTCTATTTGACATATTGCAGAAGGAAATAAGCAAATAGACAAGAGGTCCAAGAATTAGTAATTCTCTATTTGGATTTTAAAAATATTTATTTATATTCTCCACTGCTTGTAAATATGCTTGTAATTAAATGGAAAAAAAATATTTCATTGTATACTTATGAAAGTAAGGTATCAATCCCTCTCCAGCAATGTATCATGGAAATGGAATTAAACTATCCCAAAACTGTAAAAGCTGGTGATACAAGAAATACTAATCAGCTCATATTGCTCCTGTGCATGCCATGTTCCCATATTTTGGAAAGCAAAAGGGCAAAATCTTGAAGGCTTTAATTTCCAATTAGCTTTTTAGGCTTTCAATCACTTGTAAATTACTGCCTAACTCCAGCTGGCATCCATAAATATCATAAGAAAACTGAAATCAAGTATTCTTTGCTTCATCATCTTCTAGGCTTCCAAACAAGGAACTATATTCTTACTATAACATTACTTCTTGGCCTATGATGGAGAATTTCTCCTCTTTCAGCAAATTGACCTCAGGAAGCAAAGGGTAATCTGCTACCCAGATACCAGTGGGGGAAGAAAAGTTGACATATGCCTGGAACTGTCAGTGAACAATATTAAGTTCCAGCACTGAGCTGTGGGGATGAGGGATGGAGGGCAACCACCAAAATGAAAAACCAAAAAATTCAAACACAAACACTTGTTTTAATCTCTAAGTCCTATACTATAAAATGGTAAAAACCATTCCCCATGGCAACCAAAATGCCTTTCCCAAAACTTTTTTGCTAATCAAGTGTCATATAGCTTTTGTAAGAATTGAGGAAAGGTTTGGGTTTAATTTTGGAAGAACTGGGATTTTTTTCTTCTTTATATAGAACCATACATTTGACACTTCCTCATTTTACCAGTGGCTTAAACAGCAACCTTAAACAGGGAAAAGTCTTTTAGGCAATTCCACAAAGTAGCTGCTGTCCTGACAAAGTACTCTAACAAAATATTTAAATAGCGAAGAGCCTCATCTTCTGAAATACCAGAGAATTAAAAACAGAACATGGATTTTAGCTATAAAAGCAAAAAAACACCTAAAACAAACAAACCAAGCAAAAAGCCCATAAACCAATCTCTAATGACACTAGCTGACTGTCTCCTGTGACTGACATGTCCTGTGAATCCTAGTGGCTGGAATGCTGGCTGCACTGACTGCCAGCCAGTTCAAGTTACACTCTTAGCAACTGGAGGCAGAACAGAGAACCTTTTGAGGCACATTGTCTCACTTCTTAGATGTGGACACATGCCAGATACTTCAAGCTAAGACTGGATTTGATGACTGCCAGTGAAGATCCACCTTAGAGCCAGTGCTCTCAACACCCCTTGGTAAAATGACTCGAACCATTTGAAGACAGGAGTTTCTACAGTAAGAGCAATGGAAGCCACTTACATTGTGGACAAATTTAAATGGCAAGAAATGCAAGTGGCTATTAAAATAATAAAAAAATGAACTCCATTAACTTAAGATCAGTTTGTGCTCCAACATACAATACTCACCAGTTCTGATTGTATTAATTTAAGCTTTTCATTCTCTAATACTTATTAAGAAGCAGCTATAAAGTTACAGGACAGCTGGTGATACACTGAGTGTTGAGAGTAGTCTGTGCTCCAAAGGTTTGCCATTTTGAAGCCAAAATATATCACTACAATAATCTCATTTGATTTGTTTGCACAACATAATGAAATATTTTTTCCAGAAAAGTTTAATTGTTTTTTTAGAAAGATACTTAACACTTTAACCCTCATCCAATGAAGAGTTCAATACCTCCTCTACTTCACTTTTAGTTACTTACTAGAGAAAACTGAATTTGTCTGTTTTGACTTCTCAGTATTTGAGTTTGCCCAATTTTGATATCAGAATTAAGAAGTGCTGCCCTTCCACTACTCAATACCAGCTTTTTTTCCATGTGTAAATGTTTACTCTCCAGTATCAAAAGGCCACTTTATTTTTTTGGTAATGATAGAGACAGAGTTACTCAAACCTCACACCTACTCACATCTACTATCCAGCCCCAGATCTTATTTTCAAATCAGTTATTGCTATAGCCTTCTCAAGTGCATCAAGATTTTTCTGGTAGTAGTCTTCTCCATGTTGTTTGGGAGGCACAGTAAGTTCCCTATTTGCATAAAAGTAATTGTTCCCCTGGTAGATGTTCAAGTACCTCATCAGGCTTTAAACTACAGCTCTTGAAGGCTCAGCACTGAGGTGGTTCTTCAGCATTAGTCTTTTTCCATCACTGCTTTTGTTGTCAGCCACGTAGAGAGTGTACAATCGTTGTTCAAAGAGACCATTGTTACCTTGTGATTACTTTTTTTTTTTTTTTTTGGAGCTATAGCTGTTCAATCTGATGATTCAGAGAATAATGGGGAAAAATTATGTTCTTATTATTTTCTATTCCACCAATTTTTTTCTTCTCCAAACTTTATCAAACAGTTGATTTGTCCCATGCTTTTCTGCATAGATGGCCTACAATCAGTCTCCGTTAGACAACGGAGATAAATCAGTCTCTGTTAGCCTCTGGATTATTTCTGTTCTCTTAAGGAATTAACCAATGTACCAGGACATTTAAAGTATTTGCACATACAAGATCTCCACCCCATTATATAACCCTTCTCTTTCAACCATGTCACTAACCACAGTAAATCTGTGAAAATCACCACCACTTCTTGAGGAGAGAACTAACATATTGGGTATGTACAGTGGAACTAAACAGAAAATGATAGAAAAGACACACATCACTTGATTTCAATTAGCTACAGGTTTTGAAGGCTCCTTACTAGAAAAAATGTAGGCAGTCTGTGAAATAATTTTTTCATACAGTACATCACATACGTATTGGCAAGAAGTGAGCCCCTAATCACAAGTCCCTGGCAGTGGCACCTGCTACTGAGGCAACAAGAACACCCCTATGGAAGATCTGAGACTGTTCAGTCATCACTGGGTAAATTGCTTCTGTTGACTAGAGCAGGAGATATTTCTTTGGAATGTACCTCAGAAGAAATTCCTGCTCAGTATTAATATTTTCAAACTGAATAAAAGGCACTGTTGCTTAAGCCGAACATTTCTTGTCTCCAACTGTTTAAAAAAAATAAAAAGATGTTTTTGAACAACTAGCTACTGCTACCCTAAGAAGGCTTCCTTGTTACCTCACAGTAATTTCAACTCTCCCTAAAAAAGCTTCACAAAAATTGCTTTTATCTGAAGTATGTCATCTCACCTTTATATGTATCTTTATATCTAAAATTATGAGTTAGTATAACAGTATGCATTATAAAATTATACCATTTACTTCAGACATCTCTGAACAGCTAAATCTTCAAACTATACAAAAATAAAGTGTATGAAATCTTACAAAAGGAGGACATTAAGACAATAATAGCTAATTCAAAAAATATAATAACTTATACACAGCAGTAAGCATAAGCAATGTAGCCTATAACAGCTTCCAATTAACAGGACCTCTGAAACATGTCTGAAACAAGCATCAGCTACAATTGGAACATTCCCAAGCACAATAACGTTTCCAATTTATTATCATTACCACAGTACAAACTTTCACAACCCAAATGTCCATTGTCTGTCAATCTGTAAACAAGATCTACCATTCCCCCTCCTCATTTTGAGGGAGTGAATTTTTTCAGTCTTCAGTCAAGTTTCACAACCATCTTGCATAAGGAATCAAGAGCCTGTTCTCTTGGTAATTTACTTTTTTTTTCTTTTTCTTTTTTTTTTGTTTTGGTTTTTTTTTTTGTTTTGTTTTGTTTTTTTGGTTTTTTTGTTTTCATTTGTCATACAGCCTGCAGTGAATTAAAATCACAGTGAAAGTCCTGGGAAAAAAATGATCTTTACAGCAGGACTTGAACCATTCTAATAATAAATGCATCTAACAAAGCTTCCCATAATAAAAGCATGACATTTCCATTTCCAGAAATCAAGTCAATTAGAAATGCTAAATTCTACTTAAAAACCCCAAAAGATCTAAAAGTGAAAAGATTCATCTTCTCAGTCAAATACAAGTCTTTCAGTTTCACTTGCAGAGACTGTTCCAGTCCATAAAACAGTAGTGCAATTCATTTAGTTCTACTTCTTTTATTTTTTTTAAAGTCCAGTAGATAAATGTCCTATTTCTATGGAAAGATAGGAAGATGCTCCAGTAAACAAGAAACTTTGGCAAGCCCAAGAAGGCTTACTAGTCCATTAAAGCTTAGGAGTCCGAAGTGGCTTAAAAATGGTTCATGGATAAACTTAAAAAAGCCCAACAAATCAAATTAAAAAAAAAAAAAAAAAAAGGCTGAAAAAGACAAACTAAAAAAATAAAGAAATAAATAGGCAGAAATTAATGTAAACTGTCTGAACTTTTTAATGATTTCTCATTGACAGCTGGCACAACCGTTGACAGTACAGTCATTAAATATAGGTGACCTACAGAGTATTCCATTAGGGCATCCAGTCAGGAATGCTCAAATGGAATTACATTCCTAAAGATTTAAAAAATAGAGTTCTTATAATATTCCTATAGGTTTTCTTCTGCCCGCCTCACTTGCACTTCTTCTTAAAGAGGTTTTTAATTTTGGATGGCTTTTTACTTTTTTCACCATTCTGGCAGAGGTCCTGTGGGATGCTGCTTATCCTGGGGACAGAAGCAGCTTCGTGGCTGGATTTACTGTCACTGCCGGTTGAAGAGCACGAGGTGTGACGAGGCTTTGGGACTGGGATCCCAGTTGAAAGCTGGTTCATGCTGCAAGATTTCTCCAGGATTCCATTATAAACTTTGCTTGCAGGACTAAAGATCATGCTCTTAGTTTCTGCCATGCCTACACAGTCAGGAGAACCCCTAGAAACATCTGCAGTTAGGGAAGAGGAGTCTCCCGTAGATGATTCCTCAAGTGAGAATTCTTCTGGAGATACTTTCTGAGGAGAAATTGTCTGGTATATCTCAAGACTTGCTGGAGGAGACTGCTTTCTTCCGATGGATGAATTTAAGGAGTCACATTCCGAACCTGTTTCCTGTACTTCCCTGAGTCAGAGCAGAGAGAAGGGAAAATATAATGAAATGACAATTTCCTTAATACAATTACAAAGGAAATTAATTTAGAATCAATAGCATTAGTCTAAAAGCACCACCCACACTTTTCCTTAGTAGTTAATTAAAAAAAAAAAAAAAAAAAATAGTTAAACATTTTAAGTTACAACTTGCATTACATCATTTCATTATCTAAACTTAAGGGAATTAGTTTGTGCAATCTTGCTTTTGTGGGCAGCAGCATCTGCCCAGAATCAGTCATTTGTATCTCACTTCAAAGAACAAAATCTTTCTGGCACGTGAAGTCAGAAAAGTTATGAAATGAAAGAAGGAGATTTAAGCCTATCATATATAAAAAGTTTCTTCAGGACAAGTGTCCCTACCTTTCAACAAGCTCATTTGCTCCTTCCAAAAGGAATTTAACCTTTTCCTATGAGGCCATGTAACAAGAGTAGGTACACGCTCAACATGCTGTAAGAATTGTGTTACCATCCATCTCCTCTTCGCCCAGTAGCTGACATTGCTTTTGATCCTAGTTTCAGATGTAAAAGCCAGTAACATATTGTAATGGAGAATCAGGGTTAGTTCAGTGCACCCTGGATTGTAACATTACTTAACTGTATATGACATGCTAGTTATTTACATACACATACCAGACAAGAACTCTCTGCTCCATGTTGACTATATTAATTTATATTATCCTACAGATTACTTTAACTTTTGGCTTGGTTTAACCTCTAATTCTAAGCTGTTAGTCTCAATAATCCTATCAAGTTGCACGTGCTGTTTGCTAATCTCCGTACCATTGTTTATCAGCAGAGAAGTAAATGGCTTCCTCCTCCTCTTCAGTTCGATAGAGAGCTGGGCAGCTCGACACAGAGAGGATGTCAGGGTCAGGGGAGTGCAAAGCGTGCTGAGACTGTGGAGATGATGGCACAACACTGCGTCTTGATCTACACAAGCTACTGCTTCTTGCCAGTGTGCTGGGAGCTTTTACAATGGACCCTGAGGCAGAGAAAAAGCAAACCAAAACCCTCCGAGTGACATTGATGTTGACAGTATCTATTCTGAAGACTAAGTAGCAGATATCTGCTTCAGTGACAGCAACTTTTAAACAACTTTGACATTGCTTGACAGTTTCAGAGGAGGAAAGACTGGCACAACTCATACATTCTAGTTAGATGAAGCAGCTTATCAAGATGCAACTGCAGAGATTTTGTGCTTGCCAAATACTACCCTGACCAAGTACACCAAAGCTCTGGCTCACTATGCTCTCTTGAGAACAAAAAGAAAGATTCTACTGAAAGTCCCAACCGTTCATAAACTAAAAATAGCGGTGCTGGAATGAGTATGTTACACAATGTCCTGTATTTTCATTGTGTGGTGATTTGGAGGTTAGAAGAAAAAGTAAAAGTTTTGCAATGTAGGTATGACTAAAGAAAAAATTGATATATACTACACTAATTGAAAAGTAGTTTAGATAGGGAAGAGCAATTTCATTTACGTAACATGACAGAAAATACATAATTCGACTTCATTTTAAGCTTAAGAACTTCCTCTTAGACAACACTGTCTCTTGCCAGGCTAACTATGAATTTCTGGAAGCAAAAGTCCTAAGAATGGGTGGAGGCAGCCACACAAGACATCATCAGCAAAGTACCCAACAGGAAGCGATTAACTCAAATGTTGCTAATCCAATTCCTCCTTCAAAAGATTATTAAGCAGTAATACTTGTAGAGAAATCTACAGACCCCTTTTCAGGCTAGCTATTACAAGTCTCAAGATGTTTCATATACCTTCTCAAATTGTCCCATGGAATGCATTACTGCTTATGTAAGATACATTGATCTCTTACTGGTGTTCAAAATTCTTTAACAAACTCAATACCCTAAAAATCCCTTCCATTATTTTTGTAGACAAGGATGTCTAGCCTGACAAAATAGATTTTATTTTCTGCAATGCCAGTTTATGATCATGTAAGTTACAGCTTCCTTTCCTGGAATCTCAGAGAGATTCAGAAAGTTGGACAAGTTGTCCACTCTCTTTAAGTACAGGAAATCACAACTTTCACAGCACACCTTTGCTGACATTTAATTTCCAGTCCCAAGCAGGAAAGAAAGGTTTGTGAGTCTCAACATGGGAGTTGTCAAGTAACTCAAACTTCTAATACTACTTTTGAGGAATTCTCTACTGACCTTAAAAGCATGTTAGGAGCTCAAGAATCATCTTGTGTCATTACAAAAAAAAAAAAAAAAAAAAAAAAAAAAAAAAAAAAAAATCCTCAAGGAGCAATTCTGAACTGAGATAAGAGAATAAGAATCTCTTTAGGAAATTTGTGCTACAGGTCCAGGTAAATCAGATGCCATCCTATTTGTTCGTAATAAAAAACAGAACAGAACAAAACTAAAACAACAACCAAAAAAAAACGAAAATAAAAAAAAAAGTAAATAAAGAAAAAAAAAAACCAAGATTGCCCCATCAGTGAATGTTGAAAGATGTAACAAGCATTTTGATTCTTTGTAGGTGTATTTACACAAGAATATGAAGAATTCAGATATGACAATTTAACATGTAAAATTTTCCAGAGCAAATGAAACTCACTAAATCAAAGAACCTGCTGAATCCTAATCAGTAGAAAAGTCGAAGTTTCTCTATCATCTTCCTGCTGCACGGACTTTTCTCCATTGTCAGACGCTATTTCTTAATCTAATTTTGTTCTTCAGCTTGATATTGATCAAACAGCTCTGTTACTTGACACCATATTAGCCTATCAATGCAATTGCTCTGGAACAAAGAAGCCTGTCCAACAGTCTTCAAATTTTGTTAATCTTAAGAGCCCAAAGGATGCTGGGGCAAGGCAATGGCCCAGACCACTTTAGATCCAGCAACTAAAACAGTCCCTTTCTTAAGTGTCCTGCACAATGCATTTTGCCTGATGCCTCATGACCAAGACAAGTTATTTTGCTTCTGTCCTACCTCATGTGCATTTGTTATTTTTGCCTGAAGGATGAGAATAATTCAGCAGTTACTGAACAAACCTACAATAACTTCAATCAGTTCAAACAATCCTCAACACTAGTTTCAACAACAGATCATTTAGCATATTTTCCTCTCCTTCCTCACTCCTATTTCCATGTTTTATTTACTGAATAGAAATTTTAAAAGCTAGTAAACTAAGGACAAGCTAATTCCTTCATGTGATAACCTTGACAACACCAGGTTCTTGTGCCTTACCAAAATTCAGAAAGAAAAAAAAGGGAAAAAAAGTTTTTGTAGTGTTACTTAGATTCAGATTTCTTTCATCACTGAGAAAGAAATACTTGCAAATCAACTGATCTTTAGCACAAAAAAAATAAAGCATAATTGCAAAAGCATAGAGTAAAGTTTCAGCTAAGTATGCTCTTACAGTACAGTCCTTTCCTAATTGTAGTTCCTTCAACTGCACTTTCTTCTCTGGCTTCACTTCTAAGCAAGACCTAAATCAGAAGACTGACTAAAAAAACCCACCAAGTCTGAAGTCTTTTACACATATCCAAGTGTTATCATTGTAGACCATCTGGAAAATCATGACAATACATGGAGCCCTGCACTTTGAAATCAGACCACAGGCTGCTCTATATAGAATTTGAAGCTTAACTCTAGACATTTATATTTTATTGGGTCTCCAATAAATTTCTTGCTATGGTTTAAATAAAAGTATTTGCACTGAAGACAACTAGCGAAACAAAGACAACTAGAGAAAAGTGATCAGAACTTGAAGTAAGTAGTGTTGCAAGAGGATTAATGAACTTTTCAATGTGGTCTGCAAAAAAAAAGGTTAGTACATTTAGAAGAAAAACAAGTGCCCAAGGCACACTAAGTGAAGCCAGCAAAGTGGCGACCTTATGTTATTTTAGAATACAGTTTGAATTTCTTCTGAGAATCCCAGCCCTGGAAGAAAAATGTACCCACGTGACAGTTTTGCTTCCTACTCCTTCCTCAGCTTAAAACAGCTTGTTTGAATAGCTGCATGGGAGCTCATGTTTTTGATTTGCCTCTAGAGTCCAGTTAATCACAGCCTCCATGAAACAGGCTCTTGTTCTGACACAATGACTCATGACACAAGGGTGGTCTGAATCCCCAGTGTATAAGTTCTGATCATAGTTTACCAAAGCTGGATCTCTCTCCCTCCAGAAGTTAGCCTCTCTGACAGACACTCAAACAACCCACTGCATCCAAATACAAACATGGTGCCTAAAAGCTTCCCTTGAACAACAACAGGATTTTGTTCCAACCACTAAAGAATAAGCACAAGGTTATGCAGCATGGGACCTCCCAAGGGATGTGATCTTCCTCATAGCCCAAGGAACCCTGGACTAAATTTGTCCCTTCTATTTGTAAACTAAATGAGCTAACAGAAACTCAGCATTGTCCATTACAAACTTTTGTCTAAGTAGCAATCCAAGGCTGACAAGCACTTTCTAAACCTCAGCTGAAATTGCCCCACTCTCCCACTGAAACAAAATAAAGGCTTTTTCTTCATGCTATCTTTATTGCAAAACCCAATTTTCCATTTATGTAAGTCTCATAGATCCAGTATCTGAAATGCTACAAAGAATTTTGGCCCTTTTGACTTTGATCTAATCCTGTTTGATTTCAGTACAGTTCTCCCACCTGACTTTAAACTCCCATGTACATACAGTTTTTCCCCTTTCTTTTTACTGAACTCATCACTTACCATGAAACTGTGAAACTATTGGAGGAGTGTCTTCATCTAAGTCATCAACTCCCCCTGCAATTGGGTAGGGAGGAATGGAAACTCGAGGCATAACTACCCAGCTGTGATCAGAGTAGAGAGAGGAGGTCAGGCTTGGTAGCCCAGAATTGTGAGCGATTTGAAACCCGCAAATCTTCTCAATCTGCTGCCAGCGATAAAGACGCTCCCGCAAACAGGTTGTCAGCTCAGAGAGAGCTTTCCTGGAAAAGGCACATATTCAAATTATATACACTGTTCTTATTGATAGAGCAAAGCAATGCATTCATTCCAGCATACCAGACTATCCATTACAGCTGTTGAAATATTCACATTTTAGTGCTTTCTAAATTGCTTTTCTAAAGTGCAAAGCCACTAAGACACTCAATTCCATAACTCCCAAAAATGCCATTTTTCCAGGAGCAAATAATCACAAAAGAATATGCATCCTGTGCTGGTAACCCTCTTACTTTGCTTCAAGAATTTTATGATCCACTTCATCCAGGGAGGAGCTGTGTGCAACATGTAATGTTCCAAATACAGTGCTTCTCTTCTTTTTTATCTTTTCTGCCTAAAAAGCAAAGTAAAGTGAACTGCATAAAACTAGAAGCATACTTAACAAATGACAAAATATTAGCAATATTGACAGGCAGCACATAACAATTCAGTGAAGAAAAAAGCACAGATGCTTATCTGCTTTGTTTACTATTTCATATCGCTAGCAACAGATCAGACAAATCATTAAGTAGCTGAAGAATAATTTATTACCTCATCTTTAGCAATTGCTAATTGCATTTCTGCATGCTGTCTTTTGATATTGTAATATTGTACTTCAACTTCATGGGTTAACTGAAGCCACTTCTGCAAAGCTTCAGGAACAGACCAATTACTTCTCAACTCAAACTCCTTCTCAGCCTTTTTTAAAGCCATACGAACCTAGCAATCAAGAAGAAATGAAAGTGTCACCAGAAGTATCATTAGAACTAACAGGTGAATTATAAGCACCTTTGTACCCCACAGCAACATACCAAAGCTTGATGGAGTTTTAGTGTGTGCCAATTGTTGTCAGGTATGCAGATCTGGCAACTCTAAAATCTGGCATATGACCTTCTATCATTTCTCCAATTATATATAGCTCCTAATTCGAAGTTTAAATATTTTTGTAACATGATAATTGTTTTAGAACAATAAATACAAATTTATTGCTGTTCAGATGAAAGCTACTCTCTCGCTTTTAATAACAAGATAAAAAAAGCTTTTGTATATATTTTTGTTCATTGAATCCCAAAATATTATGGTAAGCTAATATTCAAAGTTTACATCTTCTAATAGTCTCAGGATTATTTTACTAGATAATGGCATGATTGACAATCATTAAACACTCTCAAAATTTTCCATTTAAATTATCATTTGGGGAATGCTGCTTTAAGCACTGCTGACGATCTAATAAAACTAGGACTAATTTAATGTCCACACTAAATTTGTAAACAGCTGGCAGGTACCTGAACTAACTCTTCCTCTGCATATTTGAGCCTGCTGAGCTCACATTCAGCTCCCTCTCTCAATTCCCTTAGGCGATGAGCTTCACGTTTTGCATCATTGATCTCATCCATCATTTTGCGCTCCAGATTTTGCTTTTCAACAGCAACGTTTCTATTCTCTTCTTGTGCTTTCTCGAGCCTTCACAATTGAACAAAAAATATGAAAAAATACACAGTATATTTGTTAAAAGTGGCAGTCCTCAGGATAACAACATGCATCCAGCAACAGGGCAAGAGGCAATGGGCACAAACCAAAGCACATGAGGTTCCGTCTGAACATCAGGAAAGACTTTCACCATGAGAGTGACTGAATACTGGCACAGGTTGCCCAGAGAGGTGGTAGAGTCTCCATCCTTGGACACATTCAGAAGCCACCTGCACATGGTCCTAGGCAACCTGCTCTAGATGATCCTGCTTGAGCAGGAGGAGCCGGACAAGATGAACTCCAGAAGTCTCTTCCAACCTCAACCACTCTGTGATAATAAAGACTCTACAAGCTTCATGAATCAGCAGCAATTACATCACACAACGTGCTATCCATGCCAGGCAAAATACCCAAACTCTTAAGTGAACATCATTAAAAGTGTAGCATCAAAACACAAGTCTCTCTAGACAACTGTGTTACAGGTGCACCACAGACTATCAACTCACAAACTGCTATAAATGCAACAGAAACTAATCAGTTCAGGTCTGTTTCAATCTTAAAAGCTTAAAAAAAGAAAAAATGTTCTCATTTCCATGTGTGTAACTATTTAAAATAAACTGTAATTATATGAAAATGACAAAACATACTTGTAAATCCGTAGGGAAAAAGACTGAGCCTCTATTCTCTACCTTCATCCACAAGTTTGTATTGCCTGCTAAAATATCGAGGAGCAATCTCTACCCAAATCAGTATCACTGAAATCACAATTTCCATGCAAAGGGAAGATCAACAAAATCCAAAGGCAGTTAATGCAAAAAGCTTAAGATTGTAAAGGATCTGCATTTGTGTTTAACCTCAAAACAAAAGGACAAGTTGTTTTTTTTTTTCTTTTAGGTTGTATACCTTTCCTGCAAGTCAAGAAGACTTTGCTCTGCTGTTTGGAGACTTTCTAAGTCCTTCATCATTTTTGTGATATGTTCTCTTGAAGTTCTGTTCTGTGTATATGCAAACCAGCAGCCTCCAAAACCAATAACTATAGAAACTGTTAATATAAAATCCTTCATCCAGTTGTGAGGGGGACCTGTGCAGAGAACAACACCATCATTAACTAGTTCATTGATACAGACAACAGATAAAGGCCTCCCCCCATCCCCCAGATTACAAGGTGACAGAACCTGATGCTAAAGAGAATTCTAGCTCATTTACCCCAAACCACCTTCAACAACTACCTTTCAACAACTGAATTCCACTGCATTTTCCATACAACATAAGCAGCTCTGCTCTAATACAATTTACTTAATTTATACTAAAACATTCATTAGACTGAGAAAAGTTTACTAAACTCATTACAGTACATGCTCTGTATCTATATTTAGAGTTAAAAAAGAGTTCCACAATTGCACTTTATCAGGCCAGTAGGAGATATAACTAGATTTGAACAAGTTCTACCCAGTCTGCACCCTCTTGAATACCCCATGCTGAGTCAAAAGTGCACTTGGAAAACATAAAGTACACTTTAAAATGGTAACAGCAGCACTTTTTAAAAGTAAAAGTTGGATTGTCAAATTATCATTTCCAAGATTCACATGAAGGTCTAATACAAAGGGCTTTTTTTTTTCCCTCTAAAAATCCCCAGCTCAGATCTGGCCTGACCAGTTCAGGAACACCTGACTTGCACAGCACCAGAGCAGAGCTGTGCACAAGCAAGCATGCAGAGCACTGGGGATGTGGTATGGACATGTATGCATATGGTAAAATGGATCAGATGTGGAACTCCTGCATTTAATTTAACTGCATTTAAACTCAAGTATGCACAAAAGATGCAGGTGTTGGATTTGCATCACCATCTCCTTTTTTCTTCTTGGGGAAGGTCATCCCCTCTCATTTCAGAATCCCAGCTGCACTGTCCAAGCTAGTTGAGAAGTGAATATAACCTTAGTTATAAACGTTAATTTAAACAGCCAAAATATTTAGAGAGCACTTCTTATGATTCAAAACCAACAGCCATCTGTCAAGTGAGGTTATACTAAAATTTCTACATGATCTTACACAGAGAAGTGAACCTTTGTTCTGCTCACAGCACCTAAATAACCTTTTTTAATTCACTGCAGAGTTCCACGTACGCATGCCAAGCAATCCATCAGCACATCCACAGAAGAGACAAGCTATCCTATCTACAGTATCAAGTGCCATGGAAAATATGCTCTGTTGAATTCTTACAATCAAGAGATATGAAAAAAAACTCCAAAAAGTTACTAACGGGTGAGAGGTCCAAATAAAACAACATCCAAGGCTTTAAGCTGCAGCTTCTGTCTGTGACTCCGGTCAATTATTTTCAAGTGAGAGATCATGAAAGCATGTTCATTTACTGCTATCCTGTTAATGACAAGACAAAATGTTACCTATTCCATAAATTATATTCAAAATAAGTCTATGCAAAAAAGAAAAGAAAAAAAAAAAAGTCATCAATAGCATTTCCCATATTTATATAGATTATAAGAGTGAGAAATATACAACAGTAATGCTATATAAATGCTTACTAGCATGAGGCAAAAGAAAAAAACAAAAAAAAAACAAACAAAAAAAACCAAACAAAAAATAAAGAAGAAGAAAATAAAATCATTTAACTATTCTTTTCTTTCTGGAAAAAGATCATTAAATAAATCTATTTAGCATAGTGAAAGGTCTATTTACAGACTTGTGACAGCAACTCCTAAATATACTCAGTGTTTAGCAGTTCTCAGGTGTGCTATTTACTCTCCAGGTAAGTTATTTTACAGTTATGTTGTTGCATATACCCATACAATAGATCAGAAGATGTTCAAAAGATAGTTTGCTACCACATAGAATTATGTGACCTTTGATAAGGGCTTCCACAGAAAGAAATAAAACTTTCATGAAAGTTATATTTTGAAATATTCTGGCAGGAAAAAAAAATGCAGCCACCTCTTCAAAACTGCAAGGACACATCTCTTTCCTTGCATTTGACTGTATCTTGTTAGACCTTAGGTTCACATAGTAGTTCCTACCATACAGACTAATGCAGCAACCCATGGGGAATTATTTGAAACTAATCCAGAAGATATATTCACCTGGGCAGTGTTGTTCCATTAACATTGCTGTCTCTAAAATTCTTTTCATATTGGGGCAATTCAACAAAGTCTGAGAGCCACTGAAGAGTGTCCTCTTGAGTCCAGTTATGAACTGAAAGAAAATCAAATACCTTAGGTTTTTTAGTAAAAATCAACAGCTTAGAAGACAAGATATAAAGGTTACAATAACAGAGAGTTTAGCCAAATATAATTTCAGAAAAATTAGCATTACCAAGGTGTTTCTGGCATCTTGCCTTTTTCATTACATGCTCCCCATGAAAGCTTAGGCAAATGATAAATATACAGCCATGGAACCAATAGCAGTATTTCTTTATTAAAACTTTCACAGAAAAATTTAGTTTTCTGCTTTAGTTTAAATCAGGACAGCATCTTGTGACTTTCATCTACTTAAACCAATTCTAGCCTCAACCCCTTTGTCCTTGCTACCCTTGCAGAACTAAGCACACATCAGCTGGTGCTGCAACCATTTGAGGCAGTGTACCAAGATCTACCCCAGGACAATGTCTTAAGAACTTGGTTTGACAACAATTTTCTTAGAGGCTTATGCCTACTAACCACATAATGGGAGCTGACAAGAGAAGGAGACTGAAACAAAACACCAAAAGACAAAAGAAATTTAACAAGCAAACTATTAAATCTCTCTCAAACATTCCCAAGAAAAGTAGAATTACATGCAGAAGTACTTGAAGAAAAATTACTTTAAATATGTAGAGAATAATTAACAATTTTCCTTAATAACAGAAACACTCTACATAAACACTTGTAGCTACAAATATGCTAAGAACATACTACCCACAGATATTATAAGAAAAAAAAAATCACATTTTTGTCCCTTATAGACCAACTGCTACAGTTTACAGCTTCACACTGACAAAATTGAAGGAAAATTGTTTGCTCCATTTTTAAGTCTGCAAAAGTCTGTCTGCATATGAAAGAAGCAGGGACAGCCTCCTTCTAGACAGACATCTATTCACATGAAAAACTGGGGGAGGGGTTTTAACATTTCTCTACCTAGATCTACTTGCATGTGACAGTGCTGGGCAGAGATTACCACCAGGACACATTCTCAGTGGTGACTTTTGAAAATAATCCTTTAGAAAGCGCTGCTGAAAGCTTGACAGGTAAAGCTGCAGGCAATGGAAATTTTTATGAGTTCAAATTCATATTTCAGTTCACACTGTAACTGAAATAAGGACTTCTAGGTCTCTTGTCTACACTAGCACAGCTGCAAAATAAGCTTAAACATTTTAGATTATTATCATTCCAGATAGGCAAAGACAGAACTCATTTCACAGACTCACTTATGGCTTCAAGAAACAAATTCACAGTGCAAACCTCTTGTTATCTACCCATATGAATGGCTCCACAACCTTCCCAGTATGCTGTCCTGTTTGTTTCTCTCCTTGTGAGCTACAGTTAAGCATTGATTTGAAACAGACTCAGTTTTGTCATATTACTCTAAGATTTTATGGTAAATATCTGGGCTCCATTTATAAACAGGTAGCTTTCCCACTGCAAAGATTCTTAACTGTTTTGTGAATAATAAGCAATCAAATATAGAAATTGTGCAAAGTAATTTGACTGGTCATTTCAAGTCTCAAAAGAGTGGTAAAATCATCCAGAAAAATATCAGCTGCATTCTAGAAATATGTCAATGGACTGATCCAAAGTAAAAGCATTGTTTTGTTGTGACACGAGAAAAAAAACCACTTAAAATAGCTACTAAACACTACAGACTATCACTGACAGTGCAGAACATTCAATTTCAGAAGCTACACTACTGACTGAGTTTAAAAGTTGGGGGAGGAAAGGTTAAAAATATCATTGAGACTTTTCACTTCTACTGCTGAAAGAATTTTGTAGACACTCTGCCAAATTTTACATAAATTTATAGGTTTCTATAATCCAGTAGTAATATTAAACATATTACCCTGAAATAAATGAGGTGTACATTTAACTGATTTACCATAGAGAAAATCACACCTGTTGCACTGCTTAGACTGGTGTGATGTTTTCTTCATATATTATCAAGGAAATTTTCCCAGACAAATCAGTTATATTCTGGAAAAAAACATTTTATTATTCATTATCTATCACTGTATCAGATGCCTCCATAGTACAGAAACTGCAAAAAGAAGCAACCACAGTCTGTCCTACACTAGAACTGAAACTTGGACTTTCTGTATTCTTGTACTGTTACTCATTTATTAAAAAATAATATCAATTACTTCTTTATTTTGACTGATTTAACTCACCACTCAACCATTTAAGGTATGACTATATACTGTCATCTCTTATTCTGGGATGTCAAAAATTGACTCTCTTCTCACATACATATTGTACAAGAAATTTAGATTTATTATGTAAACTAATTCTTCATTCACAGATGTTCAGTACCAGTGCCCCCAAATTTCCAAGTTTTCCAGGTGGATTCAGACTCTAAACTACACTGTTCTTCCTTTCCTATTCTATCAATCAGTGAAAACATTCAGACTGTTCCTTTTTGTTGATATCTTCCATATGCCACAGCTTGGTAAGGAGCATTACTTGACTTGTCTCCAGTGAAACTTTATGACATACATGTTTGTTCTACAACAGCATCAAGCACTGAAAAGCAAACTGGCCCTTCTCCACAAGAAGCACTTACAGTCCACTGAAACATGACACAAGGCAAGTGTGACACACACCAGGTGTACTGAAGGGCAAGCAGGCCAGCTGAAACTCATCTTGATCAGCACTGCAAATTAGAATGAACCAACTCCCACTAACTGGCTGAACTTGTAATTTTTTCTTAATTTAATCACCAAAAAAGAAAGCAGTACTTCAGACAGCAGAGTAGCAAGTCACAATTACTGCAAGTTAAATGCATACAGCATTACAGAGTAATTACAACATCCTTCTCTCTCACACAAAGAGATGCCTTCAGAGAGAGGCTGTCAGCACCATGCTTTGGGCAGGCAGGTATAGAAGGCACAGTGTTCACACCCCAGAGCAGCACTCAGTCTCTGGAATTCCACCAGCTATTTTACTTCAGACCACAGTTTCGAGTTTTGAAGGGTTTTTTTGGTTTTTTTTTTTTTTTACTTCTTTTCAACTGTTGTATCAACACACCTGAAGGTGAAGACAGCAAAAGTAGCTTTAAACTGGCCCTGTATTTAAGTTTCTCATTGTTAACCCACATTAATTAGAAAGTCAGGGTATTTACCAGTTTTTTGTATTAAATTTATCATATCACACAAAAGGATTCAAAACTTATTTCTTAGGACTTACAGCAGTAACATCAGCACTATGCAGCATTATGTAACTAATCCTTAGCCAAGCCCTGCTTGCATGCATTTCCAACCTCCAGATATTTAAAACCTGAGATAGCAAATGATTAGAGAGCAAGGCAGCCACAACATGTTTGTGGTATGCAGTTCAATCCCAGCTGCAGCAAGAATACTTGGGCAGCAGTAAATCAGAATACAACAGGTGATCACACATGCAAATATAGCCATTTTTGTATCTTTTTATTCTAGTAAGTAATGTACTAACACTTTAGTCCACATCCTATTTTCCACAAAGAGGGAGAGAGAATTAAAGGGGAAAAAAAAGTACACATACAAGGCAAGGAGAAGGGGTTTTTTTGTATTAAAAGGCTGTCTACAGAAGTATATATATATATAAATATATATACTATATATACATAAATAAATATATATACTATATATATTTTATATATATATATATATATATATATATATATAATCTAAAAGCTCAAATATGTCATAAAGGTTAAAAAAAAAAATCTACTTTTTTTAAAGGCTGTTTGTAACAACTATGCTTTGATAAGTTTCAAATTAGTCTGACAATAGCCAAGCATTCATGAACTCCAAGTTTGACTTGTCCCAAGGGACAATGCTACATCACTAAGAATGCAGAATCCAACCCCACTCACTGAGACAGGCCAGAACTACCCAGATGAAGGCCCTGGACTGATTTTACAGCCCCTTGCTACTGAGACTGAACACCTACACCCCACTCTTCAGACAGCAAATTCACATGACCACAGCCAAAAAGAGAAGGCAGGTGCCATTGAGTGAGGGAACTTCTGAAGATAATTGTACAAAGACTGGTATGCAGACATCAAATCAAATGTTCATCTGTCCCCTTTTCCACACTCAAAATACTACCTCTTCAAGGCCCTTGCAGAAAAAATACAGAAGATGCTCCTTTGATATTAACCTAACAGAAGCTAGTAAGTTTGCTACTTTTGTATAGCTGAAAGACTCTGTAGTACATGTATAATTACTGCTTAGTTAGGAGACAGTCAAAGAATGCCACACAACAAGCATATACTGGCATTTACATATAAAGAACAGTAACAGACAATAACAGAGGTCAGAACACTTTCAGAGAGGAGCATCTTCTATGTTTAAATAGCTATGATGGTTCATAGTCATTCCTCTAAACAGAGCACTCTGTAGAATTAGATTTTCAGATTAAAAAATTCAAAGGTCACAAAAAGCACATTCTAACTAAACTAAATTAAATTATATTCTTGTTTTGTACCAAAGTAGTCCTTTAAACTGAGTGGCAACACAGCAACAATAGGCTAGATGCTGATTCAAGCTATGATATGATTCCTTCCATGCAGGTAAAACCTTTAACAGCCTTGAACTTCCTTTAATCTACTGTGCCTTAAAGGTTCTGCAGCAATCAAGGACATAAAAAACCTGACCAGTGCCAGAAATATTAAAAAACAGTATTCTAAAGACCCCTCTTTTATTAGGCGATTTTTTGAGCTTTGAATGCAGCCAATCCTCAGTGTTACCTTCAGTGAATAAAATCCTTCTCAATTATTTAAAAGCAACCTCTATTTTCCTAAATCCTAAAAGGAGACACCAAACATTTTTTTGCTTTCTTCCCTCAAATCTTATCTGTCTTGCACCACCAATATGTTAAACAAAGAACATCTTTAAGCTATTTGGCAAATATTGAAGACAAGCATTCACATAAAGCAAGCTTTATGGCAAAGAATGGGCAAATGCTACTCAGCAGTAGATCAAGATGATGTTTCTGTATATATTGTCAAGAGTACTAGAGTTTATAATTCTCATACAAATACCCCAACAGACTGTTTAAAAGTCTCAAATTACTGATACTGTCATTTACACTATCTTCCA
This sequence comes from Erithacus rubecula, assembly GCF_903797595.1. Taxonomy (NCBI): domain Eukaryota; kingdom Metazoa; phylum Chordata; class Aves; order Passeriformes; family Muscicapidae; genus Erithacus; species Erithacus rubecula. The sequence goes on along the minus strand of NC_136687.1, from coordinate 17,168,580 downwards.
TCCTCTTGTTTAATGTTGTCAAATTGCTATAAATTAATGGCACATAAGAAACAAACAAATCTAGAATTCCTAAAACATACAGAAAGGAATGGCAATATTCTGTACGTTACCTAAAACCAAATTAAAGGAGTTCATTTTCTGAGAGGCTTCATGCTTTCTAACAATCAGCAGACCACTATTAACACTGCTCAGGAGTCTCATTCTGAAGGTATCTCCGTGGTGCAAATTTAGTTCTCTCAGCAGGATATACAAATACAGCCACTACACAAACAGACATTAACTCAGATGATGCATTCCTCTCCAAGTCTTTTGAGTCTTACTCACCCTGCTCAATACATTCAAGAAAACTGGAATAAAGATATGCACAACAGACAAACTATACTTCTAGAATCACTACAGCTTAAATTTTTTAAGAGTTACTCATGACTTAGACCAACAGTTTTGAGGAGATAATTTTTTCCGATAATTTAGTTGCAATACTTTCAGGGAATGGGATCTTCAGTGAGTAAGTATTTAAAGAATACTTGAAGCTAAAAGTTACTGGCTAAAGCAGATATTTACTACATACTAAACACTTCAAGCCTTACCTCAGAATGCACTTAAGTGACTTGCTGCATTAGCAGAATGAACCAATGCCCTATTCCTGGTTTCATTCCCCTCCTGTTCTTACTTTCAGTTGTTTGGCCCATACCAAGGTTTAGTCTCTGTGTTCACCACTAGAACATGTAGTGGTTTAGGAATGGTATTCTCAAATTTAGTAGTCCTTCCAAAAAACATGTGTGTGGCTTCCCCTCCCTCTCAAACTGGAGGCACAAAGGGCAAAGATCACAGGGTGAGACAGGAACAATTTACTGGAAACAGCGAAGTGATAAGAAAATGAACAATAAGAGCAACAATACAATAACAAAAGGTATAAGAAAAATAAACTACTCCCATGGCAAGCCCCTGACAATAAACAAATACCAGATTGGTTTGTTCCCATGTTTCTCAACCAGAATGAACCCCTTCTCCCCAGAAGAGAGACTCCCATTCCCAGGCTCCCAGCACTGATGTGAGGTGGTATAGGATAACACTCAGCCTTAGCTATGGCCCCTCGTGAGTACTGCTGGAAATGAATCCTGTCCTGGCCACAACCAGCACAGCACACCTTCAGAATGAGGGCTGGGATGGGGAAGGGGTGAGGAAGCTAGGTATTTTTCACCTAACAATTCTAACATTCCAGATCTCTTTTTTAATCACTATATCCTTGGACATATTTGGCAATGAACATTCTACTGTTGATTAAATACTGTCCTTTGATACTTGGAACAGTTGGCTCAATTTACTTATTTCATTTAAATCAAAGCGAGGGAGGGCAGGTGGTGTTGGGTAGCTGGTACATTTTACTGTATCCCAAATTAAAGAAGATTTTCAAAACTCTTCTCAAAAATGCTTTGGACTAAGAATTCTAGATCTTTGTAGCTCAAATGAAATTTAAAGTGAAAGTGCATTGAATTTTCCATTTAATACTATATAAAATACTATATAAAACGTATTTTAAAATAGCTTGAGAGAAACCCTTAATGTTATTAAATTAAAAACATGTTAATCTGGAGTTCAGCACTTGCACCAATCGCCTTGATAAATTAGAACCTAATGTAAGCTACCTTAGTTTACTCACAATACGAGGAAATTACCTCTAGCTGGACTGAATGAGTTCTTAGTCAGGTTTATGTGTGCCTATAAATAACAGTGTCAAAACAGATTGATGAAGAATGCTTCAAGAGGTCATTGATTCACTACTCTGTACCTGGTGGAAAAATTGTTGAATTATAACTATGGTGGAAAAATTGTTGAATTATAACTATGTCAGTAGCCATGATCCTTTCCAGCTATGCTTCTTTACCTACCTTCAGACGTTTTCCAGCGTTTCCACAGATCCTCAATGGTGATATGCTTGTCTTCTCTGTGCAGGTGACTGTGTTTATTTGAGGCATCCTTGTATTGCATATCTTCCCTTAGAAACTGAAGAAAAGGGAAAAACATCACCTTAAATGCCTAAATGACAGTTTCTGAAGAGAAATTACACAGAAATCAGGTCGAGTATTTCTTATCTCTTCCCCATGCATGCAGCAGAGAATTGATCTGTGTTTTCTACAACAAACACTCTTACAAGATTTGTTTTTCCCAATAATAAAATCCTGGAAAAACTGATGGTGCAGTTCCTAGTGTACCAAGTTTAACATTATTAGTATGCCTCAGATTTATGGTGATTAGAGAAATACACCACACAGTCATATTGCACACTTCTCCATCCTGACAACATTTAACCAACTTCTCCTCCTTAAAAATAAGGTCATGTAAGATTTGAAAGTGTGCCAGTCATTTTTGGATGAGTAATGCCTCAATCCTGCCATACCAGTTAAATGAAACTGCCTGAGGGATGAGTGTAAGCTATTTACTAAGTAGCATTAAAGTATTTTGATTAGACAACAAAAATTTGACTTCTATTCATCAAATTAAAAAAAAACAGAAGTCATCTGAGGGCCAATTTTCTGCTTGCTAATCATTCCTCAGTGGTTATACACCAAGCACAGAAGCATTACATAAAGCTGCTTCATTTTCAGTAATTAATAGGAAGCCTTTTAGCAAACATTATGAAAAGGAAAATCATGCAGTCATGACATACAGAGTGGGTGGTGAGGCACTGGCACAGGTTGTGCAGAAAAGCTGTAAATGCCCTATCCCTGGCAGCATTCAAGGCCAGGTTGGATGGGGCTCTGAGCAATCTGATCTAGTGGAAGATGTCCCTGCCTACAACAGGGAAGTTGGAATTAAATGGTCTTTAAGGTCTCTTCCAACTCAAACCATCACATGATTCTATGATACAATTTTATGACGGCAGTGTTGTTTCAGTATTCTGCAAGTTGCTACAAACAGTTCTCCAAACACATACCCAAGAAAAGCCATGAAACTGTAAAATTCATTCTGTTTTTTTATTTCATTAAGGCCTAGAAATGTTGGAATATTGGTTGGCAAATGACCTCCAATTAATAGCAGAAATCTTTCAGAAGTATCAGTCCCTGAAAGCATTGTATGAACAGACCCTGTGAGTGATTGGTACCTAAGTATTAGTATCAGAAAACTACTGTCTGGTACCAACAGTACGGAAAATTAAGTCATCTTCCACCACAGTAGATAGCTTGCTTTCTTCAGTTCATGAAGGATAAAGCAGCTCAAACAAAACCAGCTACAGATAGTCCTGATAGCTAAGTCAAAAACCAGCCTTTTATATGGCTGATCATGTCATCACCACTTCAAGAGAGGTGAGGAAGAGAGCCAAGCTAGTGATGCACTGCAGAAGAGCTCAATTCTTAAAATTCAGTCCAAGTAATATTTTAAGTGCAGAGCATCCTGCAAAGGCTCCATTTCTAACAAATCCAGAGATTATACCATTCAGAAACTGCAGGAGGTACTGAAAAGTAGCCAACCTTAAACAGTAAAATTAACCCTTAATAAAAAGAAACAGAATACAATAGCACAAATACACAAGCAAAAGCTAACACTTACCAATTCTTCCTAACTAAAATCTTTTTACTTGAATGTAAGGGAATCTTAAACTATGAATGGATTCAAGTTTCTCCTTGATAGACTCAGGCCAAAATACTAGTTGTCCTCCTTAAATAAACACAGAGCCATGGTATCCAATCAATTGGATGTAAATCCTCTCATATTTATCTATTACTTCAAAACTTTTTCTGATTGTCAGACACTAGCTTTGTAAAGCCTTTTGACTCGTAAAATAGCTCAATTTAGCCCGCACAAACTGCATAAGCATTTTTAACTCCTCTTCCTCATGTGTCTAACAATGGCATAAATTGAGATCTATAAATATATATATGCACACACATGCAAATACATAAGAAACTTATGAAACATATGAGAACTGAAAATAGCAGCCTGTTGGGGCAAATGCAATTACTGAAAAACCATGGATCAGCAACAGCAAAAAGGTTTAATAAGCACAGAAATGTATGCTGTAACTGTATGCAAAAGTAAAAGTATCTGTTGCATATTCCACCATCCAAGTGGGAACTCTGAATACTTCCTGTCTTAGCAATAAGCTGGTATGAAGCTGGCAAATTCTACGATTGTCATGCAATGGAAGATGTATTGTCATGTTCATTCCCACTCCATGTTTATTAAAGATTAAACGGAAGAGCAGGAACTAAACAATAAAAAAACAAACAAAATAATTATTATCCACTGATGTCCCTAAGCCAATTTTGTTGGGGCCAATTTTGCATCTTCTCAGCTAAAACTCGAGATTACTTTTATTTGTATAAACTCGCTACCTTTACTGACACTTGCCAGGCTGTAAAGGTAAAGGCTGTAAAATATCAAAGGATGAGAACTTTTGTTCAGTTACAGGTGCTGTCAAGGAAAATCTGAATTGCTGGTAACAATGCTATGACATTGTTAGAAGTAAGAAGAGAAGGGCGATGCCAGCCGAAAGGCAAGAGCTCCAAGGAGTGACACCTGTCCCGTCCCAGCGGCCCTGCCGACAGGAGCGCGCCCGAGCTCCTCCTGCAGCTCCGCCGCGCCGCCCGCAGAGGGCGCCACGGGCCCCGCGCCACGGCCGCGCAAAACGGGACCCGCAAAACGGGACCCGCAAAACGGGACCCGCAAAACGGGACCCGCAAAACGGCAACGGGACCCGGGCGCGCCCGACGGGATTTCCCGGGAGCGGGAAGGGCTGAGAGGGCACCTGGCTTACACCGAGACACCGACCAGAATATTTGACTATGTCCCTTTTTAAAAGGGAGTGTCCCCACAGCAACGGAAAGCAGCTTGCAGTTAGTAACCTGTACAGTTACTACTCGGGGCACGGATAGTAAATCTACGAGAAATTCTTCCCAGCGAAAAGCCCCTCTTCTTCTGCTCTGCCCTACCCATACTGTTCCCAGATCCCGTGAAAACAACACGATGATTTCCTCAAAAAGGTTCTCTGACACCGCAAGGTCACAACGCCAAAGTTACAGTGCAGTATCCGGAAAGAGGTCACTGTGTTTCAAAGAATAAGTGCATTCACGAACTCATTCACTAAGAGGTATATAGCAACATCAAACATCTTTCTTTTGCATAAAAGATCTTTGTTTCAACAGTGGCCTAATATGGAAGTGCTTCTTTAAGAAAAAGAACTGAGACCTAAACTGAAGAAAGACAGAAACAGAACAACTCTAGTTAAAAAGAGGATTTTTCTGTTCCTTGTCATGGCAGTTAATCTCTCTTCTGTTGCTCTGGTCATTAAGCATACAAAGAAAAGGTTAGAAAAATAACTCTAAATAGGGAGGTTAAAAGAATAAGCTCTAAGAAAAACACATCTAAGTACTATCTTAGCCAACATAATTACTCAGGAAGGAGAAGTCCTTTTAAGACTACAAAATTGAAACCAAGAGAGCAGAAGTTACTTAAAAACTCTGTATGAAACAAAAATAAAGAAAAAAAACAAAAAAAAACCAAACTGCATTGGGCAAAGCAGTTGCTTCAAAAACAAGTATAGAATTAAAAAAAACAACACCTAGACTTGAAACTAGAGTTTTGATCCCAGAAGTGCCATAACAGCTGCACCTCTACAAAGACTGACATCCCAGAGTGCAAGGTTATGCAGTGTAAGAACTCCAAAGGAAAATTTCTCCTGCCTGGAGGGGACAGGACCAGTGGAGCTCTGGGGAAATGCCATGATCAGGTACACAGCCACCTTCCTTCCACTCCAGAAAGCCTTTAGTAGTGCTATTTTCACCAAAATCCAGTCAACTAATAAGCAAAGACCTATCTGAAGCAAGACCACAAAAAAAGGAAAAAGAAAATAAGTTAAAATATCAATGCTGCAAGACAGGCTTGCAGGACAAAAAAGCAATTGCATTCTTCCAAGAATGCCCTGGAAAAGTAAAATGAACCACACTCTCTAACTGCAGCAGGAAGCACTCTCAAGCTGTTTATATTTTGCTCTGAGTGAAGGCTCAAGTTTATGATTTTCAGTCTCATCAACTTAAAATAGACCTCCTAACTGACAGGTTTACTTTAAGAGAAATTAGTAACATCTCCTGGCCAGGTATCACTCTCACCCTTGAGTATCTATTCCTCAAACAGTGTTATTTCCTTTGGGTTTATTGCTTCAAAGGGAAGACCTGCAAAAGTTACAATTTCAGCCTTTTAGTACATTTCCTCCCATCTATTTGCTACAGGATTTGCTGCAGCTATTGCAACGTCACACATACAAAATATGATGGCAGATGTGCTTTTAAAAGGCAACATACTATGATTCAGGTATGACTGCCTATCCTACAGAAATGGCTTCTAAAGATGCTATAAAGTAAAATAAGAAAACATATTCAATAATATTAACAATTAATAATAAAACATTACCAGAAAAATGTAGAACGCAACCAGGAAAGTGTTACCAAGCACATCTTAAGTAACCTACACATTCAAAAGCTACAAAAAAGCTACTGCAGCTCAAAACAAAACTGTAGCTATCTACTGCAAAGTAAACTTTGCAATCTCTGAAGCCAAGATAGAATTTCCAAGGGATCATTTCATTGTAGCAGGACTAAATAAAGAGGTGCAGACAGCTACATATTAGCTTAAGCTCATCCAAGGAGGCAAGGCGTGAGGTAGGTCTTAGTCCAAACCACGTTGGACCGGGTTTTATGCAGCTGTACCCAGGATAACACGTGCTGCCTCTCTATAGGGCTTCTTTGCACAGGAGCTGGGAACTAACACCATCAATGTTTTCACACAAGACCTGGCTCCTTACCCTGCTCTGCAAAAACAAATTGTCCAAACACGTTCAGAGCTGCTTACAAAACTTCAGGAGACTAAAACACACTCAGCCTGGGGACAAATACATTGGCAGTTGAATGCAAAAAAATTAATTCAAAAAATACCTCTATTAAGAGAGCCACAACAAATTAGGGAATGCAAAGTAACCCAATAGCTTTGGGGGCAAAGGTTTGCTGCAGTGGTTGGGAAGCTCAAAATCCTTGTTTGAAAGATCAATGTTTGTAACAGAATCTCTTGCACAGCGAGATGTAAAACACACTCAGGAGCCATCCCAGTGTGATGAGCAAACAGTTGCAATGTCTTCAGTTGCTGAACCACTGCAGCACGTGTTTTTCCACATGCAGAATTTTGTCTAAACAGCTGACACCAAAATATTAAATTGTTTGCAGAAATATGAACTCCAGTTTAAGGAGTTGTATTACATAAATTACAAGACAAAACCAAAATAAAATACTAAGAGAACTTGAAAAGACATTTAACATCTTGCTGAGAGTACACTTCCAGAGAACAAAATGGAGCCTATCCCTGTCAAACTTACTACAAGCAAAGTGCAAAATAGTATTACCATTCCATATACCATAAAATAGTAGCTACCATGGTAGCTACTTTTCCTGCTTTAATCACTGTATAAAAGAGAATCATCTTCCCTGGTTTAGGCCACAAAAGTTAAGATTCTATTTGATTCTTGCCTCCAGATATTTTTAAGTCAATCACTTAGGCATATCATCTCTGAGGTTCCAACTTCTTTTATCATCCTGCTAAAAGCTAACCAATGCTGCAGTCTCTTCTTCTCCTGGCTGTATTTTTAAATCCTTTTTTAAATTATTTTTTTGGGGGGAAGGGTGTTGGAGGTTTTCTACAGGGTTTGTTCAGTTTCTGGTGTTTTAATAAAGTAACTAATTCACTTAATTCCTTAAAAAAACTTGAGCAAAATATGATCTATTTAGAGATCCCATGCAAAACTCTACATTTGTGCCTTTAGCTTGGTGAGACATTAGACACACACCAGGATACTAATACTTCTACAGAGAGATTCCTTGAGGAAATGACTTTATATAGGATCTACTTAGGGAAATTCTTTTGAAACAGGAAAAACCTATGTAAATACTGAACCTATGATAAGTCTGTTTTATTGCTTGTGTCTCATCATTAAAACAAAACATGTTCCCATGGTGCAACAGATGCTTCCTGAGGCAGATAGCCTCCCACAACACATGACTAAAACCTCAGTTCTCCCTTTCATTTATCTATTTACAGCCTCTTGAAACCAGCTTAAACAATTGCAATCTTTGGCACATAAAGAAATAATATCAGCAGTAGGTCTGATAGGAAAATTCATGTTAGCCTGCCCTCATAATAAGTATAAAGGGGCTTTTCCTTCCTTTTTCCTGTTCTTTGCTGTACCATACCAAATAATAAGGAAAAAGTAACTACTCCATGCTTAGACTAGAGCCCCTCTAATTTCCTTAGAACAATTTAACAAAATCCCTCACATTTTGCTGACTTTAAATCCCATGCTAAAAATTTAGATCAGGTTTCCTCAATCAGCTCTATCAAGGTCAAATATAAGTTTCTTGCCCGTCCATACAAAATATGCCCAAAGGTCCTCAGTATCAGACAATTTTTGAGGAAATAAGAAATATCTTCATTCAAATTTTCTAATATCCTAGAAAAACTCCTTTACAGAATGATTTTAGATGTGCCTTCATTTGACAGAGGTAAAAAAAGCTACAACCTAAAACAGGGCATGAAAACATAAGGAAAACCAAAGTGTGTGCAGATGAAATGTCTGGAATCACTGTTGGGAGTTAACTGGATTAGCAAATTAAAATAGTTAAAATAAATAGTTCAACATCTTTAGCCTTTTTTACCTTCCTGTCTCAAAATAGCTTATTTACAAGAACTTCCTTCCTTGGTGTAAATATACCCTTGTAACATTGTTGTAGTGCTGGTGAAACAGCAGAAAGTTATTCTACTTTGTCACATTCTTCCTGCCAAGTAAAAAGCTAATGAACATCTAATCAACATACTCAATATGCTGCTCTTCAGGAGCCTTGCAAGTAAAATCCATGCAGCATAAAACAGAAAAGCCATTCCCTGCTGTTAAGTAAAATCCCTGTATTTCATGCAAGCTTTACTTCTAATAAAGTGGGTTTTTTAATTATCAGTCCTCATTCTTAATCAAGTTAAGCAGCATTATCCACTGTGACAGAATTAAAAAAAAATAAAAAATCTGGTTCTGAAATATAATTAGGACATATTTAGTACATATTCTAACCTACTGTAATCAGGTAACTATGTAACTGTGTTGGGTAAATGCAGATCTTTTAAGACAATGATTTAGTACTTCTGTACTACAAGAAAAACAGAAGTTACTAGTTGAACTTGCAATTAAACTGCATTTCTCATTAATTTCGGGTTTGCATTTAATGTCTTAGAAGAAAGCACTCTATGCAAATACATATTCATCCCTAATTTGCATGGAAATTATATGTAGAAAAGAGCTACTTTGCAGGAAATGGGTTACTAAATATTTCTTCAATAATTAAAAATTAACTAGCAGAAACAAGGGCTAAAATTAAGTCATGTTATTTTATGCACAATGTGTAGTTTGAACATATAGTTTCACTCATCTCTAATTACTCCAGCTGAACAGCATGCCTCATCAACTATTATAATTTCATTTTAGGGTAGCTTCTGTTGCTTTCTCTGGAACAGGAAGAAACTTAAGGTCAGATATAAAGATGGTCCACTGGAAACAAGGGCAAATCTTCTGAATACTAACAAAATGTTTCCAATGTCGAAATGTTTTCAGTATTTTCTTTTAACTTTCTCAACTTCAATGTATAAAAAAATGCAGTACAAGTCAAGAGAGACAATCCAAGTACTCAGAAGTTCCTCAGAAAGCTCACACTCCATCACTCATGCTTCAGTTTGCAGACTGAACTGTGCCTGTCCCAAACATTCTGCAAGAACAAAGGCAGGCTATATGCACTATTTTTGAAAAGTCATGGCAGTCAGGTAAAGTCCCTGGTGACTGGGAAAAAGGAAACATCTCTCTTATTGAAAAAGAGAACAAATGCAGACCTGAGGATATAAAGACCACTGAGCCTCACCTCTATGTTTTGGAAGATGATGGAGCAGATCCTCATGGAAGCAATGCTACAGCACATACAGTGAAGTGATTTGAGATGATCCAGCTTGGCTTTACTCAGGGCAAACAGTGTCCAACTGACCTGCTGGCCTTCTATGATGAGCTGATTGCAGCAGTTGATGAGGGAAGAACCAAACAAATGTCATCTACCTGGACCACTGAAGGGCCCTTGAAACAGTGCCACATAACATCCTTACCCTCAGACTGGAGAGAGATTAGAAGGGTGGATCACTTGATGGATAAGGAACTGCCTGAATGGACATAGCTGGCAATCATTCTATGTCCAGTTGGAGGCCAGTGATGAGCGGTGCCCTTCAGAGCTCTCTCTTGGGACAGGGGCTCTTTGTCAGCAACACAGACAGGAGATCAAGTGCACTTCTCAGCAAGTTTGCAGATGACATGAAGCTGAACAGCACAGTTGAACTAAGAGAAGGAAGAGATGTCATCTAGAGGGATCTGGACAAACCTAAGAAGTGGGCCCATAGGAACCTTATGAAGTCCAAGAGCAAGGTATTGCACCTGCACTGGAGATATGAGTGTAGACTGGGGGAAGTCATTGAGAGCAACCCTACCAAGAAGGACTTGGGGGTGCTGGTAGATAAAAAGCTGAACATGAGCCAACAGTGTGCACTCACAGGCCAGAAAGTCAGCTACATCCTGGGCTACATTCAAAGAGAAGTGGCCAGCAGATCAAGGGAGGTGGTTTTGCCCCTCTACTCTGCTCTCCAGATCCCACCTGGATGCTGTTTCCAGGTCCTCAGCACAAGAAAGATATTGACCTGTTGGAACAAGTCCAGCCAACCAAGATGATCAGAGCACTGGAGCACCTATCTTAAGACAGGCTGAGAGATGGGCTGTTCAGACTGCAGAATGTTCCAGGAGTATCTTATTGAGATCTTCAGCACATATAGGAGGGGTATAACATAGAGGGAGAGCAACTTTGTACCCAGGTAAATTGCAACAGGACAAGGGAGAATGGTTTAAACTAAAACATGGGAGATTTAGACTATATGTCAGGAAAAATTCATTACTCAAAGGGTGGAAAGGCACTGGGACAGGTTGTGCAGAGACATTGTAGATGACCCAATCCCTGGAAGAGCTCTGGGTGAGGTTGGATGGGGCATGTTGATGCTATTTGCATATGGGCTGACAGAAAAGCAAGTAGCATCACATTAAATTTGACAACAGTAATTCATAACAACTCATTCAGAGAGAACAATCTTCCCCTAGATGTAGTATAAAAGGATGACAAAACAGGGCTAGATTCTTCTCCCATTCATCTACCATGAGATTTGGTGTCAGAACCACATGACAATACTCCATTTTTAGGGGACATCTTCACTCTCCTTGGTTCTGAGGTATGTGCCTAACAAAAGCCAGAAAGCAAAATAAACAAACGCAACAAAACTACATAGACATTTCCATTCCTACCCTGTAATTTTGAGAATCCCTATGGTAAAGTTCAGTAAATGCAAGGGCAAGTCCTTTGCCACAACCACCAGGAGCCTCCCAACCAAACTTATTCAGTCACAAAAAACTTCCTTAGGTTCCAAGACTTAAGTTACCATTAGTATGCATGATGCTCTTCATACTTGCCTGTAAAATGTAAACCAAACCAGAAATCTTTCTTCTAGACTGCTCTCTGTAGCAGGTATTGTTTTACACTATGAATTGCCTGCAACAGATCTAAGGTAAATAGGATAGCCCAGTGATACCTTGACCATGAGAATTTAGAGTGAAGAAACCATACCATCAAGCAATGGATCACATCACTGTCTCACTGCAAGCTGAACCTTTCACCTTTGCCCACCTCCTACACCAATCACAAAAGTAGCAGCTTTTATACATAGTCATACAAAACTTTCCTTTAGGCTAGAACAATGGACAGTAATGTCCCATTTCAGACAAATACAGAAATTAGACTTTCCTTCCGTATTTGTCTGAGCGAAGAGCTGAATTAAAAAGAACAGCAACAACTACTCAAATGCTGAAAGATAAAGAGCAGGTACACAAAACAAAAGAATGAAAAAGACTTCATGCATGCACAAGTAAAGTTTTTTGACTCCTACCTCATCACTTTCATCTACCTCGATGCCACCATCTTTGTCATCATCCATTTGCTTGTGGATCATGCGGAGAGCTTCGAGGCTGAACCTGTCCTCCTCAGTAAAGCACGGCGGGCTGAGTGAACTGCAGGGGTCTACAGGGAGGGAGGACACAAAAACAAAACAACACGACAGAATGTTATTTACTTTCACTGCAGAATATAAAGCTCCTCAGCAAAATAAAGGCAGCACATAATCAGGCCATAGATATCAAATTTAACTCTAAAATAACTTTAGAGTTTAACTTTTAACTTGTGCAAAAAAGTAAAAGGCTTGTGTGTGCAAATCAACTCTTTTTTTATTCAGGAAGGAGTCACAAAAACTAGGCTGGAATATTTTTGACTCTTCAATTTATTTCTTCTATCCCAGCAACTTATTATCTCCATTTTTTCTTTTATCATCCACCTTTAATTCATCCATGTTAATATCAGTGCAGTGACAAATAAAGCTACCACATTTCCCAACCTCCTTTCTGAAAGTCTGAGCGAAACAAAGAGCAGTGGAGGAAAAGGAATTGCCATATCATACAATCATAATTTGATGAACAGAAAACAAAGGGGTGGTAATCACATTGCAGATAAATTCTAAATAGGTAGTACTACTGAACACAAAATACTCAAGCACTGCAAGAGCAGAAAGCACACTGCAAAGAAAACTCAGCTGATAGTAGTACACAATGTATTAGTCCTGTACACTCTGATCACAAACTGCAGGCACTATAGAGCAGGATTCCAAGTCAAAAATAGTACATTTTCATTTGCATTCATTACTGAAGGCTCATGATTCACACACATCTGATGGCTCAGCTTGCACCACATCAAATTGCTAAATCTGTGCTCTTTCCCTTCTACAAGGTACATGCCAAATGCTCCAAAATTCTACCATGCATGATGATCAACCATCACCACGGTGGCCTTGCACAGACCTTGGCATTAACTAATAGCAGCTATTTCATTAATCCTGATGTATTGAACACAAGGTAGAGAAGGATACAGAAATCATTTTTTCAAAGTTGAACTTTAATAGGGTAGGGAATTCCCACTGTAATAGCCATAACAAAAATGCACTGACTGGTTTCATAAACTGTTAAACAACACTTAAATCGTATCAATGCAAGTAAAAATTGAGGAAGCATATGAGTAATTTTTGTTTCTTCTAATGTATCAACGATTTAAGCTTTCATGTTGCTATAGAATTTATTAAAGGGCTCACATAAGTAAAGGAAGCACATCTAGAAAAAGAGAGGAATCAAAGGTTTTCAGAGAAAAAGAATTTTTTTGGTTTATTATTTCATATCAGCTGGATTAGCATGATTCTGTTTTTCTAATATAAATTCTAAAATAATTAAAAATCAAAATAAAGCAATGCATAAGTTTACAAAGCAGGAAGTGCAAAGATAACAACCATGACATAGCTGGAATCTCAGACACATAATTAACAGGACTAGTTTCCACAGCTAGACATGAGCCAAGGCATTCTTTCTTCATACTTAAGTTTTATTATACAGGAGTTAATAGAAATCTGTTATCTGTTCCCATGCATCAATTTAAAAAAGCAAACAAAAGAAAGTCAGCAGAAAAAATAACCCAAACACTTCACTGACACTGAGAGGTGTTGCTTTTAGAACTACTTCATGCAATTCAAAGACAGATTTCTATATTTATTAGTTACTAAAGTACTAAATATTAAATATTAAATATTAATTTTGAATTGATATTATTTTTATTATCACTATTATCATTAATATTATTATTTATTACCAAATATTAAACCAGAATAATCACAAACAATATAATTTTCAGCTTTGGAATGCAACTGATACTTTATAAAGTGGAGGATTTAATTTTAAAAAATATCTATTTTATACAAAAGGTTTAACTTACGCAATACTCAGCCTTTGGATTTTTGCCTTGCACTGAAAAAATTACCATCATTGGAGGGCTTAAAGGGCCTCTCTCTGCAATTACAGAGTGCTTCATATAGAAAGGTTTGCCTTGCAATCATATTGGATCACCTCAAAGTTCTTCTAATAATTAAATTCCCATGGCCATTAACAAAAAAATTATTTTACTGAAATACAATCATATCAGAAGAACAATCTTTGTATTATAAGTTTTGATCTATGCTGCATCTTAAGTTAGAAGAAAGTGTATTTGTCAAAACATAAACAGATCCCTCAAATAAGCCCAACTTAATTTGTACTTAATTCTACTCTAAAATGAAATTTAATTTCAGATACAAGTGTTTACAGTTTGCAATCACCCACTCAAATGTTTGTTTTTCCTTTTGTTCAGCTGAAAGCCCAATTTTTCAAATCAAAAAGATTTTCTCAGTACATTTTCTCACAACCGAGGCTGAGCGGTCCCTTAATCAGGGTACTTATCTTAAATATGCCTTTTTAAGATATTTAAGCATGAAGGCACTTTAAAGAGCTATGGCTTTTCTTGAGAGAAGTAAACAGGCTGCTTGTGCTTCAAATGTCCCATGTGCTGGCTCCAAGAACACTTGATCTCTCTTTTAAGAGCCGACACAGTGCCAATTGCTCTTTTTGGGACTGAGGAACAGAGTAGTACCACACGTCAACTGCAACAAAAATTAACCCATTCTAAAGAGAAACCAGATTTATTTTCAAGCTTATTTTCATCCAGTAAAATTAACATTTAGACTGACAAACAACATTTGTCATCCCCTTCCTCAGAGAACAATTTCAAAACAAACTAAAAAGCCACAACCTAAAGAATAAGTGAAAAGAATTTCACAAGTATACCTATGGAGCCCTACCAAATCCAAAAAACAGCTGATGGAAATGTAATCATCTGCAGTTCTGCACAATATTCTATCATGCAGTAGTTTGCCTCAATTGCTTAGCAAAAACAATTCAAATTAATACTAGATGAAGTATGGTTAGTTAACTGGGTGTCTAGGAAGTTTCTAAGACAAAAGCCATGAGAAAAAGTCTCAAGACATGGCAAACACTATAAATATAGCCCTGAAGCCCCACAACAAATCATAAGACTAGTTGATAATTTTTTACTTTGAATTGACACTATTCAAGATGTTCTGGGATTCCAAAACTTCTTTTGTACTTTGAGGACAAGCCTAAATTAATGTCTAGACTGATTTCTCCATCCTAGGCTGGTGTGTTGTCATAAATAGTCTTGGTCCAAAATCATTGCCACAGGAAAAAACAGATGAAAAATTCACTCAGAGACTGAACCAACAGCCTGGAATTTGAGCTTTCCTTTACTGAAAAACACAGAAGAATTAGCAAAGGAAACAAAAGAGACAAGATGGGCAAGAGGATATCACACAGATATCACTCCAGGCACAAGTTATTTTATACCTCAGTTTTTCATGTTGCTCAGAAGCAAAGAAGTTTCAGAAATATTGGTCATAATAAGGAAGGAATTTGTTCATAAAAAACTAATGTCAGACTCGTGGCTTAACAAACTTGGCAGAGGATTTTAAAACAAACCTTCCTCCCACCCTGAGGTAGTCACTGCCTCCCAGCACAAAGGCAAGGGGGAAGTGCTCACCAGTCCACAGGAGACTCCCATAGGAGACAGTCTGACAATGAACTAAGCACAATTATCCACCCCAAGATAAAGAAAACTTTGCATTTATAGGCCAAGGGAAAATAATACTTCACACCCTTTCCCTCACTTCAATCTTCTTCAGTGAGACTAAAATATTATGAGACTACAAAAAGAATTTCAGTTTGAAACTCCTCTCAGCTTTAGATTCACAGCTCTTTTTCCCATTTCCTAAAGACAACAAAAGTTAAACTTGAAATGTGACATTGTCAATACAAATCAGCAAGGAAAATGAATTACACCCTTATCTTCAAGCACTCATCTCAGCAAAGCCCCTAAAATTTATTTAGGAATACACCACCAGAAGAGGTTTCAAAGCAAAAAGGAATATGCACCTTCATCCACCTTCCATTTGCTTCTCCCTAAACAGCTGCAAATGTTACAGACTTCAGAGTAAAAAGGACTGACAGACCAACAACCAGGGAATAAGCCTGCAGTTCTCTCACCCACCTCCTTTTGCATACAGACACTGGAGCACAAGAGCTGTGCCCAGCCTGACAGAATGACTCCAAACAGGTGGTCACAGCTCCAGCCTGGAACTTTTCAATTCCTGAAAGAGCCTTTTTAAGAATACAGGGACATCCAGAGGCTTCATGATTTTTCACAAATACCTGGAATCAGGTAGACATATCCAAATCTAAAATTTAAATGCCTTTAAATTTTCCCATTAGTTCACTCAGCAACATAGCAGCTGAGAGTTATTTCAAGAGACTGACTACCCCACATCATTTTTGTTCTGTGAGGCTGTTCAGCATTCACCGAGAAAGAAAAGCATGTTTTTTATAATAACATATGGCAGTCCTATGGAAGCTCACAGGGTTTCCATGCCTCTCTTTTACAGATGAATTCAGAAGTGTTGTGCTAGGTTTATGATTCCTCATTCCTAAAAAGCCATATGGGATAAAGGGAAGCCTCACAGAAAAGGCAAGCACTATAAAGCATCAGCTTCCTTAGTACATACTCTAGTCTTAAAATAACTATGCTTCAGTGTGCCATGATGACAGAAGTGCATTTCTTGGCTTTTTCCAGACACAAAGGAGGGGTTCTCAATATGTCCAACCCCCTGCCAAATGAACATTCACCTATCTGGGATTCCTATTTCCTGACAATTCTGTTTTATATGACTGTTACTATATTGCAGTTTCTTAATCAATTCAGTGACACCTTTCAGGGCAAAAATCCTTCACGAGCACAATTTTTGAAGACATGACTAAAAATTGGGGTGTCAAACACAACAGGAATTAATGAAGATACTGAAAAGAGAATGTTTTCAAGAATTTTACCTGATGTTCAAAATAAGTTTATTCACAGTAAAGGTAAACATGTTTTAAGGTTAAATCCTTACATAAGGTGTCACTAAAATCTTCAAATGCTTGAGACAGCCTCAGAGTGAGCTTCTTTTAATCTTTCAATTAAAAGCTCCCAAAGCAAATCACTCCTACTCTTAATAATTAAACTCCTCCATATGGCAAGTAGGCTGAGCAACATCTTACAGTTAACTTGACAAAGTAATTTGTGACATTATTTTTCACTCTAATTATTTAAATAAAAGTTCATCATTGCAGCACATCTTTCCACTAAAAACATTTTTAAAAACCCAAACAAACAAAACTAACAAAAGTATAAAAAAAAAGATTAAAAAAATAAAAAAGGTGTAGAATACCTTATCTTCTAGCCACAACAGTGATGCTACTTAAATGAGCTTCCTGAAGAGGAAAATCCAATAATACTAATGACAGCAGGGCAAGGGGAAGGGGTGCAACAGGAAAGGAAATTCAGAACATTGTTGTCCCCAAGGATTGTGAAAATACTTCACATTAGGTTTTTCCATCTCTCTTTATTAGAAATTCAGGTGACTTCTACAAACTAATGAAATAACAGTAATAAAATTCATACATGAAACTCCTGACTGCTAAGCTTGGTATCTGGAGCCCTTGTTTCTGAATACATGTGTAATGTTTAGTGACTGGTAATACTGCAGTCTAACAAGAAAAAAAAAGAATCAACAAAAGCCCCAAACTATTTGCAGATAAGCTGCATAAAAACTCCCATGATTCTTTTAAATTCCACTAAACACCTTCAGTAAAAAAATGACAGCCTTAAAATAAATAATTACAGCTTCAATACATAACAAACGATTTTTGCATGAGATTCAAACTGATTTTGTCCTTACTGAAAAGTGTCCATTTATTCTGCTATTTCAGTATCTATTCATATATACAGATCAATTAGATTCTTTCCCCCTCATAGAAACTTGATGAGGCAAGCAAGGCTTTGATTTTTTTCTTAAATCATCACTAGCTCATCTCTGCTTTCTCCACACCCACAAAAAAGCTGTCTAATTCTGAACTTCATTCTCCATACACTGGGAAAAGAAAGAGTATCAGTGAGATCAGTTTATTTAAAGTAGAAATTCAGTCAAATAATGTTATGAACAAAATCAAGTGTTAAGGCAGGTTTATTAAAGCTTTTCTAATCTTTACAAGATAAAAGCATCAAAAGAAGCAGCAGGCACTTAATTTTCTGATCACTAGTTAAGACATTCAAAACATCACACACTATCTTAGAAAAATATTTAAGAACTTCATACCCAGATAAACAGCAACTCAAAGGAAAATACATAACAGAAATTCCCTAGAGAATCAGATTTGATGGCAAATTAATTATGCTTTAGTATAACTGCATTAGAAGCAACTATTCCAAATCAGTAATGCTTGTTTAAAAAGGAAGCTGCAAAAGGGGGTTGAATATGTTAATCAAGCTGAGGATCACTCTGACAAGATGAAAATATCAGTATAAATACTTCATTTAGACTGATAGGAAATTAATTATTAAAATTACAATGCTACACTGTCTAAATAAAAATCAAGCAGATGAGTTCATGGCTTTTCCATCTCCTTTCCACACCCTCCCTGAGCAATTACACAGTTTGAAGGGAAGAGGAAGTTCGACAATTATTGTATACAATGGTCAAAGTAGACTGATTTAGAAGAGGAACTCCTGCCAACCCTAACAAAGCAGGACGAGAGGAAACTGGGAGATGCATCTTACGCAAGCCCCTAAAATCCTGTTTTTTCCTCCTTCTAACCTTATTTGTACTGCTATGATACTCACTGTACAAACCTACAAACACATATGGACAGATATTCAGCACAAAAAAAGATGCCAATTGTCTGATGCTTACTCTCAGCAAGAGGAAAGTTTCTTTCATTTTGCTTATATTTATTAGTAAAAGGCCAAGAAGTGAAATAACTTAAAGTAGTTTAAATCTAAGATTTCATTATTTGGTAGTAGAGACTGTTTAATGCATCTTCAGAAATGTATGATGGACTCTGCACATTATAGTGATTATCAACACTATAAACTTTTAATAGTTCAAAGAAAAAAAAATTACAGACTTTTAAATATGACTTGTATTGACACAGAATAAACACATCCTTCACTCAAACAAAAATTAAAAGGACAATTTTATTTTCTATATGTGTTTAGAGAACAAGGATTTAGTGAATTTTGAGTTCATTTGTCAATAGAACATTCATTAATCTGATGAAAAGTTACAGATTTATATCCATATATAGTTGCTGACAAGTCATAACACATCTAAGCACATACAACAATACACTTCTAAGTTTTTTGTGTATTTTAGGTCTGATTGGTTCTTTACTGCTCTTCTAACACTTTTCTCCCTTTTCTAAGAGCAGGAACCTGGACAAGATGCAGTATATCCCTGATTATATACTTTAATCTGCCCAAGAATTTGTCAGCTCTTAAGAAAGAGCAGCAGCATAGCATTTAAGCCACTTTCTTAATTTGGTCAGGAAATGAGAAAAGTGATATATACAGTTGACCTTCAAATGCCTGATAACATGTTCATGTGATTTTGAAAGCAAACTTGCTGGTAACCACTTTCTTACTAAAACCCCATTTTCTTGCTTAGAATTCCATCCTTATTAACACATTAACTTGGAAGCCTGATCTCCAGATGCCTGGTGAAAGGCTATAAATCATTATTGAGTGTACTAATTTCTATTCAATTATGGCTCAAGAGCTAGAACGAGCATGAACCACTAAGTTCCTTTTAGGAAGACACTGTCTGCAAAATACAGCAGCTAATATGATAGCAAAAATTCACAGATTTTTTTCATACTGAAAAGATAGTTCACAACTTCAAAGACTGAAAAAGGGGAAGGTAGGGAGAAAAGGATTTTAACACCTTTTTTTTTCTTCTAAATTTAATAAAAGGCATAGAAAGTTTTATAGATCTAGATTTAAAATTTTTAAAATATCTGATAATTTCAAACAAATAAACTGAAATTTTCTAGAATTAGAGTTGATTAAAGTCTAATTTTTTTCATATGAAATTATATATATATATGCATATATATCTTTAAAATTAAAGTTTTAATCGTGTCAGTGTTTCCTCTGATATATTTGTTTTCACATGTGATTCATAATCATATCCTATATCCATGAATCAGGCATGTAAGCATGACATTGCTGGCATTACTGAATTACTTCACTCTTCTACACCATCTGATCTAGTACGCATATTATTAACTGTTCCAACCAAGGAATCAAATTTAATCCTCTGTGAGCACCATCTGTAGCATCATCAGTTCCCTCACAGTTCCTGTAACAACATGTTGTCAAGATGTATTTATACTTTAAGAGATCATATCAAAATTATACAACTGTAACCTATATTCAAAAGATGCAACATAGAACTTTCAATAAAAGAAGATTAAAATAAAGCACTGGGGCGCTTTTTTTTTTAATACATAATCTGTTAGGATTCTAGCATTTGAGTATTACTTTTGCCACTCTATGTTTATACTTTCAAAAATACAAAGGCGCTGAATGCATAGATTCGCTTTATTTAATAACACCACAATTAAACATTTCCTTTTAGCCCCATATCAGTAATTTTATTATGTATGATTACCATTTTCTTGAAATAGCCTTCGTAGCTTTTGTGAAAATTTAGTAGTACAGAAGATTGTTGGCTAGTTAAGGACTATCCTACTTCCAGAAGCTTACGTGAACTGCTCTGCTGTTAGCACTCCAACTCCAGATTGCATAACTGGCAGTTTTGCTCCTACTAATATGCTGCTAAATATTTTTCTCATGATGAATTTCACCAAGTGATAAACCAGGCTGACAAATCTACTTATGGTGTCTCAGTTCACCTTGGCTTATTTGATAGAATTTAGATTTAAAGAGCCTTTTAAAATACCCAATCTTATAAAGAAGAAAAAAAATAAAGAATTAAATACTGCATACATCTCAGGAGATACCATATCATTATGCTCTTGCTCAAACTTAGCACAGATAGTAAGATGTATAATTATCAGAATGTTAGAATAAACCATAGCTACACATATCTTAGATACATCTTGGCTGATACTATTCTGGCAAATGTATTTCTGGGCCCATAAAAACAGTAGCAAATGGTGTACTTTTCCAGTACGTATTTCATAGCTGTTAAAGTGGTGAATAAAACAGAAGGCAGTTCTTACACAATGAGTACACACTGAGCACACACTCTGTGCATAAAATCATGCAATGGAATCACTCAGAGTAGAAAAAGAGGAAACTCAGTACTTAAACAAGAACTCCAAAACCAAGAGTAAGTTTTATCATGTTAGATTTAGCTCAGACAGATTGTTTAACAAAAAGCCAATGCTACAAACACATGGCTTTGCCATCAAAATGAGTTAGATATAATTTGCATAAAAATTTAAAGTAGTATTATTCCACCTCTAGAAAAACCTCAAGTCATTGTATGCAGAAGAAAACAGTAAGGGAAACTCTACATTTGCTTGAACAAACCTTGTACAAATACTACTTGTACAGCTTCAAATACTGTCAGATGCTCCCCAACAGCATGAGCATATTTGGGATGCAAGGAAGAGCCAAATCAATAATTCCACATATGCTCTAAGGCAGAATATGCCAAAGACTAATGCTAAAAGGATTTCTAATTGTTCGTGCCCCTGCTGTTCATTTCTGTCCTGTACTACCTCCTTCCTGGAACCAGCACAAGCACATTTGTACAACCCTGCTGCAGGATCAGGAAACTGATTCTGTCTGAATTTATTCTCTGTGCACCTCCACAAACACTTGTGGCAGCAGAGGTGCAGGGGAGGAGGAGGAAGCCCAGGCAGAGGCAGAGATGCCCTGTACAGCCCCAGCACTGCTGCTCAGCCCTGGCACTGCCATGCCCCATGGCACAACTGGGTCTGCAACAGCCAGCAGCACACCAGGGCAACAGTGCACAGAAAATACTGAATGCAACAACATCTATGCTACTTGAGTGGAAAAACCCACCTCATTTCTTAGATCCTGGCTTTCACTACTAGGAGGCACAGGACAAGGATGTGCCCTAGACAACTTGTTGCAATTAACAACTATCAAGTGTTTTTTCCAAGGTTTTTTCCAGCGTATTTTTCAGCCTCACAAAACCTAAAAAAACAGACCTTTGCAACACTATAGCAGGAGATGAAGTAATAGCAAACCCAAAAAGCCCTCACCACAACATCTCACAGAACAGTTTCAAACCCCACTGCCAGCAAGCTCACAATCTGTCCATTCTGCAAGGCCCTGCCCATTAGCCTAGAGAAGTCACATCTCCAGGCATAGCCCACTTTGGCAGCAGCCAGTGCACATCACAAACAGAAGGCCTTGACAGACACCACATCTCCACAAATATACACCAGCAAGCTCAAGGTGTCTGCTAAGTGCACGTCTGCCCCAACTGCTCCAATTTATGTTGTGCTTTCATTTAAGCTCCAGTTTTTTTGACCCTCTTCCAAAACCTTGGCGCCAGAACATGCATTAAGAACTAAATACACAAGGCTATAAAAAAAGCAGCATAACAGAATCTGCCCCAAAGCTGACAAACTATGACAGTTGGCTACACAAAGCCAAATGAGTTTGTGTTTGGGACTGTTTTGCTTTCTTTAGGGGCCTTTTAAAAGTTTTATTATTGGCAGACAAGACAACAGCTTTCTGAAGAGAAGAAACAGACATACTTAAGGAAAGCTCAAATAAGAAAGGATAAAGATCTTTCATAGTTTAAGACTGTGACAATTGAAATTATAACCAATTGCAAAACAAGATTGATATAAGATATCCTTAAAGGCAAACAGTGACATTAAGTGATACATAATAGTATTAAGTCCTCATTTAAATCCCACTGTATGTTCTTGACACACACTGTGAAAAGTCAAGAAGAAATAAAGGGCAGTATGGTTTTTCCAGATGATGACACTTCCACTTCTGAGATTCATTACAAGTACTTTAAGACATTTATACATATTACTTAAACATAAAATTTTAGTGTATAGTTTTGTCACATAAGAATTCAAAATCTAACACTGATTTGTGTCTATTATACTTGAAAATACTAAAGCATAAGAAATAATATTCTAGATTTTTTTTAACTCTCCTGGACACACACTGCAAATGGAGCTGTATCTCTTGCACTGCATCACTGAAGGTTCTGTTGCTATTTGCTCTCCCCAGCAGACAGTAGCAGCAAAACAGGCACCGAGTCAAACTGCAACCGACAAGTGTTTCCACTACATTACCTCCTCTTAATGTATCAAGTATCAACACATACAGGCAGTCCATCATTTTCAATATCAAAAACAAAGCAACTTCCTAAAGTTAAAAAAGCCATTTGCCTGTCATTAAACATAAACAAAAATAAACCAGAACCGTGAAAGATTAATTCCACTTTAATACATTCAATTAGACTCCATTTTCAAAACCACAGGAAGTTAATTTCACAAGAAATGTGATTCTGCCTCCCACAGAAATACACTATAAATAGAACATACAGGGAAAAAAGCACATTTAATAAATCTGAATAGTTTTCAAATATGTTGGGGTTTCTGTCTTGTTTTTTTAGGTGTTCTTTTGCTGGGCTATGGCCTTTAGAGGCAGTAGAATATATCTGAAGTTCCTCATTCACATCTCTGAGAAACATGTTTGGCAATATTATTCTGCCTTGTAATTTCACTCTGATTTAATCAAATATTAGGAATATACATACTCCAGGCTTTATCTCCAAGGTCTGTTCTCACACCCTAAATGACAAAGCTATCATCACATCAGTCATCTATCAACCAGCACTTATGTTTTAACATTTTCTATACCAACACAGTGATTTGTAGGATATAAATCTTTGCTTTATATCTTTTCCTGTCTGTAACAATTTTAAAGCAATTTTTATACCAAGTCATCTGCTGGGGGCAGGAGGACAGTGTTTTTCTATTCTGTATTTCTGAAAAATACTGAGGACAATTGACATACAGCTGATACCAGAAAATGGGTAGCATAGTAATGCCTTACTGCCCATAGCAAAATGCTCCATTCTCTATTTGCTCTACTAAACAACATTGGAAATAGTTCTCTCTCTTCATTAACTCAATTTCTTTACTGAAATTTTAATTAACACATATAAGGTAACTCTTGAAAAAGTTTCCCATTACTGTGAAAACAGAGAAACAACAAGCATCTTCTAACATTTAAAACATTTGATGCAGTTCTCTTCATGCAAGTGAAATTTTACTACCAATGTCAAACCAAAACCAAATAACATTGCCTCTAAAATATTTTTAAACTTTCTCAGTTCATGTTATCAAAAAAAAAAAAAGAATCAAAATTTTTCAAACTAGGAGAATATGCTCAGAAAAATTTCACTCCTATTCAAAAATTCTCTCTAGAGAAAACACACTGAAGACACATCAAAGAACAGAAGTATTTGCATATGTGACAAAGATGAAGCTATCATGAAAAGAGAACCCAACTTTGAAAACCATGACTTTAATAGATTCACCAAAAAGTTTTTACCACTTCAAAGTGGCATCACTGTAAATTGAAAGCTTAGAATGCTCACCATATTGTAAGAGGATGCATATTTTCTCACTTCCTTTACCTATGATGACATTACACACAGCCTACACCAGACTATGCTACTGACCCACTTTCCTACTTGCTTAGTAATAATCAATGAAGTTCTCAATTTGTCTTTCCTTTCTTAGTTAAAATTTAAGTTTGGTTTTCTTCAGATTTATTTAAAGGAGAACACATTAAAGGAAAAGTCTTCCAAGCATGTCAGAAATTCAATTCTAAATTTTTCTTTTAAGCAAGTCTATAAAGTTATTTCTCTCAGCATTTGGGAGTAGGCCAAATTATGTGTACTTGCAATGGTGACATTTCTGCCCAAAGCACAAGTTTGACATTCAGTGGTCCCTTTTCAATCAGCATCTATCATCTCTCTGCAAAGGCAGATCCCTCAATAACAGCTGTGTCATCATCATTTCACCCCTACCCCCAATACTGAGGGCTCCAAATGACAAATAAAAGTGTCATCCATATTTATGAATCTTGTATCCTCACTCTGTTTTCCTTGAATGCTCCTAGGAAGCACTCTGTAGAAAAGAAGTTGCTGATGCAGCACGCATACATCCCAAAGTATAAAATAAATAATAACAGAAGAAGAAACAAGGTAAGGCTGAAGAAACCCTTGGAAAGTCCTGATCAAATCCCAAATAGGATTATCTGTGCACAAGTTCTACTTCCTTTCAACATGTATCTCATGTCAATAGTAAAGAGTGTCTGTATTCATTCATGTATGTAAATAAAGTTCTCCTAAGCAATGCCTTGGCAAAATCTGTGTTTTTACCATCACATCAGTCAGAACCAGTACATTGTATATAATGAAGATAAACAGGTTTCAGTGGAACTTAAGGCATGCTAAGAGAACAGGGTGTCAAGAATTGGTATACCTATAGAAGCCTAGAGTATGAAAACAGGGCAATAACCATCCAGAAGAAGGAATTCATCTCAACAAGAACAGGCATGTTCATTCAGGAATGAGGAATTCTGTAAAGCTATGTTGTATAAAACTGTTTTGCATCTTGCATTTCTTAAAGAACTATGTTTTACACAAGGAGACATTTTGTATGCACAACAAGGCAAAAAACTAAATATCTATACCTACATTGTCATGTCTAACCCCAAATAAATGATAACCCAGACTTTTAAGTGATATCTATTGCAAAAGTCTACACATTTGTCCCATAGCTAGAGCAAAGAAACTCTCTGACACTGTTTTCTAAAGTTCCAGTAAAATTCCACATTGTTTTGGTAAGAAGTCTTACCTTTGCTTTCAGTGATTTAATAATTGAGACATCTGGAATCCTCTGGGGATTAATACATTTAAAAAGTTTTATACATTATATATATATAGATATGCTATATATCTATATATATGGAAGAAAAGACAAGGTTTTTTTTCAAATTGTTTATACAAGCCAAAAAGTAATTAATAAGAAAGTGTTACATAAGTTACTGCACTACAACTGCAGTCATGGGCAAAAATAA
The DNA here is from genome assembly GCF_903797595.1 of Erithacus rubecula. Classification (NCBI taxonomy): domain Eukaryota; kingdom Metazoa; phylum Chordata; class Aves; order Passeriformes; family Muscicapidae; genus Erithacus; species Erithacus rubecula. The sequence goes on along the minus strand of NC_136687.1, from coordinate 17,142,511 downwards.
AATTCACTATGCTGTTAGCTAAGTTGCAGTCAGAAGGAGGGGGAAGGGAAAGAGAAGAGTATGGAAATAGTAGAAAAAGAGACAAGATAGTAAACCATCAGTTTTACTGATCTACTTGAGCAGTGTAACAAAAGCACCTTACGAAAACATTCAGTGTATTGCAAAAATTATTTGCAACCCTAGATAACCTTCAACTTTATCCATATTTTGACTGGAAAGCTGTAGAAATGACTGCATATATGAAATGCACTAATAATGAGAAGTAAAAAAAACAGAAAAAATTGAAGTAAAATTAATATGCAGAATTAATGCAACCAACATCCTGAAAAACTCAAATCTATCCCAAGGGAGTTCAGTTTTTAAAGAAGTCCTACCTTAATAGAAAAAACACTGAGCTCAGAGCTCATTTGTTTGTAGCTACCACAGCAACACCTTGCAGAAGGTGCAAACCCTGAAGCAAATTCAAGACTTACACAGAACTGCAAAAAGAATGCCAACCTTTTCTGAACAGCATCAGCTGTTCCATGGAACTGCACACTGACCTTGGGCATTGCCTAAAGGTAGGCTTTAATGCAATCAATCCATCAAAACCTTGTCTCTCACACTTGCCCAGAGTAGCTTACCTAGCAAGCAAAGTTATTAACATTTTTAAGTAACAGTACTTAATCAGTCTCAAGCAACAAACCAACAGAGAGAAATCAATGCAACAAACACTGTTTAGGTTTACTAAACATACTGGTGTAAACAATTGCAAGTTTCATTGGGATTTTAAATCTACAGGTTTTGAGAATATAGAAGTCAGCAGATAATACAAATTACTGGTAGCAAAATTTAATCTCTGTACTAACAGCTTGTTATTTTTCTTCCCAAAGAAGTGTAATTATTTCAACAGGAAAACACAAACTTACTTACACTTGGAATACAATAAGTAAGTTACAACAAACAAACTTAAAACACTTTTGTTCCTTAAATTCCCTTGTTTAAAACAAGACCACATGGTTAATGATTTACTGATCCGTTACAAAGGTTTATCTGTAGTAGTAAAACCTGATTAATAGAATTCCTTTAGCATGGCAATTAAAATATCACACTACTATTAAAAGCCAAAGACAGAACTGTAAGAACACGGGACTGAGGCAAAAATTAAGTATATACTATTCCAAGTACAGATAACTAAAAACTTACAGAAACTGTCAAACAAGTTAAAATACAAAAAAACCACAACTTTTATTAAAGGAAAGTTGAGAGACAAGTACAATTTTTCAAATTGCCATAAAATGTTGCAAATACATGCAGAGAGAGAGTAAAAAAATCTACTTTACCAAAAGTGCAATCTATTATGCTACCAAAGCACCACCTTTAAATGAATCCTTCCTTTTGCCATCATTTAGGTTTGCCTTTCGAGGCCAAACAAGAATAGGCAATTCCATAAATGCAGAGCAGTGAGGTGAAAAATGAAATAACTAGCTTCAGAATATGAATTTTTGCAGCTTTTTACTCCAAAAGCTAATATTCCTTTTATTCTAAAAACAAATAAAAACTAATTCCTTCCTACTCTTAGCATATTTAACTTCATATGCACTTTTAAAACTCCTTTAATAAACACAAGCACATGCTTTTCTTACCTGAAAGGGCTTTCTATCTGCAGGGTTATTTGAAATGACTCCAAAAAAGAGAGAGCAAGAGGGTAAGGACCTTCATAAAAGAGCATAATATTCTATATGCTTTAACATCCACCTGCATTTTTCAAACTAGATTAGCATTTGTCAGAATTGTATACTTCCACATATGCACCAAAAAAAGCACACACGAGTGTATGTAATTCCTAAATAAAAGATATTTGAGGAAACAAAACACAAGCAACTACAGAAAATTAAAATGAAGACAAGTAGGATCTGGGCCCCATTTTTCACACAGACATCTTGATACAAATGGGATCTGAAGATTTACATTTTTTCCTCACACTATTTTATTTTTAATTCCATATGCATTGCTACATAATAAACCACAGCAATACATGCCAAGTTCATATAACAATACCTGAGCACAGGCCCATTGACCTACATATGAAAAACACCTGCAGCAGCCCAGTAAAACCCAGAAGGGAGGCAGAATTTTTAAGAACAATTTTCTACCTTGTTGAGAATAGGCCAGATGGCAACTTAGAAAGAACAACAGTTTCATGTTACTTTTTTTCTTCAAAAAATGCCAGTCAGAATTTGTTCAGTGATCCCTATTAATTACCATGATTCAAACCTTGCCTCCTGCATGCTCTCTGCCTGCACACTGTGCATGAGTCTGATTAATCTGTTTCTGCAGTGTAGCAAATCACCCACCCACATGAAGATGTGGCTGATAGAAGCCACTCCTCGGAGAGGCTTCGAGCAGAAACAAGGAAATCAGGTCAACATACAGCCATGTCTGCTGCATGGAGCCTTCCTGTCACATCTGAGGCCCCAAACCAACCCAAAAACCTCTCTCTTCTCACGAGCATCATCCCTGCTCTGACCAATGCTCTCCTGCCCAGCCACCCGCAGATCCCTTGTACAAGCACAAAACAGGAGAAAACTGCAGCCCAAGCTGAAGCTGCAGCCTTTGGTGTGTCATTAACTAATCAGGAAGATAACAGAAAGATGATTTCATAAGTCACTTTTGAGATTTTCTGTATGGGTGCAAATATTTAACTCAGCTTGCACATGCCTCAGGCAGGACTTGCAAAGTGAACATAATCACTTTTAGCACCTCGCTGCAAGGAGAACCACCAGCCTGTGGTTTTGCAAGCTCAGTTCCCAGCCAGGAAAATACTTTCCCTTCTGTTAGGAGACAAAAGAGAGACAAGAACTGTGTTCAAACTAAAGGAAATAATATCTCCATAATCACATACTCGATTGGAGATACAGTGACTCACTGGAATCTAAGCAACATTACCGAAGATGTTTTGTGCATAAATACCCATAATATGTAAATAAAATGTTGCTTTTTAATAGGAGTTACCCTCCCCAAAATGTGATACCATTCATCATTTGTCTTGTAAAGTGTGTTAGCAGAAATCAGGAAAATTTTGCCTTGTTTGGATCCACAGGAATGCTTGGTCACACAGAGCCAAGACACAATGTCCTCCAATTGTTTGCTATTTAACATCACACGTTTTCCAAAGAAGGGAAAATTACCTCTCCCCAAAATAGGCCTTTTTTAACTCAGCCCACCCCAGTGCCTTGAGTTTCCTCTTCCTTCACCAATATAATAAATATTGCATAAATATGTTCTAGGAAGAAAAGAGCTGCATTCAATTCTGCCTGAAAAATGTTGACTTTATTTCTTGAAGGTAAGCTAGCATTTTACCTGTAGACAAATTCAACAGCCAGTAGATCATAGAAAATCCTTTTCATAAGCTGTTGTACTCAATAGAAGAGACAGTACAACATGTAAAACCAAACAAAAGAGTTTTCAGAGACAGGATACAAATGCATCAGAGAAATCTTGAGCACAATGTATGGAGCATTTCTTTGTACTCAGAGGCTTATAACCAGTTTATGCTTGAAACAAACTGACTTCCTTTTTTCCTCCTGGAGAGCTACAAGTTCAATTGCAGAAATGACACCAAGCATAACAATCTTCTTCCTTCCTACTGAATTTTGCTGTTGGCAAAGGAAAACATGTCAGCAGAAAATGCCATCTATGACAATTTGCAGAGAAATTCAAGTCTGAGCTGCAGAGGGAGATGTGGAAGGCAAGAGGCAGAACAGCTGAACATTGCTGACTAACACACTAAGTCACCTGAGGTAATTAAACACATTGGAATATTTTTGAGAACTTAGCAGAAAGATTGCTAATTGCTGTTAACTCCATTAAATTATTTGCTTAATAAGAAGCTATTAAAAGTAGCTAAATACAGAAAGACATGGGTAATTACACCTTTCTTGGTTGAGTACTGTGCACTGCTGTGCTCATCTCTAACAGAATGAGCATCATTTCAAAGGAAGAAGGGGAAATCTTCAGAGGCAAAAAGCATAGGATAAAAAACAAAGTGAAAAAAAAACCCAAAAGCAATAGGAAATAAAGAAAAGTTATTCTCCAATTGACAGTATTCTGAAAAGCTAAAAAAAGTTTTAAAATAATTTTTAAAAAATAGATACAAACATTTACATAAATGCCTTAAATACACAGTCACGATAATGAGTTCTATCAATCATCATGTCCAAGACACCAATTTTCTTCCAAGTGATATCTACATGGTGGAACATAAAGCCATGTTTATATTGGGTAAGATAAAAGTCAAGCAGTCTGGAACACATCTTTACAGTTCAGGACACAAGGTGTTTAGTAATTGTTTTTTGCTTGGAACAACTATATTGAGTTTCTGTGCTCTAGACTTCTTGTAATACACTTTCTCAAGCCCCAGGCAGATGGTTATTTCAAGATATTAGATAAGCTATTTATTTCTCTGGATTTGTAAGATAGTTATTAGGTGTTAAACAAGATTTTAACCAGTTACTTATGGACCACTGCTGGGGGAGAAGCACAAAATAACATGCCTAAACTCCTATTAGTGAATAACATTGGGTTTTGTCTGAAGGAGCAGTCTCTGGAAAAAAATATAACTCCCTAAAGAGCCTCTGTGGATTTCTACATTACACCAGCGTGGATAATAAACATGGTTTTTGCTTACAAATGCAGACACTGATCTTTAATTGGAGTTTATCCCACAGGAATTTAATCCTCTGTCCTATCAGGAAGTGAAATTTTAGCAGCATGTTTCTCAATAACATACAACACTGATAGACACTAGGTAGAAATGCAAGTAAATCCATTATTTTATGATAGCAGTAAAAAGTGTCCAAGACCACTTTGTTCTGAATAGAATATTTTGATAGCCTGTGAAGATCTACAGTTAGATCCAAAATTTGATTCCATTAATTTCTTTGAAATGGGTTAACAGAAGAATATGGTACATGCCTCCTCCTTGCCTGTTATCCAAGTCTTTGGAAGTAAGCAAATAATCGCAAGTAAGGCTAAATTATGTACAGCAAAGTGAAAAACCTTTAGGGTTTCTTGTGGCATATTTTCACTGCTACTAATTTTTGGACAATCCGTTCTCATGTGTACACTAAAACAAATTCTGCTAAACCAAGTTTTTTAAAAAAGTAAACCTACTCTAAACACAAAGGTGCTTTGTCAGTGAATTAGCTAAGAACTTCCAGGCACATAACAAAAGTATGCCAGAATATGCTGTGAGTGGAATAAAAAAATACACAATGTAACTTGTCAGGCACCCTCAGAATGGAAAATTTCAAAATCACTATATTTCTCCTATAAAAATAAACAACATAATTAAAGATGTTTCTTAATTTAGCATTTCTGTTTTGCTTTATAATTGTTTCTTATACAGTTATAAAATTTATACAGCTAAAAAGTACTATTTACTTACATGAACAAATACACCAAAAGAATGGGAGACAAGGAATAATCCAAAGCAACATTTCACAGCTTCCTGACTTGTTTACTGCTGGGAACTGCACATGCAACCCTTTAACCCCACACAAAACAAATCTGTCATCTGTATGTCTTTAGGATAGTATGCCATTAATGGCCAGAGGTTATTTTCCTAAATAAATGTAAAAATTACTCAAAATTTTTTTACAATGGATTGTGCAGCATGGACAATCTTTGCTACCCTCCCTTGACAGAGCTTTTCCCAACCCATGCTTCATTCCACTGGCAACTTTTACTTAGTTGCTCTCTCTCTGTTCAGCCAGTATCCATCTTCTGTTGAACATTCATAAGGCCAGACTGGCAACCTCTCCTTAGTTCCTCTCTTCTTTCTACAGTCTGGTTGGAACATCACATACTGCAGCAAGCAGCTGCATGGAGGGAATGCAAGAGTTAATTTTGACATATATTTTGCTGAAAGTTGACTATGCTACTTTTAATTATGGAATGTTTCATATACATGGAACATATGGTTATTTACCAGGATCACAATACATAAGCAAGGTTCCAGTTCAGACTGTCACACTGCATAAAACAGTCTTTTTGCATATATTCAATGATACAGGCATTCAATAATTGGGCAGAAATGGCAAAAAGTCAAACTAAATTCAGACACTAATCCAGCCTTAACTAATCTAAATGGCTGTGTATTATATTTATTAAGAACAGATTTCTTATGTACTCATCCTCACATCATTTACCCTCTATCTGAACAGAACTACTTTATAAACAATATAAAAGGAAAATCTGTACAGAAATCTACTTCTGGAATTTTTTTAACCCATTGCTTAGCAAGTTCTATTGGACATTCAACTCAGAAAAAGACCAAAAGTGAAGGTAATGTTAGATAGGCATCCAAAGCCACAGTTTTCACCAAACAAAAACAAAAAGACATATGTTTTGAAGATCACATAACAAAGTAAGTAATTCTATACTAGAAAAATCATTACTTCTAAAAATGTTCAGTGATTTAAAAGTTTTGTGTATAAAGAGCTGCCCAGAAAATTTCTAGAAGCCCTAATTGCATGAAACACGTTTGTTGTGCTCAGTTACAGTGCAGAATTAGGCATAAATGTTCATCTATTACAGCTTGCATTAGCCAGACATAACAGGCAAGAGTTCCTGCAGATTTCAAAATTCATCCAAAAAAAGTGAAGAGCCACTCAGAATTCTGTCAGATATTCCCAACAACTTCTGAAAGATCCTCTAACACAGGACAACTGTAGCCTCCTAACAAGCTGCAAATTATGTTACCAAAAGTTCTTGAGGATTCTGGGTTTTCTCTGTCTCTCTGGTATCTTTCAAAGACAAGTCTAAGCCATCAGAAAAAAAAGGCACTGCCCACAGCTCTCATCCTTCAGACTGAAAAAAATAAAAAATGAATAGTAATGAACCACTCAGAGCAGCTCCAGGGCTGTGGTAGCTTCAAAGGCAGAGTAGGCAGCCCAGCATTCTGCCTGTGACTAAACCAATCACAACTGCACCATGCTGAACAATTGTGGGCGAGCATATCACAATTTCTAATTTAGCACAACATTCTGCTATGAAGTACAAAGTGTAGCTTTAAGCTCCCTGATGCAATTAATGCAGAGGTGGAATTGTTCTTCCTTTTTTCCACAGCTCTGCTTCAGTCTTATCTACTAAGAGCTTTCAGAATCACATTGGCTGATAGCAGTCTACACTTTACTTCTGACACTCTTTATGAACACAGGCAGAAGGGTCTAAAACCAGCTGTGCATCCTATATGCCCCTCCAAAAAGATCAAGTAAAACAGTGAAATTATTTCTGGAATTTACATGGCATTTTCAGTTATGTACTCTTGCATCCAGCATTTCATAAGACCTACACAATTCCTGCATCAAAAGTTTAGCATTAGAGAAAGGCTGTCTTTACCTTTTCAGCATTCCTGTTCCATTCGTAGCTTGGAGCAAAAAATAAATGGTAAATCAAATGAGTTGAGAAGGCCTGCTAAGGATGCTTGAGGTACACAATCAGAACATATAAAATATTTACTGGATTTGTTGGGGTGAAGAAGGCAAGGCAAGACAAATGCAACAGATAAGACATTTTAACAAGAATTTACCAAATATATTATGAAACATTACATCCTAAAAAACTCTGTTACACTGCAACTCGGCTAAAGTTTGTAACAGTTCAAAAGCTGAAGTGAATTCAAGCATTGATCTTCTCTTGTAAGTCTCAGACCTCCTGAAAGTAATAAATTGTTGCTAACAAAGTTAGCAAAGATGAGGAGGAGTTAACACCACTTCCCTTTCCTTAAGCAGCTCATTAGCTATAGCTTCCTAGGTAGTATTACTGATTGGCTGAAACCTTATTCTGCAACTTTTTAAAACTGAATAACAGAGAAAACAAATTTTAAGTGCACTTAGTAAGCACTGGAAACAAACATCAAATCAATTATCAATTCTGTAGCATTCAAAAAACTTAAAGATGTTAAAGAAATATGGCAAAAACACCTGACTCAAAAAACATTTAAGTTTATATGTAAACATATACCCTTAAACAGAATAAAGCACTTCTTTTAGAACAGTTCTCATATAAAGCCAGGAGAGCAATATCTTTTCCCCTGTATCTGAACTGTCACCTTCACACTCAACAGAAATCTGACATGGTGAGCAGACTTGGTGGCAAGGTCCACACTTCCAAACAACATTTCCTATCTCACAACAAAACAATTTTAGATTATATAAGAAGTTCAGATGCTGACACCTCAAGAGGTGAAATGAACCATACCCCTAAAGATTCTGGTCAATAACCCTGGACCAATAACCAGTGTTACTCTGGTCAACACCTCTGGGCACTAGAAGTTCAGTAATGTGAAACAACAAATTAAAATAATATGACTAGGTGTAGCAGGAAACTGCATAGTAAATGCTACCCAAACATGCTTTTCCAACCACATCTTGAAGTTTGCATGGTCTGACACACCAGCTCCCAAATGATGTTGCATTCTCGAAGTCTGGTATAACAATAGCCTTGGCATGAGCCACAGCCATTCAGAAAAGCAAAGAAGGAAACAGGCTCACTGCTGGATATTTCCAGTGTGAGAAGTAACAGCTGCTACTGGTCTGGCTGCTTTCTTCTGTTCTGGGCCCTGTATCCCACCAGGAACTGTGGCAAATGCTTCACCCAGCATCACAACAACAAAGCTTCCTGCCTGCCCTGCCAAAGGCAAATGATTATTTCCCTATTTCCTCTGAAAGGAACAACAGCCAAGAGAACTGGAGGATGCCTGAAAGCCATTATTTGGATGGTGACACCTTAACAAAAATAAAGTATCATTTCTGATAGAAGTATTTAACCCATATCCAGATAGTTAGGTATACCCATTATCTTTAAAATGTACTAGGTTAAGAGTGAAATACTGAAGTTGTTTTCATTCCAATTAAGCTTTCTTTCAATTGTTAATAGAAAAGTATAATCTGTAAAATCAAGGGATTTTGCCTATTTAACAAACAAACTAGCTCTAACTTGTGTGTTTTAAGTATTTTCTGTTTAACAACAGTTTGAGATAGGCCAAAGAAGTAGCAACTTTCAAAATATTTCTAAGTGAGAAATCTAACACTATTAGTTGAGGCTGCTTCATAAAACAGGTGAACATGTCAGAGACAACAGCTCATTATTCATGCAAATATTACAGGCTACTTAAAACTCTTGGGGCAAGATGAACAGGACAAGAACAACATTTACCTTGCCCTAGCACTGCAATACATTGGGAACTTCATTATTGGTACTGGCACCTGTACTTGACACTTGCATGAACATCATGATTTACCCTTTACTCTAACTTACACCTAGCTCACATCCTAACACTAAGGAAAGACTCAGGAACTATCCTCTTCACTCCACCAGGTATCAAACAAACAACCCTGGGGTTTAGCAGAATACTTCAGGGAAATTCCTTGTATGCTTTAGCTCCACACAAAACAGACTGTTCTGTAGTCTGGTGTTGAGGTCAAATTCACTACCTAGCCAAACAAATGGAGCTCTCTGAAATACCCAAGCATTTGTATAAATGGCCTCTGAGTTGATCCTAGGACATAAGATGTTTTACACAGTGGTTTGTTATTGATTTATCCAATTCTCATCTGTGTGCAGAAAGCAAAAAATAATTTCATATTCGATTCAGTCTTCTTCAAAATTCTGAAAACAAAACTTGCCAAGAAAAACAATGACTCTGACTTCATAGTTAAACCCATGCTCCTTTCCATTTTCTAACCATCTCTTACTACATTCCCAATTAACACAGGAGAATTAGGACAGTCCCTTATAATCACTCAAGCTACAGCACAGTCCTAGAAAAGCAAACACAATTTTCATTCCTTTAAACATCATACTTCCCTTAATTTTCGTGTGCAACAAGTCCTTGTTACCAGAAGAGTGTTTCACTTCCACTTTCATTTTAATTGCATACACCAACAGAATTTTGCAGAAGGCAAACTGAACTAGACACATTCATGAAACATTTCTACAGTCAGTTTTCAGAGCAGAACCCAAGACAAGACCAGATAGTTTCACTTCAAGTATTCACAATCATATGAGAAGCAGCAAAACAATTCTTTTCATTCTAATAACCCTTATAAACCTTTGGGGGTAGGGCTAGTGGTGGACTGAATAAAAAAATATAAGAAGCCACAAAGTCTGAGAAGTTAGTTATGCACCCTCAGTGTCCTACCAATAAGAGTGGCCTGTCAGTAACTACAGAGCAAATGCCCATTTTTCTGAAGCGATTTGGATGAGTCATCTTCAAAAATTTGTTGATCAACCTGCAAAATCGTCACTACCACTTAAAACCTTACAGCTCCCTAAAATCTCCACCCACTCACATCTGAAGGTAAAACACCAAGGACAGATAGCAAGCCACATTATCTAGTTTTTAAGCAGTTACACCATTACTGTATTCTGAAAACTGTATATTCAGTTGGTATGCTTAGCTCTCTGCCTAAAATCTTTTCAAACACTTCACAGACCCCAAAAATAGAGTACCAAACAAATGACCAGAATTAAAGAAGAACTTCTTAAAACATTTCTACTAAAGCATAAAAAACATCTATTCAAATGAATAATCAACTATTACATTCATAATTAAAGAATAAAACCCATTTGGGTTTTATTTGGGCAACATGGCAATGGCTGTCTTGTTCTTTGGCTATTGTAAGAATGTTAATGTGCTGCTGACAGCCTTTTGGGCACAGGAATTGTAAGAATGTTAATGTGCTGCTGACAGCCTTTTGGGCACAGGAAACTAAGTATGATAAATGAAAATCAAAACTAAAAAAAAGTCATTGTAATTTTGCTAACTTCTGGCAGGAAAGAAATTTCAGTGTCAGGAGTCTGCAAACCAATACAAATCAACAGCAGAAATACAGTTCAATAAAATCAATTTTAAAAGTGAGTCAATGCCAGCAAAAATTTTGCCAGTCTTCAAACTGAAAACACCAAATTAGTTACACCTCCCAAAAATTTAACACATAAACAATGATGCAGGTCATGACATTCTGACATTCTCCTTTAAGCATTTTACCCTTATTCTTTCTACTTTAGCAATCACTTTAAACATTTGCTAGTGGAATTGGCAACTATACTGCCAAATTGTTGTGCCTCAAAACAACACAATCATACCTTGCAGTTTCACAGAAGATAAGCAAAAACGTGTGAAATAGCCACCCTTACTCAAAGGTGTCCACCCAATTCAATCTTGCCAAGGACTATCTAGCAGCAAATGGTGCAGTACAGAGGGTGATGAGAACAATTTTTCCCCAAAACAACACATTTTTCTTTTACAAAACAGTCCACTGTAATGAGACTTGAGTTCAATTGTACCTGTTCATGCAGACACATTCTCCTACTTCACCCTGGAAACTGGGAAGCAGGGCAGAGATATATATATTTTCAAACATTCTGCTGGTTTCACAATTAATGCCTCCAGGTTTCATAGCATGAAATAAATACAAGTTTTCTTACAGTTGCCTGCTTTATAATACTCATTATTTCAAAGAGGGCTACCACATCCTTGCTATCTCCTCCTAAGACTCAAAACCCATCTGGCTGTCACAGTGCTTTTCCATCCCTCTTTCACCTTCTTGGCTTTCCTTGCTTCCAGCCCAGTGTTCATTAAACCTTTGCTTAGCTAATTTCAGCATATTATTCCAGGAAAAAAATGAATTTAACAACGAAAATGAAATAGCTCAGCATGAGGAAGAAGACTGTTAAATTGCAACAGCCTTTAGCTTCTGAAGAACTACAGCCACAGGGCAGGTCTTTTAGCACCAAGAAATCCTACTGGCTTATCTTACACAAAAATGTGTATATAAAAGCACTGGCAAGCTTGATTCAAGTATCTTAGCTCAGTTGGTTAGAGCATGCTCTAGTAACACCAAGGACGTGGGTGCAGTTGCAGTATGGGTCATTTACTTAGGGGCAGGACTCGATGATCCCTCCACATCCCTCCTAACTGAGAATATTCTGTGTGTTTGTGTAGATCTTCTGGTTTTACATATCCTTTCAAGTGACAAAGATTTGTATTCTATTTCTCTGTATTCATAATTCATAGTATTTCTTCCTGACCAAGACCCAGGCTTTTCCCAAAGAGCAATCCACAATTACTCCCAAAAATCTCAAGTATAACAGCTAATCAGAGATCCATTTAATCAGTTAAATCAACTCTAAGAATACACTTAATGGTAGAAAGCACTCATTAAAGAAAGCTCTTGTCTCTCCCTGCACCACTCTTTTGCATGCCAACACTACCCCCCATCACCCTGTCACACAGCACCATTAAATACTGTCAGAGACATCTGCAAGCAGCAGCAGCTTAGATTGAGTCCCAGCTCATCACCCCACTACACACCAAACTCCCAGTAATTTCTGATGCTCCATTTGTAACCATCTAGTACTCTGAAGATGCATCCTTTTTCTTTCCAGTAAGACAATATGACATCTGTGATTGTTCATCACTGCTTTGTAAGAAAACAGTGATTTCTGTGAACTTGATTACAGACCAGGTTGCACACAGAGCTTCCACTCTGTTGGAATAAGGAAGTCTTACCACTCATCAACATCAAGAGCCTTGACTACTGTCCATGGGGTACTATAAACAGACATGAGGCAACATAAAATAAGCTTCCTAGTGCTTCAGAGACAAAAGAATAACACAACACAGATGCATAGTTTCTTGGGATATTTACTTAGTAAACAAAACAAACTAGTTTTACTTGGATTCTTTTATAGCAGTGTTTAAAAGCAGTCAGTATTTAGTGTTCAGATAGGTGGGTGGTTTCAAACATTACAGCCAAATCAGAATGGGACATGTTCTTATTATCCTGTATTAATAAAATCACATTTTATCAGTGTCACTTTATAGAAGTACATAATTATGCCTGGCAAGCAATTTTAATTTGAGATATAAACTCTCTTACAATAAATCAATAGGCAAAAAGCAAATTAACTGAAGCTAAAGTTTCATTCCAAACCATCCATTTTCCTGCAAGCTAAGTTACTATCATCTACAATAACAATCTCTTGAAGAAGCCCTACTAAAATCACAGCTCTACTACTAAAAGCCTCTAATCTAAAAGGAGCCCATTTCAAGTTAAACCAGCCACAAGGTTTACATCCTCTAAAGCTGCAGAGCTACAGGTGCCCACCCCCTGCCTCGACACCATCACTGTAAACGAGCTGCACGAGACCAAAACCAAAACATTACTTTAAATGCAGTCTTGGAATGAAATCCCAGTGAATGTACAATACAGTTCATACACTGAAGTCAATGGAATCCTTCTCAGTGGCTCTTATCTGCATTTTAGACAGACACATTACTGTGCTGTTTCAGAGTAACTAGAATACCCTCTACAGCACTGATAGTTTCAGGAAATATATTCAGGGAACATGAACCAGGTATGAAAAAAGAGACTGAGGCAGCCAAGTTCCACAAAAATACTGTAAAAGTTAAATTTTTCAAATAAAAATTAAAAACATACTCTGGGAAAGACAGAACTGTCTCTATATATTTCATTTGCAATTAAAATCCACCAGTAGGAAAGGATATAAATATATCTCTCCTTCCTGTCACTTAACAATATAAATTTTTACTTATATGATATTATATAATCTAGTTTTCATATTTAGGAAAGCAGCAAAAAGTACTTGGCACTAAAAAAAAGCAATTTCATTTTCACTTTAAAGCAATCTTTAATACTTTAGGCAATGAAAATAACTGAAGCGAGTGATATTTTCACATACATTCACATACAATGTTACAGCAAGAAGTTACCTTGCAACCTTCTATATATAGAAATCTAGAATTAAGTATGGTAGAAGGAAGACTCCTACTCAGAATAACTACCTTCTATATTTGTTTCAAAATCATCACAGAACACCTGGTTTGCATATGCTTTTTATTTGTTAACAGTACAGCATTTCTTATTTGTTATTCTTCAAATGAAAACACCATGTAACATTTCAAAATGAGCAAAAACTAATCAAGCTTGTTATTCCCAGACTACTAGAGAGAAACAACACAAAATTTTTTTTATATGCTTTAGATCTAAGCATATAAACAGAAGACCCACCTACTTAATGCATCTAGTGAGGGCAGAACAATGCATTTCAAGTAAAACCTGTGGCTGGGACAAAAAAATATTCAGCTGATTGACAAAAATTATTAGTCAAAATTTATAATTTCTTAGCAAAGCTCACTGAACATACTTCTACATGAGAACTGGGTATATCTAAAATATAATCACTTACTGAGCCATTCACTCATTCATCAAATGCTACACATATTAAAAAACAAAACAACACAACAAAAAACATGCAAACACCATTCAGGAGTTAATCTTGACAAATCTCCACAGAGAAACAAGGAGTTATTCACTAATAAAAATAAAATAACATTTCTGTGAAATTTTCCTTTCTAAATAACATATTTAATTTGCAGGAAACTCTGAATTTAAGTAATTCAATTCAGAGACACTAGATGGAACTGAGAAAAACTGTTCCTTTATCTCTGTAACATTATCACACATTTAATAACTGCAAAGAATTATTCTAAGCCACAAAGTGAGAAGGAGCATTCAGACCACACTCTCATGCATGGAAAGTTTCTCCTTTTAAGGAGAAAGTACACAGAGCCTAGAAAACCAAAATGTCTTCAGCAAATTTTAATTCAAAAAAAACCTTGCTTAAATTAATACTCTATCACAATGTTTGTTTGCTTTTAAACACAGCTTTAAATAGGTTAAGGTAAACTATTGTTTTTAGTACACTACTCATGTCAGTTCTGGAATCTGAGCACATGACAATTGCTTACAAATGAACATTAACTACAGAAACATGGTACATACAAAAAAAAAAAAAAATCAATCAGGTATTAAAATTTTAGCTGGAGACAGTACCAGAGGGCTGGGCTGCTGACAGTTTTTAAATTATTCATAAAGCACAAGAAAAGGTAGGAAACAGAAAGTGTTGCCTAGGGGAAAAGGATCAAAGCTGTCTCTGCATTCCTATAAATTCTGAGCTACTGCAGAAGTTGAGCTTAACACAATTCAAATAGCCTCAACAACAATTCCAATTTACACAACTTCTGTGGTGCTGCTTGTGGGTTGCAACACAAGCTGCAGTAACTCAGAGATGCATTATTCCCTTTCCATCTCAACATCTAGGAATCACTGGAGAAGAAAGATTCACCTGCAGCAGCATAACACAGTCTACATAAAGAGAAAATCCCCTGGTATTCTTCAAAATCTTGGCTAGAGACCACAGGAATGAGATTGAAAAGGTCAGTGGTTCTTACCTCTTAATTTGAATTCTGTTGAATCAAATGAGTCAACAGTTCTGAGTGCTGTGAGCTCAAATTCTTAATTGCACTGACAAGCACATTAATGTCATTTTCCAAGATGAACTTTAGTTAAAATTCTACCGTACATCTCATTATATAGATTTAAAGATGTCCACCTCTACCATTGAAAAATGTCATGGACATTTTTGGATTTGAAGGAAAATGAGCAAGTTCCAGAAGAAAGGAGCAGGAAAGGTATAAACTCTCTTCAGTTGGAATTGTTCAGAGAAATCAAGTAAACAAGGGCAAATTTTCTGACAATCATCACATGCTGTTTGTCTTGATCCTAAATTTTAACAACACATTATAATTGTATTCACCTCTCCTCTTTCAGATATGCAGTTTCCATAGTAACTGGAGATACTTAGTAGTAACCAAAGGCAGAATAACACTAACTTACATAATAACTTGAAACTCACCTTGGTTTCTAAAAATGTGTATATGCTTATTTTAGGACAACAAATATTGTGGTTATTTATTTTTTACACACTCCCCATGTGGTCAAGATAAACATCTCAAGTTCCTGTATTTTAAAAAGCCAGTTTCACAGACAGGATGTAACAAACTAATCCCAATGAAGTCTTCTCATAAATCAGGATTTCTGCAATAAATTAGTCAACACTTAGTAAAATAATACACTTTTGAATAGTTGTTGACCATGCACTAAAAATAAAATAAAATTTTAAAAAAACCCCAACTATTAATTTTCTTAGCTTTCCCACATCAAAGCTCTTTGTTATGTGCTCCTCTCTCTAAATTCTGATTGAGAATGTATACAGAAAAAAACACGAAAAAGAGATGCAAAGATGTACGAGTTAGACAACACAACGTAAAAATCAATTAGAAGGCTATCCAACTGCTTACATCACACAAATGCTAAAAACTCCAGTATTCTAGGTGATTTTCATAGTAGTAGTATCATCATGAGAAATCTTATCAAGATAGTGGCTCCTGTCACTGGGTGCAGTCCTCTTTTGACAAATACATGGCAGCTCAACCTAGTTAAGGGAGATCAGTATCCCTGCAGAAGAAAATGAGTCATGCCCAAGTTGCGTAGGCCCAGCTTGTCAGAATGGGGTAGGAGGTCCTCAGAAAAGCAGAGCTGTCTTCAGAAAGCTTAGAGCTGAAAGCGCAGCACAAAAACCTGCTGATGGAGACATGACAGAGCTCTAACATCTCAGGGAGTGACACTGGGGGTACCAAGAAAGGGTCTGCGACATACTCTAACACAAGAAAAAAACAGCAGCTGAATAACCTGTTTAAATCAAAACACTAAGAGTGAATCCTCAGAAGAGGTGAAGGAAAAACCTCACAGGACACCAGAAGGTGCAGAACACACTGCCAGAAGCACTGAAGAGCTACAGTCAAAACACTGGAAGGCTGCAAGGTAAAAAAACTCAGCTAAGGGCAAAGGAAGTTACAAGGGCTTGATGTCTTATCTCTGAGTGGGAGTCCAATGCCACTCAGCCACTCAAAGGTCAGGGTTTTTCCTGGTTAATTGTTTTTTAATATTTGTTTCAAAACTGTCTACAAATCCAGCCACTCATAGCCGTTTTAACTGTATCTCATAGCTATGACAATGCAACTGCTGACTGAGCTATCAAAACACAGATCTCTCCTGAATTTCTTTTATTCTTCATCACTAGAAGTAAAAAACATGCTAAGAAATTAAAAACACTCAGTTTAACTGAGAAATTAATTATATCTCAAAGACAGATGACTGCATTGAGATGCTATCAAAAACTAGATGATAGCTTTAAGTCAACACCCTTTAGAGGAGACAGGACTTGAAATTTCTGTCCTCCCACCAGGAATATTAAAACCAGATTACAAGAAGCTTTACTAGAGACAAACAGAAGAAATGGAATTGCAAAAAACTAACAAAATAACCAAACCTGCAATGCTGAGTCTCCATCACCAGAGAAATCTACTAGCAGTTTACTAAGAAAGCAACAAAAGTCTCATAGATCACAAACTTTTAAGAATAGTGCATGCCAAACTAGTCACGCAAAAGCATTTTGCTAGGTGTCCAAATCCACCATCCTCTTTGTATTAGCTCATCATACATGAAGTCTCACACACAACTACCAAATTTCAAATGCATCATTCAAGCCCCAAAAAGGTCACTGAAGCAGTTTCACAGTCACCTTAGCAATGAAATTCTATGAACATCTTTGTTCAGACTATCACAGGAAGCAGACCATCCTTGTTCCCCTCTCTTGACACCATTGTCCTCCCTCTTCTTTGCACTGGTGCTAGGCTTAAAGCAAGTCAGGAAGAGTCTGATCAGAAATTCATAGTTATACCTGTTGCCTGTGGTTCTTTTCACATTCCTGCAAGCCAAGGAAACAGACAGTGCTCATGACAACATTAAGGGCAAGTCAGGCAGTACAAAGGGAGCATCAAACTCCTTCCCTCCTTGAGGGTTTGCAGCAGTGGGATGAGCATGCCTACTCCTACTAGTTCTCTTGTGGTAACAGTATTGCATGCATGGCCTGCTGGAGTCAACTCCAGAGAAAAAAGCCCCACTTAAACAGCCACCCACATTAGAACTGCTTAAGCCAACAGTAGAGTTGCAGCTAAAAACACATTTTCCAGAAACCTTTGTTTCTCAAATGACAAAGTCTGATTAATTTGAAGAGCTCAGAGTTTTAAGACGATGGCCAAGTTCCAGAATAGAAATGTAATTAAGAGAAAAATCTTTGAATTACTAAAAGGTGACATTATGAAGCCTATTGTGTTTTTCAGTAAATACAATGCAGTGCTGTAGTTAAAACTGGTCTCAAATACTAGAAGACATAATTTGAGAAAAATTTATTAGCCAAATACAGGTGCAGGTTCTGTATCACACCCAAAGGCAGACAAGTTAATCCATGATCATGGATTAAATTTAAATATTAAAAGAAGCCATAATTATTCAGAATTACAAAGCAAATTTAAAATGGGTTAATATGAAAATGTGAAAAACCAGTGTTATCTTCAAGCTTAGAACAGAAGGTTCCTTAAAACGTTCTACCAAATTAAGTAGTGAAGAAGCAGAGCTGGGGTGAATAGCAAACAGCCTCATGATGTTCCCTCCAAGGGAGACACAGTTCTGTCGGTCCCATTTTCATAATCGTGACTAAATACCTTCAAGCACAGTGTCACATGTTACATATTCAGCTGCCATTTAAAAACACTGTTAAAAAGGCACATAAAAAAAAAAAAGGCAAGACAAGAGTAATGATTATCTATATACTCAGTTAAATAAATACCTAAATATCTGATGAAATATGGCAAAAATAGAATCATAGGCTCTTCCCTAGTCCTAAAACTCATCACACATCCCTTTTCTGTCAAGCATCTAGATTATCCTCGCCAGCTTCTTCTCTAAGCCAATAAAAACCTCTAATACTGGGAAACCTGTTTTAACAATCTACGTAATTTGACTGCTATAGATAAAAACTTTCCAACCTATATTTAATCTAAATCACACCCACTAAAATTTACTTCCTCTTAACTTACACCTCAACAGTAAAAAAAAAAAAAGCCGAAAAAAAAAAAACAGAAAAAAAGTTTTTAAAAACTCCCAATGCTTCTGTGAACAATTTCTTACATACCCATCTCACAGCCTTTTCCACCACACCAAAATAATGCAACACTTTCATGAAAAAAAAAAAAATTAATAGGCTCCGAACCTCTCAAGCCACATTGCTACATTCCTCTGTATTTTTTTGATTCAATACTCAAAACTGGACAAAAAAATGCAATCAAAAGAAAGAAGAAAAAATAAAAAGCTTTCTGCAATTTAAACTCAATCAACATACACGAGGATGGCACCTACTTTTTCCAGCTGTGCATTGCTCATTTGGACCAATCTGTGACTAGAAATCCTGAATTATTTCCTACAGCTCTGTTTCCCAAGCATCTCTATCTGAACATCCCATAGCCTCTTCCTAGAGCAGCATTTTATATTTAGCAGCTTTTTATCTTCTGGACCGTACTTCTCAAACCAGTCAAAATTACTGAGTTAAAAGTTAATTCTGTTGTTCTCCAGACAAGTGCTGGCATTCTCTCCTAACTCAACAGCACATTTGCAACTTTTACCTCTTAAGAAAATGATAGATAATATAAAATTATAAAATCACCTCCTGAAAGTCATCTGTTTATTTTCCAAACCTTCGAGAGTTCTTCCAGAAAGTTACTTTGTAAAAAGTAACTTACAACTATTTGGGAGGGAGCTAGTTAAATAGGCAAACAACCTCCATGACAAATTGAAACATGTATTTATTAAGTGAATGGACATAGAACTACGTTTAAATCTCCTAAAATATAAAACTCTTTGTAAGATGGGTGTTTAAGCATATGTATTTTTCAGATTATACTGTCACATAACACAATAAATCTATCTGTAGCAAGTTAGTTTCTCAAATAACTGTATTTCTTCACTAGAGTCAGTACCAAGTGGGAGAGTACAGAGCTGATAGGCATCTGCGTACCTTTAAAGTCCATAAAACATTTAAAAATGTTTTTTTCCACACAGATTGACACATCAAAATTGATAAAACAAAATCAGCATCAGCAGCATTCATAGTAAAGTAAGAACCATTTAATACCACCTACAACGGGATCAGTTGCAATGAAAACCCAAAGAGAGAGAGAGCTGCTCCCATACAGCACTGCCACAACACCCTTGGGAGGGACGGCTGCTGCTTACACACTGCGGATGTTCCAACTTCCTCAGTTTATACAGCGAGCCAACAGCTTGGACACTTCAGATTTCAGATGTCCTGTCCTCAAACAGGACCGCTACATCACGTAGCCTTGCATCTCCACCTTGGAGTTATCTCATGATTGCTGCTGAAGTTTCTTTAATTATAGTTAAAATTCATATCTTTAAGGGGTCGGGCCGAGCTGAAGTTTAGCACTTCCAGCTCAGGGTGTCAATACTATTCCAAACAACATCAGAAGTTTTTTCTCTGAGAAATGCACACTACTTTGATTCCGAAACGATACAGGTTTTTCTTGTTTTGTCCACCTTCCATGTTCTTCCTTCCAAACACGGAGCTTTTTGAAAAGAACGTTATGAGACAGGACAAATTTCTAAATGTTCCTGAGAATTTCCTATTATACAGATCCCATTTTTTTAAGTGAACTATCTAAAGGCAGTAAAGCTTCCTCCTGTTCATTACAAGATAGGTTCAGAACGTGTGAAAGCAATTCAGAGCCATCACAGCCTGCAGAAATCACACTATTTTAAACGTTTCAGTACAACCGCCGGCTCCAATTGCGGGCATTCCCAATTACCCTAAGTACGGTAATGTGACTTTTCTTTCAAGATTTAAGTGAAGGCTGGAATGCCTCCCACCTTCCTGGAGAACTAAACCCCGCTGGGGGCAGGGACGGAGAGCTGTGCCTTGGCAGGAGCAGGGCACGGTACGGCGGGACTCGCACGGGCGGCACCGCGGGAGCCGACGCGGAAGCGGCGCCTCCGGATCCCAACAATATCGCTATTCAACAGGATCCTGCACACATCCTGCGGCGGGCTCCTTGCCGGGAAGGGCCGCGCCGGGCAGTACCGCAGTGCCGCCGCCGCAGCCGGACCCCCCGCAGCCCGGCCCGGCGCCCTCTGCAGAGCCGCGCCGCGCCCGGCCCCGCGGCGGCGGGAGGCGGCTCCGAGGCGCCCGGCAGCGCCGCGGCCGCCCGAGAGCAGCGACCCTCCCCTGCACCGACAGCCGGGACGCGCGGGGGCCGTTACCTGTCACCGGCTCCGCCGCAGCGGCGGCCGCGCCTCCGCGTCCTCCCCGCCGGCCGCCGCCGCCGTCCGCAGCCTCCAGCTCGCACCCCGCGCCCGCGGCGGCGGCGGGCAGGAGCAGCCCCAGCAGGAGCAGGCAGGTCGGCACCGGCCGCACGCCGGGCGCTCGGAGCCCGCTCATCGGTAGCGCCGCTGCCGCGGAGCGAAGGCAGGACCGCAGGGACGGAAGGCAGGAAGGCAGGGCTGGAGCTCCGCGCTGCGCAGCTGTCGCTCCGGCGGCACCGACCCGCTCCGCTCCGCGCCGCCTCCCGCCGCTTCCGGCGGCCCCCGCGCCGCCGGCGACACGTCACCGCGCGGTGACGTCACCGGGGAGGGGGCGGCGGGCGGCGCGCGGCCCCGGTCCCGCTCCCCAGGCAGGATAACGCGGGGCAGGATAACGCGGGGCAGGATAGCGCGGGGCAGGATAACGCGGGGCAGGATAACGCGGAGCAGGATAACACGGGGCAGAATAACGCGGGGCAGGATAACGCGGGGCAGGACAACGCGGGGCAGGATAACGCGGGGCAGGATAACGCGGGGCAGGATAACGCGGGGCAGGATAGCGCGGGGCAGGATAGCGCGGGGCAGGATAGCGCGGGGCAGGATAACGCGGGGCAGGATAGCGCGGGGCAACGCGGGGCAGGACAACGCGGGGCAGGACAACGCGGGGCAGGACAACGCGGGGCAGGATAACGCGGGGCAGGATAGCGCGGGGCAACGCGGGGCAGGATAACATGGGGCAGGATAACGCGGGGCAACGCGGGGCAGGATAACATGGGGCAGGACAACGCGGGGCAGGACAACGCGGGGCAGGACAGCGCGGGGCAGGATAGCGCGGGGCAGGATAACGCGGGGCAGGATAGCGCGGGGCAGGATAACGCGGGGCAGGGCAGGGCAGGGACGGCGGCAGCAGCAGCAGGTGCCGGGACCGCGCCCGCCCCGCCTGCATCACCGGGCGCCGGGGCACTGCTGTCCGCCTGCGGGAGCCGCCGTCCCCCGGCTGCCCTCGGGCTCCGTGCCGGCTCCGTGCCGGTTCCCTGCCGGTCCCCGCTCCCCCGGGCCGCAGGCGTGCCCCGGAGCCCCTCGGGTGCAGAGCAGCTGGGCCGGATTCGGAAAGGCGCAACGGGAAAATAACATACTTCAGCTACAAGGCAAAACGAGACTTTGTTGGCGCCACCAATGCAGACACCTGAGAAGAGCTTTCTGAAGTTTAGGTTCGGTGTGTACCACAGCACTCCCAAAACATCAACAGAACGAGAAAAGGAAGCGTTTCAAATCTGATCCCATACAACTGAAACCAGGAAAATTAAGTCTTCACAAAGATTCAACTGCGATTTCATTGTGCTTAAAACCTTGACCAAAATAAAATCTACTTTTGCTTATGATGTTGCCATCAAGCCCCTGAATGGCAGTAAAGTCTGTTCGTGCTTTGTGGTATCCAAACCTGCGGTACTTTACAGCATTCTGTTTAGAGCCATTTAACAAGAATAACACAGCTTTTAAAGACCAAATTCAATCTAGTATCTTAGATACACAGTATATGAGACAATAATGCAGCGCAGATGCTAAAAGCTATATAAACATTACCTTTGCTATTAACTATTGCAATTACCTAAGAAACAACAAAAGAGGGGTTGAAAGAGCCTTGAGAAAAGCCTTTGCCTGCTAAGTGGAACCGACAGGAGCGTGAAATGGAGTTGTGCAAGCTGCTTCTGCGGGTCAGCAAAATCCAGAAATCTATCCAGAAATTCGTGAAATCATTACAGTACTATTAAATGCAGCAGGGAGCAATTTCTCTAATGATATAGTTGGCATGCAAACTCCATCCCTGTAGAAACATATTTTTATGGTGGAAAAAACACAAAACTTTTAAATAATCATATGGCATATAAAGATTTGGAAAATGTGTCTAAACTTTATAAACTGATTGAATTCTGAAGTCGGTGCATAGCATTATCATTCCAGCTGGTGAGTACAACAACTTTGAAAGACCAACAGTATCTGACCAGATCTTGTGCAAAGAGAACAATGAAAAGCCTGTATCTTAAAAAAGCTTGTTCAGTGTTGTTTAACTTTAGGGAGGGGAGCTGGAGTAGAGTAAATTTCCCAGATGGAAACAAAGAAACCGGCTGTTAATTTAATTAATTAGTTAATGTTATATTACAGAGAAAGAGGAATGCATAAAGGGTACATGAAAGAGGCAAGTTTCCCGGACAAGTGTGAACTGTTTTAACTGAGAGTTAGTGAAGTCAAAAGATCCAGACTGCACAGACACTGTATTCTGCATCAGAACAGTTGTGAGATGGACACACTCCAAGAAAACCCTGTGGGCCTAAAATAATAAATGATCCTTGCTAAAAATCCTCTTTCAATGTTTGTTCATTTTCACCTCCTGCTTTTAACTACAAGTCCCCAACTCATGAAGCATAGAATGGATTGTTTTCAAGCAATGCCTGTGTTCTGGAATTTTGGGGATGTTACTGCCGGTCAGGACACCATAGCAGAAGATCTTGGAGTGAGAATCATGTCTGGAAATGCCTCATGGCACAGTGCCACTTCATATAATGTAGAATCAGCTGCATGAGCTCAGAATCAAGAAAAGACTGCAGCCTAACACATTAATCCACAGAAACCTAAATAATTAGTGATTTCAATATGAGGGCCCAAAGAAGTGCCCTGCAAGGCTTCATCACATAATTAGAGAAAAATGTATGACCTTTAGAATTCCTCTAGTCTAACTCCCCTACTCAACCCTGAGGAACATCACTCATAACCAGATACCAGTTTCATTTCAGACTGGTCACCACTAAATTAAGTGGAGTGGTTCAGACTGCCGTCCACCTCATCTACTTACCTAGTCCCTACTGGACTACAAAGATTATCTGGATGTCACAGCCAAAGACCCTTGCTAAAATCAGTATGTGCTGCCCTTAGCACTTCAGTCATAGAGCAAACGTTCTCATGACCAAAGGCAACTGTGTTGGTAGAACTGTGCAGGTTATTCTGAATTGGCTCATCCTTTGTCATCTCAGAAATGGCTTCCAGAAACAATTCCTTCATTATCTCCTCTGAGAGAGCTACTTAGTAAGGATGACTGCTCTGCAGTTTCCAGCACCTTGCTTTGATGATGGATGTGGCATTTGCTTTTTTCCAGTAACTGGAAATCCCATCTGATTGTCACAGCCTTTAGAAGGTGATAGGAAGCAGCACAATCAAGTTACCTTCCTCAGCACCTTTACAAGCAGCTCCGGTTCAGCCCTAAGGACTTGCAAACATTTGCTAAATTCTCCTCCTCCAGACCTTGCCAAATTAGGCATAGAGCTCTGTGAACCCTAAGGGCTGACCTTGCTAGTAAAGAACAAGTGAAAGAGGGCTTTGAGCATCTCAGCCTTTTCACAGTTCTTCATCACTAGTGGCCCGCCCCATTCATCAGCTGTGTGATTTTTGAGTATGATTGCTATTTAGAATGTTTTCTCTATCTCTGAATGTAGACAGTTGTAATAGAAGGGCTGGAATTTGTTGTGAATGGAGAATGAATGTTAATGTATTGACATGGGGTCGCTAGATGAAGCACAGAGCAGCACAAGGGTTCTCACCATGGACTATGCTGTTGGCATCCAAATTACTCAGCACATCTATGTGGAGTTTTATAAGACATAAGTTTCTATTCTGGAGAAAAAGAGCAATGAAGAAATCCTGATGACTCACAGAGGTGAGACAGGATGGAGACACTGATCACTATCAGCTGCTAAAGGCTACAAAGAGGCATATCCAAAATCTTTGTATTGTTCCCAGACAGGAGGAACCGAGGAGAGGAACATGAGGAGAGCCTCAGAGCTGGTATCTTCTCTCCTGTGTAACTGCCGTGGATGCTGGACCCACCAGCACCACCTGGGCAGAGACACCTGAGAGTGGGAACAAAGTTAAAGGTTCTTTGTCTCGAGGTCTGCTTTGAGTACAACCGCCTTCCCTGAAAGAGGAATAGCACTGGCATAGGATACGTTATTGATAGAATGTTGCAACAGCATTTCGCACAAATGCCTATCTTTGTCTTTTTTTTGCAGGGAGCAAACTGGTCTCGAAGGCTTAAGAGTTCTGCCATTTATGTTACTTTGTGCCACGAATCCTGGTGAGTATCAATGGACTGCGACAGTCTTGGTCGAATTTTCTGAGTGTTCTTTGCAGTATGGATAACCCAAGAGGCTTTTATTTGAGTCCTGTCCTTCCATTGATCTTCAGAGCAGAAAGCTTTTTTTCCCTTTTGTTGGTGGGTATTAGCTGCTTTGATTTGCCTTTCCTGATAGCAATTTTGTCATTCACCTAGCCTTAATAACCACATTGATTTATCTGAATAGAAAAAGGGAAAGGAAATAATCTTCAGAGTTTAATGCCAACGGTTCTTGCCAATATATACATTCATCCGGCCCTACAATAACACTGAAGCTGGTTTGAACAATAGAGTAAAGGAAAAACAATCTTTTTTTTGCTCTTCGGTGTCATTTGCAGTCTCTCCTACAAGCTGTAAGAGCTCTGGGTAGATGATAGGATTGACGAGGAAAAATGAGCCAGACTAATAATAATAGATGAGAAAGAAACCTTGTGGGGGGAACAGAAACAAAGCACGAACTTACAAAAAATGCTACAAGGTCACCTTACAGGAAAGAAGACTCAGAAATTAACACAAAAACTTTTTTTTTTTTAATTAAAAAAACAATGTAAATACAAACTAGCAATAAATTCAAATTCAGCTAACTCATGTCCACCAGATTATTGGTAAATTGTCCAATAAACATTTGATTCTATTAGTGCTGTGAAAAGAAACATTTTTGAACAGGCTTAAGATTAAAATTCAAATATCTTCTCTTGATTAGAGAAGTTATTCATATCTGCACCCAAATTATAAAACTTTCTAGTTCTCAGATTTCATGTGCTAATAAAATGTCAAATGAAGGTGAAATTTTGTAAGATTTATATTTGCCAGGATGAGAGGATCAGTTTAGGAACCCTTTCTTAGTTATTTCTGTATTACTGAAGATTATGTTTTGGGGAAGGAAAGTTGTTAGTTCAAGAGGAAACTATACGAAGTATTTAAGTGGTCCTGTATTTCCAGCTGTTAATGGACTAAGAAACTATGGGTCATAGATTGTTATCTCAGTCCAGTAAGATAATTGGAACGTGGAGAATGGAAGTTAGTGAAACATTTTCTTTATCTGACCGGAGTATTTGCCCTTAGGATCTTCTTATCAGTGACCATGAGTCGAGATACCCCTCAAGCGAGTAAATTACCTGGTAATAGGCCAAATTGCTGCCAAAATAACACAATCTCTTTCAATAAGAAAGAAGGAACAGTCCTTAAGGGCAAAACAAGAGCTGCAGATCTGCAAAGAACTTTTTTATTAAGTTTCCTAATTCGAGATTTTTTTTTTTCCATCAGCACTTTCTCGGGCATTGCAGAAGACTTTTTTCTTTAACACTTATGAAGTAAAGACAAATATAAGTTTTGGAACACACAATGTTCAGCAAGTGTACATTACAGTTGAGTCTTGTATTTGCATAGAAGCTTTGCTTATCCTTTCTTCAAATTGCTGAGTTCTTTATGAGAACAAAGATGCCATTCCAGTTAGAAGATGTTGGATAGGCAGACTGTGGTTGGATTCTGTTTATTTCAAAAATAAACAAAGATTCAATCTGTTTACACAAGATCTGGAGGCACATCCGGAGATACAGAGTCTGAAGGAAAACAATGGCAGAATGAGTGAATAAAATGTTTCAGGCAGCACTTTGATTTCTGGAATCTGTAGTAGGAGCCAAGCAGCGTGCCAGGATACAATCTTACTGGTGATGCAGGAACAGAGAGGGATCTTGCTATCTCGAATATTTTGGCTTGTCAGATTACAGCAAAGTGATGGGTAGTTATATATTTTGACAGTTAAAGACCATTTGGGCCAACATAAAAACAGTTGTGGAAATTAATTACATTACAGATTTAGGTAATCAGAAATATGTTAAAAACTACAGAGGGACAATTCTGAAGATCATGATGTGACAAAATTCATCATCTGATCAACTCAGAACATACATCACTACAACTGGTTTTGCCAAAATTGATTGCCAGACAGTAAAAGTCCAGGCATCTTATAAAATTTTAAGAAGACTTTGATTGTGGTAATTTTGTATTCACAGTAAAATCATAATGTAGTTCAAACTTTCTTTAAATTATCAGTGTAACCATTCCTGGTGTTTAATGAACAGCAATATCAACACAGCAAATCCATACATTAAAAATAAACTGCTGGCTTTTTCACATGTCAAGTAATGTGAGAATTTAACCAATTTCCAAGCAGAAATGAGAGTTATAGACATGACTCACCAAAAATGGCTGTCTTAGAGGAAATGGAGAACAAAGAATTTTACCACTAAATTAAAAAAAAAAAAAAAAAAAGACCTCAATATGTACATAATATTTCTTTCACTTTCCCTTAATTTCAGCAAATCTCTAAATTTGCCATTACCTAAGCAGGACAGTCAGTGCTTTGTGTCTTCTTATTCCCTCCCTTCCTGCTAGACAGGAAACAAGGAAAAGCACAGTCAGGAGGTGATGAAAGTCACTACTGCACGACTACTTTTTATCTTATAACAAGAATATTGACCAACAGTGTGAAAAAAATAGAATTAAAAACACAATTAAAAAAAATATCATTTGGACAGAGTAATTTAGCACATTCTTGTGAATATAGCAAATATTGCAGAGTGCCTCCTGGGACATATTTGGGTATGTTTTTGCACAGACAGAATAATTCCTACTCACATGTAACAGGAACTGTCAGGATGGAGCCTGCTTATTCAGGCTGGTAGAGGCATTCTGTGGATCAGTTTCAATTTTTCAGTGTCTGTGAAGTAACTGTTGCATTAAACATAATGTGATTAGTAACTTTCAGAATATTTTTTTGTCTAAATAAAGGCTCAGTTCATAATATATAAAGCTGTTCTTTACCTGAATGAGCATGGTCAGAAAAATGCTGTCAGATTAATTATTTACAATGGAAATAATTTGTCCCTTCAAGATAATATATGGGATAAGAACAAAGACCTTTATTTGTGATCTTCTGAAAAAACAAGAAGAAAGTGGCAAAAATCTTTTACTTCAAGTGTGGGTTTGATACTTTTAGAAGCTGTTGATTGAAAAGTGGAATGAGCAATCACTCAATCAGAGGTCAGAACTTCAGTGAGTAGGAGATTATATTCTCATGATCTGTGACTAACAGAGAGTAATAAAAAGCCTAGTGAACATGTGTATCATGTAAATACAATTCTATTGTCAGATGGTTGGTGGTAAATTGAAAAGGCTGCTCTGAGGTCACAGCAAGCAGACGGTTTCCTGGAATTTCTGCAGGCAAGTTGCACATCCTGTAAACAGGAGCTCTCTAGATATGTGGCACTGCACTCCCAGGTACTGTGAGTGACACAGTCTTCAATAAATAAGGTCATTCTGCAGAGGCAGAGAAAGCTGGTATCAGATTACCCACAAATTTGAAGAACATATGGAAACCACTGCTCAGAAAATCAAATAACAGATATTTTTTGTTTATCTCAATTTTTATATGTTTTGAGTTGGGTAATAGAGAGAAAGCATCAGACTGCATCCTCAGTAACAAGGTCATTGGATACAGACAATTTTCCTACTGTCAGAATGCAACCCTAGGGCATTTGATGTTCTGATTTGGTACAAACATCTCTATTTCTCACCTTTTTTTTTTTTTTTTTTTTTTTTTTTTTTTTTTTTTTTTTTTTTTTTTTTTTTTAAGAGAGTAAAAATTTCATCCATTGCTTACATTTTCAGAAGGAGTACACATAGTTCATTTTTGTTCCTGCTTTCTTGGCAGGCTGTGGTACTCACAAGATTGTGTGCAATGCGCTAAGCTTACTTGATTGTTGGAGTTGAATGAGCTTTTTTGATCTTCCTTGGTTCTGGACTTCTTTTTATTCCTTTATCTGCCCATTATGAAATTGTGACAGTTTTTGTTACAGTGGGACAAAAAGGTTCTGTATTCAGTGAAGTTTTTTAGCTTTCTGATATGACTTGTATAGAACAAGGCATAATTTTTATCTTCTACTTAATGAGTTTGAGCAGTTCTTTCTAAACTCTTCATAGTAGTTAATAGGAAATGTAGGGAAGGGCCCAACTAAAAGTCTAAATCAGAGACAGTCACCTCTAAATCCCTTAAGAATCAATAGAGAGCAATGGGAACTTCAGGTTGGTAATTTCTTACTAAAATAAGCATCTAAGATCTGAAGTTTTCAAACATGCAGAGGAGAGGCAAAAAAAACTTTCAAGAAAAAGAATGTTAGCATCTTCTGTCTCTTATCCATTAGGAAATGACCAGCTAACAGTTCCTCTGATGTCCTTCTTTATTACACATTCTTGGGACACAGGAATCAAAATACCTTTTAGGCCTTACAGATACAACTAGAAAACAGCCATAAAGGAAACTGCTCACTGAATGAAGGAGTTGGAATGAACATCCCATAGCAATGGGTAAACTTTTCCTAATGTTTTAGCATGTGCTTTCATGTTTATGCTGCTGTAATTTCAGAGAAATCTTCAGAATTAAAATGACTAAAGAGAGACTCAAAAGAGTATTTGGTTCCTAAAATGTGCTCCCAGTGGGATTATCTGTGCTAACACCAGCAGTGCTCCCCTTCCCCTGGAATTAATGTCTGTGATCATTCAATACTGAAAGTCTCAATATCACTCCAGAGCAAGTCTCTTCTACACAATCTTGATATTTTTGTCATCCATAAAAGCAGACAAACTCAAGAAACGTTTACCTACACAATCCAAAAAATCAGGTTCATAGAATCACAGAATGAGTTGGGTTGGCAGGGACCTTACAGGTCACCTTCTATGTTGTTAATGGTTTCCAAACTATAAAGGCTTGAGGCAGATGTGGTACCTATAGAGAGTTACTGGAGAGAGATTGCAGTAAACCACAAACTATGGTTTAGTGGGTGCTGTTCCTTAAGGCAGGGCAGTTGCCTTGTCCTGAGAGTTAAGCTGAAAAGAATGAGTGCTGTACTTCTTAAATGCTATCAACTTTCCTTTTCAGATCTAACTGATCTCACAGCCTGAAAACTCACAGTGAAATAAGTGGGCTAGTGAAAATTTATTACATTATGGAGGAAATTAAAAACTTAAATGCCTAGCATTAATCCTTACCAAAATCTTAATGAAGCTCTGAGTCTTGTAAGAACATTTCTGTTCCATAACAGCCCCTGCCTTTGAATGGCTCGATCCCACCAAAAGCAGAGTGCACAACACTGACCTGTTTGCATTGGAACAATCTCCTGAGCACTATCAGTAACCATCTCTGTTTAAATGTCTGGACTGAAGTCAGGAGAGAGTAATTTATCCTGCACTTGTCATTTAAAATCTCTCCATGGTCTTTTCTAAGAAGGAACAAAACTTCCATCTAGAGAAAACTGAAAAATGGCTTACATTTGCATCAAGAACATACTAATTTCACTGGGTTGTGCCCAGTTTCTTGAAACATCTACACTAAATTCTACAAAAAGAGGACTAAAAAAGCCTGATCAACTCAGAATACTTTTTATTAAACTGTTTGGAGCTTGTGAACAAAAAATCTATATCAATGAAGGGCTATTTCTTATACAACATTTTACATTGCATGTGTGATATTTTCCTTTATAAAATAAAACAGACTGAATCGAGATTTTACAATAATGTTCAGAACTGCCTAGCAAGAAGAATAGTAGCCTTGAGTTGAAAACACAGAATGTGAGAATTACAGTTCAAGCTTTTCATCTAGAAAAATACAAATACAAAATTCATTATTCAATAAAAAAATCTCATCCGAATGGGCCAAATGGACCATGCATGTCAGAGACTCTTGCTCTTCATATATAAAAAAAACCAAACACTCCACACTTTTCTTAAAAAAAGATAAATTACAAACTCAGGGACAGAATTTCATCATTTTGCAGAGACCAGGAAAAATCTGACAAGATAGAAAAAAGTCAAGCTGCTAATAATATGAATTACTATTATAGGCACCATTTAAAATGATACTTGGCTTTTCCTTTGCCCCAATAGCCTGGTTAATTTAAGCCTAATCCTAATGGTCTCTGTCTTTTCTCTGGAAACAGTATTTTCACTTTGTCCTAGTCCCATGTACTAGAATCCTGTGTAAAGATCTAGTGTATACAAAACAAATAAATTTATTGTACAATTTACCATCTCGGCCCTTCCCTCAGCCAAAGTCTAGTTGTAGGAAGGAATTTTCTGGCCATGTTTTCCATTACTTGCTTGCAAGTTAGTTCCTTACACTCCTGTGTGTGTGATTTCTTCCAAAGCCAAAGTGGCCAAGGTCTCAGTTTTTTTGCAGTTTTGAGTGAACACATAAATTATCATCCAGCCTGAGAAAATCTGCACTTACTGTGGTGTCTGCAACTTCCCTGCTTCTCTCTCACTGCTCCCTTCTAAGTGAAATCCTGGCAGGCAATGCAGCACTCCCTCTGTCCACAGAGATCTCCAGTGTCTGCAGTTAAAACGGGCACCGAGGATGTTCAAGAAAACACCCTGGATATCACTTCCTGCTGTTTCTGGAGGACTGCACTGACAGGAAGGTCTTTGATATATTTGGCTTTCTAAGACTGTAAACCTCTATTTAGGTCTTTATAAACCTACAATGTTGTAAAGCCAAACATCTACCACTTCCACCTTTTGTGTGTTTTCAAGACTGAATATTGATTAGCTGCTTAAATAAATAATACTTGCCATAAACCAACTCTCCACTATAATACTTACCCCTTATCCCTATTACCACCTAATGCAGGAATGGTCTGATACTGAATTTAAAGTTTTTCTGGATTTCTTTGTAACCAAATAGAAACATATTTCTCAGGGAAAGAGAACAATCCTAATCAGAAAGGTTCATATTTTCTGTAAACTCTAAACGTAATTCCCATAGACAGGAAACACAGATTAGACAAGATTATGTAGGGATATTTGCTGAAGATTGCAAAAGAGAAGAGAAGAAGTTATAGCTCTGGAACGGAAAAATTTAGTGGTACAAGTCTGAATTTCAAATATCAAAAAGGCGTTTTATCCTTCATATTATTAACAAAGCTTACTCAAGCTTTTAAAACAAATAAAAAAAATTTGAATAAAGATGCAATATAAAGTTAGTAGAAGAAAGTGTACTTTGTTAAAAATGCAAGTAGTAAATGATCACTTTTTGTGTTGCAGAGGTCACAATTACAGCATTTGAACAGCTTCTTCCACACATTTTCCCTTTCTTTCAAGCACATTGGAAGTGCATTGCTTGAGGCAGAGGTGGCAGATGGGCTCTCCTGCCTCTGTGTTAATGGAAATGAGGGGCATTAACACTCTTAGCACCTCTTTCTCATGTCTATCAATTGGCTGTTATGCCTTCAGAAACTGGGTACAGTTAGAAGGTTAGAACTACTACAAACGAACATAAAACATATAATTATGTCCTGAGGTCAGAAATGATGGGGAGAACTTTACCAGTAATGTGGGTGCTGCTAGCAACTGGAACTTCCTCCACAAACAGAACTATGCCAGTTTTCCACCCTTAGAACTTGATGCTAACTTTAATGGACCACGGTAGGGTTTCAAAGAAATGCTTGTTTTTGTAACCCAGATGTACTTGGAAAAAAAGGTAAAATGTTGTGACATTAGACTTTCTATTAAAAAAATTAGATAAGAAATAGCACTGAATACACAGAAATTTAAATATTATTGCTTTTTATAACATATTTTCTGCTGATTTACTATTTATAATTAGACTTATTAGGGTGTAACTATCCTAGAGCTTTTCAGAAAAAAAACCCATAGATGTAACACTCAGAGAACATGATTCTTGAATAAAATGAACAA
This sequence comes from Erithacus rubecula, assembly GCF_903797595.1. NCBI lineage: Eukaryota > Metazoa > Chordata > Aves > Passeriformes > Muscicapidae > Erithacus > Erithacus rubecula. The sequence goes on along the minus strand of NC_136687.1, from coordinate 17,109,469 downwards.
TCTGATACCTACTAAAACATATTATGTGATTAAAACATAATATTTTGCCATTGACTATCAGATTCCAACTTGTATCTTAGCAACATGATACAGGCTTTTTTGTTTAAAGCAAAGCACAGGAATCAGTCACATGCTTTGTCTTGCACAAATTGTGTCTTTAACTCTTTTGTTAAATGTTCCATTTATTTTGGTCATAATTCCAAAAGAAACAATTTGTTCAAACTGTTCAGCCAAACACAATGTCATTTGGCAAAGCACTGTGGTCCTCCATAAAGCAAATTCTCTAGAGAGAATTGTTTGCACATATCAGTAGTCCAACATCTACAACATGCTGATTTTGAAATGTGGGTACACAGAGGCCCCTCTGCAACTTTCTTCAGAGAACCTCAAACTCACTTCCTGTAACCAGCAATGTCCAACAAGACACAGTATCAGGTGTAACCCTCCCTGGGCTTAAACTAAAAAAAATTGCCAAAAAAAGCAGTATTTCTCCCTTAGTGTTAATTTTAAGGCTGATCCCTGGTTAGTATTTAGCAGGGTCAGATGGCAATACCATTGTTCATGTGTTGCAGTGTTACAGAACATGGTAATGAACCCAAGACAAACATCTTGTCCTAACCATAGACTCATTCTGTCCCCATTAATAACTGCTGACTTTGATGCACTGTGTCCACTGCAGAAAAGACAACTATCCTGAGATGCTTCTCCAAAGCATAATTGGCCAGTACTGACATAATTTAGTAGGTATACTATTAATTGCCTAATATAAAAAATACTAGGCTGAGACATTTTAACACTATTTTAAAGCAGACCACAACAGCCGCACTTGTTGGATCAAAATGATCTTCCCTGCATTAACAGTTTTGTTAAGGCACTGAAAAAGCCAAGCATAAAGTGTACAGGAAAAAAAGTCTTTCAATGATTTCAAATAGCAGCACACAATCTCTGGGTTCTAGAGATTTCAGTTTATTCCCTGGTTATTTGCTGCAATAAGTGCTTCAGGTCACAGATGAGCAGCCACTCACTTCATGTGGGACCTTGTGCTGAAAGCCTGAAGCCACCAGAAGGGTACTTTTTGCCTTCTGTACTGATTCCTAAAGCTGCAAATAAACAAACCCTGAATCCCAAGCGCTGGAGTTGTCCTTCAGCACTTCTTCAGAAAGTACCCACAAGAATGACACCCAGTATCATTCCTATGGCTACTGGAAGGGGAATTACTGGGAGGAGTTGTTTCTCCTGCTGGTGCTGCCCAGTCCAACAGGAAGGCTGGCCAATGGCCCCCTGCCCACCATTGCCAGGGGCCCTCACCTCGGCCCTGGCCCTGCAGCACTCCCTGCCCAGCAGCTCAGCTTCCTGGGGCTGGAGGAAACCTGCTGGAGCTGGCTGGGCAACACAAATACGTGCTTTTGCCCTTTCTGGGGGGCTGGGGGGCTGTGGGGATGGAAGCTGCTGGTCCAGCACACGGCAAGGTGCCAGGCACGGACAGAAAGGGCCTGGAGGAAAAGAGGGAAAAGGAAGCGCCCAGCAGCTCCCACCGCCCCAGCTGCATCCGTCCCCTCCCTCCCCCATTTCCTCACATAAAACACTGCACAGAATATTTTACTGATTTGTTAAAATATGTTGAAAGGCTCTTCCCCTTCCTCACTGAAGATACAGCCCTTCATTTTTGCAATGTATTTCAGTATCTTTTATAAAATGCTTATTTTATTGTTAATGAACAGGTCACTGTATTGCTTTCCCCAAACTGATCTTAATACAGCAATTCTGTTTTAACGAATCCCTTTGGACTTGTTGGAAGCATTTTATAAAATTCATTAGAAGACAGTAAAATGGGTGCAAGCATCAGCTTTTCTTTTTTTTTTTTTTTTTTTTTTTTTTTTTTTTTTTTTTTCTGGCAACAAGTAGAAATGTGTCTTAAACCAGAGACTCCTTGCAGCCTTTTCCCTTTACTGGGATATCTAACTGTTTTACAGTCTTTATACTCTCGTCATTTCTCATAAAATTTGTTACTATGACAAAAAAAATCCACTAAAATTATAAACTGTTCTAATTATTCAGTTGTTCCGTGACCCAGACATCAAGATTTGAGCTTCAACATATTTTTGGAAGTACTGAAGGAAGATAACTTGGGTACATTTTTAGACAAGCCTATTTACTTTTGCATTTTTACAACAGTCTATTTGACATTACAAGAAACCCTTGACAGACCATAGCCAGAATCCTAAGGTAAGCAGCAAAAAATTTGATCATTATCTATAAATATGAAGACAACTGGTTCTTGTACTGAAATGTCTGTTTATATTGATTTCAGATAGGGAGGAACAGACCAAAACAATTTGATTAAATTGAGCCATTGGACATTAAGCTGAGCCTGTTTAAACTGATGCAATTATTAAGTTAGATATTCTACAATAACATCTGGGCATTACCTAAAACAGCAAAAATAAAAAGTTTTAGGAATTTGGAAGCCAAATGACAGAATACAGATGTCAAAAAGTTTGAACTAATCTCTCAAGTTAAAGAATTAAAACTTAAATAATTGATACTACCTACCTTTAAAAGAGAAGTATCTAGCTGCAATATAGAAACCAGTCATTTTAATATTAAAAAATTAAATTGGTATTATTTTAAGTAAAGGACATTAAAAATGCAAGTATCTGCTAGAATCTGAAACAGAGTACTTTGCTGGAACTAAATGAGTAACTGAGTGGAACATGAAAACAACACCACTTCAGTAAGAGTAACATTTTAAAATATATTTTAAAAAATATATAAAAATCTAACAGTACAGTTGAAGCTTAATTTTTAAATCTTGTTTTAATCTCATTTTAAAACACCCATGCTCAGTATGCCTTATTCCTGTACAGAAGGTGTGTGGGGACTCTCATGAGCTCCACTTCACAAGGTTCCCTGTCCAGTCATCAGGAGAGACACTGGTGCAGGTCAGAGAGAGTTTAAATACCCCAGTGGGGATGCAAGGGAGATGGGAGATAAAAACAGACCATATCATTTTAGTCAAGGAACTGCTGAAGAATTCAACAGTTTCTATCTCTGCCTACTTACAGTATTTCCAAATTTTTTGAAAATTAAAAAGAAGATACTGCTCAAAAATCCTAATCTGGAAAAGGTTAAGGTACTGTTCAGATTCTGCACCATGTACTAGCACAAAGCAAAGGGAATTAGAGGGTCAGCAGGCCTGTAGGGAATCTCCCTTGCTATTTAGTAAATACTTTTAATTCTTCAAAACACCATGGTAACCTTGTAATGACCTAATTGAGCCACAATCCCTGTGACTGCTTTGTAACATTATAATTTCTAAACTGCTACCCAATTTATGGATTTTAAAAGCTGCAAAATGCTGCATTTTCAGAGCTAAGTGTATATTATGTGTTGCTCTGAAGATGAAATAAGATCTTGTGGTTTATACACAAACTGAATACACAGAAATGCAAACAGAAATTCAACAGGGGTGAGATTGCTCCCCTCCTTTAGGAATTTACTCTGTAATCTTAAGCAAATCACTTAATCTTTCTATGCCTTCATTTCCCATATATAAAACAGGGTAATACTTGCTGTAAAGGATAAAAGCTGTCACATGTCTTTCAAAAACTGAATGTCACAGAAAAAACTCTCGTTCAACAGTTAAAACAACTTCTTGCAAAAGAAAAACATCAATTTTCTGTTATTCAGAGAAAAAAATTCCCCAAATATTCTCATATATTATATCTGCTAAGCAATTTGGTTCTTTATATAGGAGGTGATACCAGAGTCCACAACTTCCCTTTTTTTAACATTAGCCTTATAAATTTACTAATTCACTAAGTTTCTACTACATTATCCTGATAGAGACAACAAGACTCATAGACATACAGCTCACCCCCCCACCTGAGACTACAGCTTGAATCACTTGTCAAATTTTGAGCAAAGTATGAAGGATTCATGTTTCACTGATTTACATTTAGTATGGCAAATGACTACTATATGTACATAAGTATGTACATGTTCATAAACCAGGCAAAGACAAAAGTCCTATTGTAAATGCAGAGACTATATAATAACTCATTATGATTTTTGTAACTAAGAGCTTTTCAGGTGCTAAGATAGATACACTTAATCAAATCAGATTATTGATTCCAACTCTGGTATTAAACAAATCAAATACCTTTTGTGAGGAAGACTTCAAAAATAAGTGTGACAGCTAAGAGATTATGCCAGCCTGACTGTAGTGACAATCCATCACACATGGACATGAGCAGGGCTCTTGCACTGAAGCCTGAGCTGTTGAAGCACAGAGGCTGGAAAACTGTCAAAGGCGTAGCACTGCTCTCCCAGAGAGGGTGTGGGGCACAGCAAAGGACTCTTGGCATCGTTCTCAGGGTAATATTTTGTCTCATGCAAAGACCAGCTCCAACAAGTTCTGAAGGAAGCTAAGCTCAGGCCTTCTCTGCAGGGGAACATATTTTATGCCTTTGATGGGACTCTGGGGAGGAGTTCAGCAGATGCCTGAGATAGCTCTATACCTAGCCAAAGATGAATGGGGAATGTGTGACTACACCTCTGTGTGTGAAGAGAACAGGAGCAGCTAACATGAGAAACAACATGGAGAAAATTTCTGTGAAAAGAATAAATAAGATAGGGCTAGAAAAACTGATTATGAACCCATCTTTTCCTTAGAAAACAAGGAAAAAATCTTGCAAGTAAAAGTATCTTTATTTTCTTACTTGACAGTATTGGAGATTATATCCTCTAAGGTGTGAGCCTGAAAAAGTAATTTCATATTAGAAGAATAAGAGATTTTGCAATGCTGTCAATAACATCACAAAACTCAGGTCATGAATTACATTTACTTTATTTAATTTAATAATACATGCATTTTAGACAGTGATTCATATTATTTACTTGCACAAGTAGTCATTCTCAATGTACAAGTAATAACCATTGCTTTTACAGTGAAATTCATTATCATGCACTTCACACAATTGTGTGCAAAGTGATTTTTTCCAGTTAGAAAATATTAAGGTAACTATTTCTAAATCGATTTTATACATGGAGCTTGATTTTGGTTTTATGCAGACATTGCATAGTTGATGCTTAGCTTCTCCAGAAAGACTGGAATGTGGTACCAGTATTGTTGAAGCAGATCAAGTGACAGTAGCAAACAAGAAGATTTGGAGAAGAGGCATAACTTTCAGGGTTGAAAGGTCGGCAAGTACAGCCTAGGACGAAAACCAAAAAGGCTTGTTAAACTTGACATTTGAATCAAATTTCCTTAAACCAAGTTAAGAAGTTGGGGAAATATTCTAATACTGACTACAATACTGCCAATAATTAGATTTGGACATGGCAAGAAACAAATTATACTAGTTTATGTTAGTACTGTATTGCATTCTATTATTATTACTGTTACATTCTAACATTTCAAAGGAAAAAACACATTAGCTCAATGTATAGTAGCTAAGTAACTTTATTCTAGCCTTTAGCCTTACTTCAAATATACACACCATCATGAGTGAATAAGGAGTCTAGCATTTCAACTTGCTTCTAAAAATAATTGGGAATTAAGAATCCTTATCCTGTGGCTTGGCTAGTACTTGTGAAGTAAGTCCAATGTAATGCCTTAAATAATAAATGTCTTCTCAAGAAAGTACGTTTTAAAAAAAGCCAAAGAAATTGATCACAAACTCTCAGTCTGGAAAAAATCCATCACGGTATTTTTGGGAAAAAAAAAAAGAAAAGAAAAAATTAACAGGTTATTAGATATAAACAATAATAATCTTAATTGTAGTAACTTTATTTTCTTCATTTCCTATGGCAGTACTCACACTGAAATTTCAGATTCACGTTGGCAAAGTAATCTTGTAAAATTTTGTGATTTGTAGAACAGAAGCATCTAAAATGTACTGAGGAAAATGGGTACAAACCTCTCCAATATTTCAAAATCAATATATCCCACTAACACAGATTATATATTAAAAAACAGTAACTGTACAAAACAATTTTATGACATTGCATTTTTATAGCAAATACACTTTATTTCCATTTACTCCAGAAAAGCAGCACTATGTACTGCATGTTCACAATTTCCTTGTTTTTTATCTAAGGCAAGAATTTAGACAGAAAGATTTGCACTATGCACCATGTGCCATGTCAAGTTCAAGTTACTCTTACTGGCAAAGTATCAGAAACTATTTCAATCTCCTCTGAGTGAAACTTATCCTTACTTCAGCTGCAGCCAGTGATGTCACCTCCATCAGGTTGACTGCTCGAAAAGCAAACACAGCAGCTGCCAGGACTGAAAGAAAATGTCCATTATTTAAGTTTCTGACCTTATAAGTAGTGGTTACAATTAATCTTGATATAAAATATAAATTAGTTTAATTATTTTGAAAATCAGGGGGACTTTCAATTGCTTTAAGTACAGTAGAGGTAATTGACATCAATAACATGAATCTTGTATTTTGCAAAAGATGATGCATTCATTTACCATTACTACTGAAGCTAGGAGAACATCTTAAGCTCTTTTCAGAGAGCATTTAGCATTTTCTGAGTATTGCCATAAAAAAATTACCTGACAGATCTTTTAAAGATGCAGTACTCATACAATTCCATTTTTCTAGATGATATATGCTTTTACATGTATGCAACATGCTGTCTGCATTCAAAGAGCAACTCACCAGAAAATACATTGAGGCTAACAAGTATTTTCCTTACATTCACACAGCCTTCACACATTTTGTAAAAATAATTCTCTTACCAGCAAGAATTTCTAGAGAATTGTATCCCAGGATTCTGTCCCACAGAAGCAAGAGCTGGTCTGTAGCTAAATAACCAGAAAATGCTCGTACCATCCATTTAAATGAAATTCGTAGCCTGCAAACAAATGACAAACAATGGTTATTACATTTCTGCCTCCCATAATGATCAGACTGTCTATAAATTGAAAATATTTCATTATCTTTCTGGATTTCTCTTCCGGGAAGAATAAGCATTTTCTCTTGCTGCATTTATAATCAATATTTTAATTTGCAACAGCCATCATAAAACTATTTAGCATTTCATTTGATAAAGTACTAATACTATTCTCATTATCATTCTGATCAAACAATCACATTAAAATGATCCTCATCTATTATCACCCTCAATGTTTCATCCTTTCTGCTATTATGCTATTACAATGGATACCAATTAAGATAAAAAGGTTTTCAGGTTCTGTTGTGCGTGGAACCATGAGCTCACTATTGAATGACTCTTGTTCTCTTGCCTCTTCCAGTACCTTCTGCTGCAACTAACACATTTGTTTGTCTTCTGTCCCCTAGGAAATACATCACTTAGTTCCATCACATCCAACATGAATTACTGAAATTTAGCTGAATAATGCAGCATAGACCATTTCTCACAGAGCAATTCTTCTTTCACAGGGCATACAGAAGAAATGCACAAAGCAGAGATGCAGAGGTTAGACAAAGCACTCCATCTGACTCTCAAGAAAAAAGGCACACTGATGGTTATACTTTTGCATAATTTCCCATAGATCTTAAATTAAAACACTACAGAATAGCATTTTCAGAACAATGAATGTGCAACATATGTAACAAATCAGAAAAAAGCACTTACGGCTGTGCTCCAATTTCTCGGAGGTGATAGAAGAGCTGGGGCAGATGGGTTTGTAGAAGAGTCTCAAAAAGCAAACATAATGATACAATGCCCTAAATAAACAAGATCATATTTTGAATACTAACACTCATCCTGTCAAATCTGAGAAAACAGTAACAGCATGTAAGTGTACACTACTAATGATATAATAGTCAACTCAGATGAGAAAGGCACAAGCAATTCTAATACCTTCAGTCACTAAAGCCTTGAACCTGCAATTCCCTGTACATATTAGCAACATAATATGTTCTGACAGTTCCTTTCAAGTCTGAGTTAATTATGGTGCTTGTATGTCAGGGTTGAAGTACTTAATGGGTTATTATAGTGTAACCTACTCAAAATATTTCCACTTTGATGAAACAGACCTTAGTTGCACTAAAAAATAAAGGATGTGAGAAAAAGTATCTCTCTGATAGTAAAACCAAACAGCAATAGGGATAACTACAAAAATAGTTAAATGTAAACACATTTAAAACTTTTTTCAAAAACTATTATGGAAATGAACAGATTTGAAATGGTATACCAAGGAAAGGATTTTCTTTTAACCAGGAAATTTTCAAAAAGCAATATAACTCTTCAGTACTTTTTGAAGGAAAAAATAAATATTTACTCTGTTTTATTCTTCAAAACATAAGACAAGCCAATTTTTACAACTCTTGTACATTCAAGACAGCTGATCCTGGTCACAAAGAGACAAATTATTTAAACTCATCTAGTAGTACTAAAATGCATGTGCTGTCATACCAAGATACTTCAGTTAAAGAAACAGACATGAACTTGGTATCACTGTAACAATATCTCTATACATATATTTTAGTCCCTTTACCCCAGACAATATCCCAGAGTCCATTTACATATCTTTAAAGAAAATGAATTTGTGCGACTTTTTGAACTGAGAAATCTATTAGATTAAAAAATTTGAGTCTTATAAAAGACCCCATACTCTCATAAAATGATAACTTACTATTTTAATAAGATACATGATAGCAAAGACTAACAATGACATAGAAAACAACAATATACTGACTGGAATTACTTAATAATTTTCCCAAGCTTGCCTGAAATATTTTTTTATATTCAAAAGGATACATTTGAATCACATAGAAAACCATGCTACTGTATATTATTGTTATGTAGCAAACAGGATATCAAGTGAGTGGATTTAATTCCTAATGAACTTACAGAGGGATGAGAAGAGATGGAATGGAGTCTGAAGAAAAAACGCACATACATCTCACGGAATATCTGATACAATTTGGAAGGTTCATGGTACAGAAAACAAAGTGGAGCAACTGAAAGGATAAAAGAATTATAATTGACTCAACACTGTAAGCTGCTAAAAGAGTTCAATGATTAAGTGTATGAATTATGAGGAAAAGCCATGTAATTTATAATACCATAACTTACAAAAACAGTACTAAACCAATTACTGAGAAAGAACTATTCCATCACAGTCTATCATTTAATGTAAAAAGTCAAAAAAAGGAGTATGATACACTCTAAATATTATTACTACATATTTCAAGAAGCTAAACCAATTAGAACCTGCTTACTACAGAGCTGGCTTCTGAACCATAAGAAATAAGCTGTAAGGAGAGCACCTCTGGAGTACAGGGCAAGGCAAACAGTGTAAGTTTTCAATTCAACTGTCTGTAACTTTCAGTGTGCCATGGGGCGAGAGATCAGCCCCAAAGTGATGCCCTATTTGTAAGACTGCTTGAAGACAGATATTGTGAAAATGAAAACATTAAAAGAAGAGCTTTCAGTTGCCACAATAACATCACTAAGTATGACAAACTCATAGAGACATGTTTATTTCTTACAAGAACTGTAAACCATAGATATTTGGTACTTTACTGTTTAGAAGTGTTCTAGTACACCTAGAACAATTATTCAAAATAATAATTGATTACATTTGTAAAACAGCAGCTCTGAAACTTTGCTTGTTTAATAAAAGTCTAGCATATAGATAAATCTGTATGTGCTGATGAAATATAACCACCATTCCTTGAAAGTCCATCCCCTCAATGCATTCTCACAGACAGTTGTCATATCTTTTTGTGAACAGCCTTTTGATCTATCCAGTCATCATGCTGACTGCTTCATTTTACAGGCGCATTCATTTTAGCTTCTGTCAGCTAAAATTTTAACACACTCATAGTTTCTATCTCTACATTCACCTTCCCCTTCGTTCTATTCACACTAAGCTAGGGATATGGATATATTTACCTGAATATGTATGTACACATAGATACATGTACATTTTTTAATAAATATACATGATAAATTTTATGTATGTGTGAATTTATTTTCATATTTAAATATCAGAGAAGGCAGCTTAATAACAAAAATGGTATCTGTGTATGAGAGGTGGGGTGCTAAGGTAGGGTGACACATTCACAGAAACATGTATATCTGTAGGGGCAAGAAAAGCAAATGGTGTTTCTTGTGTTCATGTTTTTAATGCTTGAAGATGGAGGTGGAAAACTTGTCAGTGTGCACATGTACATAAAGGCCAGGAGTGTAACAGAACAGCCTCTGATAGCTGGCACCCTGACAGTGTATGCATGCAAACAGGAAAAAGGGTATAGGATTTTCATAAGGACCCAGACACTTCCTCATATAGCAGCACAGCATGGAATACAGAGGACAGCCTGCTTGGTATCCACAGCCTTGAGCTACATTACCATGTTTCTGCTGCCTTGCTTTTCACCCTTCCTCTGTCTCAGAGCCAACATATTCTGAGCCTGTGCAAAGCATGAGGACAGGAGGGAGGGAGGAAAACTCACACCCAAGTTTGGGAGGCATTGTTCTCAAGGGCAGAGTCAAACCCAAACATTTTGACAGGCAGCTCACACAGACCAAGTGAACGCCTCTAAGTGAGTCTCTAAGAAAGAGTTTGTAACTTAAATGCTCATTACTCTAAAAAATTTAGATTCCCTACTCAGGTTCAAATTTGCATTTCATATTTCAATTCCATTATTTTAAGATTGTGTATGATCATTAAATTTTATTATTAGTAAAACAGCATTTTAAGTATAATCTTATCTCCTTGCCTGTGATGCTAGAAACACCTTTGATAAAACAAAAGAAAAAAAAGCTAAAACATCTAATCTCACATCTGCAATAGCTGCAATACATCTGTAAACCAAAGAGATTTTTCTGCTTTTTTTCCTAAAAATCTTGTTGATATTTGAGCTTTCCTCTGTGTAGTGAATTGACAATCACTATATTATGTAATGTTCTTTTAACACCTCTTGTAGGCAAATGTAGAGAGCAACAGGCCTTTCACATTATTCATATTTTTAAGAACTTTTTTAATGGGTAACTTGGTATACCCAGAAGTGAAAGAAGGAAAGAGCACTTTGTTGGTAAACTTTATCCCTCTAGTCATATACATTAAGATGCATAGCTTAGCTCAGCCATTAGCTCTCAAAGAAGGAATTCTCACATGGTAGCAAGCTGTAATATAAGTAAATAAAAGAGCCTGAAATTTTAAAAATTATATTCAAGTCTTCATACACAAAAAAAACATAAAAGAACATACACAAGTTTAAAAGCTGCAGAAAAGTATACAGTTTTAAACTACAATGAGTAAAAGAAATCCTGAGGTTTTAGCTTATGAGAGTCACACTTACCATACATAGAAAAGCCATGAAAAGGGATTACACCTGTAAAACAAAATTATTTCTTTTTTGTTCTTTAATAATTAAGCATGCAAAAAATATTATTCCCCTCACTCAAATTGTATTCTGCCTATGTCAGGCATAAAGTATTCCCTTGTTATTGCACCTGCATAGCTCTCCATCTTGTACATACCTAAGAACAGTATCACCTATGTCAGCACAACCAATTACATGCTTAAACACAAGCTACAGTTCCTAGAAAGACAAGTAGAGCTCAGTTCCCATGAAGCTATTACACAGAAGCTTTGCTGATATCAGAACCTAATTTCAGATCAATGACAACCCATAAATGTCATGCACTGACAAGAACGGAGTAGGAAAAAAAGGAGGCCAAGACCTCTAGTAATTCATGTAGTACTCAGACAGAATATTCACAGTACTTGGCAGTTGTAGAATGACAACTTGCTCCTCCTTCTCAGCTGATCTTAGCTCCCATTCACTAGATTTTATATAAGACTGCTAAGAGGTGGCTGCTCTGGCAAAAGATCATAGTAACAATGCTTCATGGCTACAAAGCTGCAAGAGTTGGAGAGGCAAACAAAAAAACTGAAATAAAAGTATGTACTGCAACTCACTCCACTGAAATATAAAAGACATAAAAGACAAGGCCAGAGACAGACTTAAGATTGGTGATGAAGGCCTTAAAAGCAAGAAAGAGCTTGAACTTGAAACACAAATGGAGGGAAAGTATTCCCTTGAATCCTTGAAATTATTTCAATAAGGGATTGAAAAAGTCAAGGTAAGATCTGAAAAAAAACAATTTTATTAACTGTAGTTATAACAACAGCAGTGATGTTAAAATTACATAGATCTGTGTCAACACACATTTTGAAAGGAGAAGACTTTAAGGTGTGGTTTGTTAAGTACTTAAAAACTGGGAGGTCAGCCAGCTTCAGCATTTATCATTCAAATCCTCTAACTGCTGAGGATTGAATACAAGCTTCTGCACTACAAGTTGCTTGTTGTTTTCCTTCTCTTTCCCACACACATAGACCATCTCTGTGATCACAAACACCAGGCTGAATGTGAGTTTGGAGTAACTTCCATCCAGCTTACTCCTTTAAATTAATGTACTTCACAGAGTAACAGCAAAACATAACTTGTAATAGGAAAAGAAAAAAATCATGTACTTGAGAAAAAAAATCAAACTACCACTAGAGGAGGCCATAGTATAATTCATACCATTTGGAGGATAGAAAACAGCATATTCTTCCATTCCAAGTTTTCCTGTGAACCATCAAAACACAAATAAAATGTCATTAAGCTGTAAAAAGGTATGAAGATTTAAATAATTTAAATTTAAAAAAACCCAGATTTTAAATTACAATTTACAAAAATCATAACTAATTACATTATTGACCATATGACATTGTCTAAATTGTAGCAAGCAATGCAAATGGGACAGGTACAATGTCAAATATAAAACTGAAATGCAGAACCAATAAAGAACAATGACAAACAACAAAAAAGAGGAGGAAAATTTCAGCAATGCTGTTCCATTGAGATTCTATTTGGGTGTGTCCTAGGACCTATAAAGGTGTTTGCTGCAGACCTGGAAGACAGTGAAACTCTAGGAAGGAATAACTGCATGAAAATTTATAGAATATCCTGTGTACTCTATTTACTCTTCACAACAGAATTTAGCACATGGAACTTTTGTCGGGTTCAATGGAATCTGAACCTTGATATTTTCCTATAGCATGAACTGACTAAAATAAAATAAAAATTAACCTGCAAAACTCCTGCCTACTACCCCATGAAAACAAAATCCAGTATTTTCCAATTATACAAATTAGTTGTTTCATTAAACTAAAAATTATTTTCTCCTTTTCCTTTCAATAGTTTGCTTGTTGTACAGCCAGGAATTATAATCTGGGAGGATGAGTATTTTTAGCATAAAGCACATCTCTTGGAAAATCGACTAAAAATAGGACGTACAAGCCTTTCGGATTTACACCACACAAATTTAGGTATCAGCAACATCATTCTCCAGATTTGTCTAGGAATATGCAGGATGCTCTCCATAGCTGTGTTTCTGGGCTGCCATTGCTCTGTGTCTGAAGTGAGACCTGGGATCCCACTGCTGTTCTGCTCTCAGGTGAGCCCTTTGCTTATTTCAAGCAGTACATAAAGAAAAATCCATAATTCAGTGGAAGGCAGGAAAAAAAGCAATAGAAAAGGAATTAAAAATTTGGAAAACAAACTTATAGCAACATAAGAAGCAGCAAACTGAAAACTGTCAGCAGAGGTCTTGTGCAAAAAAGTACTGAGGGATTATGTTTGGCTAAATACACAGGCACCAGGACCAAGGAAATAAAAAGGAATGTAGAAGATGACGGTACACAGGGAAAAAAAGTGATTGGATTACTGAATGACTCAAGAAAGAAGGCAAAATTAGGAACTTCTGGGTAAAATCAAGGTAGGTGAGATTCTAAGATTCAAGGAAACATCCAGAAGAATGGCAGAGAAGGCAAGTGGACTGAATCAAGATTCTAGTAACTAAAGATTGTTAAGAAAAATAAAGAAACTTCAAGTCAAAGAACATCCAAAATTAATCTAATACTCTGGAAGATGCCATACTTAAAAAAAAAAAAAAATCACTGCTTAGTATGTTTGGTAAAGCACTACTCTCCCACACTTTTGAACAGAGCCCACAATCCTTTAGCACCATGTTCTGCTCCTGTCTACAAATATTTGCAAAACTCACTGCTTTGCAAAGAAAACATTCTATAACAACTTCCAGTTGCTAAATTTATTGGAGGTGCAGAAGACAATATTGTCTATTTAAATGTCTAGCTGTGATGAAGACAGACATTGTCATGTTTTTACCATATTGTCATAGTTGTGTTTCATTTCTTCTGGTAAAACACTGCAGAATTACACACAGAAAGCTGGAGTAAAGGAACAGCATTGCAATTTGTGATCAGCTTCCAAGCTGTCATGATAGAATCTGTGCAGAAGTCAGCTGGATACATTTTCATTAACATTATTTAAAGTGTAGTCTACTAGGTGTAATGAACACAAAGCAAATTCACATACTGTATTAGTGCATCAGTCAACAAAAATCTACATGATCTTTTTAAAAACAACTCTTTTTACCTCGTACCTTGTATGTATGACTTGGGTGGGGTGGCACTACTGTAAGCAAAGTGCTCCAGTACAGATGTATCTCGGGAAAAACATAGTAATACCTGCAGAAAAGAAAGTCAGCTGAGTAACTGGATCAAAGCAATGTCAAATTTAAGGACTTGTCTTAATTAGCACCTATTAGATGCAATTTAAGAGAGTCAATAAGGTTGAAAGCTCTTCACCACCTTAGTTTAGTTTATTTTAGTTTATTTATTTTATTTATTTAGTTTATTTTTTTAAATTTCCAGGCTCACTTTGAACTTCCTATAATTTTACATTCACCTTTATTTGTTCTCAGTTTTATATCCACATGCTTCAACCTACCTCCTTCCCTCTTGGCAGGTGTTTATCCCCTTCTGTCACAACATTAGTGAGTCTATGTATCTGGCTACCTTTACATATTTTACACTGTTTCTCTACTCAGTTACTATGACCTGGGGATGTCCTAGTAAGTGAATAAGCAAATGAAACATTGACACGGATGTGTGCAGCTCCGGAAGAACTTACATTTGCTTTCATTACCAGGATTTTTACAAAATGTTTGCATGCGATTCAGCTCTGTCAAACAACAGATTATAATGCTCACCTTGTATCCTAAAGATCAGAAATGTACATTGTATATTCTAAAGTATATTTGGAGTTTATTGTTCACATAAATGAAAAAAACTGCATTCACAGCAACTGAGTATAAAATTGTGCAATAAAAGCATTAATACAAAAAGAAAAGAATCTCATTCTATCAGGAGTTGTAAAAAATGTGGTGATTAGTATTGTACTGTAACAAGTTCATGTTTTCACGCACTGAAAAGCTGCACTATGAAGAATGTACACAAGAGGGCAGACATAAAGCAGGCTTCAACTCACAGCTGACTTGTACACCTGAATCCCTCTCTTGGGGTGTAAGCCCAGCTGGAAACTAAGCATCACTCAGACTCTCGCTCAACCCCCTCCCTCTTCCTCTCCACCCCGGTGGAATGGGGAGGAGAATCAAAGTAAAACTTGTAGGCTTAGATAAGAACAGTTTAGTAAGTGAATAATGGCAAATGATAATAATAAAAGACTAATGCCAGACTCTTCCCAAACCCAGACTGGCCACCCAGTTCCAGGTAACTCCTTCCAGTTTATCTACTGGGCATGATGTTCTGTGGTGTGGAATATCCCTTTGATCAGTCCTGTCTATGCTCTCTCCCTGTTTCTTTTGTGTACCTCCTCACTGGCAGAGCATGAGACAAGGAAAAAGTCCTTAACTTAGGATAAACACAAACTTAGCAATACCCCAAAATATCAGTGTGTTATCAACACCATTCTCATTCCCAATCCAAAACACAGCACTGTAGCAGCTACTGGGAAGAAATTAACTCTACCCTAGCTGAACTCAGGACACTCTGCTCTTGAAGATTTAACTATTTTTAACTGTAGTCAAGGTGTAAAAGGAGGAAATGTTTCCCTACATAATTCATTGTGAATAAAAATTAACAGATTTTTCCTTCCCACTCATTGGTGCAAACATTTTCCACATATCAGCATTTACCAAAAGGAGACATGCAAAATGACATCTGAATATTATGCTTTAATATTTTTTTTAATGGAAAGCAGGTCATCATTTGATACTTTTCTTTTTTGAACTTCAAAACTATTTCTCAAATACAAACATCTTTCAAAAACGAATAATACTTTATCTCAAACAGTTTAAGCTAAATATTATTTTTGTGCAATACACAATCATGTTCATAGCTGCCAAAATATCACTGACAATAACAATACACAGGCAAATGTAATTCTATGTGTATGTTAACTGAGGTGAACGAAAGAGAAACTAATCTGAACAGGACATAAACTATGTTCTCTCATAGGGGAAAGAATGTAACCTTCATTTGAGGCCCTCTTTTTTTAGGAATACAGTGTCCAGTACCAGTATCTGGAAGTCTTTAAATGAAGACTCTGCATCTTAGTAAGTGATAGACTCTAGCTCAAACCCGAGTTATAACTACACCCAAAAAACTCTGGGCAAAGTTCTTTGCATGTATTGATTCTGCAGGATGTAAGACTAAAGTATTCAAATTGAAGTTCTGGCCTGAAATAAAGAATTTACAAATTTACCAATCCACGTGTTATTTTCCTTATTGACAGAATCATAGTGCTAAAGAAAACAATGGCACAAACCCCTTTTCAGGTACAGAAATATTGACCAAATTATTGATTATTTATAATCCAACTGAAAAGAAAACCACTGAATTCAAATCACTGAGGGAAAGAAAAAAAACCCCAAAGCTAAAATTTTTATCAAAAAGAAATTACTCTATTAAAAGTACCTGTATTTTACTTCCATAGTCATGAAGAAGTAATAAAAATAAGTAAATTTTGGGTAAAAGACAGCAAAGATATTGAAGGAAATAAATGACATCATTCCACATCGTTTTTCCTGAGAACAACTGCATGCTACTAAAGATGTGCCAATAATACAACAAAATATCCTCTGCTCAATGACCTGGAAAACTTAAGAAGCAGTAACCAGTCATGTAAAAACGCCATAAACCCAGTGCAAACCCAGAAATAATGTATCTGGTTTAAACTAACATTTTCATTGTCTATCTTATTTAGCCAATATTTAATTCCATTTATCATATTAAATCAATAAATAATGCCCCATATCACAGTGACTCATACTATAAAATCTTTCCAGGGGTTATAGAACAAAATAATTTGGCAGTAAAGCATTTGCAAATTAGGTTGGAAGAGGAAATTATCAAGGAAAATGGATAACCTTTTTCTAGAGCAGAGTCTAAAGAATACCACAAAACAGCAATCACAACTAGAGCAACAAATAATTAGAAGTTAGAGATATTCTCTGCTTCAAAGCCTTGCAATAAAACTAGCCACATAATTTTTCAAAGATTTTTGGTGAGTGTCCTTCAAACTATTAAAGAGTTTAGTCTTTTTTATGATTCTCATTCTGTAGCTATACAGATATAAAAAAAAATGGAAAACATTCAACTGAGTTATAATTGAGAATGATGAACAAAATCTATTTCTGATGGTCTTAAAAGATTGTATCATATATTAGTCCTTACTTCTTCATAGTTTATTAGCCTGTGCCCACTGCAAGTGACAAGTTAATGACTAATTAATGACATGGTAGTCTACATAGTAAATTAAAAAGAAACAGGAATCAGATTTTCACATCTCAAGAAGACACAATGTTACAACAATGAAGATTATATTTGACCATTAAATAAAGGAAAATTCTTGTAAAATATTTTAGTAAATGAATATTTTAGTGAGCAAATACCAATGTTTGAGTTGACATTATTCAGACAGTTCACAAATTTCACAGAATCACAGAATCAGTAGGTTGGAAGAGACCTCCAAGATCATCAAGTCCAACCCATACCCTAATATCTCAACTAAACCACAGCACCTAGCGCCACATGCAATCCTTTTTTTAAATACATCCAGGATTGGTGACTCCATCACCTCCCTGGGCAAATTCCAGTACTTGAACATACTTTCCATACAAAAACTTTCTCCTAATATCCAACTTATATTTCCCTTGGTGCAGCTTGGTGTCCCTTGGCGTCCTCTGGTTTTTTCGGTTGCTGCCTGGAGAAAGAGACCAGTCCCCATCCAACTACAACCACCTTTCAGAGAGTTGTAAAGAGATAAAGTCACCCATGAGTCTCCTTTTCCCCAGACTAAACAGCCCCAGCTCCCTTAGCTGTTCCTCACAGGGTTTGTGTTCCAAGCTCCTCACCAGCCTTGTTCCCTCCTCTAGATGTGCTCAAGTGCCTCAAGGTCCTTCCCAAACTGAGGGGCCAGAACTGGACACAGCACTCGAGGTGCAGCCTCAGCAGTGCTGAGTACAGGGTGAGAATGAGCTCCCTGCTCCTGCTGGCCACACTGACACAGGCCAGGGGCCACTGGCCTTCCTGGCCACCAGGGCACACTGCTGGCTCATGTTCAGTGGGCTGTGGACCAGAACCCCAGGTCCCTTTCTGCCTGGGCACTGTCCAGCCACACTGCAGGGGATTATTGTGGCCAAAATGCAGGACTCAACACTTGGACTTATTAAATGTCATCTTATTGGACTCTGCCCATCCATCCAACCATTCCAGGTCTCTCTGCAGAGCCCTCCTGCCTTCCAACAGATTGACACATGCTCCCAGCTCAGTGTGATCTGCAAAATTGCTAATGAAAGACTCAATATCTTCATCCATGTCATCAATAAAAATGTTGAACAGGACTGGCCCCAGCACAGACCCCTGAGGGACACCACTAGTGCCTGATCCCAGCTGGATTCAGCACTGTTCACCTCCACTCTCTGGGCCATCCAGCCAGTTCTTAAGCCAGCACGGAGTGCTCCTGTCCAAGCCATTGGCTGCAGCTTTTCCTGGAGTATGATGTGGGAGACAGTGCCAAGGCATTGCTGAAATCCAGGTACACAACATACACAGCCATTCCTGCATCCACCAGGTGGGTCAGCTAGTTGTAAAAGGAGATCAGGTTGGTCAAACATGACCTACCCCTCCTAAACCCACACTGGCTGGGTCTGATGCCCCAGCCATTCTGTAAGTGCTGTGTGATGGCACTCAGTATAAACTGTTCCCTTACCACCAGGCACTGAGGTCAGGCTACCTGGCCTATAATTACCAGACTCCTCCTTCCCACCCTTTTAGTGAATGGGAGTCACACTGGGCTCCAGTCATCTGGGACCTCCCCAGTGTCCCAGGACTGCTGGGAAATGATGGAGAGTGGCTTTGCAAGCTCATCTGCCAGCTCCCTCATCACACTGGGATGCATCCCATCTGGTCTCATAGATTTATGAGCATCCAAGTGGCTCAGCAGTTCTCTGACTGACTCCTCCTGGATAACAGAGGGACCATTCTGCTCCCTGTCACTATATGCCAATCCAGGAGGACAGTTGTTCTGAGGACAAACCATCTTCCCACTAAAGACTGAGGCAAAGAAGGTGTTAAGCCCTTCTGCCTTCTCATCTGCAGTTATTAAGTACCTTCCTGGATTCAGTAGAGAACAAAGTTTGGTCTTACCCTTTCTTTTGCCATCAATATATTTGAAAAAACATTTTTATTATCCTTTACAAAAGTTGTCAAATCAAGTTCAAATTGAGCTTTGGCTTCTCTAATTTTTTTCCTACATGCCCTAGCAACCCCCTTAAATACTTTCTGAGAGACCTGACCCTCCTTCCAACGATGATATATCCTCTTTTTATTCCTAAGTTCCTTCAAAACCTCATTGCCCATCCAGGCTGGACATTTGCCTCATCGATTCATCTCTGGAACACAGGAACAGTCTGTTCCCATGCCCTCAGTATCTCTGTTTTGAAGCATGCCCATCTTCCCCAGACTCCTTTAAGGACTGCATCCCAAGGAACTCCCTGAATAAGTACTGAGCCTGCCCTCTGGAAGTCCAATGTAAGAATCATACTTATGTTCCTCCTGATTACACCAAATATAATTTCATGATCACTGTGCCCCAAGTGCCCTCCAACCACATCTCCCACCAGCCCATCTCTATTTGCAGAACAGAACTAACATAGTCCCTCCCCTGGTGGGCTCCCTCACCAGCTGTGACAAAAAGTTTTCCTCCACACACTCTAAGAACTTCCTGGACTGTCTCTTTTCTGCTGTATTAAGTTCCCAGCAGATATCTGGTAGGATAAGGTCACCTACAAGAACAAGGGCTAGTGATCCTGAAACATTCTCCAGTTGCTTACAGAATAAATTGTCCACCTCTTCCTCCTGGTTGGGTGGACAGTAACAGACTTCCAGTAGGATGTCAGCCTTGTTGGCCTTTCCCTTAATCCTTACCCATAAGAATTCAACTTCATCGTTATTAGTTTCAACATCTACGGCATCAAAAGTCTCCCTAATATAAACTGCCACTCCTCCAACACTTCTCCCTTTCCTGTCTCTTCTGAAGAGCTTGTAGCCATCCAGTGCAGTGCTCCAGCTGTGTGAGTCATTCCACCACATTTCCATGATGGCAACTACATCACAGCTTTGCTGTTCTACCATGGCTTCTAGCTCTTCCTGTTTATTACCCATGCTGTATGCACTGGTTACATGCACCTCAGCTGGGCTACTAATTTAACCCCTAACTCGGGCTTACCACCCTTGGGCCTGCTTCCAGACAGACCAGCTGCATTCCCTTCCCCCTTCAAACCTAGTTTAAAGCCCTTTCAATGAGTTCTGCTAGTTCATGAGCTAAAATCCTTCTGCCCTTAACACAGAGATGCAGCCCATGCAGATCCAGCAGGCCAGGTGCCGTAAAAGTTGCGCCATGATCAAAGAACCCAAAATTCTGCTGATGACACCAACCCTTGAGAGCCACTTGTCCATAATGTGGTCTCTCCTACTCCTTTCACCATTTTTCTCTGCCACCACAGGGATTGAGCAGAACACTGCCTGTGCTCCTGCCCTATCAACCACTAGACCCAGTGCCCTAAAGTCCCTTTTAATTGCCCTGACACTCTTCTTTTCAGTCTCCTCAGTGCCAGCCTGGAGTATCAGCAGTGGCTAATAATCAGAGGGCTGAATCTGCCCAGGGAGTCTCTTGGTAATATCCCATACCCAAGCTCCAGGGAGGCAGCAGACCTATGGGGCCCTCTGTCCCCCTCAGAAGGGAGTCACCTCCTATGACTATCCTTCTTTTCTTTTTAATGCTAGAGGTGGTGATCTGTCTGACAGATAAAGCATAATTGGGAGGCTCACTGGACAGATCATTTTTCTTCTATGTCATCTGCCTGATGCTCTGTATCCAGGGCCTCATACCTATTCTGAAGTGGCACCTGGGTAGGTGATGGGGGTTGTGAGGAAATTTTAATTCTAAAACAAATTCAGATACAGACATTAATATTGTAACTATTTTAAAATAAAAAAGACCATAATTTCCTGAGGTTATAGTTTTAACTATTAATATTTAAATGCAGAATTGTATGCAGACATGCTTGAATAGTATGCTTAAACAGTACTGCATATTTTTATATCTATACAGACTAAGTAGCATTAAGGACAGTTTCTTGCCTAGTTAAATTACTTGCATTTTTACATATTCCCATCAAAAAAAAAAATTAGTTTCACATAGGCCTGAACAAAAAAAATCAAGCAAGTCTAAAATAACAGATATCACTAATGAAATCAAAAGTGCTGTGGAAATGTTAAGTTTGCTGCATGACAGTTACGTTGACACTGCAATAAACTACACATTAGGAAATTCATAGATGTAATCTCCTTCTAATTATGAGCATTTGATAGGTACCAACAAAGATAGTCCTTTATAAATTAGCTGGATTCCTGATTGCTAGAAAGAGCTTTGCGATGGGAGCAATCCTACAAGTAACTGTACCTGTCACTACCTTATTCAGAATCCATGCCTTTAATTTTAAAATATACTTATTGCAACAGATCACTGTAAAGCAAGGGAGTTTTAAAAATGGAACCCTGAATATACTTCTCAAGTCTTAATTTGTCTGTACACAACAGCTTTTAATTGTTGGGGTATACTGCAAACTGGAAAGGGGAAAAAATATGGCTGACTTAATATTTTCCAGTTTAGTGCACTGGAAAGACATTGTGTATGGTCCTTCACAGGAGGAATTTTAGAAGATTTCTCTGCTTAATCTATTTTAATTTAAATCTAATCAAGTTTGCTATTCAGAAGAGAAAGTATATGCAGCAAACAGATGTATCTGTCCCACTGTACTCTGCCTTATAAAGGCAGTTCTCTCTACAAAGATGATACAATCCCATAGAAGTATACCTTCTAGGTTTCCTAACAAAAAAACAGTTACATACCTGATATAAATAATCCTCAAATACAAAATAGTAGTCATCATTGCTTGCTGTCAGCTTTACATCCTGTAATAAAAAATACAAGAGTTTTAAAGCCAAAAGACCTCTCTTCAGACTCCCATGGAGGCTAAACTTAACATGGTGATAGAAGACACTGTTTCACTTTCAAATAACTATAGTTAAGGTCAGACTCCACATTTTAAAACTTAAAAATGCAATATTAATTTGATGATTAAGTATTCAGAATTGAAACTTGAAATGGAAGCAGTCATATTCTGTTGGTTCTTTCTCACAAACCCAGTTACTCCTTCAAATGAAGATACCATTCCTTTATGACTTTACAGTTCAATTCAAATGCCTTACATGAGAGACAACACAGGCACAAGGAATAAGTTCACAATAATAAGTACACAGTAATTATTTTTACACTCCTCAAAACCAAACCATCTAGTATTTCCTTTGTTAAAAAAACCCCAACAAGATACCAGTGTGATGAGCACATAAATCACTCACTGTTTAGTGAATTACTTACTTTGTAAATCAGGCTGTCCACTAAAAGGTCGTGCTGAATCACATTTGACTTAAGCTGTTCATAGTACAAGATGTCCTAAAATTAAGAATATTACCATCATCTGTCTGAGACATGACCTGAATTTATATTTAAAGTAAAGAAATTAATTTTCAGCAATAGAAAAAAAAAGCCCAGATTTAACTGATAAAAGCACTGCATATTTATGAAGCATATATCATGGTTTGTTCTAGTTTAAGCCCTAAGAATTGAGATTTGAAACGTTATAAAATAACTTTGCCTTCAGATAAGTAATAAAATGAAAATTAAGGGACTAGTTCAAACCAAACACCCATATCTTCTAACTTTTAGTACTCTCTACACCTAAAATCTTTTCAATGCTCAAAATCTTTATGTTTTATTTCTTTGTTACCCTCTGTTTTCATGCACCTCTCCACCAATAGGTTCTGTCTTATCTTGAAGTTGCTGCAAATATTTGACATTAAACTAGTATGAACCTGTGAACAGTTTCAATCTGTGCAAAGACAAAATGATAGATATATATATATAAACTTTTGAAGAGTGCAAAACACTAGGACCTGTTTCTAAACTCCAATTATTTCCTGAATGTCCACAGACCATACATGCAGGTGAAACAATGGGAAAGAATCAGAACAAACTTCTCTGCTTTTACTTTCATCCCTTTCTTCTTAGAAAGAGCTTGCAAAGGAAAAATAGAATAAAATATTGCACTGTCATCCTGTAACTCCCAAATCCCTAAATATCTCTCTGCTATTACACCTACAACTGGATAACAATTTCTGATTCATCTGAACTAATTGATAAATTAAGTAAGCCAACCCAAAGATCTTTCTCACTTCACAAGACTGTTTTGATTTCGAGGTATCTATATGGACACCACACAAATATTTGTATATTCCAAACTTCATAGATTTACTGCTGATTTCTTTGATAAATACAAATCCAGAGTAAAGATTTGAAGAGAAAGTGGGAAGTAAGATGAAATCTTGAGAGAGAGAGAATGGTGAACAGCACACACTTAGAAACTAATTAACAGAATTGACATATTACTAAACTGCTAAGTTGAAATGAGGACAAAAGATGAATTTACTAAGTACTGATGCCTCCCACAGGGAAAATATTTAAATTTTCCTTTTGAGAAATTAGAAAGGGGAGGTATAAATATTATACTATTTCTTTATGAGGATCAGACATAAATATCTACTAAATGCAAAGTATCTGCAGTATGAACATAGCATTCTGTTCTTCAAAGCTACAAACAACCACTCAAATATTCAAGTTATCATTTTAGAGCATCAATACTGTAGTTTAATCAAGTATAACACTGCCAAATGAGTAACATTTTTTTGCCATCTCCAATGACTGTCTATATTAAAACACAAGAAGCTAATATTAAAGAAAAAAACCCCAATTAAAACCAAGGAAACCACAAACCAAAACCAAAACCCAAGGTCAGAGGGTTGGAATGAGATGATCTTTAAGATACCTTCCAAGGCAAACCATTCTGTGATTCTAAGAAGACCAGAAACACAAGTTGTTCAGTTGAAATAGAATTCACCCTAAAAAGTTTGGAAAACTAATCAGAAATTATTGAAAAAAATACTTGCAAAGCTAAGACAATTGCAACCATTCTAGGAATAAAGCTTTTAACTCATAACTTGTAATTCATTCTCTCTTAAATTGTGATTGCTGTGATGCAAAATGAAGCTGGGCTTGGGAATCACACCACATTTTCAGCCACAACTTGGCTACAAGAGATCTTGCCCATGTCTCATGTAAGAGAAGAGGCTTATGACTGATGCTGTATTTATAGATTTATTCCTTAGATCTCAATCATAAGCAGGATTTACTTTTAAGATAAAAGACTCTGGTGACCAGTCTCTCACTGTGACAGTGAGGGATATTTTAAGAGCCTCACTCAGCCCTTAAGAAAGATTCAAGTTCTTCTTTTACTATTTATTGGCTGCATTTCTTTCTCCAGATGAGACATTCCACTACTGGCAAATTTCAGGAGTGTCCAAAAACATGTTACATTCCTTACGTTATTTAAAATGTTTTCAGTTATAAAACAAAAATCTTACAATTTTCATCTGATTCAACATTTCTTCTTTGTCTGCCAGATCTTCATGTAACACTGATTTGTAAACCTATTCCCTTTTGAAAATACGTTGCATTTTTATATAGATTGCAGCTTTTCTGAAAATTATATACTTTTATGCCACACCCCCAAATATACTAATCTTTCCAAACTGAAATAAAGTACACTTCAGGATTGCAGTGACCAACCCTCTTGACCTTACAGAGTCACATCCCAAAATTTCACCCAAAACATTCATATTGTATGAGAGCACAAGGGAGCTTTGAAAGCAACTCATGGGCAAGAGACCAGTATCTTTCAGTAGAATCCAGCAAAGCTACTTTAAGTAGAATCTGGATATTCACCTTCTCTGAAATAAAGGTTTGGATTACTCAGCTGGCACAGTCAGTCCACCTGAAATCCCTGGCACTAGAGCTACACTTTCACTGATGAACTGTTGGCAGGTCATGACCCATTTTTAGTTACCCTTGCTATGATTGCACTATTGCATTTGCCTCTTGCATTTGCCTCTCAAATCTAATAAGGACAAAGCAAAAACCTAATCAGATTACATAAAGAGAAAACAAACAAATGAGTTAAAGGAAAACCCTCCTGGCAAATACTTGAAGAGAGTCCAAAGCTTATTCTCCTTTTACCAGAGATCTGTGAAATCTACTTGTAAAGTACATCCTTCTCCAGCCAAAGATGATGACAGTCCTTCCGCTGTTTGAATGGTACAGTGGGAGCCTTTGGCAACTGATCCTAATCTAAAAAAACCTTCTGAAAAGGCAGATATATATATAATGCCCCATTATGAACTTACCACCTCATCTACTTATTATATTTTTAAACCTTGGAAACTACATTCAGTAAAACATGCAGCAAAGAAAAGAATTACTGATTTTTGCATGCTGGAATTTTCAGAATTAAGATTTTCCACCTATACAAATCAAAAAACTTAGAAGGGAAGAAAAAGCCTATCAGATAATGAACAAATTTCTTTCCTAAGCACTGTTTCAGTAGCATGCAGGGAATAAACAAATGTGTAACA
The DNA here is from genome assembly GCF_903797595.1 of Erithacus rubecula. Lineage (NCBI taxonomy): Eukaryota > Metazoa > Chordata > Aves > Passeriformes > Muscicapidae > Erithacus > Erithacus rubecula. The sequence continues at coordinate 17,083,515 of NC_136687.1, read as the reverse complement.
CTATGAACAGAAGGAAAAAATTCTCAGTAAGTGCGTGCCATCCATTTCATGCAATGAGACAGGCATCCCACAGGAAATAACTGTGATTCTGCGATTCAAGATCACATGATTAAAATATATAGACAACAAATTGGACTGTTTACACAGACAATATTAACTGTGACACTGCTCACCTTCAAATGTTTGTCTTTGCAACCTTAAAAAGGCTCAGTTCCTCTAAAGTGTACCATTACAAATGAGAACTGATAAACGATGCATTGTCAGGTAATGTGTTCATACATTTCTAAGTAATCCTGCATACCGAGCTCACAGTTTATCATTTTTATGATTACAATGTTAGATTGTTAGTATCATCCCTTGCTTGGCTGTATATTAGCTTTATACTAAGGCTGAGCTTTACTGAATAAAATTTTCCAAACAATAATATTGGATGCTAGCACACACAATGCTGCCCATATCAAACCCTCATAATGCTTCACATTCAAGAAAGGAAATTCACAGTTCATGTGATTTAGAGATTCATACACCTATAAATGTAATAGAGCCTAAATTGCAAATCAGAAATATAACAGCAAGGAGTGTCTGCAAGCAGACAACTCCAGCAGAGAAACAAGTCACAAGAGGTAGAGAAAAGAAGTTCTAGATAAATCCATAAGGTCTATGTGAAATTCAGCAGATCATAAAACAGCTTTCATGTAGAACCCAGGATAAAAATGCTATGCAAAAATAGTCCTGGAAAAGAAGACAGAAGATTATGACAGCTGTTACATTAGAAGAACAGTTTCAGTTTTGTATGACAGTAAAACACTTACACGGACTTACCTCACAGCTTAAATTATTTTCTCTGACATAGTGTATCTTGTCCCAGCTTGATAATTTCTGGTTTTTATGGGGACTGAGGGTGCATTTTGTATTTCACTGTTTTTCAATCCTTTATTTCAACAATCACAAAGTGGTAGACTAATTTCCCAGTCTGCATCATTTTATCTGCCTGTACCATTTTGTCTCAGTGTTATCAGTACCATTTTCTAACCACTTCCCCTCACCTTTCTGGAGTTCTTTCAGCATCATCACAAAGTATTGTCCCACCACTAATTCCCTGCATACAATTTACTCAGATCAATCTCAAGGCTCTGGAACCAGCAGAATGCCTCCTAAAGAAAAATTTCTACGCAGTCTCAGAATAATGTATGTGTACATAGTTTCTTTTTCATCTATAGCTGACAAATATAATTTGCTAAGTGTGTAAAAAATTAAGGTAAATAAATCACAAGGTAAATAGTTATGTACATATAAAAGCCTCACATCGAAGTTTCCCCAACTATGCAAAGACCTTAAAGAGCAATTGAACTTTTTAAGGTGTATTAAATATAATAACTATGGCATGGCTTTAGATACTGCAAAAAGTTTAATTGCTGAGAACTTGTATCAAATACAAGGTAAAATGAAAAACTGTTGCTGTACAAGAGAACATGGAAACAACCCACATCTTACTAGCTCCCCTCTAAGTATTTTTGATTGTACATATGCAGAGTATATGCCATAATACATAAAGCAATGTATAAGATACATAAATGCATATGATAGCAGGGTCAAACAACCAGGAAAGAGATCTAACACATCTTTTTATAAAACTTATATAAACTTTTTATAAAACTTATAAAAGATATGAGAGGTTCAGCCTTCTTTGCAGATCTTTTTTTTTTGCCCCCTTCTAAAAAAGTCAGCATCACATAGGAAAATCTCAGGAGACAGTCAGATCAATTGAATAATTTGTTCTACAGTATTTTGCTTGCATATCTACTAAAAATTAGGAAAAGTAGCAAAGACTTCACCACAGTACAGAGCTTTTTAAATCATATATCAGTTTCTGTGACAACTCAGTAGAGCACTTTCTATTTTGGAAAAAATATCACTAGATGATATGTGCTTGCACTTTCGTGTTCTCACCTACTCTTCATATTTTACTCTCTCTTTGCTACTCACCTCTGGCTGATTAGAAATGTTAAGAATAAGGGCCCACAGATCAGCTCGGAGTGCTGTTGGACATCCCTGACGAACATACTGCTGAGCTGCAGCACTATCTTGCTCTGCTAAAACTGTAAGAAACAAAGCAGGTAAAGAGTTGATGTAGTGTAAGACTTCTATCAAATACCTTTATTTTTAACTTTAAAAATTGGTTTACTATGCTGTAAGCATTAGCTAATAGGAAAACACTGAAAAGATCTGGTTTCTACAATGAAACTTTTAAGTAATTCACTGGGAAACAAGGCAATTGGTATTAATCAGCAAGGCTGTACTACATTCTGTCATAAAACAGCACTTAGTGACTATCACACACCATAGCACACGTGACTATATCAAGGCTAGTTGCAGCTACTAAGCTGGCATCCTGCAGAACAAGTAGCCATTTATAGCCACAAAATACTCCTTGTTTAACTGAGGTATCTCAGTTCAAATAGAAGAATGCCCCTTATTCTTACTTTTCTTTGTGCCTCCCTTCTTTTTATATTAGCTATATGAGTATCTTCACAGATAACTGTGGGGCCAGAATTTTCCACTCCAGAGTGTACTGCCTTTTTTTCTCATTATTGGTATATTTACTCTAGAGGACAAAGACCTTAAAAGATGTTGGTTTACCTTCATCCTGACATAAAATAAATACTCTACTGCTGACAGGTTTGCTTATTTGGGTCACTGTTGTGAAGTTTTAGGTTACTCTGTCAGAAGAGCCTCATGATGAATACAGTACTGTATATACCATAAAACAGATTATCTCATTACCTACTTAAATCTATACACTTGAAAGACTTACATCTGTATCTATCATAATCTGCTAAAAGTGCTCCTCATTGAGGGTGTGTGATTAACTGTACCCTCATACCCAAAATGTCTTTCACAGAGAGAGAGAGAGGGAGAGTTGGGAGACATTTCTGTGTTATTATCTCAACATTACAATTGTGTTTGACGGCTACTTGGAAGCTTCCAAATCCATATCCTCTAATTTTCCTGAAGTGTCTATGAAGCAGCTTGCTTTTCTATATCTCATTGAATTCAATATTCACAATACCTGGTCTGATAAGACTTAGAAGGATGAGGTGTGGAATTAAATACCTAGCTAATTGATTTTTCTTTCCTCCATGTTTTGCTTAAAACTGAATTTACCAGCTTGCCAATTTTCATTTAACCTGCAGAGCTCTAACACAGACATTTCTATGATCCTTTGCTCCTGTACGAAGAGGGCAAAAAACCCCATTCCTACATTCTCCACAGAACTTCAGAAAAACTGACATACAAAATATTAAAAAGTAGTTTTGATATATACAAGATGGGTTTTACTAAGCACAACAAAATAAAATCCTCAGACTTGGCAATACATCTAATATAAAAGCAAAATCAATACCTCAATGGCAAACAAAGTCATAGCTAACACCTATTAGAGCAAGCAGCAAGATTCCCACTGAATGAAAAGGGATTTCAGTTTATGGTCAAGGCACTTACATATTTACAAAACTTTTTGTTTTTGAATATAGAAAAAACCACGGTATTCTCTAGAGCAGAGATGCTCTGTATAGACAAGAGATGACAAATACAAATGTGACAACATGGAGTTGAATGAATAGCTCAAGAAGTCCAGAAAATATAGTTTATTTGGAAGAATGGGAAAAGAACAGAGAGATGGACAGTACCTAATGAGTTGCTCTTGGATTAGAAAATTGACAGTGAGGGACAGAAAGAATAAAACAAAAGAAGTAAGAAAGAAAGATCACTGTTTTACTACTGCAACAAAAAAATTAGGATGGAGCACTTTTGGGACAGTATCCTGCCTATTTTTCCCTTGGATGCTAATGTTCAACAGGAATCAGAAGAGACAGCAATGAGTAAATACTGGTGATTTTCAACCATTCCTCGTATGTTTCTCTATAAGCAAACTTAAACTATTAAATTATTATTTCTTTTAACTTCCTCTTCCTTTTGTAGGGTATTTATTAACCAACAAACACAATCCTGGAATCTTTCAGAAAAAGCAGTATAGAGAGACAAGTAAGTGAATATTCCATAGTGCCTAAGTCCTGCATTATTCCACAATTGCAACTGATTATTAAAAAGACTATTCTGACACAGAGGCATAGATCCATCCCCTTACAGTAATGAGAACTTTGTGTGCAGAGAAGGGACTCCAGAGAAGAGAAGGGAATTTTTATTTTAAACTGAAATTCAGTTGTCAAATAATTAAGTTGTCACCAAAAAGATGTCTATGTGCTTCCTATTTTGTTTTAATTGAAATATCTGTGGAGCTTTTTATGTGGCAGCTACTTGGTAGACTGCAAATGTTTGCTTAACAGTATTAGAGACTGGCTATCTAAATTACAATGGTATTACTGATAATGCTTTGTGCTAATTTAAGTTCTTAAAATTCTAAGAGGTACATGCAAACAGAAATTTACTAAATGCATTCTTAACTACTCACAGTTTATTACAGATAAAAACAGATCCATACCTTTCTGCCCAACATTTACATGTTCATTTTCAAAGAATTCTATAAAATAAAGACACAGAAAAGCATGCAAAAAAATAAATGAAAAAGACACTCCAATTGATAATGCATCATTACATTCAGTTGATATTTACTGCTAACATCACTAAAAGTTAACCTTCATCAAAGTTCTTTTCCAAAGACATTTTTGTGTTAATTTTGTGTTTAATTTTGTGTTTTAAAACCACAAATATCAAAGCAGCACTATACTACATGATTTTCATTTAGGCAAGTTTCCATTCAAAAAGAAAAATCTTTGTGATACCATTTTTATGTGGAAAGACCATTTTAAAACTTCTTCCTACAGTAACAGATGCATACATGGAAAACCAATAGAGATTACACACTATTTAAATTACTGAATATTAATCTATGGTTTTGTCCTGTAATATTTTCTTGACAACAGTTGTTTTAAATATGTTTGCATGTATATTTGTGTGCATATATAAATATGCCTATCTGTTAGCTGGATTAACATTTACTGGTAATTTCTGTATTTCTGGAAACAGGTAACGTGGTTCTCTAGATCCTGAAGTGTTCAAATATAATGAAATTAATGTATTCTCTCCTTAATGGGATGACTTTAAATGTTCTCCCATTCTGACTTTTCATATATGCAATTTTTTGTATTACTAGCTATATTTTACCAGAAAAATCACTACAGTCATAGTTACAGAACAAATATTTATGGCTTACAATGGGAAAAATACACAAATTTTAAAATAATTTTGAAGAATTCTGCTCATTAGTGTTCTGTTTGAATGACTGGAGCATGGCAATAGCTTACCAGGAGGCACTTGTGCTGAATCATCAATACCTAGCTGTCCTATATTTAAGCCTAGTTCACTAAAGTCTTCTTTCTGAAAAGGAACAGAACCATAACAAAATAATTAATATGCTTAATTCTCCAAATCACTTGAGATTTCTTCTGAAAGGCTTAATGTGAATATTTTCTGAACCAAATTAAGTTATTCTAAATGCATATATTTGAAAAAGAATCTCACACCATCTGGGGCTTATAATTTTAATTATAAGCCCCAGATTGCTGGTCAAGTATGAGCTACGACTGGATGTAGTGAAGTGGTGAATGAATGATCAGGTTAAGGATCACTAATTCCCATTTCTTTTCCAACCCAGGTGAAAATTCTACTAGCATAAAATCTCCAACAGCCTCATCAGTAAAGCAATTAGAAAAACTCTCCTACATAATAACTATTATTCAAACATTTATTTTCATTTACAACCTGATAATAAAGGGATTTAAAATTATATTCAGAAGAAAGTTACAAGCTAACTCATTGTCAGGATACTGATCTTGTTCAGCATCAGCAGAATTGAGATGTGCCACAAATTTGAAGTTTCTCATAAAGAAGAAAAATTAATTGAATAACATGTACAGAAGTGGTTTTTTGGTACAAATTAAATCTGTGTGGCAAAAAATGAAAACTTCCACACTTGCAGAAAATTTACTTTCTTTTTCATTAAAATAAAAAGGGTTTTTTCATTAAAAATGTTTTTTAATATAATTTCTTTATGCGCTGTACTTTAACTACAAAATTAGATTGATTTTCACTTTCAAAAGGAGACATTTATGTTGATACTGATATTCTGTTTTAGTCATTAGAATAATTTTCATTAGCAAGAAAAAAAAAAACTCTTACAGAAACCTCTTATAAGAAAAAAAAAAAAAAAACTTACCAATTCTGGAATATCTTTAACTTTTAAGGGAACCTGAATTAGTCCCAGATGATTTTTGAAACTAGGCTGCTCCCCATTTTCATAATTTGGGTTTCGAAGATTCATCAGTACCTTAAAAATTGTAGCTCTGTCATTTCTTGCTTACATTCAGAACTCTTCTCAACATCATCACCATTACAAAGAGTACATTAAGCAGAAAATCGCTTCCCACAACTATATAGATGCAAATTATCAAATGACATCTCAACATTTTCAAAATCAAAAAGTATTGAAATCTTTAAGGAAGCCAACATAGTCTACTTTGAGAAGTCAGCTCAATAACAAAGCAGAAATAATTTTTAGTATATGCAAGTATGTGCTGGCTACATAGTAAAGTCTTGACTAAAATTTACTTCTTCATTTAAGCTATGCCAATTTATATATTTCTGATGGCTACAGTATCCAGGATATTCTTCAGTATTACTTTTCTCTGAAATAATTTTTATCCACCTTCTTACACTGCAATCCTACAGAGCTTCTAACAAAAGCGCTACATAATTTGCTACTAAAACAATTCCTTACTAAATAATATATCAAAATATTTTCTTTCATATAAGAAAAAGAAATTACAGAATTGAAAACTCAGAGCAAATATAAAGAACAAGGAATCATGTCAAGGTAAGTAAGTGCAATCTATGAAGGAATTTACAGTCTCTTACACACTGTTATTCCAAGGTATAGATTTTGATATGATGATTCATGATTTCTAGCATGAATTTCCAGCTCTTATGAAATTATTTCATAACACTGTACCTCTACAATTTTCACTCTTGTAAATACTTTAATACCATATAATCTCACTTTCAGACTTGTTAATTTAAAGAAACAGGAAACTCTGGAAAGAAAACAGTACAAAAGAAAAAGAGAGTGATCATGAGGGTCACTGAATAAAGCTAAAAAAAAAGATGGATTTATTTACTGATCCAAGATTAAAAACACATCATGGCTGCTAGTATAATGATGGAAAACAAAATAAATAAAACATTTTCAACATTATTTTAACTGAAGAAGAGGAGTAATATGTAATAAGTACTGTTTTACTGTGATGTTCTGTGCTTGAGTCATAGAAAATGATGAATAATACTGACATTTAAGATTTCAAGGAGTTCACAGTTACCAATCTTTTAATGGTTTAGTTTGATTACACACAAAAGTCTTGAAATTCCACACAACCCTGTTTCATGTTTGATTTTTTACAACCTTCCTAGATGACCTACAATGTCAAGTGCACACAAGTCTGCAATCTACTATCAAACAATCACAGCTTCACATATTGTGATTGATGAGCTTAATATATTGGAATTTAGAATGTAAAATGGTTTAAAAAAATCAGTTGAGAATCTCTTTCTGAGGAAAAATGTTTGGCCCAGACTATGCTTTCGAGAAGTTTATCACAGGTTCAATTTCAAACTGCAGTTAAAAAAAAATAAAAAGAGACAATAGTGTTTTGTTTTGTAAACCAAACATGGATTCATAAAAAACCATGCCAAATTTCACTTGCTATAAAAGACAACTAACTTGAAATGCACCTAGCAATTATTTTTCCCACTTCATGCAAAGGACTACAAGCCAATGGCTGAGTATTGTTTCATAGAGTCTTACCTCAAGAAAATCTTTAGGTGCATAAACAGGCCGGAAAAGACTTAGATCTGAAGTAAGATTTCAATGACACTATGTTAAAATCAAAAGATAAAAAAAAAATGTGCCATATCTATAACATAATCTAGCAATTTAAACACCAGATTAGAGCAAAGACCAAAAAAACATCATCACAAGTATCATGGCAACGACCACCACATCCTCTGTCATGATTATGCTACTGATAATTGCTGTATTTTTGTAAACTCCAGATAAATGAAGAGGAGGGTGTTCTTCAAGGTCCATTCCAGACCAAGCCATTCTATGACTATATGAAGTGAACATTAGTCACAAGAAGCTTTTATTTAATCTTTTTAAGTACTTAGACTGAATAATTCTTAGACTTAGGAAAGATATGATTTTCAAAAGCAGTGTATTTTTAACAGCTAAGATTGTTGAATTACATGTACTGCTGTCAAATGAAAACTGGGGAGCAGTACTAAAATATCCATGAAAAGTGTTTGGCATCAGAGAGGTGGTAGTGTGATACAAACCAGCACCCCTGCAAAATTCTTTTTAAGGAACTTGGCTATGAACTAGCATGAGAGTTAGCCTTGCTTCCCAAAGTATAATATCACTGATTATTCTGTGCAAGAGTTGTTTTTATTTTTTGTCAAAAAAACATCTGAGCTTAATTATTCATAGTTCTGAACATTTTCTGTTAGCCTGAGTTTACAATGAGAGGAGCTGTGTCCTAGTTGAATAAATCTCTAAAGCACTGGAATATGGAGTATTATACAATAACCTCTCAGTAATGATTCAATGTTAGTACAACTTGAAACAAAATAACAATGAAATAAGTATTTATTGATGCATAATGACATTTTATCAACTAAAGAAAGATCAAAATAAATTTGCCTTGAAGAGATTAGATTAACCTTTGACTGGTAAGTAAGATGTGCATGCTGCCTTTCTATGTATAAAAATTAAATGCATGTAAATTTATGTGAGCTTACCTGGCTCATCAGTTCCCATTTCATTCCATTTATTAAGCAGCTCTTTTTGTTCATTTACAGGCCTCTGAAAGGCACAAAAAAATATATCTTCTTTTTTTAGCAGAATGAATAAAAACACGACTATTTCAAATATGTATTCATTTCAAATATATATTAATGCAATGTTTTACAAAAATAGCAATACAAACTTACTTGCTTGCAAATTATCCCTAGACTGAAGGTACATTACACTGTAGAAAGCCCAAGTTCCAGTTCCCAGAAGGAAAGATGCCCATTAAACAGTTTCAGGTGTCTAGTAATGAATTTAGGATATTTAATACTCAGTTTTGTGTTGCTGAAGATTTACTGCCCATACCATAGAGCTGTTGGACTCTACCAAATTCCTGCCACTGACAGTCATGAAAACAAAATACATCCTTTAGCTCATGATGAACCATAGAGGTTCTGCCACCTATCACAGAGGTATAAGAGGAGAATGAAAAAACATTCTAACGTTACCCCCTAATTCCATGGTCTTTAAAATGAAGGCCTCTAATTTAAAAAGGCCTCTTAATTTAAAAACAAAACAAAAAAAAAAGAAAACCCCAAAACCAAAACCAAATCAGACCAGAAAGAATGACAAACAGAATCAGTAATGTACCAGTATCTCGCCTTCTCTGCACACAAAGCACATCTGTATCACACACAGGCTGCACAACTTATACAGCTGACTCTGCTCACAAAGTGCTCTGCTAAGAGCAATGAACACAGTAATTAGCTTTCCAACATGCTGCTCCCTCAAGAGGATAACTACTGCAACAGCAAAGAGGAAAATCTACCTAAAACCTTCATCTTCTCCAAGTTGAGCTGATGCGTTCATTGCTATCATCTCTGAAAATTAATTTGGAAATAGAACCTGCAGGTCTTGATAACATGAAGACTACATTACAAGTGTGCAAGACGAGGCCTAATTTCAGAGAAAATGTCATTTTGAAAACAGAAAATAAACAATACATTACCTTCTGTGCTAGTGGGATATTGAGTTCTGTGCACATGCTGTTCAGACTTTTCAGAATTCGTTTCTCCCAGCTTCCCTAAATTACACACAAAAGATAAATTATAAGGAATTTCCTTTTCGTGAAAATTTAATTTACTGTATAATAACAAGCTTTTTTTTGAGATATATATGAAAGGATATGAAAGGATAGCACAAGTCACTGACATCTGCAAGCATATGAAGAGAATATTTACATGCTTCTTTACATGGAAACAATAGATCAAATAGATTTCATTCTTTACCACATAAAAAAGAATCAGAAAATTTAGTTGTTCATACTTCAGGCCTTTTAAAAAGCATGGATTTCACAATTATTGATTTTTATATATGCTTAATGATCAAGCTTCTTTACAGAACATTTAATAATTGTTCAAACAATTATAAGAGGTCAATCAACTGTGCACAGCAAATACCTTCTTCATTTTGGGGCCTGAAGAGACTGGCAATCTTTCTCCACAAAAAGTATCTTGGATGTTGTCAGAAATTAAGGAAAGTTAGAAATCTGGTATTCTGTAATGCTTAAAAAAATAGTTCTAACACAATGCTAAGTAAATAGTTGTCCAATCAGAGAAACCTCAGTGACTAGCTGACAGCTTGAAAAGCAACCAGATTCTTCTGACAATTGCATTAGGTTCAGTAAGACCTACTCCATGGCTAACTCCTCTGCAGTTAATGCCAATTAGTATTGACTCACTTGTCAATGGACTTAGTATTTGCTTCCGTGATCACAGCACCACTGGTGGGTTTTATACTTAATTTAGTTTTCAGTGGATGACAAGCCAGACCTCGAACACATGAATGCAAAGACTCCTCTTAATTTCATTTAGTTCTATTTGTTACTTATAATTTGCTCTAAACACAAATTTTACAACGGTTAGTTACTGTTTAACTACACTCCTCAATGTTCTGTCTAAAAAGAGGCTGCAGTTTATTAGGGAGGAAGCAAATTAAAGGAAGGGCAGATGTTCCATTTTTCTGTTTAAAAAAAGAACTAAAAATCTTGTCTATAACTGTTTCATTTTAGCTTTCATTTACAAGATCCCCTCATACCTTTTACCATCAAAAATAGCTATCTTTCACTAGAAATTTTTCCTCACAACCAAGTCATTCTTTCACTTTCATTGGCATAAACAAAACAGATCTGAATTTTGAAATGTTTTCCAGATTGCATACTTTTTATCACACTCTGTAAAATATTTTTATTTAACTGTATTTTCATATTTGAATTCCTTTCAAATGCTGCACTTACACAACACCATTCCACAAACTGCTTCATCTCTCACAAGGTAATATCGAGCATTTACTGTTTTGCTAAGAAATGAGGTTTTGTTGCTAGAGAATTAAGAAATGAGAGAGCATGAAGATTACTAGGCCATATAGGATAAGAAAGTGGCAATGGAGAATATACAGGCAGCAACAGCAAAAACAAAATTAAAGGTACAGTCTTTTTTGGTAAAAGCATGGTCTAGATCAGATCAGATCAGATGGCCCAGCCAGATCCTGAGTGTTGTCTCCCTAAGGAGATTACTCCAATGGCTGATTGTTTCCTATGTGAAAAATTTTCCTTTTCTGTCCAATCAGAATCTCCCCTGGAGTAACTTGTACCCATTACTTCTCATTTTCCATGTGACTCTTGAAAAAGGAGTCTCCCTTTTCTCTGTAGCCATCCTTTAAGTAGTGGAACAAGTCTCCACTTCTCAAGACTGAACAAACTCAGCTCTCTCAGCCTTTCCTCACATGTCAGGCTTCCCAGTTCTTTGAACATCTCTGTGGCCCTTCTCTGGACCCTCTCCAGCCTGTTCACATCCTCTATTGTACAGGTGGAGACCAAAACTGAACACTGTACTCCAGATGTGACCTGACAAGCGTTAAGTGGAGTGGGATAATGAATTCTTTATCTCTGCTGGTAATGCCCACATTGATGCAACCTAGCATCCTGTTGCCTTTCTTTGATGCAGCAGCACACTGTCCACTTATATGGACCTTGCTGTCCTCCACATCCTTCAGGTTCATTTCCTTCAGGCTGCTCCACAGCCAGCTAGATTTGAGCCTGTGTTGCACTCCTGGATTATGTTTTCCCACATGCCAGACTTTACATTTGTGCTTGTACATCATAAACCTCTTGTTAGCTTACTCTTCCAGCATATCCAAGTTTTTCTGCACAGTGACTCTCCCTTCTGAAGCAGTCACTTCCCCACTCGGTTTGGTACCATTGGCACCATCACTTCAAGATACCATCAAAATTAAGGGAGGACAGGTGGGAGGGGCATAGGGAGGGAAATAGCTAAGATATGCTTAAAGATATGAAAGCTACAAAAGAGGAAGAGACAGATGGCAAGACCAAGAACCATCTCGTTCCCAAGAGTGGTGGAGGCCAACACACTTGGTGTGACTTACAACTGCCACACCAGACATTAATCCACTTACTGTACTGGGGAGGCAACATGTTGGTAATAAACCACTTACAAACAGTCATAAACTGTGACATAATTCAGCTTTGAAGACCCAGTAAAAGATACTCAAAAATGCTAAGATACTCAAATAAATGCAAAATGCAAAAAAAGATACAACCAAAGTAAGGGTTACACAGGCTTTCTCTCCAGGACAACAGTGAAGTGAGCAGAAACAGAATGCACTGTTCTTGACTAAAATAAAAGGCAGAAGCAGAGCTCATAAAGTCATTTTATTGATGGGAATGATACATTTAACAAGATAATTCCTCTAGTCTTATGAAGAAATTCAACACTAAGAAAACGCTATTAGGATTGCTATGGTTACAACTATTCAGTAAAATAGCTGAAAATGAGGAAGGTAGTACTGCAATTTGGAAACAATTTTATAGCGTGACCGAATGGTATCCAACACCTAAAGACTCTGCCTGAAGGGAGGGAGAAAGATTATTAACAAGGACATGAAGTGACAGGATAAGAGGGAATGGATTTAAATTGAAAGGTAGGTTTAGATGAGATATGAGCAAGAAACTCCTTACTGTGAGGGTGGTGAGACATTGAACAGGTTGCCCAGAGAAGCTGTGGATGCCCCATGTCTGAAAGTGTTCAAGGACAGGTTGAATGGGGCTCTGAGCAGCCTGATCTAGTGGGAGATATCCTTACAAGGGAAGGCTGAACCAGATCTTTAAGGTCCCTTCCAACCCCAACCAGTCTATCATCCTATGACTTACAGCAATACTACTCATTGCCATTAAGGCTCTATTCTTCACTAGAAACCTGGTTATCTTCTGAGGTAGGAAAAGAAAGCAATATAAAAACTTCAGTCTGCCATCTATGAAAACAGAACCAATGTGAGGAGAAAAAATGGTTAATTATGAACATTTTAATATCTACTCTAGGAAAGATATTAATATCATTTTTATCACTGATTCAAAGTCATTCCAGTAACTATCAAAGATGGTTTTCTGGGAGTAGTACCATTATTTCCAGAATTCTGAATTAGAGCAAAATTAATTAAGATAGAAAAAGATAAAGAAACTGTCAACAAACTTATGACAATGGGAACATCTTAAATGGTGACTGTATCTAATAAAAATAGAATATGACAAATATGACTTATATGGACAATATTTTTTTATGGGGACTTTTATCTCTCTCCCAAAAGGTATAAGCACCTGTACACTTGTATTTTAGCTATTTCCAAATATTTTAAACAAACAAAACCATTAAAACACTGATTTTGTAAGCTTTTTACATTGTCTATATATCTTTAATCAAAAAGAGTAACAAAACAAAACCTAGTTGTGATTCAATTGCTCTGATGACACTTGTTTTCTTACAGGCCCATTATCTACAGTGATAAATGTGTGCCATCTTGAAAATCAAACACTTGCATGTATCTCAGTGGTTTTAGAAAAGACAATCTTAGTTCTCTAATTGCATTTATTACTATTTCACAGCTGCCATAATTTACCAGTATTTCTCTATGAAAAGGATTCACAAGCCTTTATCAAAGAGCAGTATTTCAAGAAAGGGTTTGGAAGAGCATCTACTGGTTTAGCTGAGATAGAGTTAACTGTCTTCATAGTAGTTAGTTTGGTGCTTGCTTTTGGATTTGTGACCAAAAGGGCATCACACCAATGTTTTAGCTGTTGCTGAGAAGTGCATACATAGCTTCAAGGTCTTCTCTAATGCTTCCCCAATGACAGGAAGGCTGGGAGTGCACAAGAAATTGGGAGGAGACAGAGCTAGGACAGCTAACCCCTAGTGAGCAACGAGATATTCCAGACCATAAAACATCATGTTCCAAATAAAGAAGCTGGGACAAAAGTTGCCTGATGATGGAAAGTAATGAACGTATTCCTATTTTGCTTTGTTGATATGTGTAGCTTTTGCTTTGCCAATTAAACTGTCTTTGTAACATGATTTCTCACTTCTGCCCTTGTGATTCTCTCCTGTTTTGCTGGGGGAAAGTGAGTGACTGGCTGAGCTGCCTACCAGGGTTAACCCACTCAGAGGATATGGATGACTAATACTCTTGAAATAGGGAATCAAATTCTGAAATTAGTGAAGACAGGACTTCCCCTGCACATTTTTAAACTACTGCAATACCAGGCCTTTCTACACACAGCTAAAAACACTGCAAGTATTACATACACCTTTGTAAAATAATAACCCATGAAATTGGGTCACACAAGTAAGCATATAGATATACGTCTGTGTTTTTTGCATTAATAAACTAATAAGAGTGATTCTTTTCAGGCAGCAAACTGTGGGATTACATTTCACACCACACAAGAAAAATTGGTTAAAGCAATCTTTAGCCCCAAATCCTAAAGACTGAAGCCCAGGAGAGAGAGATAAAACTTAGGGGAATAAACTACAATATGATTGTAAAAGTAACACAATTTGTTGAGTATTTTGTAAAAGAATACTGCAATGTATTTCTAGGCACAGCAGAGTTAAATATACTTTTATTCCTACTTCAGATGTTTTGGTTAGATCATGTTCTTGAAGCTTGTTAATTTTTTTAAACATTTTTATGTGGATTTTTATGGTTATTTCAAATGGCATATATAGAGAAAACAAACAAAAAAAGCAAAAGTATTTTTCTTGACACCAAAAATCCTCATTTAATCTTTACAGTCCAGTTTCTTTTATTCTCCTTCAATATGCCTTAAGCTCCTTAGCTCCATATTTTTCATTTTCCTTTCACATTTATAAGCACTAAATATATCTCTTCTTTCTGAAGATCTCACTATCTCTGCAGCCAACTGTTATCTTTCATCATGAAACTGCCTGTGCACCTTCAAAAAAAAGTTTTTGTAACCCTAAGTGAAAACCCTAAAGCTACCCCTATTTTTCTTTTCAATGAAACCAAATTCTTTTCTTTGACATATTCACATCATCTCTATTCTAAATTTTTCACCTACCTGTTGCTACATCCTACTTCTTTCATGGCTGGAGAATTACTGGAGCATTTTCTGTATTTATGTAAAATGTCACATACACAATATTACTATTACCTCTGATGCAATTACAAATCTATGTTTTCCCTAAGGTATAAAACATAGAAATTCAATAACATTCTACAGAATAAATCTCAAATAGTCTAATTAAAGTTCTGATATAAGTGATAAAATTGATAACCACTAACCTGTGCTTTCCTCATATAGGCTAAAGGTTCTTTAATATGTTCAGGTGGTGCTGCAGGATGACAGGGCATAGGAAACCTTAAGAAGAAAATATGGTAAGCTATAAATATTCTGATGTTTTATTTTGCTTAATTAATCCTGTATTTGTAAACCTAAATATAACTTTTTTGTTAGACTACTAGCAAAAACACAAGTGCATGTTGATCAAAACTGAGTATTATTTTTAGAAGTATTTTTTCCTCATCCATTCTATGGATACAAATAAGATAAAAACGTGCAAATATTAATAACATTCAGCATCAGTTTTTCTTGTATCAAAAATAACAGTCCTTTATAATTTCACATATTAATAAAATAATTACATAAACAAATCAGGTATTTTAGAAGCACATTCTCTTTACATCATGTCATCTTTATGATTTCCCTCTCCAAGTTGTCACATTTTTTTCAAGAGACAATTTTTTGTTTTGAGGATCTTCTTTTAAAAATCAATAGTGAACATGTACATGTCCAAAGTAATTAGAAGTTTGAGGTATTGACTTAACCAAAGTTGAATATCTACTCATAAATTGCATTATGATAAAATGTAAAAGCCATAACAAAAATTAAAAACCAAACCAAAACACTAACTTATGTTCCAGTACTTCAGGTTATTGCCAATGAGTTTTTGCCAAACATTTCATTCAACTTAATTTCAAATGTCTTGCATGTTTTTCAGGAAACAAAATTTACACATAGCTTCTCTAATAGTTAGCCTGAATTTGCATTTGTTTGAGTGTATTCATTCAGTTCCTATCATATGTTTTTGGGAAACCCTCCCCAAATTTCTTCCCATTTTTAACTGAAAAGGTCATTCTTGTACTTGCTGCAAATTTGTTAAAGACTATTCTGTCCCAATGTGTAAAACAGAATCAATACCAACAGATTTCAGACATGCTGTTTCTTGGCTTTTCCACGATGCTTATGAAATCATGGTGTTCATAGTTAATTTCAATTTTCAAGGGCTAATTTTGTTTTTCTGCTGCTTATTTCCGTGCATTAGCCCTAGATACAGGTAAATATTTATCCCTGGAAGATATGATGAAGATGAATCCTTACTAACAGATAGAAGCATTTTGTTGAATTTGGTCCCTCATACTACTCAATATACATTGTACTAAACTGGTAACTCTAACAAGTTTATTTAAATTAGCACAAATAGATTTGCATATACATTTCTTATTTTATAGTTGCATTTATGGCTATATGTGTTATGAAATTCACCTTTCCACTGTGCCAGAATGTAAAGAAAAATTATGTTTCCCAGAAAGAAAAATTATGCTTCTAATCCGAAGTTTGCTGAACAATAATAAAAAAGGAAACTTGACCAATTTTGCTTGTTTATTACCATATTCCAATAATGATGAGCATTGACCAGGGAAGCCGAGATATCCAATATCTTAAAGTTTTTTAAAAGTAATTAATACAACAAATATGTGCATTGCTCTAATAATACCTCACTTAAAACTCATTTGCAGCAATTACCTCATTTACATAAGAATTATACTGTGACCCTTGGTACCTTTGGAAGTAAAGCAAAAAGGAAAATACTAAAGTAACTACAAAATGTGGTGATATTTATTTCACCTATTCTTTAAAATGCACTTGAGTCCAGTATTTTCACTAGGATGAAAAAGAAATAATGGCACTTTAAAAACAGAAGCTAAGCAGGTACCCTTGCTATGACAGATATTGCAAATTATAGTAACACACCACACACCTCTATAAACAAATGGATCAAAAGTAAATCATATGAGTAGAACTCATTAAGTGAAAATACTAAATAAACTCACACATTGAGTTCACTATAAACAGCATTCTGAAGCTTCTTTTCCCAACCTGTTAAAATGAAAAAACAAGCAGAAGACAACTTTAGGAATTAATACTAATGGAACATCAATCAGAGGTTGTTTTGCAGTCGCTGGAGTTTTATGTTGGGTCTCAGTTCATGTCTACCTACCAGAGAGACAGGAAGAGACAAGGAAACCTTAACATAATTAAGACAGGAAAATGGCAAGTATCTCTTACAGAGAACCATATATCCTTGATTTCCATCTGCTGTTCGAATAATTAAAATACAGTTTTGGTTAAAAAATTTACATTCTATTTTTCAAAAGCCATCATTTTATTAAACCAACAATTAATATTAAAAGACACAGTGTTCCTGATGATTATAAATCTTAGATCACTTATCATAAAATCCTCACATTATAGTAACATAGCCTACAACTTTCAATGCAAATTGGAAATCAAACTGAAGGTAAAATTTTCGAGGGTATCTCCAAGTTAATTTCCATTTGCAAAAGAGACTGAACTCTCGTTTCAATCAGAACTTTCCAAAAAATCACCAGTATCTTATAAAATTGCAAAATCACTTTGCATAGTATATTTTTTCAAAATGCAGATGGAACCTAACAACACTTTCCCTTTTAAATTTTCTCTATCTGATTTAATAATCTGGAATCACTGAACGTCTGGTTCCAGCTACTGTCAGTGACAAGACACCAAGCTCCACAAACTACTGTTTTCATCACTTATATCACATATGTTCTTACATAAATCTATCCCACTCACAAATGTATCATAGAAGCACTACCAACCTGATGTCTTCAAAAAATCCTTAATATCCTCTTTTAGTGATTCCAGCTTAATTTCTGGTTTGTGTAGGCTAACCTAATATTAAAAAGAAATAAATAAGCATCAAAAACTAAAGAGAAATTACATTATTCAAGTTACTAAGTAAGTAATGACCATGCTTAAGGTTACACACAAAGCAAACTCCTTCCTTGGGCAATGGAACTAACAGTCAAAAATACCAGTTAACTTTTTTCTCACTCAATGTCTTTGCCTTTTTCATCAATGCTAAAAGGTGCATGTAGGGAAAGAGAGAGAAGAAAGGAGTAGAATTTACAATGAATGCATATAAACATACCCATTTAATAATCTGAGCAAATACCCCACATACTTAGCCCAAAGGCAAGACTATACACATTAAGGAATTGGTCATAAGGTACACATGGAAAAAACTAGAAGCCAGTCACTGTATTTCACCTGAAAGAATTAAACTGAAAACATTCCATAATTTTTCACTTAATGTCCCACAGTTCACCTCTTTCAGGTAAGAAATGCCCTTTTCAAACCAAAAAGAAACAATTGTGCACTAAAAATTGCCCACTGCAGCTGCGACTACTGGGTACATACGACCTCTTGCAATGAAATGCACTCAGCACACTAACCAGCACTAACCAGCTTTACAACCATACCATGACACAGCCACACATATGATGCTGCACATCTTTCAGCAACAGCAGGACCAGCTGCTACAGCATTGCCTTCTACAGCCAGACCAAAATGAGAAAATGAATCCATCACAAAGGTCCAAAATGACAACAAACAGAAACTCAGAAGTTTCTGTGAAGTGCCTTCTAATACATATTCTCCCAAGCGTAGTACAGGGCAACAGCTGATTAAAATCAGGTAATAAAGGTAAAGGTTTAGAACAAAAATAGCAATGCTGTGTGCTAACTTGAAAATAACACCAGAAGATCTGTGTGTCCATAGCCATGACAGCTCCAGGCATATGTTAGAAACATATGGCCATATCATTTTCATAGAAATGTGAGACATCTCTTACCAAAAGCTACTCAACAATATGCTTAGGCATATCAGCTACTGGTTCTATTGTAGCAAGCTTTCCTGCTGCAATAGAATTTTAATTATTATTTAATTTAAAATAATCTTTCACCAGCCTGTGCAGTTTCCCAGCCCTAACAGCACTGCTGGCAGTATGGCATGCTTTAACTCCGTTACACACAATTAAAATACCAAAATCCTGTAATTTTCCTTACAGTTCATACATAATAAAGGATGTTTCTGCCCTGGAAAAGTTGGTCTAGGTGAATTCACAAAGCAGAATTTTAAGGAAACCTTCCCATTTGCCCCAGATGAAAAGAAGAATGGACAATAATGGAGATAATGACAGCATCAGCATTCCTGCTCTTATTTCGAGACCCCTTGCCATTACAGGTAAGGAAGGCATTTATATTTGGTTTATTGACTGCAATATCAAAAAGACTGTAAGCATGCTTCTGAGAAAGAAAGGTCACCATAAGCACAGATCAGAAGGTGTGGTGAGTTGCATAACTCTCATGTCAAATGATAAACACGTATTTCATTTAGCACAACAGTCAAAGCTGGCAAAGGATCATTGGTAATATCTGGGAAATAAAGATTTTCATGTAAGCTCTTGGGCAGCTCACAAAAATACCATTTAAAGCATAAACCTCAAGGGGTATTTCATGGAGAATTCCTTCTGAATCCAATTTGACAGAATGTCCTATGTCCTTTTTGGACATTTGTCAGGCGAGGTTTTCTCTGGTGCAAGAAAGTGCTTTTGTGCATCTCCTGTATAAATTTTAAATAAAGCAACACACATCAAGCAGGGCAGATTTTATCATACTGTTCCTCAGAAGTTTTGGTGCAACTTTCTATAAATGTTCAGCTTTGTCTTTGAGTTAAATATGGCTAATTCTAATCTCAAAGTCCATGGAGTGTTTACCTGTCAGGCCTGGCACACTTTTTAGATATGTAAAAAAAATCCCCTCATAAATACAACTCATTGACAGATGATAAAATCACACACACACAAAAAAAAGCTCCTGTACAATCTGCTATAAAATAGGTTAATTATTTTGACACAGAAAACCCTACAAGAAATGATGGAAGTGGAATCAGAACAGTATTTTAATTCTCTGCTATTCACACACCTGTGAGCTCTTGGCTTATTAAGGAATATCTGACACTCCTATTGACAACAACAGGGGATTTTTTGGAGATTCCTGGAAATTCTAGAAATTGATACAGCATGTCACATTAAAAGGTATTAAGGATTTCAGCCCACAGACTACTTCCCATTTTTCCTGTCAGGCCAAAAGAACAACTGAGGTCTGTCTATAAACCACTGTTCCCAACAGAGCCTGCTCCCCAGCTGCAGAACATGAAATCCAGGGGCTCTCCTGTAAGCAGAAGAAAGGCAGCCAAAAAGGAAACAGGACAGCATGTTGGGGAACATTTTGTCCAAGAATTACATTAGTGCATCAACCTGCACTGATTACCTTCACCTCTTCATGCCCATGTATTCAGTCAAATATTATTTTAGTATTCCTAGCCCTGGTGCAGCCAATATTCTTAGGCTCATTTTTAATTTATCAAATCTATCTTTAGCACCTTTCCTGTGTCCTTTTTCTTCTCTTCACTGAAAAAAGGTCTACTGAGACAAATTTTCACATAAGAAATGTGAAAATTCCCCCCCCCCTGCAAATTATGGGGGCACTTTTGTCTCCACTTTCACCAATTCAGGGTTCAGTTGCAAAAGCCACCTCTCATTTACACTCTCCCTTTTGTCTTCTTGTGTACTACAATCAATACATTTCTAAGCGCTAAGCAGAACAAGAGAGCCACAAAGAGTCACTGTTAGTGACTTTTTTCTCACTGGATTGCTGATCAGCTTTCAAATCAGAAATTAGATACTTGAGAATGTGGCAAATCACAGCTGGCAGCTGCAGCCAGCTCTAACACAGACCATACTCTAGCTCTGTATAACACAACAAGAGAAAATACTAATTTTGGTAAGTAAAAAGAATTATCTTCAGAACTGTTTTGCTGGAACTTAACAGTATGGCACTTCTTTGGAATTTCTATGGGTGTTTATGGGAATTAAATCAAGTAATCAAGCGGACGTAGCAGATCTGATGTTCCAAAATTACTAGTCCAGGTCTCCCACATAATCTTGTTTTTCCTTTGGATTAACTGATCTAATTTACTTCTGTGTTGTACCATGTTGGAAAACACATCTATGTATTTATATTTTACATAGGGTTGGTTTGTTTTAAACTGCTTGGTATAACATACTAAGTCTCATTTGCATTTTCAACCCCTGTGATTTTTTGGTAGAATGAAAAATATATTGACAAAATTTTATTTCTATAAAAAAGTATTACGACAACTTCACATAGATAAAAATGCCTGCCTAAGACTTATTGGGAAAAAACCCTACATTGATGAGATTTGTACTCATGAACTGAATTGATTCCCTGCATGATCAAAACACAGCAAACACCCAGGTAGAACTACCAATTTCAAAGCACACTTCTTGATGAAAGGGTATCTTACTTATTTAAGAAAGACACTATCTGTTACTATAAGGAGACTATCAGAAACAGGGTAATAGAGAGTGAGCAACATAGGGGAATAATCCATGAAGGCAAAGGGTGGCAGCTAGAACAGGGGGAAAGTCAAACTGACCTGAGTCAGGTCAATACAGAGCCCTGAAAGGAAATAGGGATGAAAGTCGAACATTTCAGAAATAAATAACAAATTATTTCTAGTAAATGTCAATGCCTATCAGCTTTTCCCTGTAAAACTAGCATTGTGCATAATCTCATGGATAGGGCACCAAGGTCCAGGTGTGGGATATCTATGGTCATCTATAGTCTTGGCCAGCTTCTTGTGAATCAAGACACATCTGTCCATTCCGTATTCCTTCATAAAACAAGCTAACATTACAGCATTTCTTGGCACCTCCCATTCTTCAGTTTTACAGAACAGTAGGGTAGCTCAGGGACCTTTAAAATTTTGCCAATATTGCTGGTGCCTAAGGTACCACTAGCAAATTTGTGTGTACATGTTTGATTTTGGCAAGGTATCCTGCTGAGATCTGGGCAGTCACCATCATAAGTGATACTCTAAATGCACCCTCTCCCTGTACCTGGATGACAAGAAGGAAGAAAATCAGAAACTCAGTGCTGATCTGGCTGAAAGCAAGCAAAAGGATAGCACAACAGTAAAATAATGAAGTTGGTGGAAATAGTAAATTGACTCACAGAGGAACTGAACAGAGATCAGTTTTGCAATTTGCAAATTAGCATCAAATTTGAAAGTGGCATTCAGTCATCATGACTGGAGCAGCACTGATCATGCAAGACATAATCCATCAACCACAGCACTCAAAAGTACAGGAAAATAACTAGAGGACCAGCAACATACTACTAAGAGGAGCATTGACAGAACAAAGTGTTCCAGCATAACTCCCGTGTTAAACTATTTCTTTTCTCAACAAGAATAAATACTGCAGAGAAGTGATCCAACTATACTGAAATGTGGAATCGCATCAGGTGAACACATATTTTTATCCTGTTCCAAACAATTCTGCAAATAACTTTACACAATCCTAATATTTTTACAGGCTATCCACCATAATTTCTATTAAAAGCCTTTTTTGTTTAGATAAACATGTACCCTCCAAAGCATTTATTACTGTTCAGGATGGTTTTGCAAAACTGCACAATGTGTCTTGGTTTTATTGCTATTATTTCTTGAATTACAATAAAACACAATCCCCAAATATAATCCATCTTTAGAAGAAGTGAATTTAATGAAAGCTAATAAGTATTCACTTTTCCTTAAATACTTCATTCTACCATAACTGGACTTTATAAGGACCAAGCTGACTTGGTAAAAACTACTTCAAGCACAACCACAACAATTTCAACATAAACACTCACTAAAAACTTAAAACCCTGCAACTTTAAGGGAGAGATTTTAGTTTTGGTTATACATTTCTGTAACAGAAAGAAGATTCTGAGCCTAACTAAAAAAAGTTCAGTAAGTGTGAAACCCTGATTACACTCACAATTTTCTAGCACTTCTACATGAATTACACTAAGCAAAAAAGTCTTGTGAACTTTCTTATACAAGTAAAATTAACCAAGCAGAGACCTTCAATTGGCCTCATATGGGAGTAAACAGCTTCAAATGTTATGCTGTGCTGCAAGATATGAGGATATATTTTAATGGTGCATTTTAATGTTTAATAAATTTTCTAGGTTTTGAATATAAAATTAGTGCTGAAAATAAAATACACGCACAAGGCAAAAAACCAGAATCCACATTACTAAAAAAATACTGCTCTGCCATTCAAGCTTGTATTGCTTCTGAACTCCATTATCTGATCAACACATACTCAACTTAAATTGAATTAAATTTAAAATTTACTGTAATACAAATATTGCTGCTGAACCACTTAAAACAAAGGTACAAACTCTATCAGCAGGGATAGTACATACTTTGCCAAATACAATGCATGAAAATGAACCATTAATTATCTATGATGACTCATGAGCCTACATTTGTTTGCTAATTTTTATTAAATAAATGCTACATTGCATAGAAACATTCTCCTTCTTAATTTCATCTTTTATTTAAGTTGAGATTGGTATAATTTTCTTTTTTTTTTTTTTTAACTGTCAAAAAATGTCATGAAAACAGTATGTTGAGGCATGTTGCAAAACATTTGCTCCACATAAATTATTTGAAGATTATTTACCTACACTTTCTTTAGAAGCACAGTCAGGCACTACTCCATCTCCAACATTCCCAGTGCTCCCAAAGCAAATCCTCTCCTCCTTTGATCCATCTGAAGTCTTGTAAAGACCCGTACTTCTTCCTTTTATCTTTACCCTTCCGGATCTATCCAGGTGTGCTGAAACAATGATGGCAGATTCCCCTCCTCTGGACTGTGTTTCTGATCATGACATCTCTCCATCCTTATTTTTACCTTCAGGTACCTCCACCAATGTATTCTCCCTCCCAAACTTAATTGCTACAGTGGGGTGTGATGGGGTACCAGACCTGATTTTTACACTTACATTACCCCTTTTAGCCTATAACAGCTCTTCCCATGCTTTCTTCAAGTTCCCTACAAGAAATATCTGAGAACATTTATGCAGGCAATGCCAGGGGGACTCCTTGCACTGTGAGTCCTTCTTTCCACTTAAAACACAATTCAGAAACTTTACATTTCATTTAGAACCTTCATTTTATTGTCACCTCCTGTTTTAGAAAAGTTCTTTAGGAATACTGAAGCTTTTGTTTGTTGGTTAGTTTTGTTGGGTTTTTATTAAACTTTATTACTTGCCCCTGGTCAGTAGAGATTCTGGGCAACTCTGAGTTACACTGACTTCTATTAGAGGTTTGCATGGGACAAAAATTAAGATTGAGAAATCTTAACTGATTAATAAAGCCCAACTTCCTTCAAAGATTATGAAAAATGAAGTTTCTGAATTGGTTGCAAATGAAAATGTGCTAGGATAAGGTAGCGCTTTTTTAGTGTCTCTGAATGGTTTCATTTTTATTGTCAGTTCGCTGACAGGTATTTTCCCAAAAGCAGAATTTTAGCAAGATTTCACAAAACAATTTAAAACTGTATTTTGTCCTTGAGACAAATACCTCTAATCTCCATCTTAAAAACATTTACAATGCAGAAAGGGAAGAGAAAAATTAAGGTAAGAACAAGCAAATTTGATTACAAACTTGCACAGTGAAGTTGTGCCCAGAAAATGAGGTCTCTCCTCTGCTACCCCAATAACGCCAGCAACAATTCTACCTGTTGAAAAGTTACTACCTAGTATTTTGGCCCTTTGTCACTGTTACTATTTCCTTTCAAAGACACTACAAAATATGTTCAGAAGAAATTCCAAAGCAAATCATAGGCACATTAGCACTCCTACCCACATTAATTCTCTTATTAACTGCAGTAATGTATCAATGTATCAAAACTCAACCTACAAAAATCAACCTAACATTTATTTATTTATTCATTCATCACTTACAAGCATATGACACCATCTCTACTTCAATCCTTGGGATAAAAATGTGATTATCTTGGTATCCCCAGAGGTCAGGCTATGACAGCAAATCATTTGATGCCCATGCCAAAGTTATTTCAAAGAGAATTGTGTATCATAGCCCTTGACATCAGCTCAAGCTCCCAGTGACAGCCAAGCCAAGCACTGGTTTGATCCATTCATAACCACAGGGCTACTCTATCACCTCTCACAAATAATGTCAGGATACTGTGTTTTCCCCAAAATTCTATTAACTCATCAATGAAACTTCATTTAGAGCTCTCCTTCCTAGAAAATAAAAGAAGAGTAATTCACAAAACATAGCTTTTCTACTAGCTAAAATACTGTTTGTGAGACTACAGGCTCTCTCAAAATTTCAGGCAATATCATAATGGACCTTATAATCCATTTTGACTGGAATGTTTTCAGAGACAGTAAATATTTTTGAGGAACAAATATCAACAACATCATTTTCTACACTAAGAGATGAATATTTGTGAAGCATTAACTGCAGTATAAATATCCAAAACAAAAGTAAGTTTCACTCTGATGCACTGATTCCAAAGATTTCTCAACATACAGTGTGCATCTCCCAGTTTGAAATCCCCTACAAAGGGACCACCCTTCAAAATCACAACTGGTGCAGAGCAAGCACTGTTAACCAGCAGACAAAAACTCCATCATATCCTGCTGATAAACTGGAGTTCAGGTCGGATGCACAGCAACAGCTAAGATTGCATATTTGACAGTGCCACTCCAGCAATATCCCATGTAATGGGAGGAATATCAAGCATTAACTTAATATGGAGTGAAGTAAAATTCAGAAGCTTTCAGAATTCTGTTCAGCTGCTAAGGGATGGACAGGAGACAAGCCACTGACTGAAGAGCCTTTGCACCTTGCACAGCACTAACATGATTATCCAAGCTTTATAAACAAAACAAGCCTTCCATACATGAAAGAGCATAAATGTGTGCAAGGTCAATAAAAAAACCCTCTCTATCAAGAACACACAAATTCCTGACAAACACAGTGTACATTTGGCCCTTCTAATTTAAACTAGTCCCCAATAGACAGTTCATTTGCTTGAGAAATCCCATTGTTGATGTATCTATAAACTTTCAGATCACTACGCCAAACTACACTTCTGATTTAACCTTCTATTATAAACCTTTCAAACAAAACTCTAAGAATCAACTTGAATATTTGTTGCCCTGTTTCTTTCCCCTTATCAGTTCATATGACTAGAATAACCATGACCTATATAAACACTTTTTTCTTCTTCTCCAAGAAATCTGTAAAACAGTACCCTGCAAAGCCATTACAGCAGACACATTCTCATGTCCAGCAGGGATTTAGGCACCTCACTGGCCTTTCAGACCCCAAACATCACTTTGGGGGGGCACTGCTCATGTTCTCAGTGTCCACCTGCACAAAGTGGCTCCATGAAACAGCCACCCACCAGCAGCTTCTGAACACCCAGCCACATCCTGAGGACTCCAAGCTTTCTCCTGTCTCAAAAAAAACCATGAAAAAAAATCAAATGACTGTGAGATCAGGCCCTGCCAGAGAAGGCTATTTAGGATACCAAATTTTAGGATATTTAGGATACCAAATTTCCCAACATTTAGCAGAACTCAGCCTCTAAACTCTTTCATAATTCCAGCCCCTTTCAAGTCATGCACATTGGCTTATTCAAGTATTTAGAAAGTCCCGTCAACAGAAGCAAGGCAGACACACATTTATAAAAGCATTTAGAGACCAAATCACCACATTTAAATACAAACCAAACAAAAGACAGGCAGTGATGTCACTTGCTATAGAAAGCTTCAGGGACATTCAAAGAGGAAAATCATGTTTCATTTAAAAATGCAACAAAACTAATGGACAGATAATGGACACAGTATCCCAAAACCAACCAAACAAAAAGTGTATAATTTTAAGCAATGTTTGAAAAAAACCCTGAAAACCAAAAGCACGAGATTTTATAAAACCCAACCCAAACAACTTCAGTAATGCACAGTATTTGTTACAGCACCACGACTAGGTTATGATCACGAAAATTGACGCAATTTTAATCTGAAGCATCCTAAATTAAATTCAGCTGAAATATGAAAATCTGGTCCAAGTGCAGATAAGCTATTAAAAAAAAAAAAAAAAAGCAACTGTTTCCCCAGCTACTAAAATTTACTTCCATGAGTGTTTTTTTCATTTATTTTCCTTTCACCAAATCCTCATTTTCTCAGGGACACTAGGGGAGAGGGGTAGGGTGGGTGGAATCTAAAGCTCTCCAAATTAAAGATTAAAAAAGCAATTCGTTTCAGGACCTCTATTTGAGGCAGCGATATTTCAGACGGATAGTCCTCATATTCACTGCGAAATCCTTGGGTCCCAAGGGGAAACACGATAAACACGGCTCTAGAAACCAAAGCCAGCGCTCTGCGGCCCGGCGAGGGGGGAGAGCAGCGGGAAAGGAGCAGCAGAGGGCGGGGACGAGCGGCGGGCGGCCGGACCCGCGCCCAGGGGGAGGCCGGGGGTGAGGCCGGGAACAAAGCGCGGGGAGGGGCGGCGCGGAAGGCACCGTGCGCGGGGCGCAGCGGCAGCTCAGGGCTCACCCGCGCCTGTCGCTCCAGCTGTGAGTGCAGGCTGGAGCCCTGCAGCCGCTGCACGACCCTGGCGATGGTGAGGGACAGCCCGCGCTCCGGGTCCAGCATCGCGGCCCCTGCGCGGCCGGCCGGGCCGCCTTCGCCGCTGCACCGCCGCGTTACCCGGCAACCGCGGCAGCGGCGCCGCTCTGCGGCTGCGTCCGGGCGGGAACCGGCGCCGCGATGAAAGGTTCCCCCCCGCCGCCGCCGCCGCCGCCGCCGCCGCCCCGCCCCGTCAAGAGACGGATGCTCCCGGTCGGAACGACAAAAATCAGAGAGTCTGCAAACAATCACAAAGTTTTATTAGAAAACTGCTGGAAATTTTTATGCCCAGAAAGAAAGAAAGAGATGACGAGTGCAGGTTCCAGCGCAGCGGTTCAGCCGGGGGATGCCCGGGGTCCTGCGCGGGTTCCTTTTTGTGGACAGGCTTGTCCACGCCGCAGACACATTGCTGTGTGCTTCGTGAGGGATACAAGTCGGCCTGTATTGATGCGAGGTTTTATTGCACTTTTGGGTGTTTTACCTTGCCTGCTTGGCATGGTTGAGGCGTTAGTTCAGGCTCAGTGCCGGGAGCCCACACAGCCCCTTTAGGCCGAGCAGGTGTGTGGCACTGTGCACATCCCTGCTGATGTACATGCAAGGAACTTTCAGCTATTTAACATCTCTGGGGAAATCTATTCCTATGTGCATCAGTAACAGAACCCTGTAATCAAATTTTTGCTGAATAAACTAATTTGCTAAGACAAAATGCCCATTTTTAAAGTCCCAGAAGGATTAATAAATAAACTAAGAGAGAAGAGAATGTGAAAAAGCTGATCATTGACCACTAAAGCATTAATACCCATTTACAGCTCTGAGGATGGCCTCTGTAAAACAGACTGTTTCAAAATTCTGAAACATCAGGAGTAACTTTTTCACTGTTGGGAGTAACAGATATGAGGAAATAATAGCTGTCATCAGTTATGTCAATAGAAAATACAACTGCATATCAAAGGTATAAAAATGCACCTGAACTAATTTGTCTTCCACCAGTTTTGACTTACCTGTGATCATTTCTGAATAAAATGAAGTTTAAAGAAGAATAGTAACAGAAAGTCAGAGATTAAGTTCTTTAATGAACTGTGGAGAAACCTGAAAAAGTTCACTTTTTCTCATCAAAATACTGAGGAGAAGTTGCTTTTCAGTACATGGAGAGCATGGGGAAATCAAGTGCTCAGTGGTTCACCAGTGCCTTGAATGTCTATTCTGATTTACATCAGGTTGTCCATCAGTTTTTTTCTTACATGCATCTATGATGTTAGGGGCAACAGTGAGCATATTTTTTTTCCATGTGTATTGAGAGAGTTAATTAATTTTTGTCTACATTCCCAACTGAACAAGCATACAAAGTGTAATACCTTTTTGTGCTAGTTCATAATAACAGTCTGTAGAATGCTCCCATGCAGAGAGTACCTCACCTCATATTGTTATGTTTTGTTTTTTTAATTGACAAGGATCATTCGTTTGTGTGGGAACTTCACCTGCTAAGGAAAGCACATGCAGAAAACTGGAGCATGACCACAAGCTCTGCAGGTCAACAGCTGAAGTCCAGGGTTTTAGATTTCAGCTGGAAGTGTGAGAGAAAGTTCTCCCTTCTTGCCTGGCACAGTTCTCAGCAGCATTTTCCTTTCCATTTTGTGAGCAAACCTGTGGACTGCCACAGGGATGGAAGTGTTACATTGTGTTTGGTGAGCGTGTTGTTTGTCAGGGCTGCTTGACATGTGAGGACTCAGAGGCTGGGTACATTCCTATTGGTAGCACAACACAATCTCTGGCTGCTTTCCACATAATCTGCTGGCACCACATTTGGCCACATGGCAGGTCACAGAGTGGGACAGAAGCCACAACACCTTGCTGATTAGAAATGTGTGTTCCCCTGTTTCTGGGGAATATGGGGAAACCATACCACAGGTGAGTTTCATGAGCAATGCATAAAACTCTGCAAAAGCCATCCTGATCACTATAGGTCAAGAAAATAGGACAAAAAACTAATGTCAGCTGTGGATGGGTAATTTCCTGCAGTTGACTACCCCTGCTCCAAGGTTGCCTTTATAACCCTCTGCATATGCACATCTGTCAGTTTCATTCCCTGGGTTTTTAGGCTGGTTTCCTTCCACTGGGTTTCCCTTTGGTCAGTTACACCTCCAGTATGGGTAGGAAAACTTACTTCTTTCTTGTAAATGCTAATCCAGGATTAAAAGTAGGATGATTTTATAAAGAGATAATCTACAGGATCTTACCAAGGGCTTCTTATGTATCCCTACCATATCTAGTTAAGAAATCTCATGCTTAAGTGTTTGCTTCTTTTTCATTTCCTTACAAGGAGTGCTGCATAGCAGCTTGAGAATTACAGGGTCATTATTAGAAAATATCACTTAAATAACAGGCATTGGCAGAAATCCCAACTAATGCTTCAGCCTATTCCCCTGGTATCACATGACAGGTTTAACTTGGTCCATGTGATAAGTTTTTGACAATTACGGCTTTTTCATCATGATTTACTTTTAAATTGTTAGTAAGCAACTGAAGTTCAGTCAGCATAGAGTGGTTTTATGATGCCCAGTACCACATACCAGAGGCAGCTTGTTGGTTTTATCAGGAGGTCTGGTGTGGATGTCATAGTTTTTCTGTTTTGAGTTGTTGGTCTTTACTTCTCAGTGTCTCAGTCTTACACCCGTGAACACCAATTCTCTTCCTTTTGTATTCCTCCTCCATTTACATCTGCAGTGTCTGCAGTGTTACCCCTTAGTTACTGTGTTTTGAGTCAAGTTATTTCACTTAACTGTACTTGATACTGGTATCCCAAGTGTCTGTTTTTAATCTGCCACAACAGGTCTGGAGAGCATTGAGAATCTGGAAATGGAAATTAAAAATTACAAAGTCAGTCAGTTTGGCTTTTTCCATGTAATATGCTAGTTGACCTAATATCCAACTAGGCTGTCTGCAGCTATCACCAAAGGAGACAGGGGTATTGTATGACAGATAATGGGTGAGGGAAGACAACAAAATCCCAGCAAGGTCAATAAAATCCCAGCAGTCCCAATCACAAAATCCCAGCAGTCAAAATCCTAACACTCACAGTCAGCTGCTTATAAGACACTCTGCCTAAGCAATTCACTCCCCCCATGCTGCCCTGATCCCACCTTCACCTTTCATTCTATTGCTTTTCTGTGAGAAATGCCAAGTCATAAGTCTCCTCTTAGGGCTGCTGTCTGCTGGGGGAGCAGGGGTGCAGAGGGGCTGGAGTGGGAACTCTGCCCCCTTACCTGTGCTGAGGTGGTGCCTTCATGCACTCAGTGCTGACTAAAAGGGAGCAAGGTGAGAACAGGGCTAAGCATGCAATCACTGGGACTTGGTACTGTAGGAGAGCTGCTTCCCTTTCCTTTGCACCCTGAGTGCCAAGGGGATTAATGCTATCCAGGGAGAGCTACATATTATAATGTATCATAAATATTGTGTAGCTCTCTAAGTATTCCTTCTTTTTTTTTTTTTTTTTCCTTTGTGCTACAGGAGACACTTCCAGGGCGATGGCAGCACAGGCAAACCCCAGTGGCAGTCTGGGTCAGGTATAAGGATGGCTGTGTCCCAGATTAGCCAAGTGCCACAGAAACCCAGGTTTAGAGGAAAAAAAAAAAACAAAAACAAACAAACAAACAAACAAACAAAAAAAACCTATACCAAATCAAAACCAAAAAACAACAACCCAACCCAACAATGTTCTATTTTCTGCCAAAACAAAAGGATAATATCTTATTTTTTCCTTTTTTATAGGAAAAATAACAATAACAAACTCAAACAAAAGCCACACACGTCTTCCCTTACACCCCCAAATCTCCAAATCTGCCTTTGTTCAGACAGGGCACTTTATCTGCACTCAGATAAACTGATTTTTTTGTGTAGTTGGTTATTGTTTTTTTTCAACTGAAGAGCTTCTCCTGTCCAAAACTTCAGTTCTTCTTTCTCCACTTGGAACCATTTTAATTTGTGAGGGATAAAATCCATAACCCCAGTCCTCCATTTCAAGCCAGTATCAGAACTTCACTTGTGAACTAACGTGTCAGGTTCCAATAGATTTCTCATCCAAATAGGCACTTTCAGAGAACATCATATTCAGTCCTTTATTCAATGTGCTTACTCTATATTAGACAAATGTATATTAAACCTTAATCTCTGTTATGAGCCAATCCTGCAAGCTCCTCTTTATAATATCCACTGGTTTCCTTGTGCAGTCTGAATCATGATATATTGTTTAGAGCTGATAACAGATGTATGACAAAAGAAGAGCCATCTGTCAGTGACTCACCCCCTTTCAAACTTTATTCAAATTACCAAAAAAGTGACAGTGTGTATTTTGACAAGTTTCAATACTTTCTTCAAAATAATAAGTTTCTGTGGAGTAATGAGATTTTTTTTGCCCCAATACCACTGATGCAATCTGAAGAATGTAGGAAGTTTAGATGATATGTCTTCACTTATCAGAGCAGAAAACATCTTATTGCAGAATGGTGTTCATGAGAAGTAACATATTTGCTCTGCTATGTGGCTGAATTTGAGAGCTAGACTTAGACTACCATTGATGTCAAGGATTACCAGTCTTGTTTTAGGAGTTTCACATTGTTTCAGTTGTTGATTTTAGGTAATTTCCTACCAAACCTTGGCTTTAGGTCCTCCCTAGAGAGGACCATGTATTTCAGGTCATAATATGTGTTAGTGATACTTTTTTGTAACATTTCTGAGCCATAGCAGGAACTGTGAGTAGTTATCAGATATGTAACTAAACTAACACGCACAAAGTCCCTAATTTTTCTAGTGTTATTAGATTTAGTCCCTTTTTCATGTGACTAAAGCATTTTCATGTTTTATTAGTCAATTGATTTGGGTTCTAACAGTAATATTCTGTATCTTCTGGTTGGTAAAATCCCATGAGTGCACTTGTTGTGCATGAAGATAAAATTATACCAATGTAGGATTTCTCAGACTTAAAGCAGAAACAGAATCTTTTGATTAACATACACACTGAAGAGAAACACATGCTGAATCACAAATACAGTTGATATAGTGAGTAGTTTATGCACTTCACACATGGCTTATGTATTTTGTTCCTTTAAATTCTATATTCACCTGAGAGCAAGTCTGTTGGGAAATTTATACAACTCTTGTGTTTAGCCAAACCTTTTCACAGACAGGATTCAACATTCATGAACCAGCATTTTCTCAGTTCCCACATAGCAGCTTACTTTAGCTATTTCTTTTCAGGTTTTTACAAAATTTAACCAATTGGTCTGTAAGGAAGAAATGCAGTAAAAATTACTATCTCAGTGAATTCTCTAGTGAGTATCTCCATATCAGAGTTTGCTGGTGTGTGGGTGTGTTAGGGTGAGATTCTGTGTTCTTTTCAAACCTATTGAATCCAGTGAGTCTATGTAACCTAAATACAAGCAGGACTTGGGTCCTGTCTATCACAAGAAGTATGCTCTTTTTAAAAATAGGAACAGTCTCATCTAGTGGGTGGCATCCCTGCCCTTGGAGGGGGAGATTGGAACTAGATGATCTTTAAGGTTCCTTCCAGCTCAAGCTTTTCTATGAGGCTATGAAAATATCTAAAAATATATGTGTGGTGATGTCTTATATCTACTTTTGAAAAATGTCAAACCCTCTCATTCTCTGTTTATTTGTTACACAATATTGAACATTACTCCACTGAAATAGCTTCTTGATGCAATATCCTACTTATTACAATAGGGGAATTTTATCTTCTGTGGAAAATGTAATAAATGTTTTAAGGTAGTCTGTTGTGCTTTAGTTCACTGCCTGGAATATATACAATTTACTACACAGTCATATCAGGGCATGTTGCAAGTCTTCAACAATCAGCAGACCACCTTGGATACATTATTTAGTGTCTAGATCATAGCTGCCTTCTCTTTAATCATTAAGAGGTAGAACTATAAACTTCAGTGGCAGAACAAAGATCTCTTCTCGGGTACATTTTATTCTTCTGATTAAGATTTGATGTCAAAGTTAATTAATCCTTTCTCTTCTCTCTCTCTTTTTTTTTTTCCCCATGTGAAGGATTATTACGTTGTTTCATTTCCTCATTTGATAAATTTTCAAATAGAAAATTCAAAAGTGGAGAATAAACCAAAAGAAACTAGAAACTCTTGAAGGGTTTTTGCCATGGTTATGGTTCACCAGTTGCTCTAACTGTTCAAAGAAACAATCTAGTTTCGGTCATGGAGATTTTTACTTTCATTACAAGAATTTTTCACATCCTTTACCTTGATTTCCACTTTCTTAACTTGATGTCTGCTCTGTTGGAAAGACAGCTGGAAGTGCAACAAAAAGGAAATGCTGAGTGAGCAGAAGATAGCAAGAGAATCTTCCTAAGTTTCTCATGGCTGTCTCCAGTGATGGTGCTTTCTTTTCCCTGTATAGACAAATGCCATATATCATTGAAAGGGAGCAGCAGGCACTGATTAAATATCATCACCAACTATGGAATAGAATCTTCTCTGACACATCTCGGGCCATAGTGGGAGCCTAAAGAATCCTATGCTGAAATACTTGCAGTTGTCCTGTATTAGGTAAAAAAAGATTAAGTGAAAATGTAAAACTAATTTCTTAATTTCTACTGTTTCTCTATTTGTATACAGAAAAACATTATTGCAGAAAATTATCTGAAACACTGATTACTAATACTGCCTGTTACAGGAATTATTTGGCATATATGAAGCACAACTAGAAATCAAACTTTTACAGTGGAAGTAAATTCATTATAAAAACGTGTTCAAAAATTTGCCCAAAAAAAGAGTGGAACATTGGAATGGAAGAGCACACATATGTGAAGCACAGCACTGAAGGCTGGATTCAGAGCCACTGAGCAGCAGACTACCCTGCTTTCACTAACCCAAAACATACAAATTAATGTACGGGTCTGCTTAAAGGAAAAATGACACCAAAATATTATACACAGCTCTAGGGAGTACAAACAAACACAAATGATTTGATTTCAGATGAAGCTCTGCACATTGAAAGCAAAAATTTTAAATATAAAATGCATTTAGGTTTTCTGGTTTGCATCACTGTTTAGAGGTCTGTAAAGAAATCTTTCAAATGCACAACAAATTTGCTAAATCAGAAAAAGGACAGAGGTAGTACCTAAAAAATTGTATTATTTTGTTAATTACAGGATACAGGTTTGAATCTTACAATCTATATTGCAGCATGTTTCCAGAAGGATCAGGAAGGAAAATTAGAAAACATTCACGAAAGCGAATGTGCTAAAGGGCTCAGGAAGTGTTGAAATAAATTGTATTTATTGCAAAACAGAAAAAGTAAAGAGGCAAGGTATGAAACTTGTAAACCAAAGACTGTGCACCTTAGCTGAGACTATCAGTCATTGATATGAGTAAGCAGTCACATAGCAATGCACTTTATCATTGATCACTTTTGTTCTTCATGGGAAGGACCCCTGTGGCCAGCATTCCTACCTACTGTTTAGCAAAGGACACGTTTTCCAGAGCAGGGATAAAATGTGCTTTGAGCTTAAATATGCATGCACTCTAGTAGTTAGTGTGAATAAAATTTCCTAGTCTTTCTCTGAAACTGAATTGAGGCTTGCACTTATAGAGAGTAGAGCAGGGTGGATTCCTGCTGGATAATGTATAGCATCAACCTAAAATATAGAATTAAAATACCTTATTTGATCTGTTCAATTTGGCAAGATTAGACTAATAACAAAAGCAGCATAGTAAAATTTTAGACCAAAGGTGTGATACATAATCATATGTATTGGCATACAGGGAAATACCAGCATGAGATCATCATAGAATCATAGAATCTCCTGAGCTGGAAGGGACCTCAGGATCCTCAACTCCAGCTCCACACCCTGCACAGGACCATCCCCAAGAGTCACACCATATGCCTGGGGCTGTTCCCCAAATGCTTCTTGAACTCTGTCAAGCTTGGTGCTGTGACCACTTTCCTGGGGAGCCTGTTCCAGTGCTCAGCCACCCTCTGGGTGAAGAGCCTCTTCCTCATATGTAACATAAACCTTCCCTGACACAACTTCATGACACTGACTCTTTTAAGGAAGCTGCTTTAAAAATGTAGGGTTGTTTTTCTGCTTCCATATATATCTGTGAGGTTTGCAGTAAGAATATGCGTGGGGAAAGTATTTTAAATAAATTCTACTAACTTTCATAATCTTATCTGAGAGGTACAAATCTTTGAGACTTAACTATTTATTTACTCCTTAGAACTGGAAATAACACCAGGTTGGAGGTTGGAGGTACTGAACACAGTTCAGCTGGGTTGCCTAAGGGATGAACACTCCAAACTTAAGAGGCCATTTTCAAATTCACAGTTTTGGTTAAGTTGGCCTAAAGGAGGAGAAAACTAAGCACAAATAGGATGAGCAGTAGGTAAAGAAACACTCATGAGGATGCACTGAAAAAGGAACAGAAGAAGTTATTATCATGCCACTAACTAAATGAGCCACCATGGCAGGGTGATGGGAAAAGTGTAAGCAAGGAAAAATCCTGGGTTTTTTCTCATTCCCCAGTACTATTAAGGGAAATTAAATTTACTGTCTTCTTGATAAGTAATCTGGATTTCATCAGAAACTATCAATTTGTAATGCCAATTTCTTCTCCAACAGTGTTAAATCTTGGCTATTTAGTAACACATCAGGCTACAGGAATAAAAGTTGCCTATTATTTTAGGTTGGATAATATTGTATATGACCTACCATCCACTCCTCTAGGAACAGAAGATGATAACTTATTTACCAATTTATGTAATGATCTGATTTTTTAGAATTTGTTAGAGTATTTCTCACAGAATCAAATTTTAAATTTCCAACCTTGTCTTTGTAAGGTCTTGTGGAAAAGATATTCTGGTATGAAATGGCTCAGTTTAACAGCTAATGAAATACTGATTTATTTTTTTTACCAGAGCATTCTCATTTGACTCCTAGTAATTTTCATGAGCAGTCATTGAGGATTAAGTGAAGACTTTGGGGAGGTCTCTCTGTAGAAAGTATAAAATCACAGATGACAATTCTGAATTTCTAACAGAAATGTAAATTGAAATTAAAGAGATAAGATCATGTTTAGATAATGATTTGAGCAGCATTATACTTTAAGTATCACTGGGTTTAAAACCAGACTGGGTGACAGTATAATATGGGAGCATTTCACTAGCATATTGCTTAGAATACTTTAAAAACACTTGACTTGCTCCAGGATCTTCAATCAGCAAATCTTGTAAAAACAAAACACTAAATGATACTGATATTTTGTCATTATCTCATCCAAAATACCTCTCTTACTTCAGTTTATTAATTTTCCCCACACTGCAGGATTGCAAGATGCATGCATTAGAATAAAAGGAGAAACTGTGAAGAGGTAAGGTGTCCAAGAGACACAGCAGTCAGAGTGTGTGTGTGATTTGTGACTGTTTTGCACTGCTTTTTCTGTGCAAAGCACACCCAGCACCAGTGCAGTTGGTTCTGGAAAGGGCCAAACCAGAATGGCATGAAATTGCAAATATGAGATCATATTTGATCTGACTTCAGGCACACACACACAAAAAGATTAGAAAAAAATCACCCAGTTAATTGCAGTTAATTGCAGTTAATATACTTCAAATTTTCAAATGTCTGTTAAAGCAAAATCAAGAGTGTGGCATGTAACTTTTCTATATACAAGGGTTACATTCAAGAGATCCAGTTTCTGATGTGCTTGATTTATAAACCCTGGATATTTGGACACACCACAGCAGCATTACTGAATCTGACTCTGTCAAAAAGTGAGTGTGGAGAATTCAGAGCAGAGTTTGTCCTTGGAGTTTTGTTTCTCCCTTCTTGTGAGAGATGAGACTTCTTGGCAGATTTAAAACAGTTTTGTAATGTAAGCAAAGACTAAACAATGAAAATTAATTTAAAACTTACATACTTTCAGTCAAATTAACTCTCTGCACTATGTAATACTGTATAAACATAGCAAATAGTCCAAACTAACTATGGCAATTGTTCCTCAGAATATGTTTTCTTAAGGGTTATATAGACAAAAGCGTGGCAAGTAAGGCCAACAATACCATCATTTAACAGCTCATCTGTGCTGAAACTCTAGAAAGTATTATTTTCAGAGTTTAAGTATTGTAATAATCACTATCAAATACTTCCAGGACATCTTAGCAGAATAATTGAAAGAAATTAGAGTATTTTTTGTCACTATGGACTTGACCTGCCTCCCCCACTTTCTCAGAAAATTATAACTGACAACTTTCTATATTCAGTTATTGGACGGCATTATACCTATCAAAGAAGTCCAAAATGCAAAGAGCATTTTGCTAATTCACAAATAAAGCTAAACATCTCAGAAATTAAGATCTGGAAGAGAACTTTAGCTGGGGTAAATTGTCTCTGCTCCTGAAGGTCTCCCTGTACCTCCTCTTACTGTGTTCAATAATTAGTCCAAAGTGCCAGCTAGCAGAGTTCCATTTAACTGAAAAAACTGGCCTGGAGATTGTCACAGGAAGAGAACAAGAGTCAAACAGTAAAATACCTAATTGTGTACAACAAAACACAGGCCATGAGACTAATTTAAAATCTTACTTTCATTATATAACTCCACAATTTGAAGGGGACAACCTGTCGTCTTGTTGTCTGAGTACCCTTCCATGCTAAACCACGACAATGGGAAACCAGCAAAACTCTAGACATCCCAGAGTCTTTTACTTTTCTATTTATTAGATTAAAATCCTGCTTTGGTTACGTACTTTCAAGGAATGATGTTTCCTTGTGGCCTTTGCTGACACAGGTTTATACAGTACAGTAGCAGTTTATGTTGTACCCATAGTAATGATAGATAGTCTTCTAATGGAGTGACATTTTGCAATATCTTCTAAAACTTTTGTTCTTTACCCTCACTTCATTATTTAAATTGTTTCAAATGACTAAAATTCATACTCAGATATCAGTTGTTGAGAAGAGGTTTAGTCAGTTAGTTACCCTTTAAAATCTGAGTTTATGTGTCCCTCTTCAGTACTGAATAATAGAGAATTCATAAAAAATATAATAAATTATATGTTCTATTTCTTGTGCAAACTTGTGCAAATTTATGTCAAATCAGACAGCTGCTCATAGGAAGTTTATGTTTCCTATAAAAAATGGAAACTTTAAAGAATGACTATTGCCAATTAAATTTATTCATTTTATATAAGTGTAATTTTCAGTATTTATCTGATAGAGACAATGCCTCTGTTGATTCCCATATCTTGGGTTCCTTTAAAACAAGGGTTAGATGACTCTTGGGAACTCACATGTCAGTGAACAAAGTTCAATAGTATTACCTTAAGGGAATTTATCATCAACAGACACTTATACTCCTCTAAAAATGTTGTTGTTAGATGAGATGTTATGGAACACAAAGTAATTTCTCTCTGTACATGGTAAGACACACATACTTTGGAATCTTAAATTAAAGCTCTGGCTTCAGACATGCTGGTACCAATTCACCCAATAATACATCAGCTGACCTTCTCCATTTCCTCCCTGCTAATTGAACAGCCAGTCTCTAAATTGCTTAGTTGGTGTTGTAAAACTAACATCTCTTCATCTAATTCTGTGGAAATGTGGAAATCCATTTGATCCTAACGTCATGAGGATAGCGTGGCTTCTTTTGAGAGCAGAGTATCAGACAGCAGCAGTCTGAAAAGACTTCCTTGCTTTTCCCAACTCTTCCACTCCCCCACTGAGTCACTGAGTGGCCTGTGCCAAATACTTTTGTTTTTTCATCTTTAAATTGAAGCCCATAGCAGCTGCAGTTGACATAACTAATTTCATTAATATACCTCTGTGAGATAAGCTAATGAAAATCTCTTGTGGTAAAATAGTTGTGACTCTTTGTTATGTGCCTAACTGGAATCATAAAAGACTACAGTTCCCAGGTGTTACATGTGGGGGTTTATTTAGCAGCCTGTTGCTGTTTTCAGCTTTGTTAAGGAGTTCAATACTGTCAGGAAGAATTGTACCATTTTGTTGCTGACATTATAATCTATTTGGATTGTTTTTGGTGGCAATCCCTGATCTTTTATCTGTTTTTCACAAATCATGCCATGACTGTACCTGAGAAAACTCTCAGATGACCAGTGCCTTACAACGTGATGGATTTTGACTTTGACTGATGTTGGTCTAATATGCAAAGATATACTCAAAGGAAAACATTAACTATACCAACACTTAATAGTGTTAATATAACCCAAAAAAGTGATCTCCTGGGCCATGTGTTGACGCAGGTTATTTGACATGGGGTTCTAGCACATAATATACCCACAGTATAAGGGTAAGCAGCTCTATTTGCTTTCATCTCTAGCTTAAATCCTGAACTGTTTTTTTTCTAGCAATTTGGTATTCACAGGGTGAAGGGACAAAATGGGTTGTACAATGTCATGTACAGCCTGCAAAAGAAACAAGCACCTTGTAAAAATATCTATGTTCCTATTTCATGGATGTGTATCCATTCCTCATAGGACTTACATATCCATTATGATAAGACAAAAAAAAAGGAAAAGGATCAGCTTCAGTTGATCAGAGAGCATTGGTGTAACTTCTGCCCCCAATTTTTAATAGTTAGAGAGTCGGATGTGTGGGGACGGGAGATGCAGCTGAGCTCAGTGGCAGTCTGAGAAATGTTGACATGAGTAGCAATATGCACAGCAAACCATTTGGGTGGAATCAGTGGATAATGACTCATCCCAGACTTCAGTAATAGCACAGGGCGTCAGAAGGATTGTTATGAGAACTTATGTTGCACTGGACAAATGATTTACATGTATTTCTTTGAAGCAGTTTCCCTAAATTGTATGCAGAACTTGCATAGAAATGTCTGGAGCAGAAATCCCTTTTTTACCCTGGAAGCACATAGAAACTTTACCATGATTATGTAATTGGACCAGAGGATTTACAGAGACAATATGCTTTATTCATCCCATCTGTCAGAGAGCCTAGAGAATGGTACAGAGCTCACCAGCCATCACCTGGGAGGTTTCATTTCCTCCCTTCTGAGGAAGGTGGTAGAACAGGCTGCCTGGATGCCCATGAAGGCATCAGGACCAGCTGTGGTGCATCTCACAGGCAGGTCAGGCAGATGCTACTGCAAATATCCAGGAAGTTCAAACACTATGAATTGTCACTTCAAAAGAATGAAAAGTTGTCACCCCCAAACAATTTAAAAGATACCTTGAGATGTGTCTCAATAAAAACATGACCTAAATACAAGAATTTCATCACTGAAGACATGTGGAGTCTTCCAAAGATTTATTAAGCTGCATGCCATGTAATGTGTCACCTTGCAGAAGCACTGCAGGAGCAGCTGGAGCACCTTGTTCATCTTAGACCCCGTCTGTGGCTGGTGAATGATTTCAGAAATCACTGGTTGTACAACAAGGTGCTCAGAAATAAGTTTCATCCTTATGTTATTTAGCTCAGATCAGTATGAAATAAATTGTTTCAATGCAGTTCCTGTGAGACACTGACAGGACTCAGGCTCAAATTGCCTTGAAAAAGTTTACAATAAATTTGTTCATAAGAATTTTGTGTGTTCTCTGGAAGTGTGGACTAGTTCTGATCTCCCTGTAGTTTGTATCTGTGAGAGTAACTCCACTGAATCAGAGGCCTAATGCCAACATAAACCTGGCAAGTGAGAACAGAAGTAGACCATGACTTTCCATTTATGTTTTTTCTCTAATTGCTTTATTCAATTTCACCGTCAGCACAAAAAAGACCTGGCAACAAACCTAAACCTATTTGTAAATTTGACACCCGACAAAGATATGCTATTCCAAATTCATCATTTTACAAGTGGACTTTCTATTTAAATTAAATAAAGATCTTTGTCAAAGTAATGAAAAAATAGGACAGAGTATATGATGTGGTTTAGTTTTGGAGGAGAAGAGATATAGCAGGAAATGACAGAGCACAGCAACAATTGTTGTGGCTGCTGGTGTGTCCAGTATATGACATTACAGGGGAGAAAAGGATTAAGACTAGAATTAAAAAAAAAAAAAAAAAAAAAAAAAAAAAGCAGATTCTTTTTTTATCATGGATTAGCAAGCCTCCTTCAAATATAGGGGAAATATTTTTGTATAATTTTGTCCAAACTATCAACCCAGTCATAGAAAGATACCTAAATTATTTCTTAATTAAAAAACAATTTTATTAACAAACCAGTGTTGCCAATAAAACAGCCAGCTCCAGAGAAGTTCTTACCTAAAACTTTTAACATCCCAAATAATGTATGATTAAGTACAAGTGGACAGACACTCAGGTTTTTGTTTCTCCTAAATGATAAAATTGCATCTGCAATGAGTGAGCATTTCATTAAAACCTCTTTTTTTTGTCTCCTGAAATTTGCAGGGAGACAATGAGATGATACTGATCTGCATGGAGAGTGATCTATCAAAAAGTTGTTAGTTGCTAAGTAGCTAAATGTAGTGGAAATGATACTAAAAAGGCAACTCAGAACTGTCCAAACATGAGGACTATTGGCTGTACATTTGAGTAAATCTATGCAAAATAAAAGCCTAGAAAAACAAAACTCTTTGATCTCAATGTGTTTCATGGAGAAATCCACTCCAAAAGGGGAGTCAAGAGTTCATAGTAAATTCTTCCTCATTTACTCTGGCAATTTAACTAGCAGATGCTGAATTGAGCTCAGCCCAAGACCAGATGGTATTCATCCAGGACTTCTAAAGGAAATAGTAAAATTATTAACTATGATGTGCAATCTATTGTTTAGATCTACATTGTTGCCAGGGGAAAAAAATTGTGCGAATGTGATGCCAGTGTTTAAAAAGGACTCCAGGGGAACTAAACCCTTGGAATTTTGAGCCAGTCTGTAAGCCTGGCATTCAGAGAAGGAAACTGATGAGGACTCTAAAAACAGATAAAAATCTCTGGACAAATTTTTAATGGGAAGCTGCACCTTGCACATTTGGAGTCCTGAACATGTGAGCAAGGTCATCAAGTTTGTTTTGAACAGTAACTCCAACAGTTGCTGGGATTTGCACAGAATATCATTCTCTCACAATTCTGCTCTTCTTTTGATTGAAATGAGTACCTCTTGGAGTTTGTCATGGCTCAGTACTTATCCCTCCACTCTTCAAGCCTGTGCTGCACATGCTGTCTCCTACCACTGTGTTCTGGGCTCCTTTGCTGTTTGCACAGCACACAGAGCCAGCTGTGGCCAGTGCAGCCTGGTTCCATTTGCCTTTCTGCCAACTCTGTGAAGCCTCCAGCTGTGGCTGCTGGCCTCATTGGCTTCACCCATCAAGCATGTCTTGACACTGAAGTGGGCCCATCCCTTGGGCAGGGGCTCAGTGGGGGCTCCTGCTATCCTGGGGAAGCTGGTTCTTCATCCTGTCCCACACATGTTTGAGACTGATACAAGAGACCTGCACTGGCTTGGCAGTGTCAGTCCTGTCCTGCAGCCCTGGCCAGCCTGAGAGCAAGGTGGTCAGTGGGACTGTGCAGTGGTGTGGACCACTGCTGACCAGCTGCATCCAGGACTTCCAGAAGCACAAAGGATAATTGAGAAATTGCAACTTTCAATGTAACTTTTCAATCTACTTTCCTAGGCAACTATTCCCATTATTCATACTATAAAGCAAAGCTGGCAAGACTGGAAAACAAAGCCAGGCTTTCCAGTCTGTGTGTATCAGCTTTGAGGGATCAGGACTTGTTATAAAGAACCTGTTACTTCTCTGCCTTTAAGTAATAGGGATTTTTAAATGTGAAACTAGTTTTTCATTCAGTTATAGCAGAAATTACTTTCTAATATTAATTTCTGACCATAAAGAAGCTATATACTGGAAAGTAAAAGCCCATGACTTTATGAAAACACCAGTGAGGATGATGCTTATGCATTAAAAAAGCAGAACTTTTAAACCATCTAGATTTTTGTGTTTTCCATGGTGTGTTACTAATGTGCCACAGTTTATCAGTTTTATCAAGTTTGTCAAGTCATATATAAGTTCTTTCACAGAGGAAATGTATAGGCTTCTGTTTATAATATATTCTGTTTATATTTATTATCTGACAATTCTAATATACTTTCATAATATTTGATCCACTAAGTGAAATTAGTGAGTTCTTCTGTTGACTTGCTGGGGTTTGGATCAGGCACATACAGCACTTTTTTATGAAAGTAAGCACTTTGCCAAATGAGATAAATGTAACTGCTTTTATTTTTCCGAGTCTACCCTATCTTCAGTTTACTCAGAAAAATATGAAGACAAGAATCATTTCCAAGTAAGGAATGCAAAATCTTCACTA
Organism: Erithacus rubecula; assembly: GCF_903797595.1. Taxonomy (NCBI): domain Eukaryota; kingdom Metazoa; phylum Chordata; class Aves; order Passeriformes; family Muscicapidae; genus Erithacus; species Erithacus rubecula. The sequence goes on along the minus strand of NC_136687.1, from coordinate 17,039,266 downwards.
TGTTTTTTTCTTCTCCACCCTTTTATTAAACGACTCTTAGCATTTTAAATATCAGTTGAGAGGCAGATTTATCACTCTCCTCACTCACTGGGCCTCAGTTATAGGCTGTGACATAACAGGCTGACTGAGAATTATTGCAGAGACATGAGTAGAAGCAATCTCACAAGGGGTTAATGCTGTAATCTTTTCCTAGCCTGTTAATAATCCCAACAGTAGTGCAGTAACAGAAGAGGGTGGATCTAAAAAGTACCGGAGGGGATGTGTGTGTGTGTGTGTGTGTGTGTGTGTATGTGTGTGTGTGTAAGTGAGTGAGAGTGTGGATGTGCACACACGCTCTGCTTTCCTGAACTGCCGTGTGTGCCCCTGGAATAAATCCTGTTCAGCCAGAACAGGACTCTGTGTGCTGGGTGCTCCTGCCAGACAGTCAGAACAGCTTCCCTGCACAGCCACAGCTGCTCCTCCTGTATTTCTTCTAGAGACTTCATTCAGAAACGTATTTGTTTTCTGAAAGCATGGGCAGGTAGTTACAAACCCACCTTCTTCATCAAAGCTAACCTGTGGATACTGAAGAATGGAAATAGTTGATGCTAGTAGCTTCCTTGGGAATGGTACCAACATTACTGATTTCCTCTGTGATATCATCTTGGAAAATGACACTTTTTTCTGTGTGGATGATGTACCTTATCCTTCTAAAGGTATGTATGGAAAATTGATATTTTTTTTTCCAAGCAGTTTTAGTCCTAGCTGGATGTAGAGATACTATAGAAAAAAAGAGATATGTAAAGCATTTTGTCCGAGAGAGTGCAAAATCAACTGCTTGCTTTTAAGTTGGTATGAGAAACAGGCAGCAAAATTTTAGTATGTGCTAGTTTTCCAAGTTCAGAATTTAACTAGGACAAAATTTGGATAAAATGAAAAATTAAAACAGTAACACTTTGGAGCACGAAATGCAAACATCTCTACTAAGGACTTGGAGAAACATGATTTTTACTCAATTCAGGAACAATGGAGTGATCAAATCTGATACTATGTATGAAAGTGATTTAATATGAAATTATAGCACTCTGAAGCTGAAAAAAAGCCCATATATTAAAATGTCTTTTGATTGCTCGATCTTTTCTTTGCATAAAATAGGATCTCTCTTAGTAAGTGGTGCACAGTAAGTAGCATGAGAAGCACATGCTTTAAGAAGTTGCATTTGACTCTCCAAATGTACAATGTATTGCTTGCCTTGTAATTTAATGCTATGCAATTAAGGTAACTCAGAATACATTTAAGAATTTCAGCACTTTCAATGATTTTGCATTGGTGTAAAGATGCAAACCTTCATAAAACTGAATACAGAAAGGTTTTTACCTTTTGATTAAAGGTTGAAATATGTACTATTAATCTGAGTTTAATACTGTGTAACTGATCTTGTGAAAAATTTCAGATTTGCATCAGATAATACGGATTCTGCTGTATTGCTTGATATTTCTGCTCAGCATTTTGGGGAACATTCTGGTGATTACGGTGCTGATAAGAAACAAGCGGATGAGAACAGTCACCAACACATTTCTGCTGTCACTGGCAGTCAGTGACCTGATGCTCTGCCTTTTCTGCATGCCTTTCACCCTCATTCCCAACCTGCTAAAAGATTTTATTTTTGGAAGTGCTGTTTGCAAAACTGCCACTTACTTCATGGGTAAGTCTGGGAAGTTTATACCTATTTTGAAGACTGACTAATGAGACACGTGAGAAGGTATTTAAAGATCTGTAAAAGGCTGATTTTTTCCCATCCATCATTGAAGTTACCAGTATTATGAAGAAACAACTTTGTAGCACAAATCTTCATGGTTCTGGTGTCCTTGGTCTGATCCAGCAAAACACAGAGGCACACACTTAACTTTAATGACATACAGAAGTGTTTTGCTGGATGTGAAGATGTTGCATGATCAAATTTTAATGAGGAACCCAGCACATGCACTTGCTTACTCATCACTGATAAGATTCTTACCAGTGTTCAGGTCACCCACCAGAAATGATGGGCTTGTACACCCCCAGTAAGGGCAGATTTTACCCACACATTTTTGGCAGCAGTAATAGATAAAACAAGAAAAGAGAAATAGGCCAAAGTAGGTGTAATTTGCAGAGCTGGAAGCTGGAGTAAGTACTCTGTGAACAGACCAGGTGTGATCAGAGCTCACCAGAAGATCATAAAACACAGATAAAGATTTTATAAAATGACTTTGAAAAGCATCATTTTTGTATACCTTGCCATAATCTTTTTGGTTGTGGTGCCAAGAGCTAGGAGTTTCAAAATGTCTGGGTTGTGCAAGTGATTTTTGTCTCACTTTAATATTTCCTCTGCATTTTCTTGTTTCTTAACCAAAAAAAGCAAAACAAACAAAACAAAACAAAAAAAAAACCTCAACCAAACTAAAGAAAAAGGAAAAAAAAAAAAAAAAAAAAAAAGAAAAAGAAAAAGAAAAAGAAAAAGAAAAAGAAAAAGAAAAAGAAAAAGAAAAAGAAAAAGAAAAAGAAAAAGAAAAAGAAAAAGAAAAAGAAAAAGGAAAAGAAAAAAAAATTTAAAAATAAAAATAAAAAGAAAACATAATGTAAAGTTTTTGCTGGGAGTCGAGGAGACTCTTAGTTGATCACAGAAACCTCAGGTCCCCTTTCAACCCATGCCCTTGAGAACTTTGATGTAATGTGAAAGTACACACCTAAAGTGTGCGAATGGGAAATCAACATTTGTAGATAGAATCAACATTTTTGTAGATAAAACCAAAGAAACTAAAGGCCATGTTTAAACAATTATAATGAATGGCTGGCAAAAATACTGTAAAACATTACTGAAGCATTGTCATCTTCCTCTTATTGCACACTGTGTAAATTACTTTATTAAAAAATCCAGTGAAATAGACAACCATAGAGTTTCTCATTATGAAATTGTTTTATTTTAAGAGCCAGAATGTGAAGATTTCCCACTAAAAGTTCAGATACAGAGGCATCATCTGACAAACAGACACTGACAACCATTGCATCAACTGTGCTTGATTTTTTATTTTAGTATATAGAAAGACAAATTTCCAACTACAAATTATTTCTGTAAAACAAACTGTAACGATATTGGCATTTTATAGTCTTACCCACATGCACAAAGAAAAATAAAAGTTCATTCACTGAGAGAAAAATCTATGGCAAAGTTAAGAAGAAATATTTATAATTTTACAGTGGTGTTCTTGTGCACCTCAATGACAGAAACAGAGAACTGACAGAAACAACTGTACTGTATTTTATAAAATGTGAACAGAAGAAATTAAGGGTATTCAAAGGACAAAGATTCTGCTTCATGACTTCATTTCTCCTTGTTTGTAACTCCATTAGCATCTAATTAAGAAGTTGTAATAGATTTAACTCTCTTAAATGAGAAAATCAGATCACAAGTCAAGCAGGACACTCAAAAAATTAAAACAATAGAAAAGGGATTGTGAATATCTGTGTTAAGAGAGTAATTAACTGATTTAAAATGCTTTGTTTGAATTTCAGTGCAATTAGTAGAATGAATGAACTACAGCAGTGAAGAGAATAATTATGAGTCAAATTATCTTCTTTCCCTGTTACCAGAATTTTGTGGTTTGACAGAGTGTGTATTTTTTCTTGGACTTTTGGAGTAAGAAAAGCACAGAGCAGGAATATCAGTCTGGAGCAGTCTGGAGACCCAGACCCACTGCCCATACTTTCTTCACTCACTTAATCAGTATGGTGTTTATAAATACATTTGCTTATAAATAGTTTGCTATATTTTTAACTTTTTGTATGCATACATTAAGCTAGCAAGAAAATAACCTTTTTCTTTATTTTAAATACACAGGTGTCTCTGTAAGTGTCTCTACATTCAACCTGGTTGCCATATCTTTGGAGAGGTACAGTGCCATTTGCAAACCACTGCAGTCCAGGGTCTGGCAGACAAAATCTCATGCCCTGAGAGTGATTGCTGCAACCTGGTGTGTCTCCTTTATTATCATGTCACCATACCCAATCTACAGCAAACTGGTTCCTTTCACCAAGTACAACAACACCACAGCAAACATGTGCCGGCTCCTTTGGCCAAGCAATGTCATCCAGCAGTCCTGGTAAGACATAACTGGCTGCTGGCAAATGTGTCATTATGTGGAAATGGGATTTCATGGTAGCAATAAGCCTGTGGAAAACCAAGGAGTAACCTTCAGCAAATGTTTACACCCTATCATGCTTATTGAAGATGTAGAAAAACCCCAACACTTTAAAGCTGCTTGCATTTTGACATTTGCATGACTTTTCCCTTGTCATAGGAGAGACTGCCCAAGATGGCAATGATTCTCACACTGTGGTCTGCTAAGCCCCAACTGTCACTGTACAGAAAGCTTTTGTCACTTGTGGCAGGAATATTGCTTTCACTCATTTACACATGAACTTCAACATTCTCAGAGAAATCCTTGATTTGTTTGAAGGTTCTCTGTTGCAGACAAGTAGAATATGAGGCTGCAAATGTCTTATTTGAGAATCCTTTTAGTTGCTTATGGAGAATAGGGGCAGAGAGAAATGGGGAGAAGCATGGTCCCAGTGCTACACATCCAGGCAGGGTAAACAGCAGCACTATCAAACTGCAATAGCACTGAGACATGATGTCCTTGCACGTTGACTAAACACTGACTGGCACCCAGAGTGACATTTTTGATACTGAAGGTCAGTTGGAACTGGGAAAAAGACAAAAGTCTTTTTTGGTATGGCACATCCACAAAGAGAGTAACTTCGTGTTAATGCTTTCAGTAGTGGTCTCAGGTATTTGGTGGCATGAGGAGGAAGGGTACAGGAAAAAATGCTCTTCTCTATGGTCTCCCTACAGATTCCCAGGTGTGTTACTGAGTTTGCACCAAAGTCACAGGGATCAGGAGAGATGCAGGCTCATGGATGCATTTAAAAATTATTATTTCCCCAACTTGTCATCCCATCAGAGAAGCTGACCAGGAGAGTAGCAGATGTGAAACCAAGTAAAAGCTGCTTCCTTTACCAAAGAGATTGCCAGTCCTGGGGTCCCTCCTCAGGAGCTCTGCATGGCTCCAGGGATGAAACCCCAGGATGCAGCTGCTCTGTCTTTGCCCACATGTGCCATGGCCCTCAGGAACTCTCTAAGCAGAATAATGCAATAATTTACATTAGAAAAGACCTCTAAGATCATTGAGTCCAACCATTAAAATATTTTTAATGTTCCAAGGACCCCTTTGAGAATCAGCAGGTGCTCATTTGGTTTCTGCAAGGCAGTTTTTACATTGTCCAAAGCTACAGTGCTCATCTGGTTACAGCAGGGAGCCCCACTCATGGGCAGAGAGAGCATCTGCCCCTTGACCACTGTGGGAGTGCCCATCTCCTCTGGGCTGCTTAAGTGGAATTAAAGATGGTTTTCAGCCATTATAATCTTGTTCCTGCTGTACCTTTCTGGGGGGAGCAGAAGTAGGAAGCTTCAAATTTCTGAGGTGTCAAAATGATACTTTGTATTGGCATGAAAAAAAAAAAATTAAAATCCTGAAATCTTTTCTTCCCCAATTCTCAGTTGTTTCTCGGGTTTCCTCTGATTTTGTGCCATTCCATATTCTCAGTGTGTCTTTTGATTCCTTAGGTACACTTTCCTGCTACTCACACTCTTTCTTATTCCTGGGATTATAATGATGGTTGCATATGGCCTAATTTCTTTGGAACTCTACAGAGGAATAAAATTTGATGCTAGCCAGAGAAAATCTTCACGAGGTAACAATACATTTTGGTTTGGGGGGGGATGAGTTTAAAGTTGCAGTTGAAGATATGAACAGTCATTTTGAGACTGGCAAAAAGAAAGCTTTCTACTGCAAAAGTGATCCTTATGGTCAATTATGTCATGAACTTGCCAGCTGCATTTCTTGATCAGTTATTCTGCTGCCAGCAAATAAACCTCATCTATGGATTGTTTGCAAAGATTCAGGGCAGAATACATTGAATTTCTAATCTGTTTGTTATAGAAATACCACGGCTTTTTTCTGGCCATGGATGAAGATCATTTTTGTCAATAAATGTCACCATTAAAATTATCAAATTTAAATAGAAGCGTATAACCTTGAAAACTATCTTCTGTCCATACTGAACTAAGCAACATTTTTACACCTTTTGCATCAGTTTGCATAGAGGTAAGATGTGAGAGTATTGGGAGACAGTGGATTCAGAGCAGCTGAATGACTCAGAAGCAGGCCAGTGCTTTCTGTGCAACAGTTGCTCAGCTATGAATTATGCTGTTTATCCAGACTTAGACTGCATTCTTCAATTTTTATTTGGCTTACTGTTCAGAGATATTTTGCCAGCTATGTAAACGGAACTTTATATGTACAGAAAGAAGAGGAAGTACCTGCAGCGCCAAATACGAGGATGGAGATGGATGTTACCTCAACAAAACCAAAAGAAAAAGGAAAATGCCATTGCAACAGCTGTCTGCTATGAGCCACAACAAAATAGAGAGAGTGAGAAGCAACAGCTCTTCTGCCAACTTGATGGCCAAGAAGCTCGTCATCCGAATGCTGATGGTGATAGTGGTTTTGTTTTTCATTTGCTGGACTCCCATCTTCAGTGTCAACGCCTGGCGAGCCTTCGACACGGCGTCGGCGGACCGGCGCCTCTCGGGGGCTCCCATCTCCTTCATCCACCTGCTGTCCTACACCTCTGCCTGCGTGAACCCCATCATCTACTGCTTCATGCACAGGCGCTTCCGCAGCGCCTTCCTGGCCACCTTCGCCTGCCGCGCCGGGCCCCGCGCCCCCGCGGCTCGGGCCGACTGGGAGGAGGGCAAGACCACCAGGGCCTCCCTCTCCAAAGGCTCTTACACACACATGTCTGCATCTGCGCCCCCCTGAGCCGCGCCGGGGGAGGCAGCCAGGGGTGAATTGTCTGGTTTGGAAAGGGACCGCGGCGTCAGCGGAGCGCCGTGTAGTCCTGAGTTAATGAAACACTTCGGCTGGCAGTAAACACGGAGAGAATTTGATGGGAAATTGATGCTATCGCTTTCTCGGTGTTACATCACTTTCACTTCAAAAGTACAAAGGAGGAAGAGAGCTCTGAAGATAAAGGACTTTATGAAAAGCCTTAGAAGTTGCTCTATTTGTAATAAATTCCACTGCAAAAATTGGTGTCCTCTACATCAACAGCTTTGCTCAGTTTTCAGATGCAGCTCTGAGTATCTCTTAAAATTTCCAAGATGCAAATAGATTTTCCTCAAACATAAATGTATGTAATGCAGTCTTCACTTCACTAGCTATGCCTCATAAACAAAAATCTTTCTGTTATATTTGTACTATCTTTTCACATTATTTTAGCTGAGCTAATACATGTTGAGATATTTTTGGTGTCGCTCTCATGGGAATTCTGGGGTGGCAAGAATGGGCTTGTCCATGTGAAATTAATGCTTTTAAGTAAAATAATTTCTTTTTTTTAAAATAAAATTAAAATAAATATCATTGGCTTTGTGGGTGGAATACTTTCTTCACTCAGGCAATAGCATAAATTAACATAATTTAATGTATTTTTCACTTATATAAACCCCATGGAACAAGGACAAAGAAATTACTTTCTTCTGTGCAGCTGAAAGCACCCACACATGCAAGTGGTGGGGTCTAAGAGGAGCCACAAAGGCTCATGTGGAAATTCCCACTGGGAAGCAGAGGGATAAAGCAAAGGGGTATTTTACAGAAGATGCAGGACTGAAGGCACGGGTTGGTGCCCTTGGCAGTCACATTTCACAAACATATTCACACCCACTTCAGGAGTGGCACTGCTAACATGGAAATGTAGGCACTGGGTGCAGAATGGCAGAGAGGGCAGATACAAAGAGCAGAGGCTGAAAGGCTTTGCCAGAAAACAGGTTTTCTAAACTTTGGAGCAGCTATTTACTTCAACTACACATACTGGTAAACGGATTCAACACAGAGTAAAACAGCTCTGAGTGATGTAATTACTGGTGCTTTGCTGAGCAGGGAGCCCAGTCTCTTCCCTGTGCAGCACACAGGTGAGTGTGGGTGCTCAGGTCTTGTCCTTTGCTCTGTGGAACTCATATGGAGAAGTTCCATCACTTATTTAGGTTTGTGAAAATATCCTGTTGAAGATATTTCTATCTTCTAGCTGAATCAATATCATTATAAACCCTTGTTATTAGACAGAGATTAAATTTGAGCACAGCATGGAATGTAGATGTGGATATTAAATATAAGCCCTCTCGAGGTTTTTAATCAGGAAAATCTGATCTCTTTACAGAATGATTTTAAATTAGAAATATGCTGTGAGTTCCAGCACCCAGATTCATGTTCTGCATTCAGTTATTGCCTGAAATAATTTACCCTAACAACTTACAACGCAACTTTGGCTATTATTTTTTTTCATCCAGCTTGTCCACAGACAGGAAATTAAAAAAAAATTCTAAACACTACTTATGCACAATCCATAGAAACAATGTTTTGTCTGCCTAGTTAATAAAGTATCCCTGCTCCTGGAGCGGTGCTGAGACTACTGACATCGATCTGACCTTTTGCAAATACACAACAAATTAAATTATGGGATTTAATTCATAGCAATAAAATTAAAATTTTACTTCACTTATGGATACATGTTAAGACCCTCTACAAACCTGTCCTGTGTGTTGCAACTGAAGGAACAAACTTAGCTACTTTGGAATTCATGTGGAAGAGTGACAGCAGAAACATTCTTGTGAAGTATTTTATACCAGTTGAAAGCCTGGATCGATTATAGATAATAGTTCAGAAATTGCTGTTTAAGTCAGAAAACCCTCCACACTTTAATAATGTACTGGGTGTGACTATTGCTGGCTGACTGCTGTATTGCAGGACAGCCCGTGCCACAGCTCTGTGTGCTCTTTCAAAGGCAAATTCCTTTTCATAAATGTAGCTTCTGCAGTACCTGTAGAGACATAACAGGACACGCACAGTTCAGGTGCTCTCACTGATTGAGTCTGAGGATAGTGGTTTCAGATGAAAACCAAAAGCTATTTTCAACAATGCCTTAATCAGATCTCAGCCCCCCGTGGCCTCCAGTAGCTGCAGCTGAAAGGAGCAGAGTTTCTGATTGATTCCCTTCTCTGACTGTCAGGGAGCACAATTTGGAGGTGATGAAATGAGGAAGGCAGGAGAAGATCCTGATGGAGTGGTGGCTGGGAGACAATCAGGGAAGGGTTGAAATGTGCCATTTCTCCAAGGCCCATCTGTGTGTGCGTCACTCATCCCCTCCATTGCCCCCTCTGCACCTATTTTCTTGTTATACCAACATCATATTTCTTTTGATCAATCTCCCTAAGCCACAAACCTTATGCCAAATTCCAGCAAGATGTAGGAATTAAGCTTTTAAAATACAATATTGCAATCCAGTCATTTTGTATTCTTCTGCCCTGGTCTCCTAGCACAGGAAATTTTAGTCTTTCTGCATCTTAATGCCATTTTTCCTGATCTGTGCATTGCAGAAGTCATTCCTGGGTCCAAACGTTCACCTTTCATTGCTAAACAATCATGACATCCTCCCAGTACCTGTAATTCAGATGCTGATGGCACTGAAAAGTTATCTTCGGCAATAATTATGGGTGGAATGAACAAACCAAAATAAAAACAGCCTAGGAAATCTTCTCATTTTAGCAGTAGTTTACAGGGGTTTTGAAGAAAAATCCTATCCTACTACAAGCAGTACCTAAAAGCAAACTGTTTTCCAGATGTAGCAGACAAATAGCAAACCAATGAATTTCAGGTGTATGATGTCCATAAACCTTGGAAGTTTTTATCTTCTTTCCCTTTCTCCCAACTCCCAGGGCTTTTCCCCCTCCCTCTGTCCTTCTCTTGTCTCATTCAGCTGCATGACACCATCTGATTTTTGTCCTGCATACTTCTCAGTCTCTAGGTTACTTTCCCACCACCACCAATTGCTAGAGGATTTTTTTCTCTTTGACAGGTTTATTTTCCTTCCTAGATTTACTTTCCCAGAAAGCACTCTCATCCTCATTTCCCCCTATCATCTCCTGACAGACTCCTGCAGCACATTTCTCCAAGCAATATATCCTGCCCACAGCACAGCAGCTCTGCAATCCCTGCCTGCAATGCCACGTCTGAGCAGCTCTTGAACACTGGCTCTCAAACAAGCAGGATGCACTAGTTCAGAAAACAAAAGTGGAGCATTAAATAACACCCAGCTGCTCCTCTGATACTTCTATTCACTATTACTTGCAACCTCAGTCAATACTGAAATGCATGTTCAGCTAAACCAGGGTTTCTAGTGGTAGAAGATGCCTGTTCTCAAAATGAAAGTATAGAAAGATAAAACCTAATGGTTTTGAATTTAAGAAAGGATTATGTGAGAGCAGAGGCTGCTTTTCATTACAGATCAGAGTGGCAGAGAGTATAAAATGAGAGTTTAGACTTCTGCTTGGGTTTTATTTGTAAAATGCTTTGCTCTTTCACTTCAAATATAACACAGACCAACCAAATACCACTTCACTCACATGTGCATGTAGGTCAGCAGTTTGCTCACCCTCTGGCCACAGTTTTCCAGTCAATTTTTCTATATGCATTATTAATTTCAGTTAAACAGCTTCATCTTTTTATGCACAATCCATCCAGCATGCACCCAGCTCTTTTCTCAGGAGTTACATACATCATAGTAATGCATGCCTTTAACATGCCAGAGTTTCTCTCAGTGTGTATAAAAACCTCAACTTCTAGAATTACCTTTTTTATTCTTTCCTTCTGCAGTGCTTGTTAGGCTGCCTTGGGTACCTCCTAAAGAAAAAAAATGCAAAAGAAGTATTCATGAATTGTAAAGCTCCTGTTCTGCTTGCCTAATGGCAATCCAGCCCTGCTAGGAGCTATTTGTCTGCATCTTCACAGATAACTATTTAATGAAGAGTTTTCTTGGCTTCCACTACCAGTTGTGTCCAAAAAGCTAATTTTGAGCTAGGGAGATGTCAGTTGTTCCACTGCACAGTGAGACAAGAACTAAACATATTCATTAGCATCAGCTGGTAGTAAACATCAAGTAGGAATCATCCCCTATGGGGTAAACACCAGTTAATTGATGTCCTGCTATTTTGACAGTTATTAAAATTTAAAAAAAAAATATATCCTGATCGAATGAAGAAATGCAACTTATATACAAAGTCTGATTTAAAACAGTAGACAAAAAACACAGCATAGCTCCTGTGAAAGTCATACAAACACCAAAGCAACAAACCTGGCATGAGGGAAAGTCACACATACAGAATCTAAATTCACAGGAAAGGGGCTACTCATACTTTTTGCTTGCTGTCAGACACAATTTTTTATTATTATTATTGAATGGACATTGGCTCAGGGCCTTAATCTGAGAATATTTAGCAACTGCTAAGAGGCCTCATTCCTGACCAAGTGAGGAATGACACACAGAGGTGAAGCCACAGGGGCAGCTATGCTGAACACATAACAATGTTCAAGAGAGAACTTTCTAACCAGCTGGGAACTTGCATTGACTCCTCCAAACCTGCTATGGTCCTTCTGAGATCATCAGGATTTCATAGCTCAACTGAAGGTAGGTGTGGAGAAACCAGGGATGCTCCTTGTTCTGCTACTGGCTAAAATCCCAGCCCTTATCCCTGTGAGGATATTTGGCAGTGTTGCTGTGACTGGCTTGGTGTTGTTGCAAAGGAGTATGAGGACAGAAATGTCCTCCAAACCACTCTTTTCTTTGGAGTTGCTTTTTCTGTTGGCATCCCAAAAGATGGTCCTGCCACATGCAAGTAGGAAAAAGAACACTACAGGTATGGCACTGAAATTAATTCACTGCATCAGCAAGGGCACAGCTGTTGCTTCTTTGGAGAACCAACATCATGTCTCTCCAGGGTGCTACAGCTGATTTAATGTACCTCTGACCACCCTATGGGCCTGACAGAGGTCATCACAGGGTTAGGAAGAGGCTGTGTCTTTAAGACAAAAAACCCTTTATTTGCTGTGCAGATGTGGTCAGTGCTCATGTCACAAGTTGCAAAAAAAAAAAAAAAAAATCAGTAGTGACCACAGCAAATAAGACTAAAGCTAGCAGACAGGTTCTCACAGTGAATTTTTAACAAGAAGAAAGTTCTTGTTAATATATCAAAGGCTTTACTTCACTGAGATTGTAGAATTAGGGGAAGCATCCAGAAAATATATCTCAGGGCTCTTGTGTTAATTGTATAGGAAACCTGTTTAAATACTGTCAGTTGACTGAGGCAAAGCAATACAGTCCAGGAAAGCCTGTCAGGTATATCAGGAATAGTTCTGTATTCCCTTGTCTTTTTCTAGCATTTTTTCCTTTTTTTTTTTTTTTTAATTATTTTTTTATGCAGAGAAAAGCAAAAGCTGATGGAAATTCAAACAATTTTTACTGAAAGGCCTGGTTTTCCACAAAAACCAAATGCTTATTAACATCCAGCATGATGCCTCTACTACACTGATTTGTCAAATATTTATTAAAACCAGGAGAGACTTCCTTTGCTACACACTGAGGTCAAGACTAAGATGCACCCAATGACAGAGGCTGTGTAGAGATGGAATGGGAGAGCAAGCAAGCTGCAGGTGCACAGCTTTGTCTGATACTGCTTTTGTGAGATCTGTCAGAGATTAATAAGACTGGCAGAAAAGTGTTTAGGAAGACAGTGATTGAAATCAAAGCTGAATCTGATGCCCTTGCAGGTGAAACGTGGCTCTGCAGGGCCCAAACACAGGGCTGGGGCAGGCATGGAATGGAAGCTGAACAGGAAAGATTTTGGCCTTGTAAAGTGGTGGGGGACAACAAGTCATAGTGAGGATGAAAGAGCATGGTCTGTGGAGAGAGAAGATCATTGCAAACACTTGGGATTCTGGTTCTGAAAGTAAAAGAAATGTTCCCTGTATGGGAAGGAGGTACCTAGTGGGTGAAAGGGCAGGGGAAAATTTCTCCAGGCTGCAAGATGGAAGGAAAACCAAACTTCATTCTTGGTAGAGAAGCACTCATTCTAGGCAAGGTGGCAAGTGAAGATTTGAAGAAAACAACACACTGGAATGAATTTATTTTCTACAGGCCTTGTATAGGGTTTTGCAGCTGAGGGATTCTGTCAGCAGGACAGGCAGAGCTGAGGGTCTCAGCCCCAAGCACAGGAGCCAGAGGGAGGAGAGCTCCTGGCCATGGAGAAGCTGCAGCACACAGACCTGCTGAGCATCCCTCACCTGAGGAGCTCAAACTGCACTGCCAAGGTATCACCACCCTCCAGTCCAGCTGACCTGAAGGGCTGAGAACACAACCTGTGCTCCTCTGCCCCAAAGCCCAGTGCCCAGCACGCCCATGGGAGCTGCTGAAAGCTGCTCCTCCACTTCTTGTGCCCCAGCCAGCAGAGCTCACCTCTGCCATGGGGGCAGGCAGCCTCCAGGGACATGATACTCCATCAGAGGAGTGACAAAGGCTTCACAAACTATAAACTAGTTGCAGTCAGATAAGTAGAAAAACAACTATCTAATGAAGCAAGGGATTATTTTAAAAAGAAACCAGAAAACGGCACAATCAACCCCCTCCCCAAACTGCAGTGTTTGCAGTTAATAGCTGCCAATAACTGAAACAGCTACTCTTCACTAGCATTCTGTAATTAAAGTCTAAAAGTACTCTCTGCTAGAAGCAAACAGGTATTGCCTCTCCTGCCTCACCTCCAGCTCACTTTTCTCAAGCTCTTTTTCACCACAGAGCTCCTGTGTCCTCATTTTGGGGACTGACAGCAGCAGTCTGTGGTGCATCTCGGTGCTACCCTCTGGCTTTACTAGATAATAATTTCCAAACCTATGTGTCTGCTTAGGCTACAATGCCTTGAGGATCCAATTATTCTCCTAACTCTACCAAAAGTAACATTTCTAAATTAATATAAACTTACCAAAATGCAATTTTATAACTGATTCATGTTGTGTCTGTGCTTCCTCCAAATGTAGTTTGAATAAGGTTTTCTAATCTACTAACACATAAAACAAACTGAGGAACTTTGATATTATTTCCATGCGCCTGTGGGCTCAAATGTAGCCATCTGTGCAACTTCAGGCTCTCCTTGTGTGCCAAGAATTGTTATTTACTTACATTTGTCCTTGGTCCTCTCTGGAGGAACATTTTTGTGTGTGCTTTGAACACTCAACTGTGTCTGTGAGAGTCTCTCCACCTGTGCCATTGGTTATCGTCGCTATCAGGCTTTGAAGGAGGCACACGTGGGAACACCTGCTTTTTAGTTACATGATCAAGTAAATTTACACCCACTTTTTTCTTTTTTTTTCACTTTTTAATACTGCAGAATTTTACATCTGGCTTGAGGTCCCTCAATTTCATAGCTTTAACATGAATCTTCCTCTCTCGCCTCCTGACTGATCTCTAATTCCTGCAATTCCCCTTTTCCTTGGGGAGTATCTCACACACAGGTCACCAACAAAACTACTGTTTTTTCGTATCCAGGAAACTAAAGTAATTTTTGATTGCTTTTCCTGATGCATTGTGTTCAGCTTCATCAAATTTAAAAGGTTAATTTTATTAATATTTCAGGATTTCCATGTCTGCCCTGACAAATTACCGTTCACAATTGTTGGACCATCTTGCACATTTCTGATTCTTCCATTTGGGCCCTTCAGCTCTTTCTGTGGGGTGAAGAGAGATGTGACAACTAATTACCTGTTAGGAGCAGCCCACGGGAGACACTGAAAATAAGGGTATATAATAACAGATACATTTTCTAGATTTCACTCTCTGCAATACATTGCAAGGAAGGAGTGACAGCATGTACATATGTATAGTTAAAGAGGGTGAAGGCAAGAGGAGATGAAAAATTTTAGCACCTGGTGAAGCAGGAGACCACTGAGCACATAGATTGCATCTGTGTTGGAGAGGAATTTACCCTAAAATGCAAACACTTGAAGCCTTTAAGCGTGGATGAGTGGTTAAGGTAGTTTACACCTGTAGCAGAAATGTTCTATCTTCCTGGTGTAA
Organism: Erithacus rubecula; assembly: GCF_903797595.1. Taxonomy (NCBI): domain Eukaryota; kingdom Metazoa; phylum Chordata; class Aves; order Passeriformes; family Muscicapidae; genus Erithacus; species Erithacus rubecula. Next base: position 17,024,236 of record NC_136687.1, on the reverse strand, counting down.
ATAAGGGTGCATAATACCCGAGGTACTGATGATGATCTGGAAACCTTGTACACATTTATTAGCTAGTTCTGCTTCAAACTCAGTCTAAGTCAGTGCCATGCAGCCCTGCTTGTTCCCAAACAGCAGCTTTGCAAACAATCTTGGGCTTACATTTGTGAATTCTATTTCAAGTGTAAGCTACTACATCCATAAAGCACAAATCCCCTTTTCTCTGAGTATCCAAGAAGTAATTGTTTATTTGTTTTCAAGTGTTTGTCCACACCAGTCACAAATACATCTGCACAGAATCCTACTCTGGGTGTGTCCATCAGGACTTAATTCTGACCCCAACACCCATCGATGGTGAGGGTGGGGCTTGGAAGGCCACAGAATCAGAGTCCATTGGACCAGTCAAAGTTCAGGCTTTGTTTATTATTATTTTTCATGTCATTTCAAGCAGGCAGAATAGGTAGTAAGTAGTACTGTAGTAAGAGTGGAACATTTGTACAATTTAGAAGGAAACAGTTCTTTCACTTTCCTAATGAACTTCAGTTCTGCCTCCAAGCTGAGATTCCTGCATCTCTCCATTCAAAAGCTCAGCTGGTTTCCAGACTAAGTTGCCTTACCAAGTAGAAACCCAGCACACCACTGGCAGACTCCTCATCCAACAATTGCCAGAGCAGGGGATTTCCAGGCAGCAGCTACAGCTTGAAGTTCAGTAATCCCCATTTTCCCTTATACACACACACACTCCTATCCCTTGCATTTTTGCTTAAGGTCTGCCAGATCCTTATTAAGGACCTCAAAGTGCTAAAGGTAATGGTTCTTCAGCATCCTCTGCTAACATTTTCATTTCATGACTTTTCATTTGTACACATCAAATAATTAGTATTTCTCCATCTCAGGAATATAATTCACTCCTTGAAGAACTTTACAGTTGAACTCCAGCTGGGAGATTAGGTGAAAGTTCTCCAGGAGCTTTCCTATTAAACTACCCAATAGAAAAATTTTTGATGGAGATAGGCCAGTCAAAGTTACTAATTTTTTTTTGGCAACAAGAAAGCTCTTATTACTCAAGAAAGAAATTCTGATTTAAGGTGAGAGAGAATTAAATTTTAGTTCTTCCTGCCTCAGAAAAGGGATTTAAACCTCAGTTTGCTCCTAAATGGTTAAGCTGGAAGACAGACTTTACAGTTTCTCCAGTCTGATGCTTTATCAACACCTAGGAACTATTCTTTATTGAAACAATGGAAACATAAATCTGTAGAGAAATATTATTTCAGTGAGATGCATTCCAAGTTTGCATCCAAAGTATCTTGACCACAGTTTTTTATTTCCCTTTTCCCCCCTTTTTTAAATTTCATTTTTTACTTGCTCCCTCGGACTCTGGCAAAACACATCAAATTGGTTAAGATTAGGCAAATTCAAGATGATCAACTTGGATGGGGCACATGCCTGAGTTTTTTTAGTAGATATTTTGTATATGATTTAATATTTTATATCTGAATTTACCAAGGACAATTAATTGCTAGAGAATAATAATTTTTAACTCTGTTCTGGTACAGTCCAGCAGTACATTGAATTGCAATTATCATTAATCTGTTATTTAATTTTTCCCATTTTACATCACCAGGTTTTAGAACAAAATTATTCATGGCCATCAAGGCTACATCTGGTACTCAACAGAGGATTTTCATGTGTGTTTTTTTAATGGCCCATGCTCTCACTCACTCATTTTATATATGTCTACACAACTGGAAAGTTTTCAGTCATATATACTGAATAAATTGAAAAACAAGGTAAATATCAGCATTGGTAGTGTCCACTCTAATTTGATCAGTTGCAAAGAATATATAATGTGTATAATGTCCAACTGATTAATAGAGGTTTTTTAGATTCCTGCAGATGAATAACAAAACTCTATCATATTTCATAACTCTATCCCTCAAGGTGGCTGAAAAAACATGCTGAAAACAGAGATCTTAATACAATTTTTTAAAGCTATGACTGTATGACTTATTTAAATTTTCTCCTTGATGTGAAGACAACCCCATGTAGGTAGTAAGCCTGTTTTACTGTTTCACCATCCTAAAACTCAGTGAGAGGAGATTAAATTCTTTGTTTTCTAATTTAACACATTTATCTTGGCAGCCAGTATCTATTTTCTACCTATTTTCTATTCATTTTCTAAATTTACCTGTAAGCTGACAGTAAAAAGTTGTGCAAAAATAGAATTTTATAATAATTTATTATTTCAAGCTCTAGATTTGGAAGATATCCAGGATATAAAGACACCCAGATCATAAGTTTTAGGATGAAACACACATGGCTCAGGACAGCTCAAGAACCAAGGTATCTGAAAGCAGAAATAGAGAACAACAATAATAATCAGATTAGGAGTTTTTTCTTTGAATAAATAGAACAAAATTAGTATTAATCTGAAAAATGAACCACTTGGTCAGAAGTGGAGCTGTATTTGAAAGTCTAAACACTTGCCAATTGCATTTATCCTCCCAAAATAAGGAATTTTTCTTATCAACATTATTTCTAAATTAAATGAAGAATAAACTATTTTTTCAGACCACAGCTTGATTTACATGTCTATTAAATCTCCAAGGTAAAACTGTTTACCAAAGAATTGATTTAGAAGTCCAAAGCTTTCTGCATGTGTGAAACTGGGAAGATGTCACAACATCATTCTGATGTCTGAGGTTATCACATCAAGCACATCAAGTCTGAACCCAGATGGCTCCTTAAGCCCTGGAAAGCTGTAAAAAGCAGAGTGGAGCAGCAGGACTGTCAAGGCACATACACAAGCCCACACAAAGATTAATCCATGCCAGATCCTTCAACAATAGTTTCCTTTATCTCTCTTCTGAAATTTGTACTAACTAGTTTGGAATCTCCAGCACAACCTCAAGACATTCTGATGTGGAACAAAAATAAACCAAAGTCCCCCTTTGTTGAGAACGTTGTGCTAGTTATTTGGTCAAGATTTAACACCTTTTTGCATTCATTCTGGCACACTGCCAGCCTGTGCCACCTTAGCAGGTACACCTCACCACAATGCTGGACAGGACCAGGCTGCAGCTCCCAAAATCCAGAGCAGGGTAAAGCAACAATGGGACCACTCACTTCCTCTCCTGGAAGCAGCAGCTGCTGTGACAGAAACTGCACTGGCATCAAAAGGCAACTCTGCAGTTGCTCTGTCTGTACACTGGAGAGCTTGTTTCCTGAATCTGGCAAACAAAGAATTGCACACAACTGTATTAAACAGTGAGAAATTTAAAACTATTTCAAAGGCACAGGATAGAAACACTTTGCCTTGTAACCAAGATGAGGGCACTGAAAATCAGATATACAACTTCCTAACCTAATGACTTCTTTCATGTTAAAATCTAAGTCCCTCACATTTTTGGAGAATTTCCAATTACATTTTTAAGGCAGTAAATTCAATCACTATGAATCTTCCACTGCCATTCCTAATTTCCACAAAGAAAAACTGTTGGCAGTGAAAGAACTAAAATGGAATTTGAAGCACACCCAACAGAGAACAAACAGCAACGAGGTAAAATAAGGCTAACAAGACACAAACCAACAATTTGTGTCTAGGTTTTTTTTGTACATATGTGTATTTCCATGGTGCTGCACAAGACATGCTTATGCAGATAAAGAAGTATTTATAGTTAGCCCTGAACTAAACTCTGAAACTATGCTGCACATACAGAAGTATCACTCAGATACTTGGACAGAGACCAGTGAAGTTAGAAGGCACTGCTGTCACATTTTACATGTGTAATGACACCACCAATGTGGATCTCAGGCTCACATCCCATTTCCCAGCAGATACCTTGGCTGGATTTTAAGCATATCATGTACTATTTTATTCGAATTATCAAAATCAAGAAGAAACACTAGAACAAACGGTCTCATTTATAAAAAAAGTTCCCTAAACTCATGTGGAGATTTTAAGAACTAAGTTTATGGTTGTAACCAGCAGCTGGCTATTAAAACAGTCAATTTCAAGACAGAAAACATAGTATGTATAGATCTGTGCTTCTATCTTTTACATAATCATTGAAGGCATTCTCCAAACTAAACTGTGAAGCTCTTGGAAGGACTCTGACAGTTTGGTCTGCAAGGCTGCGGCTCCTGTATCAAAATCCTTCCTTCTCTGAAGGATGGCCAATAGATGGCAATTTATTAAATGTTGTAATGTACTGGTATAGCAATGAACAGATGAATGCAGTTGCTGTTAGTTGCAAATGCCAAAGGAGTCAAAGTCAAGTCACTCAGGAGAAGCTAAAGCAGAAAGATGAGATGGAGACAGGGCACAGAAGTAGCTCCAATAGCACAAGGCCCCATCTTGCCTGTGAATGCACCCATTGGGCTTCAGAGGTGGAAAACTTCCCAAAAAGTGGGAGTGGTTGGTTTTTTCCCCAGGAGTGGGAGTGGTTTTTTTTTGAACAAGTAAGCAAACAGAATAACGGAGGAGACTGAAGATTTAAATGAACACAGATGAGGGGGCAACACAACAGTAAATATAATTAAAAGATAAAAAAACCCCAAAGGGTTTCTAAATTCAAAGGATTGATAACTTTACATGATTCTAAGTTGCACCCCCCTCAACTAAAAACCTGTAGATCTTCAGGACCAGGTCTGTAGAACCTTCTACTCCATGTTTCTACAAGCAGCTTAAAATACAATAAACTAACATTTCTTTCTCCCCACACCCCCACAGTCCCCAGCAGTAGAAACTGCACCAAGAGTGGCAGTGTGTAGTCTCAAAAGCTGGAGTTCACCTTACTTAAAAGCATCTCCTCTCCTAAATTATGCAGCAGAATTTACACATTCTGAGAAAAACAAACATAATTAAAGAACTGGAAAAACACACATGAAAAATAAGGGAACCAAGACTAGAATACAAAGGCAATAGCACACAGAACAGACAATACCCAACTTTTAACCATCCCTTTTCATACTTGAAGGAGATGCAGAACCTGACAGGTGTCAAATGCAAAAGATTTATCACATCTTTCTCAGAGAAGTAGTTAACTTCCATGTTTGCTTCTACAAAGAATCAAGACTTTCTCAACTTCCCTCACTTCAGCATACATCATTAAAGTCTATATTCAATACAGAAGTATTTTTAAATAATATGGGCTACAACTCCTCATGCTTTTGATCTAACACTAAGCTTGTGCTACGGGATATCAGAAATAAATATCCTTTACAGAGACACTGAGCACTCAGTTTTTTCTACCCTGCTCAGGAGCATGCAGCTCCAGTCTAACCAGGGCACTGTGAAAGGCCAAATACTTGATCAAGTTCAGTAGTTCTGAAATGGCACATATTAAATGTAAACATTAAATGAATACTTTCCTCCAGCCCAGTTATTTCACACCACTTTCCTTTTAATCTTCTCTGGATCCTAGTATGATTTATTACTGAGACTACCTACATAGCTAATTGACAAGGCTCAGCTGAAGAGATTTTTTTTCTATCCATAGTTCTTCATCTAAGATGAGCACTATCCCATGTAGTTTCTTCCAATGACAGCAACATGGAAGTTTAGCAAGTGACCATTCTCTTTGTAAAAACCTCAGATCTAATTCCTACTCTGTTCCAGAAGAATTAACTTATCATTCAGAAAATGACTGAAGGGTCTCAGAAATAATTTTGAACATAATGTCCATATTGTCCTGGTTTCAATAAACAGAAGCTCTGCAACTGCTGAGTTTATGACTATTTTAAGTGTCTTAGTGTCTTGCAGACATTTCAATAAAAAAAAACCTGTAATCCTCCTTTAAAGCCAGTGATTTTTTTGTTGCTGTTCCTATTGTTGTTCTTGCCTCTCCTACTTAAGGACCACTTTTAGCCCCTCACAGTCTTACAGGTCAACTTGTAGTTCTTCAGTTTAATACAATACTAGTTAGCACTGGCAGGCTTCTGCTATTCTATATTCTCTCTCTGCTACATCCACTTCCCATCTCAAGAACTTCTTTGAAGTGACTGTGTCACCTGTGCTTGCACATTTTAAAGTGTGTGATTTCCAGTTGTTCCTTACAATCCTACTATTCTGTCAAAACAAGAAATAATCTAATTTGCTAAATTTCTGGCTCTAGTTATCAACCAACTGAATGAAATGTCAGACATTCTGCAACTAAGAATAAAATTAAAAGGAGTCAGGTGCAGTAGTTGCAAAAAAGAAGTTGCTAAAGTTAAACAATTAAACACAGTTCATTTTTTCTTATTTAATAAATTATATAAAAAAGTGAAACTTTTTTTACACATTATTAAAAAACAGTTTCTTATCTAACTTCAGCAATAATACAAGCAAAAATGAAACCGATTTAGATTTCTGGGTGGACATTCCATATCCCATTTAAGTGGAGTCCAGTGTGCACAGCCTCACAAGTACTGATGACTTTTCACTCCCAGGGTTGGTCTTCTCTTGTGTTGTTCTGGTTCCATAGATGACCTCACTGTTGATTTAGGGAGGGGAAAAAAAAAAATCAAAACAACCGAAACAAACAAAAAACAAACCCATATTCCTTGGTCAACATTGGAAAAAAAACAACAAATGTGGCAAGTTTCAACACCTATTCAACCATAAGTACTTTTGTATCATCATACAGATGCTCAATTAAGTTTGTCACAGCAACAGTAACATGGTATTTTATATTTAGCCTTGTAGAAAAAATTGAAACCCGATAGTTTATGCACATACACACACAGAGTACACTTGACAAGAACACTTTTATGTGGTTTACATTTCACTTTTATTTAATCCTCAAAACTGCCCATATTGCAGGGTTTTTTGATGAAATATGGAACTGAGCAATTAATTCTACAAAATTATGGTAAAAACTTGCTCGTTTTTCTACCTTTATTGCTAAGAAACTTTACAGGTGCACAGTTTGTAAAAATAACCCTTTTAAGACTGAATGTATACACATGCTACAGGATTTTAAAAAATGACATTAGCATAGCACCTCCAGATGGGGCAAATGCAGTGCTGAACACAGACAGAATGTTTACAAAGTTAGAACTGCTCATTTATTTTACAGCTTCTAAAGGGAAGAAATTGTTCAGTCCTAAAAGGGTTAAGTAGAAACCCTAATATACTTCTTTTTCTAACAAAGCTGCCACTCAATCCCACAGTACAGTGCTTGAAATCAAAGTCAAAAGTCTGGCACAGGAAAGTATACACATTTGTTCAGTACTCATAAACACAGCTGCTTTTGAAAGACAGTAAGTAATATGGTTAATAATTGAAGAGCATCTTAGTTTCAAGATGGACATCTCTATGAAGTCATGTAATCCACAAGTGGGTAGCTTACTTCCAATAGATAATTTGATTCACCAGGCATTAATATTTTCTATATGGGAAATTCACCAATTTATGTCTTGAGTTAATGTCTTTACAGGTAACCATTCTGATTTTGTAAGTCTGTGCAATGAAAACAAGTACAGAATATCATTACTAACACAGCTGTGAGATGCCCTCAGGGCAAATAACTAGGAAAAAACAGCAGCAGCAGATTATTAAAGACTATGCTAGTGTTGAATTCTGAAATGCTGTTCCAATCAACAGAAAACAAGAAAAGGCATAGCTAAATTAGAGCACTCACTTTGCTTCTTCTTCCTATAGCTGGAACTATAACAACATTCTGAACACAGACTCAATTTCTATGTATACAGAATTAACAGCAGACTTAACATCTAGACTTGAACAGTCGTAAGAGTTTCATACTGAAACACTCTATAAGTAGTTTTATCAAAATCTTGAGATATTGTTAATATAATGAAAATGGTTAACAGCTCAGAAGGCCAATATATGTAACAATATCACCCCACAGAAAAGAAGTTCAGGAAGATAATGCATCTGAACAACTGGACGTACTAACAACAGTAAGGAGCTGGAAGACCATTTCTGTACTACAGAATAACTACTGGCAACAAGAGACCCACAAGCCAAATGAAAAAATGTGGTTTAAAATGGTCTTGTAAGCAGAATAGGCTCTTTTTTCACCCACTTGGCTGTAGTGTGTAGAACAGCAGATATTAGGCTAAATCTTTACAAGTCAAGGGATATTACATCTATTGGGCAAAATTACCGCATGTAAAGAAACTGAATATAAAAAGTATTGCATTTATATGTAAAAAAATTTAAAATAATGAGTATAAAAGCACGTGTCAAGTTCTGAAAAGCTATTTTAAATAGTCTTTGAAGGTTACAAGGCTTGTTATGGTTTGCCTGCTGTGTGTCTGTCATGGTTTCTTGAATACCCTCAATTTCATATATGTAACTTATTTATTTTAATTCTCAGTCTAATTAGTGATGAAAATCTGTGGCTCTTGAACTAAGCTGTACTGTAAGATATTTTTGTGCTTCTAACAAAAACACTGTGAAACGATTCCTGCCACAAACCAAAAAACCCAAAATGATACAGCACATACAAAGGTAAACAGATTTGCAAGTAAATGCCAGTAAACAGTTTAAAACAGAGATAAGGCCACAATGAATCCTGCCCTTGGTCACTGAAATGGAGATGAGGTGAGGCAGCATTCACTAGTGCTAGGAACCAGCATCGCGACTACCAGGAACACGTTTCGTAGCACAGAGTAACGAGAATGAAGGCCCATGGTAAAACAAGCACATTTCAGGAGGATAGTGGCACTGATTTTACTATTTGCTAAATATACTTTATAACCAATTTCTTCCTTTAACACATTGTTTTCACACACACAACGGAGCACTAAAGCAAACAAGTAGAATGGAGCGTCAGAGTACACAAATGCAGAGTGATGCATTAAAATGGTGGTGGGTGTTGAAACTGGAATAAGTGGTCAGAAATAAAAACCCTATGAAAATGGTCAACAGGTAAGTGTGTAAGCAATGCACTGTAGGAAACCACAGGTTCACATTTACACAGCAGTTGTGACTTTTGCTTCAGGGTATAGAAAAGGCTGAACACACCATGAAGTTTTGGCTTTTAAAGAGGAAGATCACACTGTCAGAACTTGTCCTACAAGTCTATGCCTAGCTCTGTGACTACAAATGAACTACTGGGGTACACTTCCAAATACAAATGAAGGAGGCTGATCTACAAGGAGGGACAAAACATGGTAAAGTCAAAATGAAAAACAAATGCAACAACCAACAAAGTCAAAGTGCAAATGAGCCTTGAATTTATGCTGGAGAGAAGACGTGAATGTTGCACAAGCTGTTGGCAGGGAAAGGGAAACCCACAGGAAACAAGGATGGGAGGAGTTGACATCTTCATAGTGCTTTTACGATTTTCTATTTGCCCATTTCTAAGTAATAAAATTTACTTCTAGTTATTACTGTATGATCACTTCACAATGAAAGCACGTTCTCAATACAAGTGTTACACAAAAGTCTGGCCTAATTTACTGAACAGTATGAAGAAAAACATGCTTGTTGTGATTCTTAAGTGATGAAGGGCATCACCTACCAATCCCATTTGTAGCACATACTTCTCATGGTACTTTAGTTACATGCCAACAAGACAGAAGACATGCTGCCAAATGAAGTCATTGGGAACATTCCACTTTTGAAATAAAACATTTAACTTACACTTAATACAAATTATGTACAAGATTAGAAAAACCTGAACAGATCCTGAAACATTTTCAGATGTAATATGACTGAGCAAGGAAGAGGGGGAGCAACCCAGTAACAACCCTTCAAAAACACCAACATATGCCTGTGACATGAACAATCATTAATATGACTGCTTGAGATGCCACTTTTAGGAAAAAAAAACCTCATGTAATGTTAGAACCTCATGAATTATCACTATAAATACATATTTAAAAAAGAAAAACAGAAATAACTATTAACAATGACTGAAAACAGAGCACTAAAGTTAACATACATTGCATGTATTGCAGGCAAGGCAGAGGCATTTTTTAAAGCTTTTGCACAGACTTCATATAATCTTAAAAAAAATATGCTGGCCTTTACAAGGTTCTACTTGCTGAAATAAAAACAATTTCAGTTCATAAAAAGTCACAAGACTTCAGTTTAAAAAAAGGAACAGTTCCAGCCACAGACCAAAAATATATTTTTTTTTTTTAAAACTGGAAGAGTATGGTAATTAGATTATACAAGCATGGTCAGGCTTGGAACCTGAATATACTTCAGAGCAAAAGCTCAGAGGAAAAAAAAATATAAACTATTTGGTAACAAAAGTGTACTATATGTTGTGATACAAAAAAGGTATGGTGAAAATGTACCTTTTATACTAAAGCTTATACAAGTTCCTTGGTCCATAAAAACTATGTTGTGTTCATGTTTTCTACATGTTTGCTCAACATGTATCCCAGCCACATTTTTGTTTCTTGCCCACTAAAAAAAACACAGCTGAAAAATAGATTTTCAATAAAGTTCTTATGTTTCGGATGTTGGTTTTTTTTCTTTTTTTATTGTGGCTTCTGTTTTTAAGATCAGCACTTGCAGGTAACAAGGTTCAAATCATATCACCTAAAATGAAAAAGTGTTTTCCCATGAAACCACAAAAATTGTTCAGTTCTCTTGAATGTAGCACGAAAAGTCAATTAAAGTCCAGACAAACAACAGTAGTTAGGAAACTACAGTTGCCGTAGATGATGTGACATTGGTGGGGTTTGTGCTGACGCTTGTGTAACTTCCCTCACTGTTTGTGTTTGTTTCACTGGAAGCCATGAGGCTTGAGTTGGCTCTGAGGATTGCTCCAGCAGCACTGCAGTGTGGCCGTGGCCCCGGTTCCGGTGTGTATGTAAAGGTAAGGCTGGTGGAGTAAATTATTCCATCGTTACGGACCAAAGTTACTGGAACCTGGACTGGCTGCCGGACCCACCTCCAGCCCTCTCGAAACGCAGAAATGTCTGGAACAACACAAAGCATGCTCTCTGCACATCTGAAAAACAGGAGAGTCAACTGAGTACAATGCACTTAAGTTGGAAGAATTCAATAGAACAGAACAGTTCTGTTGGAAGGGACTTGCAATATTCAACTAGTGCACACACTGACCACTTCAGGGCTGACCAAAAGTTACAATCACATTATTGACGTGTAATGCCCTTTATTTGGTTAAACACAGAGAGGCTTGGGGCATCAACCGCCTTTCTAGGAAGCCTGTTCTAGTATCTGACCATCTTCTCAGTAAAGAAATGTTGCCCAACGTCCAGTCTAAATCTTCCCTGGCACAGCTTTGAACCATTCCCATGTGTCCTGGCACATGACAGCAGGACGCAGAGCCCAGAACCTCCCTCTCCACTTCCCCTCCTCAGGACGCTGCAGAGAGCAGTGATGTCACCCCTCAGCCTCCTTTTCTCTAAACCAAGCCCAAAGTCTTCAGCTTCAGGTCTCAGGGTTTTCCATCCCTTCACCATCTTTGCTGCCCTTCTCTGGCCATGTTCTGGTACCTGAACATCCTTCTTAAACTGGGGAGCCCAGAAAAGCATGCAGTGCTCATGGTGAGGCTGCACCAGTGCTGACTGCAGTGGGGTAGACATCTTTTGACCAGCTGGATGCAGTTTGGTCTCCCTGCTGTCAGGGCTCATTGCTAACTCATCCTGGCAACCAGCACTCCCAGATCCCTTTCTGCAGCACAGAAAAGTGTACACTTGAGTGTGAACACACAAGTATACAGCCTTCAAAGCACCTAGCAAAATATAAACACCACAAATGTAATAGAAAATATCGTACCTATACATAGTTTCAGCTTCCACATCCCCAAACCAGACACGTAAATTTGGAGTGAAGTTCTGTCCTGTAAGTTCCAACATTGCTACATCCCCACCACCATTCAACTGGAAACAGAGCAAATAGAAAAAGAAGAAAATCCCCCCCAAAATATGTATTATTAAGAATAAACACTCTCCCCTCAGAAAAAACCAACCAAACAAGAAACCCCAACAAACAAAAAAGCCACAAACAAAACCTTCGCATGCAGATAAAAACTTTTAAAGTGCTGGTTTTATCAGCTGGACAAAACCAAAACACAAACACAATCTACACAACTGAAGTATAAACAAGTAACACATCTACAAGATACTGCCAATTAATTTGATACTATGAAGGAATTTACAAGTTTTGATAATGGCCACTTAGAATAGATGTCCACAAGGCTTTGAAAACAGAGAACAAAATCTTTCAGAGAAGGTGTAAGGGAAGCTTTAAGTCTTTCTTCTGCCAAATGCTGGGGGTGCTTTTTAGTAAAGTTCTCTCTGATCTACAATTGGCAAGAGACAAAAATTTCTAAATAATCAAACGTAAGTTCTAAGGATATCACTACCATGGTACTTCCAGAAATAAAATTCTAATTGTATACAACAATATTGTATAGGCTAATACATTCTGAAATGTAAATAAGAAAAATTATTACAACAAAGTAATTTTTTTATAAAGCTATTAAGACTGTTTTCCTACAATATTTCACAAGGGTACTACAAAGAGTAAATGAGTATGACAAAAATAACCTAACATAAAAAAAGTTTATTAAAACAAACTACCAACTTACTTGAAGACTTTCCACAACAGGCACAGGTGTCACTGGAGCATGGACTGGACCCATCCCCTCATAAAATGTGTATTCTGCTTTGTCTGTGCTAATGATTGTCCAAGAAGCTCCATCATTAATCATCTCTTTATTTGGTTCTTTTGGGCATGGAGTGGCCTTAAGAGAGAAAGAAAAGTTTAAAATCTGATCTGTACACATCTGACAAGTCACAGACCCTAAAAACCAATTCAGCCAATAATAATGCCTGTTATTTCAAAAATGTTTCCTTATGTTTCCCTATTAAAAATGACCTAGAAACTCTCCTCACATTTCAGAAAAGTTACTAGAAAACTAGTATTTGTGAGAACAACATAACTCTCACCTAGAACACTGTCACCTCTCCAACCTTATGTATGAGTTTTATCTTAGTTCAACTTTCAAAATTTTAATGTTATTTAATAGGCATTAACAAAAGAGCTACAGCAACTAGAAGTAGCTGCTTAAAAAGAGATCTTAAGGCAAAAATGTCTACAACAGCTACAGACTGAAGTGGAATAGTTTTCATTAAGTTAGGATTCTTATCATAAGCAGATTTTTTTTCCATTTTAGAATTCTTCACCCTCCCCAAAATGATGGAAAACACAAGCTTATATTTCAGTGTGCAAAGACATAGGAGAGAAGCTGAGATGACAGCCTTACAAATTAGAAAAATAGAATTACAGAATGGCTTGCATTGGAAGGGACCTCAAAGGTCATCCATCTAGTGTCTCCCTTTAAATACTACTAAATTATATACATAGACAAACAGACAGACAGACAGAAAATGCACAAATATTTTTTTATGGCAACAGAAGCCTCTCTGAACAATTTCACCACCTAGCAATCCACAAGAAAACTGTATAGGTTAAACACAGAAAAAAATGGGACAAAAATTTCTAATAACTAGATTCTCTTTCCCTCCATTAAGCTTTAAGGATAAACTGGTATGCAACCATAACCTTCACTCTTCAAAGTGGCAGATCAATTAGCATGAACTGTCATATCAGATGTGGGAAAAAAAAAAAAAAGCTGCATTTTCATGTGGATTCTTCATTCCAGTATGACCATGTGAAAAGCACCGGAAACAGCTGGTAAGGGAAGCGTGTGACATGGATAGTAACTACATATCTTTCCAAACATAAAATGCCCAAATGAAACTTCCATCAGAAACATATGCAGCTTCTGAATTACTAGCCCAACTTCAAAAGAGGAGCTGTTCTGTAGGAACTTTTGTACACTATTTTGAAATGTGACACCTCTCCTATAGGCTGATTGCAATTCTTGTTGGCATGGAATGAGAGACTTTGAATGATGACAAATAAAATCATGGATATGAAAAAATTAACAACCCCGTAAAAGATCCTTGACTGACTTTTTCACACTTCCTAATTCCATATTGTGGAAGGCAAAAGCCACAGAATTTGTTCTCAAAATCATGTAACATGGAGAATCACTTCAGTAACATTACTCTGTCTGTTACAGAATCTTTAAAAGGTTTCAATTCCTCTTCTAGAGAAGCATTCTTCCTCGTCTAATAGGGCAGCAAGGACATCTTTCTATCCTTTCCCTTTTTAACTAAATTTTCTCAACAGGTGGTACTGGAAGATGAAAATGCCTTAACATCATGCTTAGTACTTGTCTGGCTTCAACTGGAGGCAGAAGTGACAACTTGGGATCCTAGAATTGTCACTGACAGTTTTCTGAAACCACCACCTTGATGTGCAGAGGCAGCTGTGAGTAATGACACAATGTTGGACACCATCAGAAAAAAGGGCTGAGAACAAGCTATCTGGGATTATTTTGTCAGTGTAAATCCTTTGTTCACCTAATTCTGTAATACTGGGTGCAGTTATGGTCTCCCTGTCTAAAAAAGTCATGGAGAAAAAAAAAGAGGAGGGACAGAAAGAGCAACTAAAATCACCAAGGAGTGCTGAACTTATGAGAAGAAATTAAGAAGACTGCACTTTTCCAATTAGGAGAGAAGAAATTAAGATGTTGATGGCTAAACGAATGCTGCTCTCTAAATACAGGAAAAAAACTGGAAGTAGGAATCACTCAAAGAAATTGTTACATCATTTAAAACAAATACAGCATACATTTACTACATGGGGAACAGGAAACCTTGAACTTTCTGCCACAGATTACTGAAGAAAACTAACATCTGCACATTCTAATATAAACTAATGTGTACATCTACAAAAGGATACAAAAAGACAAGAGTCAGGAATGCAGCATGTAACAACATCTGGTACAAGAAGTGTGGACACTGGCAGACTATAACCACACTGGACTCTACACACAACCAGATCCACCTGCTTCCTGAAAGCACCAACTCCTGCTGCATCTGGTAGACTAGACACAGACATGGACTATGCTGTGACCCAGTAAGGCACAATTTATATCCTCTCTCCATGCTCCACAACATATGCATGTCTTGAAAGAGATCTGGCTGGTGCTTCAGCAACTGAATTTCAAGGCTCATGCTCACCTGCAGACTTTTTACAGCCTCTTTGCTTTAAGCTTCTATACAGGGCTATTTCTATTCACCCAAGAGAGACTTGTCATCCTAAAGTTCCAAGATTTTGGGGCATTATTGTTGTTTTGGTTATTTTCAGATTTTTTTGGCTGATTTTTTTTTCCCCACAGTGACCACAATTTGTCTAGATTCCTACTATAGGAACAGCATACACGTGCTGTTTTCCTGGTCTTTGCCTTCTGATCGAAAATAAAAAACCCAGATAAAACAGGATTTCTCTCCTGACATTGGCAGAAAGAGTTTATCTTCCATTGTGATTTCACCTATCAAAGCATGGTAATAGTCTGATGTGCAAGTTACCAGATTTTATTCAAAAAGTATAAGCAGCAGGTACCTACTCCACTAACAGAATTCTGGATAGGGAGTATCCTTTTATCTAACTCCTAACCATGCAGAAAGTTCAGAGCTCTTATCAGACTGGGCTCCGTGAGTGCTGCTGAAACTGAACAGTGGTAGGACACCCTGATAGTCCCACAGGCAATTCCAGGATGCTGAACTAAGGCAGCTGTCAGAGAAGCAGGAGTTGTTTCTTCATTCAGCACTTCCCATACAGTACTCTAAGAATGATTAAATAGGAGGCTGACCCTGAGTTACTGTAGTTCATGTTTCACACTTTTCTCTTCTTAATGATAGTCCATTCCCCTTTACAAGAATATACATTGACAGATATGTATTTCTGCTGTGTTCTGTAGTCCCTTCTGAACCACATGTCATTAATATGTTTATATTAATAGGAACAAAGCTTCTCATATTCTCTTTCCATTGTTCCAATTCAGGACAGAATTGAACTGATTCTTTACCAAGCCTTCCTGTCCCTTCCCTTAAATTAAGGGACATGCTAAATGCTAGCTTCTAATTTCCTACCTCTACTTTTCTTACCCAAGAAGGGACAGCTGTTCTAAGTCCTGAATCTTTCTCAAGCATGGCCATCTTCCTGGAGCACAGCATTCTCTCCCAAAACCCTTTGTTATTTAAATTGCCTCCAAAATACTTAAAGAAAATTGCAGTACTTGAACCTGAACTCTGTCAAAGTCTTCAGAGTCACAGAATATTTTGAGTTGGAAGTAACCTACAATGGTCATCAAGTCCAACTTAAGTAAATACTCAGCATGTTCAGGGATTGAACCCACTACCTTGTTGTTTTCAGCACCATGCTATGACCAGCTGACACAAGCTCAGGGTCCTTGTTGGTCTAGTAGGAATTACCATCTGGAAGTGCTACAAGCATGCTAACATATGAGAGACTAAAACTCAATGTTTTTCTCCACCTGCTGGAGGAAAAAATATTTCTGAGATGGTTATATTCTTTATAGACAAATCAAATTTCTGTGGCTTTTCAAGTTACTGTGGGCAACTGTCACAGCTGTCTATGTTTACACTCTTAGCCAAGAGTAACAAATGGCAGCTCTGCTGAGTTCATCCTGAAACAAGACTATTATCAACTGTATCTTTTCCTATTTGGACACACAAGTAAGTGGTGCAGCTCCACTGGCATATGTCAACATGTTAAGCCACAGTACCATAATCATATGCACAAGTTTCTAGTGTGTTTCCTTTTTCTCCATTGGAGAAAACAGAATTCATTTTCCATACAGACATGGGAGAAGATTATGAGGAAAGAAACAGATTTGGAAAGGCACAGGTTAACTATTTGCTACTTTCCATCCTCTCTTTTCAAAACAAAGTATCAGCCTCACATTCAAAAGCTGCTGAAAAAATGGCATTCATACATATTTTGGGGATATTTTGGAAAACTTTGCAACTATGCTTCTCATCTGTTGAAATAGTATTAAACAACTTACTTGAAATTGGATTATTCTCTCCTGGGAAAGGCACAAATACATTCTCTCAGTGTCTTTAAGGTAAAATGCACACTTATGGAGCTGTGATACTGGATCATCTGCATCCAATAATGCCGTTTGTTTATCTACTTTTCGAATTATCTGTGAATGAAAATTGTACATATATGTTTAGAACAATTTCTAGACTTTATTACATATATACAGTCAGTAAAGGAAGAGTAATTTTCAATAACATTTCCATGCCTCTCATTTTGATATCAATGTTAGATTCATAATTCTTAATGCTTTTGAAACAAGAACACAACACTGAAGCAATACTTAGTACTACTTCAATGGGCTGCATGCATTATATATTTTATCTATTTTTGCTGAAGGAGAGGGGAAAAATTGAAGCTTCAGCAAAATCTACTTTTGTTTCATTTGCTGGTGTCAAGTTGTTATCTTCAATTATTATTATTATTATTCTTAGTAATTAATATGCTTCTATAGAAGCTTTTACCACTGATAGGATCAATAACATTCTGTGGCAAACTGGTTGCTGAAGGACAATTAAAGTAAGAATTTACTAAAGGCATTGACATGTCCTTAAGTACAGTTTTGGAAGCAACAATCATAACATATTTTATCAGTAGTTGGTCATTAGATATTACTTAAAAAGATGACTGCATAAAACAATTGTTCCTTGCATTTGGCAGTTCAATGAAAAAATATCTGCTAACTTAGTTCAGATCTGTTTTATCAACTTATTCCTAAGAATTTAAAGCTATTATCTTAGAGAGTGAAAACCTGTAGCTTGTAATTTTAACTACTTCAATAAAGAAGTTTAATGCTTTATGCAGCACTACTAGATGCAACAGTCAAAGTGCCTGAATATTTCTAAGCTGACAATCAGAATACCAACATATCCTCTGCAATATCTAATTATAATAAAGAGTATTATTAGCAATGTAAATTTAAAGGTTAACTTTTTTCTTCTAAATTCTTTGCATTTGCTTATAAAGTATCTGCAAGTTATCTTTTAATTGCATCACCTTCCATCAGTCCTGTAAGGCAGTATGACAAATGTTCCCCATGGCAAACAAAGCAGGAACCTTTAGCCTAATTAGTTTGAATCTGTTTCTACTTATGGTTTCTGGAATAATAAATGATTACATCTCCTTTCAGCAATAAAAAAGTATTAACAAGAAGTCCATAAAAAAAGTGACGTCCTCTTACTGAATTTCCTGTGCTTGAACTATATCTGTAGTGTAACCAATGTAACTGATTTTACTGTCAAAGAAAATTTTCATTTTGTACAATTTATGCTGAGCAGGGTATCACTTTTTTCTTTTAGCTAAGTTTGTTACTGGGACAGAATTTTGCCTTACAGTCCTAGCAAAATTAGTCTGGAAAGTACAAAAGCCTGACTGCATTCTAAATATTTCTTCTACCTAAACTGGAGTTAGCAGAGCCTTGTATGAAACTCAAAATCTGTTGACAAACTACAATTTTACAGAAGATGCCATATAAAGCACTACTGATTATTAATCACATAAAATTCCACTTAAGCTGGCATTAAGTGCATAAAATGGGGAAAAAAAGTATAATTATACTTAACTTTATTTACAAAACACAGTACTGTGTATCCAGAAGTAATTTTTTTTTTTTTGTTCACAAACCTTAACTGGCTATTCCAAAGGCAATTCCCATGTTTCAGATTTAAAACATAGCATTAATAAATATTAAAAAAATGCTTTTTGCAAGCTGCTACTGGTAGAATACATCCTCGGGAGTACACAGAAGTGCTTTTAGATTCAAATCAGTCATTTTTAAAGCTGTGCTGGAACTCAACACATGGAAGAGTCCTACTGGTTGAAAATATTTTACTTGTCTATTCAATATAATATCTGAAGCATTTTGGAACAAAGAAATCTACAATACTGTTTTTAAAGTAGACAAATTAAACTATTTTGGCAGGCTTAAATTCTGAAAATTTCTGTATCTTATTTTACAAGATGTTCTTTGCTTACAGAAATAATCTACAGATACAGAAATATACTTTAAGATAACTGCCATTTTCCATGTAAAACATGCATGACCCAAAGGCAATACAAGGCCAAAAGCTGTAAACACTGCAAACCCAATTACAGAATTACATTAAGTTGCCATTTATCAATTAATTACAGCATCAGAGAAATGAAACTGTACCAGTCTTGGGAGTGCCATGCCAGTAACTGAGCATACAAGTTTGACAGTCTGCCCATAATGAATGTAGCCATCTCTCACTGTGAATTCTTCTCCTTCTGATTCATCATCGTCCACTGCATGAAACAAGAATTTTTAGAATTATTTGTTCTAATCACTGTTTTTCTTGACACGAGAAACATTTAACATCACACTATTACATCAAATATACACTTAGCAACAAAACAAGTCTGCATATGGACAATTAATAAGGAGGAAAAAAATGCAGGACTTTTTTTGTGAGGATGAAGGAAAGAAAGTTAAAAAAAGAATACACAGATTTGCTTTTACTTACAGAGGTGAATGTAAAACGCTCCCCACTGTTGTGAACTGGCATGGAAATTACCACCTTCTACGTGCAAATATCTGGTGCTAACTGTTTGGGATCGAAGTCTATTAAATAGTGCCACTTTTGTCCCTGATGCAATACATACTGCAAGGAACACATACAGACTTGAGATTATAAAATTTCATAATTACATAGAAATGTACCAAAAAGTAATACATAACATAAAATAAGCTGAAGAATGCTTGAAATCAAGACATAATTATTGGTTAATTTAGAAAATATTTATATTTGTGACAGACCCAAAAATAGTCATAAAATTATGAGTGCAATAACATACACAGTGGCTGCTCTCCAAAGGCATGCTAGTTCACAGAATTTTGCCACTTAGCCAAACGGGCCAGTGCTTGCCAGCTGAAAACTCCTTCTGTTCATAGTTTTCCAGCAACTGATTATTTAAGCAGAAGCTTTAGCTTACCCTTGTGAAGTACTTAAGACAACTTTCAGCAATCATTTGAAGAATATTTGAAATATAAAATATTCTTACAAATCACAAGCAACTGAAAGGAAGACAGATGTAACTATGTCAAATTATAACCATGCAACTAGTAAAGTTCTCAGATCTGAACTTACTTTTTCAAAAGAGAGAAATGTTAAATTTGCTCCCCTACAAAAACCCAGCAATTAAAATTTTGCCATCAGAATGGGCATGATGTTCTACTTGGTTTATATCTACTATTGAAGAATGCTTGGTTCATAGTCACTGTCTACCAAAACTGTCTGAATACAAATTCAACAGTGCATACTCTGAGCCCACGGGTGTGAACTGCACAGCCACAGATTGCCTTTAGTCATGTGCCAAGCTAGCAGCCCCGAGATCCACATTCCATAGGTGAATGGGTTCCAGCCCAACACAGATGGAAGAGCCTTTTAAAGCACTAGTGAAGAGAGAGAAAAAACAAAAACAAAAAGAAGGGTATCTCTTGAGGTGCTCCAGTGCTATGCAGGCAAAAAGCGCTGGAGGAAAAGCAAAAAACGTTTCCAATTATATATTAGCACCAGAGATACATCAGGTAAAAACATGGTAAGCAAATAAATCTGGGTGAAATATCACCATACAGATTTCTTAAACAACTACTTAAAAGGAACCATGCAAAACAAAAATAAGAACATGAAAATGGCACGAAACAGTAAGAAGGTGGCTGTGATGTGACAAAGTGCAGTTTGCATAACATGATGCTACTCATTTATTACAATGTGGAAGCAACCTCTTCAATACTCTTCAAAACATTCTAAGCACCAGATCATGGTAGATAAAGCGATCCAAAAGCTTAGAAAGCTGAGGTAGAACATTCTTTATACACTTGTCTGCATTAATTCATTCTTCAGTATACGTGGGGGGTTTGGGTGGGACTTTTATATTTACTAAATAATTAACCATGATTGCATAAAACTCAACAGGGTCAACTATCCATATTGGGATATTTTAAAATGCACTGATGTGTACAGTTCTGAAATACAGCAAAAAAACAGAAGGTGAAAATTCCATTGCATTTCCCTTGTAGTCAGACCTTAGAATACATAACAAAAAATTAGTATGAAACAAAATTAATTGCTAAATGAAGAAAAAACAGTGAAATACTTACAGTCTGCATTTTTCAGTGACTGTTTCTTTTTAGAAGGTTTGGAGATGACTTTGATCCGTTTACTGAGGAACACACCGATGTCATCACTATTGCCATAGAACATTTTTACCGATAACATGAAGTGCTTTCTCTTGTCTGAGTCTGATATGTATAATGTTTTGGCAGTGCAATAATTCTGTAGGTGAAAACACACTGTGGTTTATACTTAGAAGTCAATCCAGTTCAAGAAACTATGCATACTCAATTATGAATAGAATAGGAAAACTGATGCAATAGTTTCTAAAACAGATGCGAACCTCTTTTTTCCATCTCTTCCATATGCACTTATTTCATGAAAACTGTTTAGCTTTGTGAAGTGTTGCACCCAACCTTATCACTCTGTGATCATTCTAAAGACCATCACCAGGACTAGAAGATGTAACTGGAAATTATAACTGTGTCAAAGCCACGTGTGAGGGGTCAAGAGCTAAAATCTCAATTTGTTTAGGGCTGTACACTGGCCTACACTGGTCCCTATGCAGAAAATGCGTTGAGCTAAACTTTTGTTGAAAGGATGGGAAATGATTGGGTTTTCAAACACAAGGAAGCTTCTTTTGGCTAAGTGTTTATGCTAGGTGACAACAGAATAAAAAAAAAAAATCTCATAAAGAACTTCAATTATTCTTTTCCTACTTAGAATATATGAAGCATTTCTGTAATACTGTGCCGGAAATACCAGGTAGCTATAAAATACCGCTTAATAAAACAATGAGGTAAAATGAATACTTTTGTTGCTAGCTCTATTCCAACTGTTTAAGTCATCACAAATACCTTTTAGAAAAATCTTGTAAAGCAATTTACACCACTAAAAATAACCTACTAGATTTTTAAGATGACACTTAGGCAAAGACTTAAAGACTACTAGCAACAGATGTTTTGATATTTTCTTGATAAGATTATCCAGTCATGCAAGCCAAGGAGCGAGACAGAGAGCTTGAACCAGAAACCATATTTCAGTTCGCCACCGATCCCTACCAAATAACCTACAGGTTACTGAGTCTGCATAACAACTTACTAATTAAAGGTTAGTACCTTGCTATGACTATGAGCCAAAACCAACTATTTAATTGTCCTAAATATTTTGAGGGATTTTTTTCCCAAACCATAATGTAATACCTGGAGTGTAAGAAAATTATCCAAAAATAGGAACGGGCATTCCTTGAAATATGCACCATGTATATAATATCCTTTGCAGTTAGTTATCTTAGTGCTTTATTACAGTTTTTCTACCTTTCCTTCCAAGTTCAGCTGCTGCATTTCTTGGTCACTGTTTCCTATCCCAATAAAGGCGCAAGGTTGTGACTCCTGCTCAGTGCAACCATCCCGCTCCATTTGCTCTTTTTTTTTCTTCCATCCACTGCCCATGAGATACACACATGGAGGAGGACAAAAGAACCTGAAAATGAAAAACACATTATGGAATTACACAGTTTTACAGATAAACAAACTGATGTGTATCCAATGCTTTCACATTCACACTCTGCACTTGAGTTTATACTCAAATGAAGGCATGCCCTTCACTTGTCTTGAAGACTTTCTAAAATGCAAATAAAAAAAAATTACCTTACAAAGATATTCTGAAAGAAAGGAAAAAAGACCTCAAAACATATTATAGTCTTTTGCAGGTGCTTAACATGATGGTGCAATTAATACATACAGAACAGTTCCACAAACTAATTTAATGGACCACTCCTGACTACAATTCTTAAATTTTTAGCATAAGCAAGGAGGGAGTGATTCTGTCCACAAATACATCTCTCCTCAGTTTTTAAACGGAATAGATAATTTTGTATCTTCATCAGTATATGTAAAATATAAGGCCTAGTTTTCAGCAGCACAGACTGTAATCACTCTAGATGCTACTTATAATAATCTGTTCAAAATGAAATTCATCATTGCAATACAATGCATTGGTCTTGAAGTTTCTGCAAATTGTTAAAGCCCAAATCCTGAAAAGGTTTGGTTTTAATTAGCAAACAAGCTGCTGTGTTTTTATCATTTCACTACGATCAAAGATAAAGTGGAATGAGTACATCTAATTGTGAGGCAGCTAAAGAGGCATGTAAGGGAGGTGACCATGATAAAGTTTCTAATTATTTTATTCACTTCAATTTGGAGAGTGGTGTTGTAACTCTGCACTTCTGCAACCCAACAATGGCTCCTAACTTACAGGTGAAGGTTTTCTGGCTTGGCTTTTTTTTTTAATCTTCCCTTCTTTTTAACTGGGCTTGGGATAATTGAATTCTGGGCAGGGGGAGCAGGCTCTACACTGGGACAGCAGCCAGTTGTGCTGCCCACAGGCTGCCACAGCGATGGGCAGGGAGGGGAACTGAACTGTGGGCTCCGAGTCATGGAAAATGATCCAAGGACAAAATTATTAATTTCCAAAGTATCTGTATGAGTCCTGGGTAAGAGAGGTCAGTGCCAGATAATGAGCTGAACTTGATGATCTGAAAGGTCTTTTTCATCCTAAATGATTCTTACTTCTATTAAACACCATTAATTGTAGCTTTAGTATGAAAATACAGTGAAAAACTCCGATTTATCTCACCTATTCAGCATGACCACATTTAACAGATATAAATTGTTTTTCTAAATTAAAGAATTCTTAATAGATGAAACCCAAGTGCTGTTAATAATACCATAATTAAATACATATATATTAGGAATACATATAAATAAATGCAAGTATTTGTAGTATTTTTTATTAATGGACACAAGTAATGTATATTCTCTGTCAGAGAAACAAATCACTGAATTTTAAGTCTTACTGCTATTTAAGTTGTCTTAGTGGTTATGAAAATGAACAAAAATTTACTGCCTGCAGGCAAAAAAATTCCTCAAACTTACTTTCTTGGCTGTATATCTGCAGTCAGATTTTTCACTTACATTCATTCTATTTACAAAACAGGAAAGCAGGTGTTATACCAATATGTATACAGTCAAAATATCTATGAACCTCTTTTGAAAGTATCGTGGTCATCAGCTATGAGCTATTCCTAATGAAGAAGTTGTACACAGATTAAAAATTAGTGTCAACTTTTGTTAATAGAGCAAAGCTTTGCTAAAAAAAAAAAAAAAAATCCCAACCAAACGAAACCAAAACAAAAATCCAACAAATCCCTTCTATACCAAATAATATTACACCATAATGCATATGACACACTTACCTTCTTTGCTCATGTACTCTTTTGTATTTATCTTACTGATCAGAACACAAGAAAAAAAAATCCCTACTTTTTTTCATACCTTTTATCATTTCAGCTTTATTCTAAACCAAGTCCTTTGAATAACTACAGCCACTAGATGGCAATGAAGACCTGTAAGAAATAAGGTATAACCCACTGATGGAGAGAAAACAAACCACAACAATTAAAGCACTCTTAAAATTTGAATGCAGAGAAAAACCTTTGAAAACCTACTGAACAAAAAAATAAGCTTTTAAAGCTGATAAAATTTTAAGTTTGGTTAAAGCTACAAACATGAAGAAAGAGTCTGGAGACTCATCATTTGAATGGGGTTTCTTTCTTATGTATCTAGCTCTTTCTCAGCCTTCAGGCATAGAGAAAGCTACAGTCAGCTACAGTCTTGGGTCTTTTTAACTTCCTATTTGCAGTTGTGTGAACACATATATAAAAGGATTTAGCTATGAATTTTCCATCCAACACAAAAAAAGTGAACCAGATCTGAACTTTGGAAACACTGTATTAAATAAGATAAACATCAAAGCAGAGAACAATATTCCTTTAGACAATTCAAGCCCATCAACACAGAGAAAATGTGGTACTTCAATTAGAGAAGCTCCTCTACCTGAGCTTCCCAGGAAGCAAGGCCTTAAAGGGAAATAAGATCCGCTCCTGTTATTTCTACCCAGTTCTGGTGCACTCAGTGCTCAACTCAAACCACAGGGCTTCTGTCACAAGGGTTTGCTTTTTCGAATCATCCAAGGCATGCCTGTGTTCATCTTAAAGAA
This sequence comes from Erithacus rubecula, assembly GCF_903797595.1. NCBI lineage: Eukaryota > Metazoa > Chordata > Aves > Passeriformes > Muscicapidae > Erithacus > Erithacus rubecula. The sequence goes on along the minus strand of NC_136687.1, from coordinate 16,999,201 downwards.
GTCTGCCTTCAGAATTCAGATGCTTCTACTAGCTAGTTATTTAATATCCAGTGACTTGTATCTGTTGGTCAATTCCAATTTTTTGTAAATTACCCACATTATTCTGAGAATAAAACTGCTCAGGAATCTTTCTTCACAGGAAAACAAAGAACTAACATCTAACAACTAAAGAATTCAATGTGACAACAAACAAATGAAAAATCATTAGGTACTACAGTGCTAAGGACAAGCAGTGGAGTCACAGGTAAGCCCTGGAAAAAGCTATGCTCAGTAAGGAATTTTATCCAGAGGACAGGCACACTCAATTCAGCAAAAGGAGGCATTTGATCGGAAATTAAAGGAGCTCCTTCACTAACAGCTGTAAAACAAGATACAGCTACAGTGTTCTCATGCTAATCAGCAGTGATCATGTTTAACTCTGAACAGCACAATCAAAATACCAATCTGGCTTGCAGTCTTTAGATGAACTATGCCTAGGAATGCAAAACACTTCAGTCCTTTAAACTGCTGAATGTTCACACTGTTCAGACTTCCAAAAATTCTCAGTGAATGGCAAATATGGAAAACAATACAAGAAATATAAGCCAAATATCCACACTCATCAGGGCTAAACAGCACCTGAGTCCCTATCAGCTGAATGCCTTTGAAAGGTGACAGTCATCCAACAGGAAACATCAGGCTCAAAGTCTTATATTCAACTAAAGCCCAACCTGAGCTTCTTACCTCCTGGCTTCTTTGTTAAGCTAAAACCATTAACTTCATGAAGTGCAAGGCTCATGTGAAGGGTCAATTCAAAACAGTCAATTCCTTTCATTCCTGTTACTTAAAAGTGTAAAAAACTCTCAAATTAACCTGGAAAGTCTGCATCCATGCATCTGAAATAGTGTTATTGTGATGCCTGTTTAAACCAGGCCACACTATGTAAGACCTGCATCACCCACAGCAAGTTTTTAACAGAGTATTTCACCATCTAGTAACCTGCATCAAAACACTGAAAGGTAGTTATTGTGCTACGCTTTTAATTATGATGTGCAAAGTTTGCTAATGGCAAGTATTTTTCATAATCTTGCAACAAGTAAGACTTAAATAAAAACTGGAACAAGAGGTGGAAGTTTGTCTAGAATTTAAGTTCTGCATTTACATGAAAGAAGTGTCAAATTTAAGAAATAAATTCTTTTGTAACTTGAATTCCTCGTTACAAAAGTAACGTAAATTAAGTTATTCTTTAAGGTTCAAAAATCGACCAAATCATATCTATGCCATAATGAAATAGCATGCAAAACAGGAAATTTGTCTATAAAAAAGGGTATGAAATAAGTTTCTTTCTACAAAGATGTATGCAAACCAACTCACTTCAGAAATGGTAGTAAATGTAAAAATGATGAAAACTTGACTGTCCAGTTGCATAAAACAGCATTAAAACTTTACTAATTTTGCTGAATCCAGAAACATGAAGAAACAAAGGCCACAGTTTGCTATAAAGCCAAAATCATTTAAAAACTCAAGAAAAAAAGAAAGAGGAATATAATAATTTATCATTCATTTTTACGAAGTACCTTAGAGCCCACATGGATCTAAGGATTTAATAACTGGCACTTTCCTTTATGCTGATAATAACAGGACATCATTACTGATGCCAACAGTCTGGGAACTAGCAGAACAGTAATAGAGACAGTCTACATTTTAGATTAAAGCTTCAGAAAAGCTAAAATATTTAAACTGAAAAAATGAAACCTTAGTATGTATATATAGTATGTATAGGACAAGAGGGAACAGGCAGAAACTGCTGAACAGAAGTTCCACTTGAACATGAGAAAGAACTCTTTTACTGTGCAGGTGACTGCAGATGGAACAGGTTGGCCACAGAGGTCGTGGATTCTCCCTCTGGGGATGCTCAAGAACCATCTGGATGCAGTCCTATGCCACGTGCTCTAGGCTGCATCAGATGTCCCCCCATGGTCCCTTCCAACCTGATTGATTTGGTGACTGATTCCACACTTTCATTTCATACCCATATCACAGCAGCAATTGTTTCAGCACCATACTATCTGATAATCAACAACCAACTATTTTCATTCCTGATCCTCTTTTATAAAGCCTTGAAATTTTCTACACTCATGCTTCCATTCTTAAATAGATGAATCTGAGATAAGCTGCACAAACAAATGCAACTGTGCTAAGACACTGAACTGCACCTCAAAAAGTGTGGTAGAAGAATGCCTAATTCCAGTTAGCAATTGTTAAAAAAGCAGTTTACCAAACATTACCACTGCCTAGGTAAGGTACATGCCACAGGAAAGCACCAGGTGAAGTATACACATATATCTAGGTCAACAGGATTTTATGGCAATACCATGAAACACACACAGGAGCTTTCAGAAGCCATTACCAAATAACAATTTGAAGCTTTGCCCTGGATTCCTGAGAACACTTCTGCAAGTTTTCCAAACAGTCATGGAACTTTTAATGATCAAAATTACATACTTTTTATATTCTCTTTTCTTTTGATGCCATTTGTCCTCCAGAATAATGATACACAGGACAACTTCGCAAAATGTTCTTTATGAACTGCCCTGGCCTCAGGAGGACAAAGTTACAGATACATAGTTTTGAAAGCCACTTTCTCATCTGCAGGCACACCCCTCATTTCTGGGGAGTAACATATACCTTACTTATCTGCACTGATGAGTTAACTATGCAGCTCTTGAATGACAATAATCTTTTTGGCTGTAGAGTTTGGTGGTTATCCGTTACTGTTAGAACAGCCTGGCATTGCAACTCTTTTGCATTTAAACATGGTAGAGAGCAAGAGGGCTGCACAGTTACACAGCAAATACATTTGTCTGCTTCTGTGCCCTTCCTCCTTCACTAACTTCCCACTTGATTCACATTAAGAATTTCAGAAACATCTAAAAAGCACTTTAATTAAACAATTCCATGGATGTGCAGAACCTGGACACTGCCCAAAAGCAAGGACCTGAGAAAGACAAGTACTCAGGCACAGAATACTGAAAAACAGTTCAAAATACAGCCTGTATCTCTGATTCACGAACATGAGAAAGTGTGGCTGAGACAGGTAACAACAAAGTGAGAAATCTGTAGGTTTAATCATAACATTTGGGTTTTCTAACAGTCTTATACATAAATCAAATCTCTAATCTCAAAGCTATAAAAACATAATGATGCAACAGGACTTAACAAAATAGTGGTAAAAGACAGGTTAAAATTTCAAAGATATTAATGTGCTGAATATGTGATCTTTCTGTGGAGAACAAATAATTATACAAGAAATAACCAAATACAGCACTAGGTAGAAGAGCATTGCTTACAATTGAAGAATGCTGTGTTACATCCTAAGAGGTTTAGGGACCCACATATGAAGGAGCATGCATCCTATTTGCTTCTACTAAAAAATGCTGTCGTAAAAAAAACATCACACGGAGAAGATTGCAAGAGAAGACTGCAGGAAGAGCACCTTTGCCTAAAAAGCTTTCATTCTCACATATTCCTGCAGAGTCTGTCCCTTAGAAAAGTATCTATAATTGTAACACGCACTGTATTGATTTCTGCAAGGGAATGTTTATCATAGACTCATGATTGAACTATCATTCTTTTTAAACTTATTACAGACATGATTTAGAGACCTATCTTACTGAGGCCAGCAATTTCCCTTTCATATTAATGTGAAATTATTCAGGAAAAAACTCCTCTACAAGTATTCACTGTTGATCACTTCATTTACTCCAACATTAAAGTGGAAGGCTTAAAATTAGAAAAATTTTAGGCAATGGAAGAAAAGCTTTGACCATAGATGGGGAAGCTCTTGGTAGAAACAGGAATCACTCCATTGAATGCTATAGGTTTGCAGCACTTGTTACATAATTAAATGATTGAGGAGGAAGCACTTCATGTTTCTTCACACTACAGTGCAAACTGAGGAATTCTGCAAAGTGCTGTGCCCCCAGCTACAACTAAAGTTTCCTTAGCTCCCAGCTGTGAATGGATTTCAGCACAAAAAGTTACCTTTTTTCATTCCCATAGGATTTCTGCGCAACCTTCGCGTGGAGTATTAGCACTGTCTGGTCACCTCGCTCCTTCAGGTAATTTCGCATTGCTTCCCTAAAAATCAAAACACAACATAAGCTTGGCAAGTTCTTTTGGTTTTGTGTCCAACAAAACGAAGACAGCTTTAAGGAAAAAATCCCAGGACCTGAAATTCCAAAAAGGCCATCATTAACAGGGTCAAGATGCATTTGCTCACTGTTTAAGACAATTATACAGGAAAAATAAGTGATTACTCTTCAGAAAACTAGCAATATGGGGTCTGTGATCATTTACAATTACTACGTTTTCTAGAAGAAAAACATTTTTGTGATGTAAAATCCTGTCAATGCACCATGTTTGATGTCCTATTTCATTAAGTACCATGCCACAAATTAGAATACATTTTATTAGTTATATAATTTCTTCATGACCAGTTTAGTATCTCATGATAATAACAAATTGTTTAAGCTTTTAACCAAACTAGTGCAATGTTCATATACAAGTTTTATTTTGGGTTTCAAGATACTAAGAAAAAATATTGTTTCACCTAGTTTTCTAGAGAAAAGATCTACTTCCTGCATACAGTCAGGTAAAAAAGAAATTAATTTTTAAAAAATGTTTTATTGTTCATCATCACTGTAATTACAGATGTTACATAAATGCTGTAATTACCTCAAACACACCAACAACTCCTTGAGAGAAGTGAGAGAACAATAACAGCCAGTCACTCTTCTGTGTAACAATCTAACTGTTCATTAAGCAGCATGCCAAATTCAACACCCTAGGGATCAGCTGTGCCGGAGTGCTGGCAGGAACACCAGTTCCTGAAGAAGATTTTGTGGGTTGAATGCCCACCAATGCACTCATCTTCAAAGCCATCTACCAGAGAAATAAATTATGAATTTATCAGGAATTTATATGAAAAAATAAAACCTTACATAAGAAGAATTTTTGGATGTTTGGATTTTTTTGTCTTTTTTTCTGTGAACTGCACCAACTATTGAATTCCCTTAGGGCAGATCTAGAAAACCAAACATTTCCAGTGAAAAAAAACAATGGAAGATAGAAAACAGTATTTTACTGACTAGACCTTTTCCAAAAGAAATCCCCACACAGTTTCATAGAGAAAAGCAAGTAGATTGAGCCAGAGTTGGGTTGGACAACAACAACTTAGCTTTGCTAATGATGTTTTGCAAATTCTTGTGTTTGTCATGCCTGCATAAGACATGATTAATGTCTAGTGATTAGTGAGCCGATTTTCTGTGTAAATAGCAGATATAAGAACAGAGAATAGACTTGCTGTTTTAAATTTGGACTAACTTGACCTATTTACACTTCACATTGGTAAAACTGATGTTTATACATGAAAGTACAGCTGGAAGAACTGATTTAAGGCCCACAGACTTACTAATTTATAACCATTTTTAAGAGTATATTTCATACCACAAAACATAATTCACTGTGAAATTATTATTACACATTTCATTATTATATGTATTAGCTGCATTTAAGTTGTTTAAAAACTTTAATCTGATAATTTGAAATAATTTATTAAGAGTACTATCATACTAAATTAAGAACATCTGTCATATTAAAAATTTTTGACCTGACTACTATTAAAAAACTACTCAAAACTACTCCAGCAACCCACACAGTAAGCTGCTATCTAATCTTTATTTAGCATTGTATGAAGAAGAAAATGTGTGTTTTCTACCAGTCTGTTACTACAGTGGATTTGCACAATCCTGCAAGAACAAGTGATGTTGCCCCCCCAATCCCTCCCACTGATATCTTAAGTGACATTTTTCATTATTCAATCCTAACATTCTTCATGAAGGTAGTATTATTATAGTTTATACTTAAAACCAACTAGCATAGTATGAACAGAGTAGTGTTGTTCTGCTGGAGTTTGCATGATCATGAACAGATTATTAGTCAAACCAGACAGCCTGCAAACAAAAAATCCACAGCAACTTTTCCAATAATTGAACTGAACGCTCTTATGGATTTACAGATACATTTTCAACATAAACAAATCAATCTTAAAAATCAGGCAACAGATGTTCCACTTCAGCAGTTTATTCTTAAAAGGAAAGCTAGGTTGTTTGTTTCCAACCTCTATTATCACAGGGAAAATTTTCAAATTGCTGCTTTGAAGGATGGCCAGCACTTCTCGGATACCCACCTTGTATTTTAGCTACCTTGCAGCTAAAATCCTGCATGAAATTTAGAGTAACTATAGTAAAGAGAAAACTTGGTTAAAAGCTCTCACTGTATAGTAATTTCTTTTTTTTATTTGGTTGCTCTTTTTAAAACATGGATAATACATACTATTTTGATTCATTTTTTTAAAATGAAGGTAAATTCAATGAGTAACTTCACGGTTATAGTATAGGTGTAACTACTCAAAATGGAAAACATCATTACTTAAAACATACTATCTTCAAGTATCCCTGAAGACTGGCAGGCCAACAAGAAACCACCATTGTTCAAATACTTGTTAGTCAGCATGGATCAATTCTGCATTGAAATGAAGTTTAATGATGACAAGCTAACCAATATCTTATCCAGAAATGCAGTGAGACAGATATTCACAACACAACATGTAAATGCCTCCCCCCATCATGTGCTAACATAAGGTATCATTTCATTCAAAACAGAGGCTGTCAGGGTGACAAGGGCCTTCGTCTATCACCACACAAAACTATAAAACAAATGGCACATCCTTTTTTGCTTTCAAGCAAACAGTGGATTTGAAAGCCAGGAGCTAATTATAATCGGCACAGCTTGTGGCACAGAATAATAAATATTTGCATAGACTGTGTTAAACCAGTTTGAAAAAAGAACAGTTTCTGGTATAAACACATCCCAGGCAAGCCAGCAGCAAATCAAGCATGCAGTGTACTCCAGTCACTCTACACACTTTACAGAATGGATTGACTTGATAGTTCTATTTGATACTCTCTCTGATTGTTTGGGGTTCACCAAAAATTGGTTAAGATAAGTCCCTGACAGCACAGTGTTCAATTCTGGCAGTAAAAAGTGCTACAATACCTGACTTTTAACTCAAGAAATAAATCGGCTCATTCCTGAGGATGTAAAAATAAGCAGATTCACATCCTATTGAGTAATCTACAATAACCGATACACGAAGTCAAAATCATTTCTAAAAACGCATTTTGAGTTTCATATTAAAACAAAGCCATCTTTTAAAAATAGTACTGCTGATTGCAGTTATAATTGAAATGCTTTTATATTTAAAATTCTAAGGTTAGCAACCCACAACTTTTAACTTAATTTTTCTGAGAATGAAAATGGTAACTTCAGAAAATTGTTAAATACCAAGTGTCTTTAATGCTTACCTTGTGAGCCGTTTCGGTTGAGGTCGCTCTCCAAATTTCCTGAAAAAAAGAAGCAGTTGCTAATTTAAAACGAAAGTGTTTAGTCATAATTTTACAGTAAGACAGTACCCCGATTCCACAATTTTTGAAATTGTATTATAATTTTATGTATTTTCTTTGTATTTTCCTAGATAAGATCACTACCAAAGTATTTACTGCCTCCTTGCAACAGCTTTTCCCACAACAGCAGAGGCTTTTTTAAAATTGAACTCTAGATAACTTTCTTTGTTGAAATCACATTTGCTGTCAGCATCACTTCTGAAAAGTTGAGACATCACAAGAATATAAAGAAGCAGAAGATCTTTGCCATAGAACTGACCAGCAGAGTAAACATACAGAAATTAACAGATATATCAGTATTGAAAAATCAGTGAATGCTTTCCACCAGGACAATTTCTCAAAAATCTGTTTTTCCTCCATGACTTCTTACAAAAAGGATGACAACATTCTCATACATGCCAGTACAAAATTACAGGAAAAATCTCTCCTATGGAATGCAGCCAAGCTTGATCCATAAATAGCCTGCAATGCACTCTATGTTTTTTTCGCCATAAAGTGTTTTGAGACAGCTGTACTTCTTTCAGTGCTTCAACACTGTTCTTGAGAGAAAGAATATTCTTTACAGTAGGCTAAGACTTTCCAGAAAAGTTTTTATTTACATAAGATACCAAATTAACACATGGCAGATACATTTTCGTTACCAAAACCATCTTCAGATTAAACCAAAATGGTAAGATAAAAGATCTGAAAAAAGGAAGGCTGTACCCAGTAATGTACATCTGCTAATCCTGGTGAGGAAGTGTAACCACTAAGCTAAAAGGATGACAAAGACAGGGGAAAAAAAACCCCTAAGAAACCCACAACGCAAAAACAAAACATAACAAAAAGACAGGCTTAGCTTAACACCTTTTTGCCTAAAAATAGAGATACAAGAGACTGTATTTTGCTGCCAGTGTTCATAAATATCTCTATGACTTGCCAAGTTCATTTTATAGGTGGGCATAGCTTTCCCTTTATGCTTCCTGGATAGGGAAAAGAACCCTTTCCTACTATTGTCCTACAAGAGTGTTGGAGGCTCCCCAGGACAAGATCCTAGCACTGGGTCACTAAGTGATGTGACAAGAAATTCCCCTGTTCGTGCCATGGATCTGCCCTGGACTCCACAGCAACTGGTGGAGGAATGATTTCATACATTCCAATTTAATTTCCGTAATCCTAGAAATGTACAAATATGTAATTATTATCATTTATAAAGTTAAGCAAAACAGCATTCCTCCTGACAGGGCAGTGACAACATTCAGCCAATTTTAAAGTTATTTTTTAAGACTTGAGAAATAAGTCTTCTAAAATACAGGCAGTCCACATAGAGGAACTGAATAAATGATATGAAGCCAAATTTTCTTTTCAGCTCAAACAATGCAGTAAAAATTTGTTTTTCCAACTAGACAAATTCCCTTCATGTTTTACTTTGTTAGTATACCGTTCATTTCTCTGGCTTTATTTTAATTTCAAATAAAACAATGAAACCAGAATTCTTCCTGCAAGATTTGTTTTTATATATTTTAAATTTTGAGGTCTACTGGATGCAAACTTAATTTCTATTTTTCTGTGTGGTATGCATCACCGCACTGACATATCTGTAATGCAGAAAAGGCAACTAGAAAAGCCAAACAGCTCTGCAGTTTGCCTAGTTACCTCCTGAGCACACCCTGTGCTTTTAATTTTCTCTGGATAACAGTGAGTAGGTGCGTATCCCAACTCCCCCACACTATGTGTGCAGTTGCTGCTCTCCCCTGACGACCCAGGATCATCCTATTTGACAGAGGGTCTGTAACTCTCTGACTAGACAAAAGATTACCTTTAAGCAATACTCTACAACAACATTCCTATAGATTAGCTCCCTGCTTTTGAGCAGAACTATTATCTTTGTTTCAATCCCTCTGCACATTGCAATTCACCACAAAAAAAAAAAGGGGGGGGTGCTTATCTTGGAGCAAAGAAGGCATGATGCACACAGCACTTACTACTTATATTGTGTCCAACAGATCCAATCCAAGGTGAGGACCCTGGTACACCAGAAACCGCAAAAAAATCCCTTACAGACAAAACCTCACACTGCCCTATGGAAACACATAACCTTGCAGAATTCTTGAGTGCAGCAGATACCCCTTAAACATACACTTAATTACTAAAAAGATTTTTATTAAGAAGAAATCTACACTACAGAGTTGCAATTTCTGAAAGAAATAAATTCCATCTTTTCCTTTAGTCAAATCCTGAACATACAACACAGGAGAAAAGTACCCAAATCCCCATTCTTCAAAACCAGAGTTAAAGCACTGAGTCATTCTGGACATGTACAGGAAGTTCTGACCTGATGCTCAGTGCAGTACCTCCCTAACTTAGGTACGAGCTTTCCCCAGCCTCCCTCACACAAAATGAAGTTATTTATGTCACTGTAATCAACTTGTGAACACAAATAAATGCTACCCTCAGCAACACAAACCTTTTGAAGAGATAATGTACATCGGGTAAACATTTAATTTTTCTTTCAATATACATTAGAGAGAGGCAGAATAGGAGGAAATTGCATTTTGATATTTAAGTCCCATTTTAACTGCTTCTAAATTAAATTCAGCTACTTTTCCTCAATAATGCTGCCTTGACAGCTGACTGATGGTTATGTACCATAGCCAAGGTGTCAATGAAGAGCCTTTTCCTGCAGTATTAAAAAATCATTTCAAGTATCTCAAATATTCACCTACCTAGCTCAACAGCAATAGTTAGAGAAATTAGAATTCAAAAATTATTAAGAATTAAATAGGAAACAAACATCACCATGTCATGGCATTATTCTACTACATCCTCACAATTCTGAAAACTTAAAACAGTGGGAAAAAAAGTTCTCAGAGTAATAAAAGTTAGCATGAAAGTCAGTATGAATAACCAGTAGTTTTTGTATGCAACTGGCTAAAACTACAGCCTTCAGTGAGAGCATGAGAGAAAAGTGACAAACAGATGCAAAGAGCTAAGAGACTGACGAAAGATATGCAAAATGTGGAGACAGCTATTCTCTCCTGCCTCACAAACATAGGAATTGGGCAATATCTCATACCAAAAATTTAAATTTAGAATATTTTTTCCTAGCTCTACAAACACAAAACTAAGTTTTGAAACATACTGCTAGAGAATATGGAGGCTGAAAGCAGAAGTGGACTCAAAAGATGAAATAGAAGCCTGACATAGAACTCAGATCCTATTAAGTATAATGACCTATTTTTTACAACCTTGTTCTCAGGAAAACATAAACTATGTTCTACTAGCAGCAAAGAGAATAGTATAAGTTATAAAAACCCAAACCCAGTTTACATTTACCCTGTCTTTTATATTCTTTCCTTACTCATACATTACTGATGACTAGCAGGCATGCACCAGTATGTATAGTCCTATGAACCAGATATATTCCAAAGCAGCAACTGCATCCAGGATGCCAGATTTTCAATCACACTATAAAATTCAAATATCCAAACAAGACAAATTTTTTTTAGGAGTATCACATGTATTTCATTTAATGGTTCATCTGGTTCACTTTTTCCATATGCAAAATGATGTAGAGATGTGTATTGACAATATAACCTGAAGGACAGAAATTATCAGCAACTACTGCACAGAAAAAAAGACTATTTTAAAGTTTTCTGATGTTAAGACATGAAAATGCAAGAAACAAATTATATCTATGTTTTTGTACCACATGACATCCCCTGCACAAGCTGTGATTGTTGCTATTTCAAACTTTTATATTTGTCTGGCATGTTGAAAAATGAGCCAGTTCAGATATCATAAGGTTACCTGTCAGATATGACAGAGACTGCAACACTTTTCTTGTGTAGGTTTTCACTGGATTTCCCTGTTCTGGAATTTCTTTATGCATTCAGTATTTCTATTTCTCCTTTCCTTCATCTTGAAAATATGCAGAATGATGAATAACAAAAATGTACAGGAGAGGAAACTAAAATGTATCATAGTTCTATTCTTGCAGTGGTTATTAGATAAACACATGTAATTTGAAGTCCTAATTACAGGTAATGTATAATTATATCTGAATGCTAACCAAGTTCCTTTAATTTCCTGGGTTTTTAAAATTTTCTAAGACTAAGTGGTCTTTCAGGTGTCCTATATTGGGATTCTAGACAAATACTCAATTTGCTCTTTCATTAACACAGTTTAAGCTGTATTCCATTAGTATATCCTAACACACTGTACTGGAAACATGAGTGAGAGTATTAGTCACACCATAATCACTTGCTATTGGAACAAGTTATACTTATCCTAATAATTCTTTTCCCATTCCTGGGGTTTTTTTTCCAACCACCAGTTAGCATTCTATTATTTCCTGTGTTTTGTCTTCTGATGCTTTGCATAAATTAATTTCACTTCCACACTTCGCCTCATAGGCATAACTCTTTCTTCAACATCATGCCCCATGCAATTCTTTTCAAGTCCATACTTATCATTAAGTAAGTCCCAGTTTGCTGTTTAAAATTCTTTTTCCCATTCACAGAAAAGTAAGGAAACATTATCCTTTCTCCTTTTTTTTTCTTTACTGCCCTTCAAGTAAGTATGGAAGTTAACAAGTGAACTAACACTAATCTTATCAGTACAGCTGATAGTTTTACTCAAACTTTTAATATTCTCAGGTTAGGTAAACACATGGCACAATATACAGGGTAAGTTTCAAATGTTTTCAGACAATAGAGAGTGTGAAATCCTATTTGGAATTCCAAGCTGAGATAGAGAATGTACTGTAATTTTCTATGGCTGCAGGAATAGAAATTTTCACTGTTTTAGGCATCTATCAGTAGTTGTATGCCTTTACATGGCAAACTTTTTTTTGTTATATACTTCTTATTTTCTGGACATAAATGATTTGGCTCAGGTTTTTTATTCAATGGTTCTATGTGTCAAGTCAACTTAAGCTGGAAAAATAAATAAATGAAAATTAACCAAAACAGTTCTGCCATTTGCAAGAAAAAGTATTATGAAAAAAAACCTCTTCAAAGATCACATGCTATCCTATCTTCAACTCTAGCTGAAGATCTATAGTCACCGAACAGCTCTAGCATCCTCCTGCCTGGAATATGAACTTCAAATTTTTCCAGTACTGGTCTTCAGCCAAGAACATCATTTTAACAGTCCCTAAGAAAGACCATTCACCTTTATGTACTGAGCACAGGAGCCTCAAAAAAAATATATTTCCACAACATAGAAATAGAGATAAACTTCAGCAATTAGGTATTGTATCTTCACTTGGCCTATGGACTCACACAATTTTTGGCATATAGTCAGAATAACATGGATCTTTCTGTAAATCTCCAGAGAAGCAAAATGCAAAAGGGAGTTGTCAAATTTGACCATAGCAGTAACAACAGCTGAGCAAAAGCAATCGGGTTGGAGAGGCCAACATGGGGGAGCAGCAGAAACAGTGTGGACTAGGAATGGGAAGACATGAGTTGAAAACTAAGACTAGCTAAATTAAAAACATGGACCTGAGACCACTATGGGAAATGGAGCACCAGAAAAATCTGCAGCAATGCAAAACATTCAGATTTAACTCCAGAATATACAAAGTGCAGTAAAAATATACTATGGTTACTGTTTCCTGTGCCAATTTTTTGGCGACAGAAGTTTCCCTGCAGTCTTAAAAATTTCAACACTGAAAATAAAAGTAAATACTTTGCTTACCCTGAAGAATCCCAAAGCACAGTATCCAAAACCAGGCTGCCCAGAAAGGTGGTAGATGCCCCATCTTTGGCAACATTCATTGGACAGGGCTCTGAGCAACCTGATCTGACTGAAGACATCCCCGCTGATTGCAGGGTATTTGGACTCCATGACCTTTAGAGGTTCCTTTCAAAACAAATATCCATGTGTTGAGATCTCTATTTCCTTTCTGCCTCACACAATTAAAGAGATCATGTGGTGCTTTGCTGCCCATGGGGTAATTAAACCATCCAGGTGTGTAACTCCCCCTCACCATCAGATGGGTGAAGAGAAAAACATGAATAAAGAGCAAGAAAACTTGCATGCTGAGATAATATAACTGTTTAACATAAAAAGCAGAAGTGGAAGTAGAGAAAAACAAAGTGAAACAGGCCACTCACCACCACTACCCATGATTGATACTAAGCCACTTCCTAAGCAAAACCTCTCTAAATCCCACTCCCCTTTAGTTTATTGCTGAGCATGATATTATATGGCATGGAATATCTCTTCAGTTTGAGTCATCTGCCTGGTTGTATGCCTCCCAATATTTGTACCCTCCTCAGTCACTGCAGGGGGACAGACATCAGGCACAGTGAGAAAGACAGAAGGCCTTGATGTTGTACAAACACAGTTCAGAAAGAGCTAAAATATCAGTGTGTTATCAACACTGTTCTGGTCACAAAGAACATGGCACCGTAACAGCTGCTATGAAGAAAATTAACTCTGTCCTAGCCAGACCCAGAAAAACGAGAAAAGTAAAATGGATGCTTTCTCCACGGGAAACAAATGTTAGATTCAAAAAAGGCACAGAATGCCTGTTCATTGAAAAAGTTTCACCCCAAAATACCTGACTGACAGACCATTTCCAACTGGACCTACTCACATGCTGGTGCTTTTGACTGATGTAGTAAAGCCTAACATCATTCCTGAACAGCAAACTCAATTCTTTATTAGTTCTGGAACAGCAAACTCAATTCTTTATTAGTCCTGTTATATCACAGTACTTGCTGCAGAATGTGCTAGAAGAACTCTTTAATGAGCGACAAAAGATGACTATAACACCTCAATATGGATTTCGGAAAAAATCCCCAGACAAGTGTCACAAAGAAACTGGCCTGGAAGGAACTTACCTCACACTGTTCAGTTCAACTGTTTCAGTTCCATCCCAGAACACAAATGTCTCAACATTGTGATAAATAAGATAGGGCAATCATTAATTGAGAGTATTAAACATAGAAGTTAAATATGGAATAGAGTGATTAAGGAAAGTTTTTACTTCCTCAGAGGCAATCCAAGAGAAACAATGCTTGAAACAGGAGGAGTCTAATAAAAATCCTCCAGATTTTTATATAGTCTTTGGCAACATCTCAGACTACATTACGCAATTCAGAAAGAAAGAACTCAAGAAAATCCAATTTCTGCTCTCCAATGGTATGAAGTGACAATGAAGTTTGGTGAGAGGCTCAAGTTAAGTCCCAACATTTCTAATGCCTATCAAATAGCTGGTATCCCACAAACCATTACGTGTGATAGGATTGGGGAAGAAGAACTACTGCCATTTCAACTGCTCTTTAAGTGTATTTCAGCCAGGAGTGCAGCAAAAGAATCTCCTGTGCTTCACTTAAACTCCAGTTCTAAGAACAGTGTCAACTGTCAGGTGCAACCTTTTCCCAGGCCTCTTAAAATGCCATCTAACTTGTGAACAAACAAGAAGAGTTTGTGACTCAACAGTCAGAAAAAAAGCCTTTTAAAGAAAGAAATTAAAATAAGAGAAATAATTTACAGGTATTTTTTTATCATTCTCCCTCAGCTTTAAAATAACTGCTATGTATCTGGAAAGCTAGAAAGTCTATCATGTGTTTGTGCAGCTCTTAGCACCAGATAACCAGACCCTCGTGTAACAGGCTCTATTACTTTCTACCATGAGAAATGAAAATACTTCTCAAAAAATTAATTTCAAGTTACTCTGTGATCCATTACCACAAACTCAATATACTACAAGCTCACCAGTATGGGATCTTAAGGGTTTACTTGGCCTACAGAGGTTATCTAAGTAAAGTGAAATACTCAAGTTTCCATTCAAAGTTTGAGGATCAATAAAAAAGTATCCCTTTTCAGTCACTAACAGAGACATAATCTGAGAAAAGCTGAAAGAGATAGGTTTAAGTAGAATGCTGGGACTTTTCTCTATCCTCTGCTCATTTCCAGCTTCAATTCACTTATCACAGAAAAATTAGTGAAGAAATGAAGAAGCACTGAGAAAAGTTCATATTTATGGACTTTTAACATGCTTAAAATTACCAAAGTCAACATATGCAACAGTGCTCATGTACAGGGCACACTAATTAATTCTCAGGAGTGATCCCTTAATATGGCATTTGCTAGAAACACTTCCTTCAGACTGAACAGCATACTACAACCTACAAGGTAAGACTCAGCCACTCCACATCAGACTTGTTTTGGTTTTGCAGATTTCTACATTTAGGATAACGTGTTACATCTACTGCAAAAGCAGGTGTACATTTTAAAACACAGTCTATTCTGTTAATGTAGGTATGTGCACTTTCCTGTGCACAGATTTCAGTGAAGACAAGATTTAAATACTGAAAATATTTCTGTGCATCCACCTATATAACCATAGCCTATTATAAACATTTTAGAACACAACTCCCAGGGGAAATGATCACCTGTAACTAGAAAACATTTTCCCATCTGGTGGTTTCACAGACCCAAACAAAGAGAATTCCTATGTGTTAAAGAAAAAGGATATTTATGATCCAGCATGAGCTGGATAAAGACCACCACATTTCATTTCATTTCATACAGTAGTTAGATAAACATCACTTTAAACATGTTTCCTGTTGGAGATAACTGCTGGATTTGATTTCTATAAGTGCCTCTTGGTTCACACTGACATTGCTTATTTCAACATTAATCTGAAAATAGCACACTATTATAATATGTCAATGTTAAAACTGCAGAGCTCAAAAAAGTGATGATCCACAGGTTTTACATACAATTAAAAAGTCAAAACACCTTTGTGTTAAGGACACAATTTCCAAGAGATTAATGCAAAAGAAATACAATTGTATATAAGAATTCAGTTAACATGGAAGTAAGCAATCAATTATCTAAACAAACAGAATATTTTACACTGATCTTTTCCATGGATGAAGATACTGAATAAATTAACCATTCCAATGGCTAAAACAAAGTTTTCACAAGGAAAATTTTATCTTGTCCAAAACAAAAATGGGTTCAAATACACACAAGTCTGATTATGGGAAACAGAAACAGCTGTATTACCAGTAACATCTAGCACTAAACAACTTCCACACTGGAAACACAAACTAAAGAACTAAAATAAACAAGTTAATATTGTCAAAAGAAAGGACAGATGATGAAGTAATTCTTACCTACTCTATACTCCACAGCCTACAATACCACACAACCTTCATTCTCCACAAAATTTTGAGCAGATCAGCACTTCTCAGGCAACTCCCCCTCCATGTCCCACAGGTTTTTGGGGTTTTGCACTCCACTGATTTTTGTAGGTTATAGTAACTCAATGCCATACAATCCAATGAGACCCTGCATACTCTGTGCTCCCAACTATCTGCATAGCATCATAGAGTAAGGAGTCTTTAAATCCTCAGACTAGTACTAAATATTCTGTTGTCTTATTCTTCTATAATAACACACAGCTGAGGTACAGAAACTGGTGAAGAAATGGCACCTATCTTCCCCTGTTGCTCCCTCCAGACACAACTGTTTCCACAAGCATGATCCTCCTGAGGCTGATGAAGTCAACAAATTGACTGACTGCTTCCAGCTCACCCATCACAGGCTGCTCATCCTTCAGGATCAACACTTGCACTAACACAGTCACATGTAGTCATCAACTCACTCTCACTTTGCCTGCCAGCAGCACATCAGCCCTGACTCTCATTAGGGTGTCTACTGTAACTGAAATACTGTAACAAATATTGTTGTAAGGACTTTGTCCTGAAGGTTAGAGTTGAATTAAAAGCTAATCCATTCTAAAAAATAAATACAGTTTTCATATTCACATACAAAGAACCTATCTCAGCCAACTTGCTTTGAAATACTATTCACACAAGGTATTCTCTTTCTCATCCATCCTACAAAAGGAGATAAAATTAATTAAAACCACACCAATCAAGAAAGTCTAACGGACATAAACAATGGATTTCTATTACTCCTAAAGTCCCTTTCTCCTCTGTAAAGAGTGAATGATGGGTGGTCCAACTGCACTGTGACTCTTTGGAAGCAGGGGGCACAGCAGCCCCTGAAATTACAAAACCAGAAACTTTTTGATCAATACACAAAACATTCCCCCTCTTCAACAACAACAACAAAAAAAGACCCACCTGCTCCAGGGTGAATGCCACCAACCATTCACTATCACATCTTTGTACTGCATGATTCTGTACTGCCCCAACTATACTTAAAGAATGTAAGTTCTCCAACACAGGGAGCATGTTATGCGTTTGAAACAAGTCTCCCACTCTACAGCACCGTACACACTTTTGGCACTATATCAAATAATACTGACAAAAAATACAATAGAAAAAGCTCTGCTTCACTTAGTCACGCCCTCTCACTGCAAGTCACTGGTTCAATTAGAAACTCCCTCTCCCTTTTCTGACCTGCTTTCATCCTCCCACACTCCTTTCATTATTGTCCTCTCTTTTCCAAACCCCATAAAATCACAGAGCCACAGCTGCAATTTAAATAAAGCTTGCTCTGTATCAGTAAGCAGGTTCACTTTTAAACAACTTATAGAAAGTAAACAAATTTATTTTTTATAGCAGTCTATCTAGATTTGGAAAAAAGCTCCATATAATCACTATACTTGCATATGACTCTACAAGTCAAAGGTCTTGTCCAAACAGGACATAATTTTAATCAAGACAGCATTCACACAACTCTGCCACTAAGAGAGGCAAGGAAGTCAGTAATGATAGCTTGTTTAACAAGGAAGTGCCTAAACACACACCCAGAGATGGGTTTTCCCTGCTTTTACTTTCACCTATAGGTATCTGCAGCAAGGAGGTAGTAATCCAAAGACCTCAGGTACACTAAAGAACTTTAAATACTATCAACTTAAAGGATAAAGCCATTAAAATGTTGGAGTGGTATAGAATGCAAGAAACATAGCAAAACATCACCTGTTTTATTATGATTCCTTTATATTCACAAGCTAACTATTTTTTATTTATTAATTGCCTAAGAACATTGGCTCAAATGTCCAATGGAAACTGCAGACTTGGACACATGTACCTTAGCAACTGAACATGTTATTAGCTTGAAAATCAGCATACCAACAGAATCCCAGTCCCTAAAACACAGTATAATTTGGCTCAGCTATTGTAACTAGGCACATAGGGAATGTGCTCATTGGTTTAATCTTCATCCATTCAAAAGAGAGTGGATATCTGGAAAAAACTGCACATAGTTCACAAAATTGTAATGGTGACACATAAAATTAGTCTGGAGCATGATTCTATACAAAATATCCCACAGCCACAGCTTTCATTGACAATGACTTTGCTCAGCCTCTGATTATTAGAGCTCTTCTTGTCCATCTGACACAGCACATTTTCCTCAGGATGTCACCTTGCATATCACCTTTGAATACATAATTCACAAGTGAACTTGACTTTTATTTCCTAAGAAACTGATTATATATCCCCTATTAAACCTTAATGTAAGTATCAGCAAATCCTTAAAAATCAAGCAGTCAGCTTTTAAAAAAATTTCTAAATACGGCAAGAACAGACCTATGGCGTACTTTTTAGAGTTACTATTGGCTGCAAATAAGATTTAGTCTGAAGAAATTTTTTTTAGAAGCATGAGGGAGAAACCACTAAGTGTACTGATTATTATCAGTTGCCCAATTACTTTGAAAAAGTCCTTTATCAACTGCTTTCCTGACAATACAGGAATCCAGCACTACAGTATAGTACCTAAGGATTTTTTCAATCTTCACTTCAGTGACTGAATGTCTGCAGTGTTCAAGGAACAGTTTCTCCTCTGTAAATACTATTTCCATCCTTAACTGGAAGATAAGCACTGATACTCAGTGAATAAGGAGAAGGACAAAAAGTTAAGGTTCATGGTTTTCTTTGAACCACCACCATTCACTGTAATACCAAAAATATATAACAGAAGTGAATGATTTTATAAGGAAGTGGTAAAGAACCATACTGAATTTGCAAAGGCAGAAGATTCTAAAAAAGCCAGACTAACCTAACCATAAAGTCAAATAGGTATTTCTTTGGAACACCTCTTTAAGAGATAACAGGTTCTTGATGGGGACAGTCCTTGGTCAGCTTCAAAATCTCTAACCACCACTCTAATAAAGTAATAGGATAATCACTCTTGCATGTCCTTTTTCTTACCCTATACCCTCATAAACAAAGAAGCTTTATTGCTACAGCAACTGCTTCCTATGAGCAGAAAAACAAGGAGAATGGCCTAATCTGTCTCTAAGGGGCTTACTGTCCCTGCTCCAAGCTCCTCAACTCACTCCTCATGCACCACCTGCAGTGCTCAGACCTTCAAAAGGAGCTAACTGAGTCCATCAATCTGGCACACCACTAATACATGAGGAAGCAGGAGACAGGGAATCCAGTCATATTGATTGCAGAAAGCTGTTTGGTCACCTCAGCAAACTCAACTTCAACATAAGCCAAAAGAGATTACAGGGGCAGCTAAGCAAGCCTGTAACTCTCATGGGAAAGAACTATAATTCAAGAAAACATACAAAGAAATTCAGTACAGAAAATGACTTGCAAAATGCAAGTCTTAAGCAAAATTAAAAATCTTACCAAGAGACTAACATCCTTAGACAAAGTTAAGCTTAGGATACCTATAAGACTCTCACCCCAAGTGCAGTCAGAACTTAATACAAAGTGACAGCTAAGTAAACTGACATCTCTAAGGTTTAAGCAGACCAACTCTGACAAGTCTTGCTGTGACAGTAAGTCACCACTGTCTCAAATGCCTTTCCCACCTCTCTGCTAGGTCAGGGCAAACAAACGTGCCTGTATCACAGCTGCTCCAGTTCACATTTGGACTGTGGCTTCAGAGGCAGCTGAGCTGATTTGTCACTGCCAAACAGGTCCTGCCTGCCAGCTACCCCCAGCTGCACTGACCTACCCTCAAACACCAAATTCCAGCACTTGTAAGACCCTTCCACAGATAAATTCAAATCAGTAACCCAGAAAAAACAAAACAACACCTTTTTAGGGAAGCCAGAGATAAGGGGAAAGGGGCTTCATTGATTCAGCTGCTAACTCAGTGAATGCCAGCACCACCCGATTGCAATCACCAGGCACATTCGGGAGGATGTGACCACCTGCTTCAGTAGCAGGGCAGTTTCAAATGTGGTGCACCCCTACCTTCAATTTAGACCCACTTATTATTATTGTAAATCATGTTAATAATAATAATAGCAAAAAGCCAACAAAACACAGTTCATACACTTCCCTTAACTGGTCTTGTTTTAGGAACTGTAAGCTCTGACAGCAGTACCTAGCCCTCCAAAGCAAGTTTCAAGACACTTATTTAAATATCTTTACTGTAATTTCACACTTCTACAAAACACCTCTAAGAAATGGGGACAATTTCCTATCATCTCCCTTCTATGACAACTCAGTCACTTTCAGTCAATTTTTTATACAATATATATATATTTTTTAAATACAGTATTATTACAGTATGTACCTTCTCCTTTCATTCCCTTCCTTCCTCAAACTTCTACACTGTGAACCTTCAAAATCCAATATGGAAGCAGCTCCTTATATTTAATAAAAGTAGACTGCTAGAGTTTTATAAGCTTATTGCTCTGAACTATGTCTCACCCAATGATCCTAGAGCTGTAAAACAATTCAAAAATTGTATCAGTATGCAAGCAGAGAATAAGTTATCAGCACCTAAGCAGGTTGCCATGCAAACAGTAATTTCCAAATTGGTAAATAAAATTTATCTCCTCAGTAGATTAAAATGATGACACAAAACCTGTGCATACGTATACCTTTCAACAAAGCTGTATTTGGCACCAACCTGTGCCACAAAATTATAGGGTTTCCTAGATATCAGATGTTTTCTTGCATCAGCCAGGAATTACGTGGTTACACTAACATTAACTGGGCGCAGTTGCAAAATGAGCTGTCAGTATCCTAGAATTAATCAATCTCAAGTGTATTGTTTCGTAATTAAGCTTATGAATACATCATCCCATGAATATAAAAACAGCAGCAATAAACACATCCCAGAAAAGAATGAGAATTAGAAGGCTCTTTTTCAACTTTCTAGGACAACTAAATCAGTTGGAGACCATTCTCTACTGTTAGGCCTTTTCCCTATGATTGTGCTGAAGGTCTCTAATTGGGAAGCATTTAATATAAGCAAATTATTATTAAACCTTTAAAGTCACATAACTTGCACAGACAGCAAAATTAGGTAATAGTCCATTTACAATTTACAAACCTGTATTTTAAGAAAAACAGCTGTTTTAAAAGATTTGAAAGCTTTGGACTTCTTGTCACTGTTGTTGACTTAATTTCCAGATAAATTCTAAGTTTCTAAGATATTAAATTATACTGCAGATACAGCAGTATATATAATCAATAGAGCATTCCAACATAGGAAAGACAGAAATTCATATTCCCATTAAAAAAAAAATACTTGACTTGAAGGAGAAAGACAAAAATAGGATAAGACAACAAAAGCTGCATTTCTATTAAAATTTTATAAGCTAGAAACTCCTTCTAATTATTGCTAGTTATAATTGTAAAACTAAAATATTTAGGAACAAATTGCTAGAGAAATATAATCTCCACACTGCCTACCATGAGGTATGGTAATATTTTTAACTACTGTTATGGTAACTGGGTCAATGATCCCTGTACTATATAATTAAACAGACACTCCAATAATAAACTTTTACTCCTCCTTATCACAGTACATTTACAATAACCATATGAAAAGATTAGATTACATGGCTGGAATGTCAGCAAGCTAACACCTTATCATCCTTTTTTCTGGTATTATGGTATTACAGTTCTCTTATATAGTCACACATGCTCCTATTGTGCCCTAACAGATTTTATGTGGCATTTTCATAACAAAAAAAAAAAAAAAAAATCTGAAGAGCACAAACGCAAAGCAGTTATTATTGTCCATTTTTTAAAATGGAAATTGTGTGAATCATACTTAATTCAAGGAGGCTTGCTTTTCAGGTTTGTCAAGTTTAAACTCCACACAGATGCAAATTACTGGTAAAACTTCTCCCTGCATCTTAATGAGGTACACTATAAACCATGAAGCCAGTTGAAAACTAAAACGTTTTTTTGAGACAAACTTTACTTAACAGAGGTATTCTAAGTATTTAAGGAACCAGTATATATAAAAAAAAAAAAATTACCCAACAGCACTTAACTTTTGCATGATCTTGAACCTGTGACTGCTACAACACGAGTATCCCAGAATAATGCCTGTGCTGGCACAATTTTTTGCAAGGATTTTACAGCATGAAAAGCGTGCCTAAGCAGTGCTGCGAAGGCTCCCAACTGCTGAGCTCTGAACCCAACCTCTTTTCAAAACACTGTCTCATCCTTCCAAGAACATTCAGGCCAGAAGGAAATATAAACTGTCAAAAGTGTCTTGAAGCACTAAACAACCAAACCTGTCATTTCAGTTAGCAGCTACCAACCCCATCAAGAGTACCTTGACCAGCTAAAAATGATTACCAACACAGGACTACCATGTATGTAGTATGTGGAACATGTCAGCCTATAGAGAGATGTCCTTCCTGAAATTTCTGCCCACTGCTGCCTCAAACAGGGAAGATTGAACTCCCCAAAACAGAATAAAAAACTCATAAATGGAACCATTAAAATTCAATAATCAGATAGATGACATGAACTATGGAATGAAAATACAGAGCCAGCCATGCAGCCAAGATAAATGAAGAAAAACTCTCATCCGAAAGAAAATCAAGGGATAACCTAGATCAGAAAGTGCCACTTAGAATATACCATTTTAGAGAAATGGCATCTTTTCTTCAAGGCATCAATGCATTCTGGAAAACATAGCACACTCTGTATAGAAAGTAGACTTACTATTATATTAGTATAATTAATAAATTGATTAGCCATCCTTGCAATAAGTTAGAAGCTCATAAATCAGTTTTAACTAAGTTTAAAAAGAAGAAAAGAGCTTTTAAAGAAAATTAAGTTGCTATGAGCTTTATGAAAACTGGAAGCTAGATAGACATTTCCAGTGTCATCAAAAAGGACAAAGCAGAATTTGGAAAATATTTCTTCACAGCTGAATACTTTCATATGCCATTTGGATATACTAAGCTCATGCCTTAGATACATTACCATTACATTTGGCCCATTAGGGATTGTCCATGGTATTGTCCAGTAAACTTTCCTCACCATACAAGGTACAAGTGTACAGGATACAGAAGTTCTTTAGTCCTATCATTTATAGAACAACTTAAGAGGCTAAAAACCCACAAACCTGTTACATAACAAGAGAACATACACAAAATGCAGCCTAAACAAACCAAGAAAATTCAGAATATAAGTTCTAAAACACATAAATTATCTTATAGGAATGTTGGAAAGACCAAATACTGCGAAGACAGCATTCATACTGAATACAGTATGTTATCTATACACTGCTCACCTAGGCATA
Organism: Erithacus rubecula; assembly: GCF_903797595.1. Lineage (NCBI taxonomy): Eukaryota > Metazoa > Chordata > Aves > Passeriformes > Muscicapidae > Erithacus > Erithacus rubecula. The sequence goes on along the minus strand of NC_136687.1, from coordinate 16,975,259 downwards.
AGAAATAGAGAAACCATTTACTCTATAGTCAGACTGTAAACAGAGAATGTCCTGAATTTCTAGTGACAGTAACACATTATGAAATGCAACTTAACTGCTGTGTTACACACAATTTCCTGCCTTAAGTGGATTTTTAAACAAAAAAAGCCCATGAGTTGCATAATGAATTTATTTATAACTATAAACCTCTTGGAACAGGTATCAAAGTTGTTACATTTACTACCCTAAAAAAGTCTAATAAAACATTCTGGCGAGTTAAAGATAAACACCAGAAAAGTGTAGCACTGTGCAATTTTTTTTATTTCCCCAGTGGTTCACAGGTTGTTGTAATAATTTGGTGTGCCAAGTTAGCTACCATATTTGCTATGACAGTGTCTAGCTTTTTAGATAGATGGCATTGCTATGGGGCAGGTGAAGGACTGCTGGACTACTTGTACAACAAGAAAGATAGTGGGAGAAGTGAAACGTGAGCGACAGGTTTGGAAGCCTGAGGTATTTTTCAGTTCTGTTTTTTATTTTTACATACACAAAGGAAACTCCCTTGGGGGGGAGAAATAACAACTTCCCTACAGCTAAATAAAAGAACATGTGTAAAACTGAGAAGCCACTCAATGTTTCCGTACCTCAATAAACAAAAACGTAAAGAATCAGACAAAAACTTTAACACTGAGATAGCAAAATATACTTTTCCCATCTCCACAATTTCTTCAATGTCTTTGCAGCAGTAGAAAATTCAAGAGAACTGACTCCACACACACATACATATCTACCTTCAGAGTATTCATTCTGTTCATTCCCCAGCCCCAGACCAGCATCTATCCATTCTTTTCCATTCCCTTTTGCTATTATGAAAGGAGGCAAAGACGAGGAAGGACAGAGTTAAGAAAATCCACTGAGGTGTGCAAGGTCTTCTGCTCCCGCTGCTAATGGATGCATGGGCCAAGGCTCCAGCAACCCATTTCTCCGTTTCCAGCAGCAGGATTAACAGACAGCTGAAGAAGAGTAAGAACCATACAAGCCTAAATGGTACCTCCCCTGAACATTCTCCTGTCTGTGACTGTTTTCAGTTCAGTGCAATGAAATCCCAAGCCAACTCCACATCATCAATATGATCAGCCTCAAAGAGTTGTCCCATGTCAAAATTAAAATTTAGTTTTAATAGATCAGTAAATCCAGGTTCACAATGGTATGACACTGGAAAAACCTGCAAATCACACAGCTCAGCAGCCACAGATGCTCACCGCTGACCAAAGTGCTGCGGCAGAATGCCACTGCTGTCTGAAGCTAAAACCAGCTGTCAAGGGTGGCATGATAATGCAAATGCTTCTTAGTAAAATCAATCACAAACTTTAAGGGAAAGCATGACAAATCTCTACCAGTAATTTTTTGGGAGGAGGGGAGACAAGCAAAGGAGTGGTGCTATGGAGTTATCTGCATCGAGTGAGCTTTCTGTGTTTTTTTAAAAAGGAAACGATTTTCCAGTTTTCCCCAAGAGACTGGCAACTACAAAGCACAATCCCCTTCAGGAAATAAATCTTGATTAACTGCACAAACAATGCCATGACAGGCACCCAACAGCTTTTTAACTATGATCCTTCTGCTAGTTATAAGATCTGGTTGGCCACGACAGCACACCTTGGGACAAACCCCAAGTATACTCAATATTCAGCACACCATTCTTCCCAAAACATAAGGAACATAGAGAGTTCCAGTTATCCTGCTGGTTTTATAATGAAAACCAGAATCCACTCTTTAAGGCAAACTAGAGCCCTATTAAAAGGGCTCCCTGGACCTGCATGCCACCCAACAGACTGCAAGCAGCTTGAGTGACAGGTGAATACAGGTTACTTACAGGACGGACACTGTGCCAAGACCTAGGGCACTTTGAACTTAGAGTCCTCAAGATGTTTCTAACAGCTACAATTAACTACAACACTGAAGAAAACAGACAGAATAAGCAATCAGAAGGACTGAGACAGCCAAGTCAAAAGCAAGTGGACAATGCAATAAACAGCCTCAGGCAGAGAAAATGTAGTGGATTCCATTACAGATTATTTGGCAAAGGAGAAGCTGATAAATGACTCAACTCTTAAGAAAACTGCATGAAGCTACTTTTGGCTTCCAAGAAAGAAATTAAGAAAGCAGCTAAAAAAAAAGGAAGACGCCCCAGACTGAAAGAGCAATGGCAATTTGGGACAATGCTTAAGTGTTTGCTTCCTGTTTCTCCAACTACAGATCAGTGCTGCAACACAGATAGTTTGAAGATTCTTTCACCAAAGGAAAAAACCTTTAACCAAAGGAGCAAGGTTGCACACATTAGCCTCACTGGCTGGAACAATTATTTAATTCTGATATTCAAAGGATATGCCTGTTTGACTAAATGTTGTTCCAAAATGAAGTGGGGAAAATGTTTTAGACAAAGACTTACATGAGCTGTTTAACCAGCAAAAGTAAACTGAGGCTCACTGTTGGAAGAAAAAGTGCACCATTGTTACACAACTACTTCTAGAGTATCTGTATAGTAAGCTTTCAAATACATTTCTTTTTTGAAGCAAGAACAGACAAGATCAGAACGTGTATCATTAATAAAGATATCTTCTATAATGAGAACAAAAAGTGTAAGAGAGAACTATCTCAATCAAATTGTTAATTTTTAACCCATATTAAGACACCCCAGTATGATACCATTTCTCTAGGATTCTGATAAGATATTGAAAAGCAAGTCAGATGCTTGCATTCAACCACTGAACTAGGCAAAAAGAAAAGTTACAATTTCATGCAGAACACCACACATGCTCTTTTAACTCATCTTATGTTAGAAGAAACTGTGTGCATAGCAAATATAAATCCAAGCTGTATATTAAAGCCATGTAACAATCACTTTTAAGTGTATCTACATATACAGACACCCCTGTCACTTTTTGGGCAATGCTTATTTACAGAATTTAATCTGGTCTCAGCTTTACTTTGTTTGCTTTCATCACTTCAAAAACAATCTTTTCTCCCTGTTTTGCTGCTTTAGAAATACACCATGTTAGTAAGAACAAAGTGTGCTGCTTCTTCACAGTTTTCAATATACACTCTACAAAGCCACTAGCAACAGAATGCAGCCTGTATTCATTTAAAGTTCTATTTTATCCATTCTCTTTGGAGTAGCAAAAGGATAAAAAAGCAGTATGAAGAGGGTTGAATCATTTCAAAAGAAAGAAGGGTGGTAAAAGCAAAAAGTAAAACTCCAAAATATATTTCTTGCCTTCACAATAGTAACACCGAATTTTTCTCCGCCTTTATCAGTATAACTTAAGATTTGCAGTTCTCTCTCTGTATCAATGTTTAGTCTTCTGTTACATGAGGAGATATCTCAGGTTCTTGAATTCTTTAGATTTTATTTTCCCTCCAATCCTCATCAGTTCTTAAGGGGGGGAGACGAGTCGTATACAAATGCTTATTAGACACACCCTCTCATGATCCAAGACACTGACAAAGTGAAGTTTCGAGTTCCTGAAAGTAAGGAATAGGGTTTGGACTTGATTTAAAACAGAGTTGTGAGATTACCACACCAGCTGAGTAGCAACAGTGACTTCCTTGCTCTGCAGATAATGGCTGTGGTGATGCTCTAAGTACACCATAAGCCTTAGGGCTAGCAACAGCAAAATTTAGAGGAAAAAGGGAACAACAGTGTTAGGAAGTAATCTGAAAGTACTGATCTGGACAAACATAAGTTAACATGGACTGCAAAGGAACAAAGAGAATAGGGCTTACACAGAAGCTTCACAGAAAAAAAAAACTAAACAGGGAAAGTACTCTGGTGTACTACTCCATTGAAAATAATTAAAGAGGGGAAAAATAAAAGGAGATCCAGAAGCAAAACTAATTGAGAGCTGCTCATAAAATTCAGGAGAGAACACAATTGAAAAGGACTAAGCAAAATACAATATCCTATGCTATTTCAGTATGCTTTATATGTAACAAGAAGAAGCAGAATTGACCAGATATAAACTGGAATCAGAGGAAAGGAATGTCAAGCAGTGGCTATATATGTTTTTCAACTAATTCCAAAACAAAAAAAAAAGAGAAAGTATTATTTAGGAATGCGATTTGTACGATGGCAGAAAAGTATTTTTCATCTTAAAAAACATAGTATCATTACTGAAAAAGCTCTTCTACAATCAGGGCCACTAGGTACAAGAACACTGAACAAAGAAAATACCAGAAGTGCCACCAGTAAAATCTGCTGAGTACTTCCAACAATGATATTCACAATTTGAATGCTAAGGACAGACAAAAACTTTCAGTGAGTGAAGAAGTCTCTTATCTCTACAGATAAAATACTCATAACTGTCTGATACCTTCTGGCAAACATAGATCTGTTGGTTTTGGTTTGGTTTTTTTAGAGAACTAACTAGTGCAACTGAAAAAGATAAACTTTTAAATTTAACCTGATGCAATACTACTTTCATGACTATGCAAACTGACGAGTCTAACCAGTCTACTGCTAACTCTAAGTGCCATCAGCAATATGGTAGGACATTAAGGCAGTAAGGTCAGTTCAGTTTTTCTAATTATTTACTAAGTATTTAACAATCAAAAAAAAGTTAAGAATTTTTCCAGAAAAAAACGTGAAACCCAGAAACACTGGAAAAACCACAGATAGGCCCAGAGCTTTTCTTCGATATTTTATTTCCATATGGAAATTCAGGAACACCCTGTTCAAGGAACACCCACATAAGCACTGGCTTCAAACTGTCTTGAGAGGCACCTCCAGGGTATCTTCTGAGGTCACCTTTTGTTTACTGCAGTCTCAAAAGCTACATGCAGATGCAGCTGGTCAAAAAGAATGATTACTACACTTACAGCACAAGGGATCCAGTAAAAAGAGTTGCCCTATACTTTCTAGTAGTCTTGACCAATCACAAATTACTTTAAAGGCCTGGTCTACTTTTCCTTTGCTACCATATGAAGTATGATTTATCACTTCAACAAGGAGATTGGGAGTAAAACCCAGTAAAACCTTTTTTAAACATTGTTTCATAACGACTCCTTTGTTTTGCCTGTTAACTCTTGTGAAATACAGGTATTTTGCCCATTGCAAAGGGAAAAAAAATGCAGAAAGTTCTGATGTTTGTTTTGGCACAGTTCTCACATTTGTTTTAACACAGTTCTTGGTATTCTGAGAGTGCTGCTATCTAAACGTAAGCACTGGGAACACTAATCTTATTTACTGTATTATCAAAACTGAACATGAGCCTGGCTAACATCTATATTATTAATTAAAATAGATTATCAGAATAGGTTTTCATGCCTTTCTGCTTCAGGTAACTCCAAGAGCAAAAAACTCCTAGAGCAAAAAACTCCTAGAGCTTCAGCTCTAGAGAACTGCCTGGTTTTTTTTTCTTCCTACTTAACACATTCTTATATCACTCTTAGAGGCAAACTAAGAGACACATTACCTCCACAATGAACAGCAAAACAATTAACAGAGAAGGGCACTCCTGTAAATTTAGTACTTACACAAAGATATCTTGAACTTTTTTTATCATGATCAGAATTCCATCTCGGTATCTGTACTGACTAAAACAGTTTGTCACAATACATACAAGCCTCTTTCAAAGAGGAAGCCTAATCCCAAATACTTATTTTGATTAACTGCTTTCTGTGACTTACTAGTGAGAGATTTGTAATGCACACATAAGAAAAGCAACATCAACCATGCAATAGTACACGAAAAGAAAACAAACAAACCTGGAATGCAAAGGAAAATTTAAAAAACAAAAATCCCACACACAAGCAAAATCTCAATCAATTAACCAAAAACCAAACCAAACCTTCCAACAAACTACACTAAACCAACACCACCCCAGGACTCAATGAATGCTGAAAAGGAAGTATTGAACAACAGAAGAAAATCATTTAGCCAGAAGAATACTTGGACAAAAAGACATGTCCAAAATAGTTTTAATATATCCTGATAACTTCTGGAAGATATTACATTATTAATGATTTGATTAGTTGTCACTGTATATCTACTACAAAACTAAGCATGAAAAGAAGCACATACATGCAGAATAACAGCAGTCTTTCACCAAAGCCTTTTCTTTTCTGAATTCTGACACTCACCACTGAAACCAGAGCTGGAAGGCAGATTTGGAAAGTAGTGAAATATTTTCAATTTTAAAATAAGTTAACTATACAGAGTAATTTTTCCCGCAGTATAAAGACACGGCAACAGCACACTGCAGCATCACTGCATTTTATTACATGGCACATTTATCTACTGGTTGTGCCCTAACCATCACATCTGCCTCAGTTATGTAAGAGCAGCATTTCTCTAGTGTCCACTTGAAAATCGCTCACTATAACCAAAACACATTAATGATGAATAGTCACTCAAGTCTTCTTTACCATACCTTTTTGTTATGCAGATGAAAAACCTAAGGAAGTCTGATTTCTCCTGACCAGCTTTCACAGCCGCAGCTGGGACAGACAACATGATGTCACCTGTCAAAACCCAGCAAACAGCCCATAACTACACCAAGCACAAGAACAGAGGCAGGAGATATTTCCACCTCTCCACAGACTCTGTTTGACCTTGGCAAGTCACTAGGGTTTTGTGCTTGTTTTTTCATGTTCAGGACACGAAGAGCTTTTACGCAGACGGCTGGAACAACAACAATAACTGAGTAAGGCTAATTATTATTTATTCTGCCTGGCCTTAGAACTCTTCCACAATGGTGTAAACTCAGAGAGTGCACAAGCACCTCCAAAACTCTAGACCTTAATTTTGAAGCTCCCTTTATGCAAGACCACCAGTGAAAGCAGTAACACCCCTTACCAAGACAACCTCCTCAGTAATCAATACCTGATAAAAGCTTGGTTTCACAAATTCTTCTGCTAAGCAAACAACTTTAACCTTATTTGCTATACTGGTAGCTCCTAATGCACAATTTGCAACTTGCAAATGTGCCTACAAGATCCTTTGCCACTGCTCCCAGACAAAATTAAATTACAGAGCAAAAATAAGAGCTGCCAGGAAAATGAAAGCAGGATATTTTCTGAAGAGTATCTTTTATTCCGTGTAGTTTCTACAGTTCAGCAAAAATTAGGGACCAGTATTTTGCACAATTCAATTCCCTCTTCCAGGCTTGGAAAATTCCGAGTTTCACGGCAGCCTGATCAAGTTTCATTTTGATACCAACTTTTCCTGGTAATCTCCCAAAACACCACACACTAAAAATATGCCGCAAGTATGGCTTTGAAAAAAAACAAAGTGCAGATGAAATGTCCTACAGACCAAGCAACGTTACCAAAAATAAAAGTAGAAAGACACTTTTTCTGACACATTGAGAAAAATGTCTATATTTGCCTGTACCCATAAAGGAAAAAATTTAGGTATTCACTCCTCTACCCAAACAACTATAAGAAACTAGATAATAACCAAAACACTAACCAGGATCCATTGTAGTATATACCCTTTCATATATCCTACGAGAAGTAGAACAATTAAATTAAGAACCAGGTGTGATCTTACACAGAGCAATTAAAAATTATTAGTTGCCAATACAGCTTGTTGCTTATTTGAGAAAGTGTTCTGGATTTTCAATACACTGATAAAACACCACCGCATACAAGCCAGTCATGCAGTACAACAAAATGGAGATAAACTCTTGTCCCTAAACAGAAACATAATTAAGAAAAGTTATACCTTAATCACAGCCACTGTAAGGTCATGTTTTCCAAGTGAATCACGTAAACAACTTTAGAATCATAGACTCATAGAATATCCTGAGTTGGAAGGGACCCACCAGGACCATCAAGTCCAATTCCTGGCCCTATGCAGGACACCCCAGACTCACACCATGTGCCTTGAAAGCATTGTCCAGATGCTTCTTGAACTCTGCCAGGCTTGGCGCTGTGACCACTTCTCTGGGGAATCTTTTCCTAATATCCAACTTAAACTTCTCCTGAACAAATTCAGGCCATTCATGGTCACTAGAGAAGAGATCAGTGCCTGCCCCTCTGCCTCCCCCTGAGAGAAAGCTCTAGGCTATGATGAGGTCTCCTCCAGACTGAGTAAGACAATTGATCTCAGTTATTCCTCATATGACTTCCCTTCTAGACTCTTCATCGTTTTCATGGTGCTCCTTTGGGCACTGTCTAAGAGCTTTACATCCTTCTTAGAGTGTGGTACCCAAAGCTGCTCCCAGCACTGGAGGTGAGGCTGCCCCAGCTCAGAGCAGAGTAGGACAATCCCCTCCCTTGCCCAGCTGACCGTGCTGATGCACCCCAGGACACACTCAGCCCCCCTGGCTGCCAGGGCACTGCTCACTGCTGTTCAACTTCCCACTGACCAGGACCCTCAGATCCTTTCTGCAGCTCCCCATTCCCCAGCCTATTGCACCCACAGCTGCCCCACCCCTGGCACTCACCCTTGTTAAATTTCACATCTGCTGATTGCCCAGTCCTCTAACTAGCCAAGATCACTCTGCAATGCCTCTCTTAGTTTAAGCAACTACAGAAATACGTACTTCAATTGAACATGTTTCAAGACTTATCTACATAAAAAGATGTGTTCACAAAAGAGCCTCACAAGCTTCCTGAAGATATGTGCTATGTTGACTGAAGTGTCCACACTGCTTTAGAGAACAAATCATGTCCCAGCAGTATGTCATTCATTAAACAATCTTATCAAATAGTAAAACATGATAACAATTATATCTTATATTAAAATTTGACAAATCAGTCAAGCTTTTTAAAAAAATAAAAATACTAAAAAAGCCAGAGTTTATCTTCCCATCTCTCTTTATTTTACATTTTAAAATTTAAATTTAAATACATATACAATATTAGAATATATTATATATATAATAATAGTCTCTGTCTATTATTAAATCATCAATCTTAATCCAGAGACTTCTCATACTGTACATACTGAAACCCTTACATCCTCTTCTTTCTTGGTAAAGAAATTTACCACCATAAATATGTAGTTTATGCATTTACAAGCATAAAAGCAAGAAGATACATGGCCATATGTCACCATCTGGATAACTCAAGTGCAGTTAAAGAGCATAAAGTATTCTTCAGAAAATTAAATTATTTTAAACAGTATGAGTAGGCTTTGAAAAATGGCTGTAATGTGACATAGCAAAGGTGACAAAAGAGCTTCTTCAGGTTGTAAAGGCTGCTTAACTTTTTTTGTACAAGGCAGCAACCACAAAATACATGCACAAATTATGAGTAAAGAACACCACATTAAGTAGAACCCAAGGAAATGAGAAACTCTAAGTTTAGCCCTTACTTTTCCAAGAATCAGTAAGAGTAAGGATATGAAAACTGCTTCTATTAATAATTTCCTCTTTAAAAGAAGTGTATTGGCTATTTTCTTTTTTGAATGTTTACATTACAAAAGATAACCATAATTCTATATTATTTCCTTACCTCATATCATCTTAATTGTTAATTAATGCAATTATGTGTAAGGTAAGGATGAAGTATATAACATTATAATGCCATAAACATTTCCACGTAAAAATAATGGAAGTTCACTGAGATCAAGAATATAATTTATAATTATAAAACTGCCTGGAAATACTATAGACTTAGAAGGCATATCCACTTCTGTCAGCAGAATTAAAAGTTCATCTGAAAATACAGCTTCATGGCATTTATATTTTTCTCTTTTTCACCTAAACACAAAAGAAGAAAATACATAATTCTATAAAAGTCAGCATACACAACTGCTCAAGTTTTAGAAACATTGGAGTAACGCATTAAAAAAAAAAACAAAACCAAAAAAACAACACTTAAAACACACCTTCCCTGTGAAATGCTCTTGGGAGGCAGTATTTCAGCACATTAGTGCCATACAGTGCAGTTAATAATGTGCTTGCAATTAACACCAAAAGAATTTAAAGTTGCAAGTATTACAAACACAGAAAATACAGAAAACTGATGTTCTGAAACTTCAGAATTCTGCCAACATGATCTGCTGTCCAAATGTCAAACTACTACTGTGCATAAACTTCATTCTTCATCCCAAGAGAGATCCCAATGAATTGCATAAGACAGAATACTTGTTTGTATTAAATATGTATTCTACAAATTCAAATGACAACCTATCTTTTCAAGTTTATGTAAAGTCAAACATAGCACAGAATATTTCACCTTAATTCACCAACAATGAATTTGTAACTCTACAACTTTTCTTCAAAATCTTCACCTGTGAAGGCACCACAAGTCTTTTAAGAAGACTTTATGCACACCTACAGGCTACTCGCCCTTCTTTTGTCAGTATTTTTAAACACAGAAATTGGAGTTCAAAATAATGAAAAATAGTCCTAAAATAAATTATTACTGCAAAATAGAAATTAACAAGTCAGAGGAAGAAAACTCACTCTCATTCACAAACTCAGGATCATTATGCAATTCATAATATGGAACCATACTTAAAAGAGAACTATTTTTGCAAAGAGATACAGCAAATCATATTGCCTTTAAATTGGCTGTAACAAGTGCACACATACTATGCCAAATACAACAGTCTACAGATTATTTCTGGAGAAATCAAACTACAGAAAGATTATTTTCAGAATTTCTTTGTGCTCTGTATCAACCAGAATAAGTCAAACAACAAAGAGCTACTTAATACAATGAATAAAGGCAAATAAAATCCAAATTAAGACCTTAACTTCACAAAATTGCCTCTAGTGAAAGTACAGAAGGTTAAAAGACTATTTGCCAGCATTTCAGAAGACTCCTTCAAGAATATAGTGCTCACAAGGATTTCCCAATAGTCTGACTTAAGACATCTCATGCTCCTTGATAACAATTTAAATGTTAGTCACACGAAACCATCTACTCATTTGATTGTAAACGAGTTTTTCCCAATCTTTAACACTCATCAGGTGCATATACACAATACAATAGCCACAGTTAGGTTACTACTTAAATCTTAATAAGCCCTGTTTAAAACTTCAGTGACAGTAAAAACTGTAGCCTGAAGAACACAACCATGAATTCTTGTCCTATAGTCTACACCATCCTGTTTCCACTCCTTAAGCTTCACTGAAACCATTCTAACATCTCTTGAAGCCTAACCCTAAGATGAGGCTCAGAATCAATATGCAATTGTTATCTTCCTAGACCTGTCAATCCCCCAAAACTACCAGCAATGCTTCCTTTCCAGAAATAACTATCACTCCTTCCCTTGGTGGTGCTGCTCTCATGACTCATCCCTTATCATTCTGTTATTTCAGTGTGTCCTCCTGAAGGAGCCTCCTCACTCACTTGTATTATTTTATGAATCACTTCACAGGCTTTTCGTCTTGCGTCCCTTTCCATTTGCTATTTTATCCAGGGCCAGGATTCAAATTCAACTATGAATACCCTGCCATCAATCAGGAATGTTCTTTCTACCCCTATCTCCTGTGCTTGTCCAAGTCAACTCCCCAGCTTGAGTCTCTCCTTCCCCATACTGATGCCTCACTGCATGCTCAGTCTCGGCACAGACAACACACAGGTCTTACTCATTCCACCATCACTACAATCTCCTTTCCACTGCTGCAAGTCCTGAACTGAACTTCAGCATTAACCCTCAAATTAAGGTTCTCTATAGGTCCTAGAAATAAGCTGCTGTTGAGATCCCAGCAACGCCCATCACATCACTAAGATATAGTAGCTGACATTTTATTTTGTGCCCACAGAAGTACACACCTACAATAGTGAAGCAATCTTCATCTTTCAAGACCTAGAACTGACCCTTATGAACTCTCCCCTCTTGATAGCTTTTTTCAGCCTATGGTCAGATCACACAAGTCCTTTCTCGTCTCACTTCTTGAGCAGCATTCACTCTCTACCTCAAGACCCTCACTGGTCAAGGTCCTCATTCTAAAATTACTAATCAGGATGTAGATGAGGTTAAAGTTCTGATAAACTGCTATATTTTCACCTTTGAACTTCTTTTCCCTTGCCCTTGTGGTTGGGAGAGTTTCATGAAACAGCACCCTCTTTCAAAAACCTCCTACAAGTTTTTTTTCATATTTCTCATTAAAAACAAAGAAACAAAATATCAGACGGCTGTCACATCTACACTATTACACTAAAATTCACAGCATTGATGCCAAATATTCTCCTGTGTCATCAAAGATCTCATGAATCTTCATTTAACCTTAAATCATTAAACATTCTGGGTCAGGAAACCCCTCATAAGCACTGAACTCCAGGATGAGTAATTCAATGGCTTGTTACTTAGAAATGTGACTAAAACAGTTTTCTACTGCACAGTGCCTAAGGAAAACCAGCATCATACCAACAAAAGCCTACTCAAAATATTTTTGTCTTTTTCAAGGCTTTTTAACCTGTTTGAAAAATAATCCAAATGCCATATTGTATACTGCTGTTACAGAGGTTTTAACTGGTAATCAAGTGGTCAAGACAATGCCTACTATTTATCATTTCAATCTGTTATTTCTAAGTTGGTTTCTAGTATTTTAAAGATCAGTTGTCCCAGGCTACTAAGAAGACACCATTCCATACTTTATGTCACTGTAAAGTTACAAAATTAAGTTCACAGCACTAGAGATTTTCCCTGTCATATGGCTTTATTAGACCTAGTAGAGCAATTTTCAAGCTAACAGATGCCTACAGGTATTTTTGCAGTATCAACCATTATTTAAAAACAAGTGATTTGCACTCAAACTGTAATTTAAGAAGCATTTTCATTAATTTTGTCATCTTAAAGTGACATTTTCCTAAATTGTTCACAACCAAAACCAAAAATACACCACAAAACCCCAAAAAAACTATCCTATAATCCCAGCCATAAATTATCCACTTATTTTAAATAAGAGTTGTGAATAGTAATTCATTTTAAGTTACTTGTCTGACACTGTGCAGTTTGGCTTGTCACACTGTATGTATGAGCAAGCTTAATCAAAAAACTCCTTGTGAGGCAGCAGCACGAGTGTGGCACATGCTGCAGACAACAAAGTGGTAACATACTCTGACTGCCCCCCAAAACTGCTGCAGTCAATTCCTACTACTCCATTCCAACACTGCATAAACCTATGCACCATAACTTAACCTCAGCCATACACTTTTCACAGGAAAATAAAAACCTTTTTCATTCATTGACTGCAAAAGAGCCATAAGCTTTACCTCAAAGTTTCAGTACCCATGTGATGCCCATTCAAACCCAATGCAAGATCTGCATATTACATTCTCCAGTTATTGTTTTTTTAATTATAAACACTTTTTTTTCCCGTCCAAGTAAGTTTTTACAGAACAGCCCAGAAAGAAAACTCCTTATACTAACTATTTTGAAAAAAAAAAAAAATCAGCTAACTGGAGAATCATCAATTTTTAATCTTTATACACAGAGACAAATCAGAAACAGAGCCACACTCTAAAAGCAGGTCATTTAACAACAAAATACATTAAAACAAAATCAGGCTCCTTCATGCAATAATAACTACAACATTAACAAAAGTTAGCATAATTCATTTTACCTACACTGAAATTATTTAACAGTAAGAAAATAAATTGCTTTCCCAGAGAATTGTTTGACTTTTTCTAAATGCCAATTAATGCAAAACCAGCACATAGGTTTACACAATGAATGTAACATTACAATCTTAAACTACATACAGTTTTTTCATTCTCATTAAAATGCTATTTTTTTCTACTGTTCTGATTATCTGATCACTGTTTTTAAAACAATCCACAGTTGTTTTGTCAACATTTTAACAAACACCTGAAAAGGATAAAACTAATGTCACAAACATGACAACACTTCTGACAATCCTGTAATAATCAATAAACAAAAGGAAATGAAGCCCAAATAGTCGGATGAGTAAACTAACAGAAACGTGGAAAAACTTAATTGCTAACTAGAGCACAGGCTAATAGTTATAGCAAACTTTAAAAGAATTTGTTCCCTTCTTTCAAGTCCAACCTCTAAAATAGTACACTCCAAGAATCATAACAAACAAGATTAGCTCCTCTAAAGAACATTTAATTGGGAAATTGTATATCAGCCACAACATGCATCAGGAGAGAAATATAGTGAAAGCTTCGATTTATTTTTTGACAAACAAGAGTGAGGAATCGGAAACACTACTGTAGCCAAACAAAACAACAAAATACCATAATGCTACCTTCTCCACGAGAACAAAAGCATCAACCAACTCCACCCCACCCCCAAGCAGGCTGTTGCTCTCTAACCACTGAACCAATGCTGTAGACAATGTAATCCCACAGGGAAGACAGAAGAACACAGACACACTGTGAAATCTTAAAATAAGGTCCACGTTTTAGAAAGACCTAGAAGTACTTTAACGACACAAAATTTCATTTGGAACAAACAAGTGGAGTATACAGCCTGTTCTTCTCCTGACTGTCTCTTCCCTCACATAGAGAGAGGTCACATGTGCTCAGTGTAGTCCAAAATTAAGGATACGGTACTTAAAATAAGCAGCAGCCATCAAGATGTGGCGAGGATGGCAACGTGCAATGTAACACTGCAGGTGTGATTGCATACTGTACACCAGCAGTATCTGGATCTGTTATTATTCACCAGCTGTAGGTGGCTAAGAGGGTGTCACTTATTACAGTGACACATGCTGCAGCTGGCTAGCCATGATTAAGTATTACCCAGTGTGGTTGAAAGGGATGGAGACTACCATTCATTATGATCCAGCGTGGCTCGGTGGCGTAGGGAGGCTGCTACCCTACCCTGCACCGCAGCATCTGAAGGAAGGCAGCTAAAACTCAACAAAGCCCTGGGAATGGTGTGCAGAGAGGAGAGAAAGAGAACCTCGGTGGCCAGCCTGACGGAACGGGTGTCCGGCTAGCAGGGGCGGAGAGCCGCCCGCGCTCGGCGCGACCGGGAGCGCTCCGCCGCCGAGTGACAGCGCCGGGCCGGGCCCGCCGTGCGAGGGGCGCCGGGCACCGCGCTCAACTTCAACACAGCAGCAAAGCCTTTGTCCGAGCGCTCCCGGTCCGCGGCCGGGGGAGCCCGCAGGACCCCGCCTGCGGCGGAACGAGCCGGGACGTGCGAGAAGAGAGAACAGCCCGTGCCAGCCGCAGGTCCCCTCCCCGCTGGGCTCCGCCGCTCCCCTGGGAACCCTCAGAGCGGGACCCGCTCTGAAGCGGCCAGGATGCGCACCGACCCTGCACGGAGTCCCGACCGGCGTGTCCGTGCCGGGGAGAAGGAAAGCAAAGTCAACGCCCAGACCCGGCGGGACCCCGCGCCGCGGGGCGGCCGGAGAGCGCGGCCGCTGCCGGGCCGGCACCTGGGGCGCCTCCTCCGTGCGCCCACCCGGCGGGACCCCAGCCCCGCGAGGTTTGCGCCGCAGGGCCCGCCCGCGGGCCGTCCGGAGGGCAGCCCCCCGTGCCCCCGGGCGGCGGCCGAGGAGCGGGCG
Organism: Erithacus rubecula; assembly: GCF_903797595.1. Classification (NCBI taxonomy): domain Eukaryota; kingdom Metazoa; phylum Chordata; class Aves; order Passeriformes; family Muscicapidae; genus Erithacus; species Erithacus rubecula. The sequence continues at coordinate 16,959,840 of NC_136687.1, read as the reverse complement.
GGCGGGCGCGGCGCGGCCTCGCCCAGGCAGCCCCGGGCGGCGGCGGCTCCCGCGGGCGCCGCGAACGCCCCGCACTCACCCTGTCACAACAGGCGCCATCTTCCACAAACTCTCGCCAAAACTCCTACTCTCGCGAGAGCGCCCCCCTCCCCGCGGCCCAGAGCGCGCGTGCGCGGGCCCGCGAGACACGCGCGGGGCGGGAGGGGGGGGCGGTGCGCACCGCCCACTCAGCGCCCGGGCTTCTCCCTTCAGACACAACAGCCCGGGCGTGGGAACCGCGCCGCTCTCGCGAGAGCCTGCTGCCAGCCGGCATGCGGAGAGCGGCGCAAGTCTCGCGAGAGCGGAGCGCGCTCAGGGGAAGCCGAGGGATTCCCTCTGCCCGCTCTCGCGTCTCGCCCCCGCCGGCGCGAGGAGGGGCGGAGGGGGAGGGAGGAACCATTCGGGAAGCGGAGGGCGGGGGGGGCGGGACGGGGCGGGGCCGCCGCTAGCGCGCGGAGATCGGCCCACGGCCCCGCCGCCTCCTCCCGCCACCCCCGCGGGAAGCGCGCGTGGGGCCGCGCGCCTCGTGCTGCCCGCGGGCCCGGCACGTGCGCGGCCCGGAGGCGCTGAGGGGCCATTGGCGCGGGGCTGGCAAGTGCGACCGGCGGGAAGAACTCTTTGTCAAACGGGGAATAACAAGAGCAGGAGGCTGCGATTTGAAGCCCCTAGGAAGACCTATTAGGTTCCTTACACGGAATTGTTAGCTTCATGTTTTTTTTAGAAGTCGGTTTTATATTAAGCGCCCGGTTTCACAATGCTGTTTTGATTTGCAGCTGAAGTGCGTAAGATGCGTTTGTTTAGCAAACAGAAGCGGTGTAGTCTGGCAGAGCCCCAGGCGCGGTGTGGTACCTGCGGCCCCGGTGCCGGCTGTGCCTGTGCGTGCGGCAAGAACAGAGACCGCAATTCTGGATCCGCTTCACAGCGTTACCCCTTCGGGCTGCGGGTCTGACTGTCCTTTAGGAGACCAAATTTGAAAACTAATCCTTCTACATCACGAGCTCTGTCTGTTCAACTTTCTCTGTGTGCTTAGTGTAACATGTCAGTCTAACTTCGGGACAAATGCTACATTGATTAAAGATTGCTGAGAGTCCAAAGCCCACATTTTTATTCTTTAGCTCTGTATTTCTGCTGTCTTTCAAATTATGGAAAAAAAAAAAAAAAACATTTCAGTAATCCCATGAATAAGATTTAAGATTTCCCGCCCTCATACGTGCTTCACTGCTAATGTTAATTCAATGAATAATGTCTCAGATAAGTAAAATTGCGTTTTAAGACATTCCTTGGTGACAAAGTTTTCTGTACATCTCATTGTACAAACAGCTATTGTCTCCTGTCATTAAGGGACTTTCCCCGTCGTGATTTCCCCCTCCTCATTAGGCACAAGAGGACTTTGATTGGCTCCCTTATAGGCACGGTTCTCGGCAAAAGCACAATGCATACTGGAAATCCTCTACATTGTTTGCAAAGAGCAACTCATAATCCCTTTGGAAATCTCTTCCTAAAAACATTTTTTTTTTTTTTTTTTTTTTTTTTCTCCCGAGGCTAAAGAATGATCTCAGCTCATGCTAACTCCATTCCATTAAGAATAGTTTCTGGATGTTTGCCATGGACTGTCTCTAGATGGTTATTTTATGGGGCCCCTCTTTTAGTGTGTTTTGAATCAAACTGGAAAATCTAAAAATATAGCACACAATAATCTCCAGTGTCTAGCCTCTTTTAATAGTGTACAATGAAGGCGCTTTGACTAATAACCAGATTAATTGGATACTGGAGCAGGTATCTTATTTCGAAGAATTAATAATCATAGAAACCATTGTAGTCCTTTCCATCACTGACAGCAGTACATTATAAAACAAATAACCATTGTTTTTTTGGGTTTTTTTTTAAATTATAAATGATCTTCAGTTCAAAAGGCCAGGAATACTATTCAAATCAAAAACAATAGCTTGAACTTGATGTGAGTAGCTGGTGGAAGAAAAGATAATAAGCCACTAAATGTTTTTTTAGTATTGTTTATACATTGAATTTTCTTCTTGCTGCTAAAAGTTTGTATTTCACATAGAGTGTGAACAATTCCTATTGACTTTATTGGAAACTGAAAGCATCCACTACCTCAGGGAACTAGATCTCACTTTCTGGCCTGTAGTGAATATGAGCACTTCAGAGCTGAGGTAGAAGCATTTAAATACCAGGTTTGCATTTAAATTTTTGCTTCTGGTATGTAAATCAGTAGTTTGACTTTTTGATTTAAGCTCAGCTGAGGTTGGCAAAAGTGTTCTGAATCAGGCCTGTCACTTCAGAAACAATTTGGAGAAGCACAGCTTGGAGGTGCCTTTGAAGGGTTTTGTGATTTCCACAAGTGTTGGCCCCACCCCTGTTCCAAGCAGGTGCTCTGCCAGGTTACTCCAGCTGGCTGCTCAGAATCGTTAGTCATCTTTGAAAATGGAAGGCTGTTAAAGCAGGAGATGCAGTTTACTCTCACTTGCCAGCTGGGGGACAGGGCCACCTCGAGCCTGGATTCCCCAACACGTGTGTATGTGGACAGAGCCACTTGGCCAGTGCTTAGTGGATCCCAGCAGCTTCACCTTGGGTATCCATTCAGTTCTCCTGTCCTCTCAGTCTTGCTTTGGGTGAAAAGAGTATGAAAGACAAGGAGCCTAGCACGAGCCCATGGAATTGTTAGGGGTCAGGCCCTCTGTGTGGGTGGGGAGGAGGTCTTTTGGAGTCTTGTGCCACCAACGGTACTGCAGGAGCTACTGTGCAGTACCGTGCTTGAGCAGTGCTCAAGCAGCTCAGCTTTGGAGGAGAAGGGCAAGCAAGAGCAGGGAGCATGGGATGCAAGCTGTGATAACCAGGCCAAAGATTCCAACAGCTTGTTTGACCAGTCCAGACCAAATTTCTCCAGCTCAGCCTTGGCTCTGGGTTTCCCCTAAGCTCATTCCTTTGGGCACAGCACTAGCTAATTAATATGCTTCTCATTTGGCAACTGCTTCCCACCTCGCTGGTTTGGAGAAAGATGAGGAAACAAAAGACCTGCACACTTTTGTGTAGAAGCAATCCCAAGTTTCTTATGTGCTTAGCACAAGCATGTGGGAGACAAGGGGACAAGAGACTGTCTCAGATCAAGCATGTCTTACAAAAAAACATCTCACAGTGTGTCCTGTAAAATCCCAGCTATTTTAAAATTCACTGACCTTAAAAAGCATTCTAGGTAGTCAGAACTGCAGTTATCTGGATCCTCATTATAGCGAGCAGGTTTATCTTGAGATGTTGCAGTTTGTAGGTGGTGTAAATCACACATTCTAGTGGTAGGCACTGTGATACAACCCTGCTGGAATTTCATGAGCACAGGATGTACAGTGTGGTTCAACCACATGTCTAGGAAAGCAAATAAACAGTTGCCCACAGAGCATCTCTTAGATCTGAGCTGCGGTGTATGTGCCAACAAAAGTTATCACTCAAGCTGTTAGCCAGCCAGCTCAATGTCACAAGTGTCTGCTCTTTGAAATGGATGCCGATGTTCAACACAGCTCAGAGAATTTGCAACATTGTCTTAAGGATGACAAGGAGAAAGAATAGGCTAGTTAGCAGTCTGCAGCAGGGACATTGTTACATAGTTTTTGCTTGTGTGTCATAGTCTCAAAGAGGATGGTAGAGCGAAGAAAAAATCGGATCTGTGTCTTAATGTGGGCTCAGGTGTAAGTATACCTTGGTGAGGGAGTCCCCAGAGGCTACAGTTAAGCTTGGGCCTAACTATGGTATTGCCTTGAAAGCAAGTACAGTTCCTTCCCAGAGTGTTCTTTTAGTGTAAAGACAAGAAGCAGGGAGTATAGAAAAGGAAGGAGGAAGAGGTGGGAAGGTGAGGTTAACAGTAATAACATCATGTGGTTATGTAGGTTAACAGTGTGAACAGCTTGATGACTGATGTCTATAACCTCTTATTTTTAAATAATTTTCTAGTAAAGCCCGTTAAGACATTTTGCATTGTATTAAATTTTGCTCCTCACCCTACCCCAGAATAGCATCTTCACTTATTTTCCACTGGGTGAAATTTTTTGTCAGTTTGCGAGGAAACTACCCTGTATCCCTCCTTAGTTTTACTGGATTCTTCAAAGAGTGCAACTCTGAACCTCTCTTACACAGCATTGCTCCCTTCACTCGTGCACATGATGCCTGTCCACCAGTCAAGTGTCCCTTGTCCCCAAGGTTATTCCCTTAGCCCTGCTCTCCATACACACCCTCTGCAGTGATGGCTGGTGCCATCAGCCCTCTCATCCCCAGGATGCCCCTGCAGGTACCAGCAGACTGCAGTGACTCATCCGGAGGTGAAAAAGCCCTGGGGGCTGGCAGAGCCTGCCCGCCACACCGGGCAGTGCCAGCCGCTGCAGCCCAGCATTCACAGGCAGCGCCGAGCGGGGTTCCCCTTGGTGCTGCCAGCAGCACGGCTGCTCTGCTGCCCTGACCTTCTGCCGTGACTACGCACCAAACCAGTTCTGAGATTAAACCACAGGACGCAGGATTACAGTCATGCCTTACAAGGAGTACAGCAGGATAAGCTGTAAAAATCTCCATGTTTCCAAAACGTACGCGGAAGATACGTGAAGCTTCTTTTCCGTTGATTAGACTGTGAATTATCACAAATAATTAACAAAGCGAAAGGAAGATTAAAAGATTATGTGATTCCAGATGTTTTATTGATTTTATTAATAAACAAATGCAAACTGATTTTGCTATGCTGCAACTCTGAATTGGTGTGAATACAGATATCTTTCTGCAGGAAAACATTTTAACCGGAGGTACTGTTGTTTTCCTGATGTGTATTAATTCACCAACTACACTCACATCCAACCCTGTAATTTAGTGATGGAGTTAGAGCTGATTTTTTCAGCTAGTCTGATCTCTCATTCATTAGGCTCCTTGAGAAAATATATGCTGACAGACTTCACCTCTACCTGTAAGTAAAATGTTTTTTTGAAAACAAGGACTGAAAACTCATTTGGTTTTACAAAACACAAAGAAATACACACTCTTAATTGTACACATTTTTCTTACTTACAGGGAATATGAAACAGAACAATACTTAAGGAAATTTCAAACTAACTATAACAAAGTACAAAAAAAGAATTAATCAGCCTGCTATGAAAGAAACCACAAACTTCACACAACCTCTCAATAAAACTATCACCAAAAACCCATTTGCAATTGTAAACTATCCCAGTTTTTTTCTCAGTGAAGACTACAGACTATGTCAGATAGGAGAAAATGTGGATGAAATCCTTAACCTATAATTCTACATACAAATATGTGCACACAGGAATTCTGTCTATGGCTAGAGAGGAGTTAGAAAATTAATTGATTTACAAGTGTAAAGCTGGATACTATGTAAATGCTGTTTGGAAAATCTAGTGACAGGTAAGCCTCATTCTGGTCCTATATAGAGAAATTAAACTGATTTTGTGGTTTTGGTAGCTTACAGACTGTCAGTGGCTGCGGGCTATAAAGATAATACTTGGTTTGGGGCTGTTGATTTAGATCATTGAGAAAGTTATACAGTTTTGAAACAGAAGATAGTCTAAAGGCATTGCCAAAGAACACGTAACCCTAAAACATGGTTAACTTGTAATACTGCCATGTTGATATCTCTTTGGAATACAAAAGTTCTAATTGTTGTGGACTTAGTCTAGTTTTCATACTACTATCCTTTTCCTGTTCCATAGACTATTTCCATAATCCTTCTCCTGAAGATAGATGGACTATTTCTTGCTGAAATTATTGAAAATAAATTCCATACAAATTGACTGAGAATATTACTCAGATCCAGAGTGGCTGACACCTTTTGAATTTTTGACTTTTAGGGAATTACACGTGACCTTTTAATGCTAAAGTTCATTAGTGCCTTGATATCATATTGATGAGCTTCATATAAATGAATAGATGAACAGATAAGTTATAACTAAGGTAATGAGCTTCTAGTTGTTATGGAGGTTACTGAAGACATGTCACAGATGATAATTACTTGAAGAATTTCTCTATAATTTTATTTACTGACATTCTTGGTTCAGGATTCACTCTCTCTTTTTTAATCTTAAAATCACTTAATCTTAAGTGGTGTTTCATTTTTAATGTTCTAGACAGCCATATCTTTTTCTAGAAATGCAGATATCCAGACATTCTTATTACTCATGGTTTCCTTATCAGTTTGTTTTTCTCCTCATTACTGGCACTGACCTTGCCAAGAGCTAAGCACATGCATAATTTTACTAGTGTGATTAGACTCATTAAAGCTAATGGGATTAGTCAAGAAAGTAAAGCTACTTCTATTTAAATGTTTGTTGTTTGAGGTAGTGCTGCTGGAATCAAAATGAGGAAAGTCTGGAAGGAATTCAGATTGAACAGCAATTTTCATTAAATGTCATACAAAGAGAAATTCGAAGATTGTTCTCTTAACCCAGCCCTGATGTGTGATGAACCCAAGATGGTTTTACACTGGAGGTCAGCAGGGATTTTCCAACATTGCTTTTTTTTCAAAAGATGGGGCTTGTCAAGAATTAAGCTGGTCTCAGCAAACTTTACAAGGTCTTTTCTCAAGTCTAGGATGAAATTTGTAAATTAAAGATGATGAGAGATCTCAGCCATCAGCCCAGCAATAGAGGCTGAGTATAACCTGATAGCAGTGTTGTGATGCTGTGCCCTGGGAGACTGGGTCCCCCCAGGAATATTTCATTAATGTGGGGAGATTGAGAGAGGCAAGCCCAGAAGCGATTTCCTCTTTCTGCACAGAAATTGGGAGATTGCACTGAATTAAACAACGTTTCCTATCACAGAGGAATGGTCTCACAATTAAAACATGGGCTTATAGCTTGGGGGTCTTGTGCATAAAATCCTCAAGAGGTGTTTATGCCAGTATAAAGTGGGGGGAAAGTCTAGAGGATTTTCTTGCTATTACTCCTACCCTACTTTTGCTCCTCATTTTGAGTGCTGCAAGTCTGCTGTTTTTTGACCTGCCAGCTGAAAGCCTCCCAGAAGCATTGTAGCAGCCAGAAATACAATGTTTAGAGTGCACCTGGTTTTCAGCCCCTTTCTTTGACAGCCGTCTCAGCTAGGGTTGAGAGGGGAGGAGCATGGAGCAGTTGCTCCATCTATCCCAAGGAACTTCCCTTCTGGACTGTCAGTACAATTTTATGGAGATTGGTAACACAGGCCAGACATAAAAGTGGGTGATTATTAACTCCATCACACTGTAATTTGTCTTTTCTGACTTCTGATGAGCTGCCTCATACACAGTAAGTTATTAAAAAATCTGGCCTCTTAAAGAATCAAATTCAAACTGCTGTGCTATCATTTTGAAGCAGTAAATCTCCCATGGTCTTGGAGAAAACATCAGTTGTGGGTTTTCACCCATTTATTCCTTCCTTTCAAAACAAACACTTATTTTGGTCTCTGAAAAATACAAATGACAAGTAAAATTTATTTAAGCTACAGAAAGGCTATTTGTAGTCTAGAAGTTAAAATTCTCAGTTAATAGTGACTCCTGTACACTGTCTTTTTCTGTGCAGAGGTTAAAAGCCAGCAAGTCCATCGCTGCAAAGTCTAATATCAGGGGTGGTAGATATATTTAACTATTACTCACTTTTCTCTAGGAAAGCAACTGATCTATGCCCCAATACTCACAATTTTATTAACATTGGAAAGAGCCATGTGGTGTTCATATAGTGTTTAATCTCCATGAAGTCTCAGAGCCCAAGGTTTTCTGATTGCTGGCAGAGAAGGAGGACTGGAGTGGCAGTTAGGGGTGCGCCGGTCCCTACTGTATATACAGCTGTTGCTGCACAGGGGAGGGAAACGCAGGGTCTGGCTGTCTGTTCCAAACAAAAAGAAATGGCACATGCTATTACTTCCAGATCATTGCAGTCCCTGCACCACCATCTGCTGGGGGTCAGAGCAGTTGTCCGGGTCGGCGTCAGTCATGCACAAACTCAATGCCTTCCACCGAGCTGCGCCCAGCAGTACATATTTACAAGAACAATAAAGCAAACCTGCTCCCTGGACACAGGCACCACAATGCTCCATCACATTGGGAACAAAGGGGCACAACGAAAGTTGATATGCATTACAAAGGAGGTTCTCAGGGATCACAGCTTTGTGATTTCAGGCCGTAACACAAATTGAAGGGAAGAAAAACTGTCACCAATAAGCCCAGACCTAGTGATCATTGTATTTGTAATTGACACAGCATTGCTGAAAGGTTGCCTGGGTCTCTGTGTTTCCACTTTTCCTATTGTCAAAGTCTACTGTAGAAAATTGTTAAATGGGAAAAGCTTTGATAATAAATATTGAAAACTTGGATATGTTATTCTATAACAGCAGCAGGATAATCTCTGCCACTTAACCCAGCTTGTCCATGCATATCTCTTTTTCTGGGGCTTATGCCATGTGCTGGAGTGAGATGTGGAGAGCCCTGACTGACGTAAACTGAACAGTTCCTGGAAACCAGATGAGTACAACTGTGTCACTGTGATGTTGAAACCAAATGAGCAGTTTTAGCATCTCTTCGGCCTAACAGCAGCTAGTGAGTAATTCATTTCTTCTGCTGGAAACGGCTGCTTCACCACCACTGGAGTGACACATCAGGCGTTACTGTTGGGTGCTGCAAACCTTTCACTTAGCGCTGTCCTGCACCCTTGGCTGAACATACGTGTAAGGCGTGACACCCTTGGGGCCTAGAGCTCGAGGGGCTTTGCTGGCTGTATGTTAAGGTATGCAGAGGTAAAAAGTAAAACCCTTCTTTCAGGTCTGGGCTAGCTTGCTGCAGAGCTATGTCCGGTGTTTTACTCCCCTGCTGCATCAAAATGGAAGCAGGGGAGGTATGGAGCTCAGTGCAGAGGCATCTGCATTCAGCTGAGTTTATTAGTTTGGTCTCAGCATCTGCACTATTAAAACAGGCAGCAGTGCCAGCATGGGGTGAGAGAAATAGGCAGTAGTTCTGGAAATCTATGAAAAGGGCAGGTGGAGCTGCACCCAGAACATTTTTCAAGTGAGGCTCATTGCCAAATAACTAGAAACTATGCTGTGCTAGCAAACACGAAGGACTGCTGTAGTCCCTGCCTCACATAGCTAGAGTGTCTGTCACAGCACTACCACATACATAATCTTTGACATTTCATCTGATAATTAGTGGTTTTGGCACAAGTAAACACTCTCTTGTTAGGTCCTATCCTCAATTGCTTTTTACTAAGCATCACTCGTCATTTTTGCATAAAACCTCTCCAGTCCATGTAATGTTTGAGAGCCTTCTTAGATGATTTGCCTGAAACATGATATGGAAGAGGAGACCTCCAGGTAGCTGCACACACGTCTTCCAGACTCCACCTTCCTGGCCTCACTGGCACCAGGACACCCCAGCTGCCAGAGCCGCAGAGCTGGTTCTGGAGCCTGCGAGGGCATGCAGAGCAGCCTTTGCTTGTTTCCTTGGAGAGCCTCACCAGCTCAGTTACATATCTGTACTTGGAGGGCACTTTCCCTGAGCCATTCCACACAGAGAGGAACTCCACAGGTTTGTATTGCAGTTAGGCAGGCTTTCAGCAGTGGGATCAGAGCTAAAAGATAATGTTTTTTACCACGCAGTCCTGTGGAACTGCATTTGAAGCAGAATTTACAGAAAAGTAGTCAATTTATAGCTTAGATGCATTTACATAGTAAAATGTATGCACAGTGTAAATAATTGTGTATCTCTAATTTTGTGGAGGAAAAGGAAGGGGATGGGAAGGTGGCAGAGTGGCTGTGTGAGGGTATTAGTAATAAAATGAAAAGACAGAAAGCCTTCAGCCTGTAGGTTATTGATGTACATCTGCTCCATATGTGTGGGGACTGAAAGTAATTTCCATTAGCAGTCCCACAGAAGTGGTTGTTCTGTATATCTAGTCCACCATGGAGAGGTGCTACATTGTGGAAATCATCTCGTTTCAGTGCCTGTTTGTGCTTGTTCTGGAGGCTTTATTCTACCAGCCAGCGACTAGATTAGTGTAAGGAGTAGGGTGGGTTTCCCAGTCATCCTTCTGGGCACCATTCAGACATTGAGAGACTTTTTGTAGTAGAAGGTGTCCCTGCCCATTGCAACCAGATGGTCTTTAAGCTCCCTTCTAACCCAAACCATTCTAGGATACTGTGATATTCTTCACATAATGCCTGGGAAATTTAAAACTGGTTTCATGTGTTCTGCAGAAAAATAAGGGACTTCAGTATTCAGGAGAAACTTTGTCTGTCTTGTGGTCACTAGCAAATGTCAACCACAAGAATAGGTACATGCTGACTAATAAAATAAGTTTTCTGAAAAAAATAAAGCTTTTACTGAATGAGCAATCGAACAACTGTGTTGGTACTCTTGTTCTATGATGTTACCTCTGAACCATGCTCTCGTTGGTAGAATATTCCCTCCTCCTCAATCATATGTGGCATATTTAAATGCTGCCCTGGATAAACCATAGTCTTAACTTCTATGTTGTAAGTCTATCATTGCAGGAAAAAAAGAGTTCAGTTTATTTTTCTTAATTGCCTGGATGAAATGAGTCTATACCATGTCCAGCCCAGTGGGTATCCAGTTATGCATACACCTTAGGAGTCTAATGTTGAAACCTTGCAGCATCCAGGGGCTGACTGGAAGCATTTTTGTACTTAAGTGGGAGATGAGCTATTGAGAAAATCTAGCCCAGAATAAGAGTTTAACTTTTTATGTTGACTCTTTTTGCTAACATTACCCTTTATCTCTGAGGTTATAGATTTGTTTTTATAAAGAGTAGTTCTGGGAGTTACCACATCTCTGGGCAGCATAAATCCAGCCCAGATCAAGCACAGTATGTTGAGTCACACAGCACACAGAATAAATACATATCATGGCTGTTCAAGCCAGCTTTATTCTTTCTGCTGCATCAATATCAACTAAGGGAGGAAAAAGTGATGTTTGATCAAACTCAAATTGCACAGAAAGAAGGTTTGGCCCTTTCGAACAAATTTAATCTTTCACCTTCAGCTGTGCCAACTGAATGCTTTGCATCAAGAGACAGTTTTTGATCTGGGATTAACTGTTGTAACTTTGGATTTATTGCCTGGTGGAACTTTGGCCTGATTTTTACCCCCAGACCACTTATATGCTCTTTCTTAACATATCTTCCTTGAACTCATTTTGAAATCTACAAACCTGTCTTCTTCCTACCTGTTCTCTGAATTCCATCTGCAGTAATGTCTGCCAGTTTCTAATGCCTAATGGCCAAATAAATGGTCATTAGGAAATAATTGGTTAATAAAATACTATTATGTATCCTTTGAAAGCAATATTTTAATAGTTTACAGCTGGCCTAGGGCATATGTATGGTTATCACGGACTTTTGTTACTTTTGTACTGCATCCCTTCTCACTGCTTACTCTGCCCACTTACAGATTGTATTTTAGCCCCTTGAATTTGCCTGATTGAAGAAATCTTTGCAGTGTTTTTTCCTAAGCATGATACAGGAGATTCCTCAAACATATTAGAGATACTTAAAATTTCATGAGGGAGAAAAAAACTTTTAATATTCAAATATGCTCCCATTGTTGGTGGTGTTATTAGAGAAATCTTCTAAAAGGCATATTCAAAGGGTTGTCTTGCCTTAATAAACTTAGAAAACTTTTGTCTTGTCCCTTATGTTGATTACAAATGCAGCTGTTATTACTCTGTTTTTACTTGCACGTTTTAAGCTATTCCACTGTGTTAGTGACCGAGTAGCATTTCACTGGGCAATAGAACTGTTTGCTCACCCTAAATACTGCTGCAAAAGTAGCACAGGAGAAAAATATCTTTAAGGTTATATAGAAACTCTGGCTAAGCTGAAGTAATGGACTGGAAAGAGATGTGGCAGAGAAAGAAATCACAGAAGTTAGGAAAAACTGGTAGAAAAGCAAAGGGAGAGACTGTTCCTTTGGTAAATAGAGAGAGGGGTGGCTGAGCAGACAGCATCAAATTGCTCCCCATCTCTGTTCTGGCACTTGCAGATCTATTGAAAGCAGGCCAGAAGGACATGCTGAATTTGTTGCTTCCGTGTGCCAGCCTTTTCTGCAGCAGCAAGAGAAACCAATCAGTGCTGCTTCAAAAGCAGCTGGAAACTGAGAAATCCCTGGTCCCCTGCTGCCTGGCAAGCAGCAGTACAGGGTCTTCTCAGTTTCCAGCCACTACAGAGGCTCCATTGACAAAATGTGTGCGGCATTTGAAGGAGCACAATGTGACAATGAAAGAACCTGAGGCAGACAAAACAAGGAAGGGGGAGAAGGGAAGAAAGGGGCGAGAATTAAATGGGAATGAGCGAGCAACTGAAGAGAGGAGAACAAAAATCAAAAGAAAGATATGCAAATCATTGCAAAAGGAGCAATAAAAATAAATCATCCTTGTCATATTTGACACCTCTGCACTGCCTCATCAAAAGGTATAGTTGTGATAGGAAGACTAGAGAAAAAGAGGTAAACTTTACTAATGTTTGCTTTCATTGCCTCTCGGAGATACAGACACACTTAATTTAGTTCCCTACATTCACAAATACTGTTGTGAAGTACAGAGAACTGGAAGATGCCAGATACCACACAGGGAGCCACATGGCACTGTGAATGGGACAGCTCCTACCCTCATCCTCTGTTTCTGAGAGAAGCAGAAAGATTTAAAGAGCCCTGAAAGTCAGGAGAAGGGTGCCTTACTGCTGCTCAGAGCAACCTGGAAAGAAAGCAAATGCTGCCCAAAATGAAGCCAGGCAGCTGGTTCCTTTTCTCCTTTCCCTAGTGCTTTGTTGCATCAGCTATGAGAATGTGTAGCAGAGTGGAAACTAGAGTATCACTAATAGCTCAGAGCAAAGCAGCATGGTTAGGTATTATTTTTTTTACTTCTGTCTGCCTGGTTATAAGGTGGGTACCAAGAGCTCAGGGGATGTATCTGTGGTACATTACTCTCCCAGCTGTTCCCACTTATGCTGCTTGTTCCAGATGAAGGGATATCTGGGGGTGCCAGAACCAAAGCAACTAAACTGGAAGGGGCTTTCCAAACGTCATCACATAACTCACAGAGTTTTTAGTTCTTGGGTCCAACTCGAGCTCCTTCAAATTAAAATCCCCTGAAACATATGCTGGGTGAACACAGCATCTTCAGCACCAACTTTTCCACTCCAGATAGCTGCTCTTGGAATAACGTGGTACAGTAACATGCAAAAATGAATAGTAGTTGGGAAAGAGCACTGGCATCTACAGATTTTCTGGGAATTCTTCGTATTTCTGAAAGGTCAGAGAAGTGCACCACAAAAACTGAGACAGAAGAATAGAACTGTTGCTGTTAGTTTCAAGAGGCAATATCAACCAGGAACCAAGAAGGGGGTAAATTTTGTATTCCCAAGCTGAAAATGGGTAAACTCAATTTATGTGCATTTGCCTTTGAGCAGTGCACTGTCATCATCTTAAATAAGCTTATCTTTTTAAGCAGAGGAAGGCTTCTGTCCTGGTGACAGAAGTTTTGCAATTAATAAAGCCTTCTTAAAAATTCTCATTCATCATTCAGGTTTAAAATAAAATGCTTCCATTTTCTCTCTTAGCTTGACATTTATTTTCAATTATGAGTAATTATTCCTGAAAAGTAGTTACTACTTAGGTTAAAAAAAAAATGTTTCTCCAAAGCAAACTTAATCTGAGCATGACCCATGGCCTCCATACAATCCCCAGTATTTATATCAGTGATCAATTTGTCTTTTTTTGTAGGAATAGTCGGCAGTGTAGAACTGAGTTTTTGGTGGTATTTTTATTAATGAGTTCCTGGGTGTTGTAATTTTGAAAGAACCTACAGATGCTTTAATAGTTGTAGAATGAGACTACCATCATGTCTGTCTTATGAGGAATCCCCCATTTTGTAGTAGGTTAAGAATGTTTTCTTATTTTATCTGTTCGGTTCATGTACAATAGATCAAAACTGGTACCATATTTTCACATTTACTATTTCACATTTTTTTAGTTAATTTAAAACAAAGGTATCTGGCTTTATCTCTAAAATCTTAGCTGTATTTTTTATGTCATGGGAAGAGATGATAGCAAGGGCTGTGGAGGAGCTACCAGCATGATAAATAAACACACAGAAATACCTCTCAAAATACTGGGCAAAAATCTAACTAATATTTTTGATTTTTTCTACCTTTTATTTTGTCTCATGGACTGGCTCTGATTACATTAATGAGCAATTCATCATAACAGATACAGATCACCACATTGAAGTAGCTAGTGCTGAGAATCAGTGTGCTTGTTACAATCGTTACAAGGATTTGAACTTCAGGCCACCTTTAACTTGATCCCTTGGATTGGCTCTTCTCACTGTGCAAGCTGCCCAAAAGCTGCCCAAAGACCCACAGGTTGGTTTGGACTCATGACATCCTCACTGGAGTGCATTTCATGTGCACTGAGCAGAACTTCTGGGTCAGTTCCCTCAAAGGGAATTCAGTGCTTCTGTGCACCAAAACTGCTCCAGGAGCTGAGGCAGTGTGCAGTAAATGGGAGCAGTCAGGGGTGGGATTTGCTGAAAACTGCATTGCTGCTCTGAACCTAAATGGTAAATATGTAGGCAGCCATATATATTTTTGTGGCTTTGGGAAGTCATTGCATATTTTTCTCTAGTGTGCAAAGCAAGCAATTTTGCATGATAAAACTCAAATTTTCTGGCCAGAAAGTCAGTTCTGTATGTTTGGTGATGCAAAGAGAAAGCAAGCTGCACTGTATCATTATTTAAGCAGAGAAATCCTTACATGTGTGCTTTACATGCAACTCAGAATAGTAGATTTTATTTTAAGTGACATAAATTGTGGCTTTCACATAAAAATTATGAAAAACTGGTTTCCTAGTTTCAATTCTCCCAAAAAAATGAGTAAGTGAAGTTTTCCACATCAGGAAAACAGACTAATTTTCTGTGATCAAAGAAGACCCTATGCTACATAAGGTTTCATGATAATGCATAAAGTGAAGAAAAAAAGTCCAGAGTCATGTAGGCTTCATTTAAAGCAATGTGCTTGATATGGCATAGTGCATTGAGGTATTGGTCATGAGATCAGAACTCAGAACTTCTGCATGCTAATTTTGACTTTGTCAGTGAATTCAGCTTTTGTCAAGCCATTACTGTGCAGTTTCCTGCCTGGGCAAAGAAATGTTAATGTTTCAAAGAGCAGAAGAGTTCAATATTTAACAGTTTACCTTTCTGATTTCCAGTTTATTTATTTGAGTGAATCATTATTTTGCTCTTAAAAGTCTTCTGAATTTCATTTGCTACTATTGGCTAACTTTTTGCACTAAATGTTTTAATTTTGATTATTCACATTCATTTGTGTAATTTCAGTTCCTTAGCTGGATCGTTAGAGCTCAGACAAGGTTTTTCTGCAGCTGCTGGCATAAGTACAAAATCTAATTTCAGTTAATTCTTGCATATAGGTTTCGTGTGTTTGTTCTCAATAAGTGATCAGGCACATTTAGAGTGAATACATATTTCCAGAAAGTGAATAGAAAGGAATGTAAAGTGAGTGGTAAAAAGCACTTGATTTTGAAAAAAGATAATTCCTATAGCAGTGTACTCCAGTGGCTTTGTGCTAATGCTCTTGAATTTCTTCCACTGGAGTCTGATCCATAAAGGGATTTGGTTACTTAAAATAGCAGTTATGTTCTAAAGTATGTGCCATTAGAACTTCATCTCAGCTTCTGTTTAAGCTTAATAGAGCACACTCATGTTCACACCACAGATTATACCCATAATCTGCCTTTTAGGCTTCTTTGCTTCCTGCCCAAGGGAATGGTGGCACCTGAAATGATAGGCACTGCAGGAAATTCAACAAATGTGTTCTACTGCCAGCAATATGCCTGAGCTCACTGAGAGCCTCCTTATTCTGACCTGGAGGCTCTTTTGCCACTTGTGATTGTGCATTTGCACGTGTGTGGAGGTATGTCTGTCAATTTGCAGTTATTGCTGTTACTGACAGAGACCAGCTGTGATGTAACAACGCTGGGGCTCTCCAAAGGGCTTTGTTTGGTGTGAGCACATGAGCAGGAGAGATTTCTTCTTGTAAAAGTCTGCCATCCACTTTTCTGCAGCATGCAGTTTGATCCATATTCTTGCCAATTATATTTTGAGGACAGTGTTCCAAACTGTGCTTTCCCTATCCCCAAATGAGAGGCTAAGTTTGCCCAGAGAGTTGGAAGATGCTGCTTCCTGGGGAGCTGTCAGTCAGTTGTGACTCCAAACTCCTGGTACGTCACACCCTAATTAAAACCAGCTTCTAGAATGCCTTTTTCACTCATGCCTTGAAATACCATTCTAGTTGAGGAAACTTTCAGACACAGCCATGCTCAGCTCCTTTCTGAGTCTGAGAGAACACAAACCTATATTCATCTTCTGGACACCCTCTGGGCATGTTATCACCCTTTGTAGCCTTGGTCCTAGAACAACACAAGTGTATGTCTTCTCATAAGCAGATAAAATTTTCCACTTCAGTTTTGCAAAATCAAAAGTTTCCTGATAGTCTACAGATAGCTTAAGATTTAATTTTTAATCTGAACTGGAGGAGTCCAGTCCACAAGAATGAGATAAAGTCTCAGTTCAGTTTGGTGATAAAACACCAGGAGTTTCATCTTCAAGGTGAAGTTAGAATTTCTTCTTTTAATGAAACACAAAAATGTAAAGTATCTCTGTTTCCACTCCAGGTTTACAGTAAGATCTGTGGGAATTATCACAATTGCATCTCTCAAACAGAGGTATTTTTAAAATTTGAGCAGACTTTTAAAATTTCGGTTTGTTCATCCTTTTAAAATTTGATGTCTAAAGAAAGCTTGCAGAATTCCCTAGTAACTGTCAATGGGTCTCCTGGTGTATCATGGACTTCAGTACTTCTTACCCTCAACCATTAACCATTACATCCCTATTACAAGTGAGAATAGAGAGACAGACAGCTCAGGCTTTTACTTTGGCACAACCAATATAGATTAATTAAAAAACAGGCCCAGTACAAATTATACTAAAAGAAAAAGTCCAAAGCATGAAAATAAACCAAAAAAAGAATTACGTAATTTCCTTGTATCTTCCCTAAGGACAAGGAACTGGAGAGTATGAGTCAGTCTCAAGAAATGAAATAAAAACAGCCCAGCTTTTAGTGGCTTTTTCTTATTCTTACCTTCTGGAGCAGAGCAGGCCATCAAGTACAGGCACCAGAAATCTGACTGCCTGACAGGTTTTGAAATGCGAGTGAAGGTGCACTTGTGGATAGCTTGGCTTTCTGGTCTGTGACCAGATACAGTGGCCAAGAAAAGTGAACTTGAATATGGGGCAGCACAGTGTTGTGGATGTCCCATCTACTGATGCTTACAGTCAACAACAAAGTCTACAGCTATGGGTGAAATATTTTCAAAGCTCTCTGTAGTGAGGAGAACACGTTACATGTCCTTTTGGATGCTCAAGCCTTTTTTCATACTCTCCTTTCCAGGCTGCAATACAGAGGTGATGTGAGGAGGAAGCAATGGATGACTTATAACTATTTCTTGATACAGGGACAGCCCATTTTGCCTGTGACTTACCACTTTGGTGTATCATTTTGCCATGTACTTGCCTTGCTCTCTGTCCAACATCACAGTTTCAAATATTCTGGCAAATTACATTTAATAATGAAACATATTTTCCTGCTTAATAATTCAGTGAGAAATATTTGGAATATTAATAAACTCACTGCTGTGCCTAAATGGTATTGTTCACTTCTGTTTAAATAAAGCTCAGGATAACAAAGGCTCAACTGTTTGAGCCAGGGATTCATCTATCATCATCATTAACATTTCCTTTAAAATCAAGGGTATTCACAAGGTCAGTGTCTCTAAGGATACTTTGACACACATAATTCTATGCTGTTTACATTGGTGAAGAAAACAAAAAAAGGCAACACAACTTATTTTTTGGTGACACTCTCAGTGCCTCTGAAGTCTTTCAGTGATCAAACCTTGTAAGTTTCAAAATTACCCAGGAGCATCCCAGGTCTGAGTCTACAAGGCAGAAAGTTTAGTTACCCAGCTCAAGTTTCATTGTCCCCCTGTTCCTGAGATTTCATTTCAGGGTGCACTTTTGCCCATATTTCTAACTTTTTTGTTTGTTCCTTGTGCTTTTCACCAGTAATTTCTGGTCTCTTCTGTCTTTTTAAGTCATGTTCTCTCCTTGCTCCAAACAGGTAGTTTGGTGAGCAAAAAGGCATTTAAAGGACTTCAACCAAGTTAAAAATGCGTGTAGAACTGATGGAAGACTTAAGATGAGAAAGTGGTAAAGGCTTACCTGGAAGCATACATACATTTTTAAAAAATATTTCAGATCCACACCCCCTCCACCCCCAGATTCGTTTGACTGTATCAAAATCTCAGTTTTCATTTAAAAATAACTCCCTCTGAAGAGATACTGATGTCCCTACTGGTGCCTGCATGAGCAATGTGAAACAATACCTGTGAGCAATGCTGATGTGCATCTTGAAGTTCAACAGTGTTCAGTAGCTTCAGGAATCCCTGACAACTTTATCAAATGACCCCATGTACCAGGATGAGAAAAGCATGAAGACCTTATTAAATCCTCCAAAACCTTGGCTTTTGCAGTAATGATCTCTTTGCCTCTGTCAGCCTATGAGGGGCAGATTGGAATGAACCATGGGATGGGTGTGAGAAGCCAGGACCACGCGATTTTCATGTCACGCTGTGCCTTGGGCAGAAGCTTCCAGTCATCTGACCCTGTCCTCAGCATCTGTTTCCCTGAATTGCAAATAGTTCCATTACCATCATGCTGTTTTATGTCCTGCAAATGCAAATTTGCCCTATGACAGAGTGAGTCCTATGCCTGATGGAGATTTCGCCATCCCGTATTGTGTGTGCCGGTCCTACGTAAGCCTAAGAAAAACCTTCTGATGTGTACTACTGATTGTTTACATATGTTATCAGAGGGGAAAAAAAAACAGGAAAGGAAAGCTGGCAGCTTACATTGCCAAGAGACCTGGCAGTGGATATAATCACATCTAGATCATTTCCAGTCAATAGACTTTGTTTTCATTTTTAAAAAAACCCTTCCTAGAAAGTTGCTGCATTCTTCTTTTTACTCTGCTACCATCAGTTCAGAGGAATACCTGCAATGACTCCTGTCCTTACAACCAAAGCAGGCAACACCAGATGTTTCCAGAGAGAAGGTGGAAGGTGTGATAAGAGAGTGTGCTTTATACAAGTTCAAAATATGCAACACTACTTGGAGCTGTGATTATGGTTCTGTATGACAAAGGTCTTTTAATGATAGTGAAGTCAGGGATGCAAATAGAAATTGATGCCAAAAGAAGATAAAGTTTGGAACCTGAACATATTTCTCATCTTCAGGTCAAGCTTCATAATAGGACGAAAAAATATGAGCACTGGAGGGCTGGCACTCCAGCTGCCTGTGTCTAGGAATTGCCTGTAGCAGAGAGAATGGTTCCTTAGCCCACTAAGCCAGAAGAGCTTACTGCTTCTCTGAAACAAAATACTAGAGGGAATAGATACCAAAGCAAGTTTAACCAATGTCTAACTAAATTAGTGTGCTTAAATCTGTCTTCTTTCAACTATTATGCACCCTTGTAACTATTCACTTGTACATGTGATACTGGAAATATTTTTAGGGTAAAACAGAAGTTGCAAACTTATATCAGCATCTCAAGTACTACAATTCCAGCTAGTCAAGGCCCAAGCCTTGAGATTCCTGTAATATTAATACAAAAACTGTTCTCATAGCATTAAATATTTGGGGACTGAAAACTGCAGTTTTTAAAAATTATGACTAATTTTAAAATAATGGTGTTAATATTGTCTCTGCCTGAAGACATACAAAGTGAACAAAAATAAAATGTAAACTTTAATATCAGTATATATTAATAAAATCAAATTAATCAAATACTAGACATTCATATTAGCATGATTCAGAGACAAGAAAAAGGAAGTTCAAATGCAAGCAGTAACAGAGATAAGGAGCTCTAGTACAAAGTCCATGTGAGAAGATGCAGTGCAATGGCATCAACATTTCTGGCATCTAGTCATCAGAAGCACAAAGATGGCAATGAATGCTCTAGAGGAAATAGGGCATTGATAAAATCGCATCAGATTCCAGGTGTAAAACCAAAACAGAAGGATTATTTTCTGTATGCATGCAGAAAAGTGACAAAAGCTATCTGCTTTTGACATCTAAATGAGACACACTGAGGACTAAAGTTAGCACCCTAGTTTTACTAGGTTTACTTTCCCTTCCCAAGAGAAGGGAAGACCAAAAAGCACCTATCAGATGCTGAAGTAGCCTATAGGTTACAGTATATGCTCCTTCCTCTGCCCTCCCTTGGAAATCATATGTCGCATAGGATCATGTCAGAATTTCTGTTAGGTCACATACTCCAGTACAAAAATGCAAGGCATAGGAAGTTGTCAATGATACAAAGAAAAACAAGTAATACTTGTCACCTGAGATATCAAAGGAAAACCACAGCTGAAAAGGAAAAATAGATGTTGTTCAGTAAGAACTTGGTGGAAACTATCATCTTCTGTTGTGTTTTCATTGTGAGAGGGACAAAGATGTTTTCTCCTAAAGTCTGGCAATGGTAGGGCCTTGGTGTGCAAAACTTTTGTTCTCCAGACCAACAGAAGTGGAAAAGAAAACGACCTTGAAATAAATGGACTTTCATGTCCAAATTTCCATCCAAAAGATCTAATCCTGGTCTGAGCTACTTCAGGCAGCAGCAGTCATTGGTGCCAGACTCCCAAACATATTCCTATCTGTGAACTTTTTACAGGTTTGGGTGTCAAGTGAAAGGTTGGATGAGTTAATTTTGGTTGAGTGTCTCTGGTTTCCCAAGGCAGTCTGACTTGGAATATTTTTGAGTTCAGCTCTTCTGAAAGAACTGTCTGACTTCTTTCCAGGAGAAGAGTGAAAGTGGACCAACACTGTTTTTGCAGAAAAACTGTCATCCACCTTGATTTCACACTCATGACTCCTGCAAGTATCAGATAGACTGTGGCTCAGAGCCAGCACATGGCAGTGGTAGCAACTTCTTTCTGCTGGTTTCTTTAATTGACAATTTCCCTTACAGATCTGAAAAGAGAGGAATCAAAACTAATGGCTTGCTAAGAAATAAGTATACTGCTTTATTCATTAAACTTAGTTGTGGCACTGGGTACAGGCATTTGAATGGCCTGGAAAATATGAAAAGAATTGGCTGGGGAGCAACAACAAAGTTGATACGTGGTAATGGCGGAAACAGAACTAGAAGCTATACAATAAAGGCAAATTCCTTTTGAATTCCTCTTTGTCTTGCTTTAAAGAAATACAGAGAAGCACTCAAGATGTACAGATAACTAGGCAGTGTTTCTCACTGCAGAGCTTAAGGGAAGAAGGAAGTGCTTCAAGGGTTAGTTCCTGACTGTATGGAATATTGTAGCACTGAAGGCAGTCAGCCGGAGTTCATCCTGATAGTCCCCCAAACCATTTTATCTCAAAAATGTACTGTAATCAGTAAGAAGCAGTCACAGTATTTTCCCACCAATTTCATGCTTTATAGGCAGATGGAGGAAGTGAAGAGTGTGGAATTCATGATGCATGTGAATGATGAGCCTGGTCTATTTTTTAAGAAAAGTATCTTGTGGAAAGAGAAGAAAAAGGGCTATGGTTGCTTGTGAACTGCAGCTTTCCTCCTGCCTATTTGTCCTGTTTGTTAGGGCAGTCTTGCTTGGGTGGTTGTTCATATGGTGCATCAAATGGATAAAGATGAGTCACTGAATGGATGGATGCTATGCTCTGTAATGTCTTTGCATTTGCTTCTACTGCTACAGTGGGGAGAGACTTTAGAAGCATCATCCTTCACAGGCTGAGCACTAGCTGGGTGAAGACAGAATTTACAGAGGTAGGAAATTAGCAGCAGCAGAGTATTATACCTTCAGAGAAACTTATACTGGCTACTTTCAGAGATAAGGGTATTCCCTTGGCCTTCAAGCAATATCTCCAAGAATGCAGTTTTAAGGTCTGCTTTCTTTTTCTGCCAATCTATGTTTTAAATTGGATCACTGTGTTTGATGTGATATTTTGTAATGTTTTTGATACACATATTTTATTGTGTCAGTGTATGGATACAATTGTATCATCTTAAAAAACTAGACATTTTGTGCTTCAACTTACTTTGCAGTTTAGATTCAGGAGTACAAGCGTTCTCAGTTTGTATTCAGTTCCCACGATGGACTGCTTTACTTGGGTCCTTTGAACAGTGACATGGAAAAAGAATTAAATATTGTTGTAGTAAAGTCAAAGCCAAAATGGCCCATTGAGGTTTCTGGTTCAGGTAAATTCTTACACTGTTGTCCTTCTATTAGTTCACTTCCAGCTGACACATGATATATAAATAGTTAATAAGTGATTAGAAATAAAATCTCAGTCCTGTCCATAGCAAGATCATTAAGATGAGTAGGAAAAGTTTTTATCTTATTTTGTAGCATTTACAGTCATAGGATTGATGGCATCACAGGAAATTACTTTCCTGGAATTTTAGGGACACATTTACTAACTCAGTGAAATTATGGTATAGTTTGAAGCATTTATATTTTCCTCTTATATAATGCATCCCTATGGCCAGGATGAAAGAATTCATTAAGAGGTCAGCTAAATAGATATTTTATTTTTTTTTTAAAGAAAGTTAGAAAACTTGTCTAGAAATTTTTCTACTCTGCTTTTGTGAAACACAGCCTTGAGTACTGCATCCAGCTCTGGGATCCTAACAGAAGGACATGGTTTTGTTGGAGCAAGATCAGAGGAGGCTGTGAAGATGATCAGAGGTCTGGAGCATCTCTCCTAGGAAGACAGACAAGAGGCCTGGGGTTGTTCAGCCTGGAGAAGAAAAGGTTCTGGAGACACCTCATAGCACCTTCCAGTAACTGAAGAGGGCTTAAAGAAGTCTGGAGAGGGTTTCTCTACAAGGGCATGTTGTGGTAGGTCAAGTGGTAGGTCATATTTCTTTATACTGAAAGAGGTAGGTTTAGATGGGATACCATGAGAGAAGTGAGTGAGCACTGGACCAGGTTGCCCAGAGTTTTTGTGGATGTCCTATCCCTGGAAGTGTTCAAGGCCAGGTTGGATCGAGCTTGGAGCAACCCTGAAGTAGGGGAAAGTGTCCATGCTGATGGCAAAGGGGTTGGAACTTCATGATTGTTACAGTCCCTTCCAACTCAAACTATTCTGTGATTCTGTGAGATCTGTCAGACCTGAGGTGCTCTTTCCTGGTCTTGGTGGGCTGCAGAGCCATTGCTGTGAGGTTTCTGTCTAGGAGCCTGTGGTCCCAGAGCCCACAGTTCCAAAACAACCCACTGCCCAAACTGTCCAGGGAGCCAGGGGATACTTGGGATCCTACTCCAGCCAAGAGCAAGGAAGTCTTGAAAGCTCTGACTTTTAAAGTTATTTTGGCCTCCATCTTTATAGCAGACAGCTTGCAACCCCAGCTCATGCTAAAATTTGCCTGCCTGCCAGGTGTCCAGCCAAATAGGGGACTGCACTGCTAATTCATGTTGACCTGGGCTGAGGGTGCCAGGCTTTCCAGGCTCCCAGTCCATGGAGCTTTAAGAATAACACCACCATTTAAAGATATGCCTCAATATAGTTTTAGAAGGCTCCAAAGCTGACATTTGTCTTGGTATCTAGCATTGCCTTTGTTTCAGTGCTGGTTTATCTACCTTCTGCATTTAGCAGTATATAGGTTTAGATGATTCTGTGGTGCTATGGTTACCAAACAAGGAAACCTCTGCAGCCAATGTGCTGGGTCATATCAGTAGGAAAAGTAGAGCACAGCATCACTGCTACCATATCTCTCTGCAGGGCTTCTGAAAAGAATTAAAAATAGCTTCCTGCTTTACCAGGAAACTTCCTGTTATTTATATAGTCCTCTCTGTCCCCTAAGGTAAGCTGTTAAATGAAATGTATTTAAATGAAACAAAGTGTGTCAAGTATTATACCTCCATTCAATTCCATTTCCATTGCTTCATTCTCATGAGTCCTAAGAGTGGCATGAACAGAAATGCAAAATGAGGAAGTTTTTGGATGACTATTTTATGCTAGAAATTCTCATTCTTATATTAAAATGAATTTTGGAGAAGAGAAAGGGGAGAATCTCTTATGTAGTGTACCTTCATCACACTGCATGTACTTTCAGCTGTCTCTTTTGCCTCCAGCCAAGTACTCAGGAATAGGGCCTTTAACCTTGCAGCTATTTGAAGCTTCAAAGCTTTAAACAATATGTGGTAGAGCATTACTGTATTATTGCTTTTGATTGTTAAGGTAGAAAAGAACAATATGGTATGGTAGAATGGTATTTGGCACTGTGAGACAGTGGGGCTGAAAATTATGTCTTATTCTTTAATATTTTAGTTTTCTTGGCTAATGTGTCCATCCCTGTATTGTTAGTAGGATAAAGGCTATTAGAGAGTGTTTGGAGTAGCAGGACAGAAAGTTTAGTGTAGGTTCTATTGCTGCAAACAATTTTTCCTGGTACCAACTGCATCTGAATGTGCAAAGGTGCAAGTGTGGGAATAGGAAATCTGGTTCCACAGTCAAACTTATTTTATTGGTGCAGACTCCAGAAAACAACAACTAGCAGGTATCTGTGCTGTGGCTTTTATTTGGGGAGTAAAGGTATGAACACAAACCAAGGTATTTTTCCTGATCTGTACTGCCACCATAAAAGATTTGCTCATTTGGAACAGCTGTGAACAAGTTTGTATCAATTAAAGGGATAAACAAGAAGAAGAGTATCAAAAGTCTTGCTCAAGTGTGTGTTTCCTGCTAAACTGTGTCCTTTCTTCTCTTACTTGGCAGCCATTGATGGAACAAATCTTTCCAATTTACCAAGGTGCATTAGGCTTTTCTGCTGAACGTTTCTGTTGCCCCTCCCCAACTGTTTTGGCTTTTGAGGTAAAAGTAGTTTAATTTTTCAGATCTGCTAGGATTTGGCCCGCATGTTTTGTTTTCCTTTACCTGTGTTATTGCAAAGTGTTCCCTTCTTGCTTACTTACTGATTGGCAGCCAGATAATGACACTCAATAAGACTTTCTTGCCATGTTTTTTTTAGGAATGTTTTTTCCATGGTAGAAAAACCAAAGGCAGTGAAACTGAGTTTAAAAGTTTAGCATTCACAAGCATTGGTTTTGTTCAGAAAAACTTTCAATTTTCTCGCTTCAAAATACAAACAGCCAGAACTGTTTTAACAACAATGGTGTCATAACTAGTCCCAGATTTTTTCATTGATGTCCAGCCTGCTTTTAATTGTCTGAGTGTTATAAAAGTAAATTCAAAAGTTTTGAATTAGCAGTGTTTAAAAATCTGTGCAAATCTGGAACTCATAAGGCTTGTGCTTATATTCGTTCTAGAAGTGAAGGCCATGTCAAAATACATTCATTTGTGGCCATTGCAGCCTTGATTTTGGCCTGAATTGACTTTGTACAGAACTGAAGAAATTATGAATGATGTTAAGAGAGAAACCAAGCCCAGAATTCAAGAGGAGGGACAATGCTAGATGTGATCAGGGAAACAGAAGTGCTTGATAATGTAAGAGATGTGAGGAAACTGTAACCATATTGCTATAAAACAACACATAAACACAGGCTCTAAATGGATGGGGTTGCTGTACTTTTGAGAATTGTATGTGAAGAAGATATTGCCTCATTTGGCTTGCACTAGGGCTGGAAAAAAACCCTTATAAATTTGTGCAGCCACCTGCCTGAAGTCAAGTGAAAGCTGTTATGCAGCTAGGCAGACAGAAAAGATTACCAAAAGTATTAAAATGAAGCAATTCAGCTTTCCTATTACAGCTACAGATATAAGGCATAAAGTGAAAGAATAATCAGGGAGAATTTGAATCTAGTAATCATTAGATCAATAAAAAGGAATTTGTTTAGGACAACTGGGAACCTAAGAATGTTAAAGCAAGCACAAAAGTGATGTTTTGGCCAGGAATGTCTGGAAAGGGAAAATAATTTTTTTTCTAATGTCAGCAGAAAACTTTTCTAAATGTCAGCAGCAAGAAGAAAATGTGAAATCATCAGCAAAAAGAAACATTTATCATTCCTGAACTTCCATGTCACCTATGGCAATTTCTGGGAACAAGTTTTTCTGCAGGGAATAGTATGAATATTTACTGGCAATTCATTTCAAATATTTTTTAACCTCTCCCTGAAAACAAAATATATCATTGGATATACACTCCCAAATGGTCTTCTGTATCTGAGAGAAGAAAAAGTGTGAACAATAACACCTGCTTTTAAGCAAGAACTGGAAAGATTTTCAAAAAAAGCAATGACTAAGGAGGGTAAGGTTTTCTGGTTTTGCTGTATGGACATAGTTGAACCTAAAATGCTGAAAAAATGAACCCAATGCAGTCTTGGAAGTCACAGTGACAATCAGCACAGTGAAACATTATGTAGGGTTCACTTAAAAAAAGCAAATCATGAACAGGTAGACAAACTCATAACAGGCTGTTAGCAGATAAACATGAAATTTTACACTCCCCTGGGAGTGTAGCAATGCTCTGGTATGTACCCAGTCCAGCACTGCTTCCCAGGTCCCACAGCTCCTATTGGCTTATAGCACCTGGCATCTGTAAGGGCTGGAAAATGACAGCAGCAGCTCATCTCCTCCAAGCATGCAAAACTTGCAGATGAGGGCCCCACAGTGCAAAGCACTCAGTCTGCAAGGCAGCTCAAGCAGCCCCAGCAGAGGGCTGAGTGCCCCTGCCAGCCCATCTGGCTGCAGGAGCCTGTCCTGCTGCCAAACGCCCCTTCTGAGCAGCCCAGAGTGGAGCTCTGTGCCTTCCCCTCTGAAAGCTTGGTGCTGCTGCTGCATCCAAGGGCTCTTCATGGCACTACACCCTACTCCTTATTTGTAGGATCAGGCAGAGTTCTGCTTTGGGGTGGATGGAAAGCTCGTTTGATGTTGGACAGAGGTCTGGCTCTTCTGGGAGGATGGAGGAAGGGATCTTACCTTTGCTTGCTCTAAACCCAAAACAAATTACTCCTAACAAGAAAAAGATGATTGGCCTGCAGGTAAAGACTAGGAGTAAGCAGGTATTTTTCTGTTTACCACAGTCTGAGTGGAATGCTCATTTTGGAGATACACAAAAATAGTTAGGTTGATAAAGGTGCTTCTTTAAGAAAATGTTTGAGGTATTTTGTAAATCATGACACTAGCTGCTTAAAATGTATATCCTGCCACAGAGTCTATGCTGGAATTGTGATGAAACCCAAAACTGTGACCACAAGAAGGCACAATGTCTGGAAGAGCTAGACCTATCTTTCTCTGAGTGTTTATCAGTAAATAGTATGAATTCATACTTTTTCTGCATAGAAGAAACCATGAAGGACTCTCAGAATATCTAAAAAGACAGTAGCCTTTCTGTATTTTTGTACCAAATTCCCACTCTCAGATAAACTGAGTCTTTAATCTTACAATCTGATTACCAGATACTGGATTGCATCCATGAGACTACTTAAAAAAATCCCTAAGTGAAACTTATGCAATTTGCTTCAATTTTGTCATGTTTAGAGCCGTGCCTGTTTAAAAAAACAGAAATTTTAAGTTTCAAGGAGATAGTAAGAAAATGGCACAAAAGGGGATTTAAGCCACTGCCCTCTGTTGTGCCACAAGCTCAAGCATGTGGTGGCACAAAGAGGAACTGCTGGAGTGCTTTAGAGACTGTCCTGGGCCACTGAAGTGGTAAAATGTGGGGCCATGGCAGCATCAGCTCCACCCAGTGCAATGAACAACCAGAATTCTTAGCAAATAGGACATGTGGTGTTTTTCAGGAATTAACACTGGAAATCATAATCAGCTCCAATCACTTCACCCTCAAGCTAGGAAACCAAAAATCCTAAAGGCAAAAGCAAAGCAGCAGACTCAGAATATTACATAAACATGTTAAAAATCAGCCTACACTATGTCTCTACACTATGTGATTTTAACGACTATGAAAATCAGCAAATTTTACTATTTCATATAGTAAGAGACTTCACCATTACCTAATGGCCAGCCAAAGCTAGATAGCAGCATGCAGTAATATTTAAATAGCACCTTGACAGTGCTATTAGAACACAGATTATTACTGAAAACTTTGAAATATGAAGGCCTCATTTGCTGAGGTTACTGAAGTTTAGTTGAAAACTTGGCTTTTTGCCCTATGGTCTGCCTGTCTATTATCTAAAGATCTTATAGGGTGTCTCACAAAATGAAGCCTAGATTCTGGAATATAGTCTTTTACTGGAATGGTTAAAATCTTTTCTTAAGAGAGAGAAACATTTACATTTCCTGTTCTGGGTTTGTGTAGTTCTGGACATATTATTACTATGGAAAATTCAGGAATATTTGACAGGTTCTGTTAAAGAAACATCTTAAGGAAAATGTTAAATAAATCCCATGCCTATGCAATATTTCATTGTATTTATAATTATAAAACCCACATTCATGGAATTCTGAGCCCAGCACAATTTTTATTTTGATGGATTGGAAGACCAGACATTTTACCAACAAACAGGAGAGCCTCCTAATTTCTTTTAATTGTACTGCAAAATTACTTTTCCTTAGTCTCAAGCTAAATTTCAGTGATGCAGAAAAATTCAGAGTACCATTTTTTAGTATGATATTTGTAAAGTACCTTTTTTTGTATATATATCACACACACATGCACATGTGCATGCACTCACGTTCTCTTTGCTGTCATTTCACCATTAGGTCCTGTATGAAAACTGCAGACGTTCTTTGGATAGTTTCTAATGGCTCAGAATACCCACTGACATTGAAAGCTAGCCAGAGTTTCTGGAAACCTAAATCCTCTCATTTTAATAGTTCTGCAAATCCTTGGCATTTTGCTTTAAACTTTAACCAAGAAAAGTTATATCTTATAAACAATGGCATTTGTTGATTGGATGAAGGACTAGATCAATATTGATTTTGGCAACTTGTTTTGGCTGAGTTTGCATGAAGAAATATGCTGGTTGTGGTGTTAAAAAGTTATGTCAGTTCCTCAACATGTGCCTCTTTTTCTTGGAGCATTGCCTGAAAAATAGTTTCCAAAGTTACTTCCAGAAGTTAACCTAGAGGCTATCTATTATTGTGAGCTAACAACAGCCTTCTGCTGAGCTATCAGCATGTATGAAATAAAACCATTCAAGATTAAATATAGGAAAAAAAAAAGTATTTCTCTTTCATGGAAGTGTTAAAGCACAGAACCCCATTTTTATTTCCAGGAAATCTGATCTACATTGTTCTTGCAATTTAAAAGGAGCTCTAAAGTAAAAACAGAGTAACAGCAACAAGATTTTGGGCACTCTGAGAATTACCCAGTTGACACACAGCAAAATAAGAGCCATAGGATACACATGAATCTGTTCTTATTCAAGGGCAGCACCAGGAATGAACAAAAATATCTGTTAGAGAAAATGTGCTTTTTTCATTTCAAAGCTTCCACTGAGATAGAATCCACTGCAAACTGATAAATTGCTACAATTATCATCTCAGCTAAAATTTTCATCTGGTTTTTAATTCAGTTTTTCTAGTTTCAGCTTCCAACTCTTTGAGCCTCTGCTATGAGTGATGCAGGAAAGAGTCACGTTGAAAGTGACTATCTATTTATATATCTATCCATCTACTTACCAATCTTCCATTTCCTGTAGATGCTGTTAGTTCACATATCTTTCTCCTCTCGTGGTGCTCAGCCCTCTGATGTATTTCCAAAAAGCAATCATATCACATCCCAGGCTTTTTTTTTTGCTATGATAAACAAGACAAGCTCTTTCATGCCTGCACCACCAGAGCAATTTTCTGTTTCATCCATGTGCCTGCTTTACTTATGCACAAGTTCAAATTCTCAAACATGAGTGAACAGATTTTCCAGATAGTATCTTACCAATACTCTTGACAAATAGCACTAATATATTCCCAATTTTAAGAAAAGCTTTCCTCACCTGATTCCTTCTGAGATTACTTGTCCATTTTTGCATTCAGGTTGCTTTGTTCCTCTGACTGCATCCTGTGGCTGACTAGCCTTTTCATTTGTGAGGTTTTTTACTGTGCCCTCATGAGGAATGCCACTTTACAACAGAAATTTATGTTCTTTGACCCAGAGGATGGGGTTCATCTCCTCTATCTTCAGGGACTTTTGGAAGATGATTTAGTCTGTCCTGAGAGGAGTCCAAGACAGGTGGGATAAATGAGCAGTAAAAAACTCCTATTTCTATGTGTTGAATACAAATGCCTTGAGAACTGTTATGCTGCATAGTATTTCACCAACAGATTATGTGAATATAGTGTTGCATTCCCCATCCCCTAGGAAAGAACAAAACCACTAGCTGAATATTTCTAGATTTTCTGAATTATTTCCTTATTTCTTATTTTCATCTAATAATGACTAAATACATTGTCTGTAATTCTCTCTGGTCATTACTTTTGGCCCTTGATTTTATATTAAAAATTTTGTATTGATTTCATATTAAAAATTATAATTAATGTATCTGTCTTGTCTGGGAATCATCCCTTACTCCTGCCTCCCCAGAACCAAAGCTGTTTTCTTAATTTTTAACATCCAAATTAATTATTTCCTGAGGTAATACAAAAGGAACAAAAATTTGGTCTGCATTGACACACATTAGGATAAACAGAGTAAAATGATGCCTCACTAGAACTGCTGTTACTGAGTTCCTTCAAGGATTTTGTGATAGCATTTTTCTGTAAGTTCTTTCATTATGCCAGAAATCCTTTATAGTGTACACTCAGTTAAATGTATCTTATGCATTGCCAAATCTAATCATTTCAAGAGAAGACAAGAAAATATTCTACAAGTAAGTGGCTGATTTTTTCACTTTACAAGAAAAATTTAAGTAATTTCAGATTTTTTTAATTCCAGGTATTGTTGCTGTCTGAAGTTTGATCAGTGCTAGTTTTGATGGCAGGATCTGTTATCAGTTTGAAGTGGCATGTGATAGAAGATTATTTAGCATTTTATTCTAAGTTTGGCCAGAGAAATGAAATTCTCTAATGGTTTTTACCTGAAATAGTGCTTCTAAATTATGATGAGAACAGAAATGATCTACTTGTTTCTCCAGAATTTGTCAGACACCTGAAGGAACAAGCTGTACCATGGGATTTTTGGGTCTCTGATTCTAGGTTGCCAAATTCAACTATCAGAGCACCCAAAAGTGGAAACAAAAATGAAGTCCTTTCTCCAAGAGCAAAAATTAAATGTTTTCCTTTCTAGACCATACTTCTTTAGGCCCTGATCGCTCAATCCTAATGCATGTTAAAAAAAATTTATTTACCAGGCCTGGTTCATGATACTAAAATAAATCCAGACTTCTTAAAAATCCGCCAGGAATTCACAGGTGACTTGTCAGCTATGTAGCATTTTGTCTGGCTTATTCTGTAATGCACAGTGCATTTGATGCAGCAATGTCATTGCCACTGAGGCCAGAGCAGGGCTTTGGCCAGAGCCCATCTTGCTGGAGGCAACAGTTCCCTCCACAATCTCAGTTGCACCAAAGTGGTGGGAAAATCTTTCTTTTTGTTTGGACCTTTGGGGGAGGCCTCAGATCACATCTAGGTCTTGTACTTGTGCCTATTGGGTCAGGAAATCCTTTATCACCAAATTCTTTCTTCTTCAATGAGCACAACTTGCAGACTTTCTCCTAAATTTGTTACATGCCTAATAGATAGATTGAGCTCCTCCAGGTCTTCAATCATTGTTTCGGTTCCCTCCAATTTTTTTGATCAGTCTGAAAGGTGAAAAAACTGCCCTGTTGTAGAATATGTTGAAGCAATGCCAGCTACAGAAATTCCCAGCCAACTCAATTACTTGTCTTCTCAGTTTGGTGTTTTGCATACTAAATTCCAGCACTTAGCTCTGTCTTCCTGCTGAAAGGCCAAAATAATCAATGAGATTATCATTCAACTTTTAGATCTTTATCAGAGGCCCACAGATATGAGACAGTGCTTCCCCAGCCATGCTAAAGACATGTGGACCAGCACACATACATGCCAGGTCACAGTTCAGAGAGATTCAGTTGCTCACTGTCTCCCCATCCAGCTCCTTGAAGGGACTTGCAGGCAGGTGGGAGCTGACACATGCTTCAGCCACATGCTTGAAGTGAAGAACTAGAAAACAGCTGCCTTGAGGTGCTTCACAGCATGTACCTCCTGAACAATGTAAACATATCCACAGAGACATTCAGACTCTCTTTAGAGGCCCAAAACTGCCACCATATGTCTCACAGAACAAAAAAACCCTAAAACTAGAGAGTGCATACATAGTCTTTTCACCTTCTGATATGAGATTTCTCAAAATTAG
Source organism: Erithacus rubecula (assembly GCF_903797595.1). NCBI lineage: Eukaryota > Metazoa > Chordata > Aves > Passeriformes > Muscicapidae > Erithacus > Erithacus rubecula. The sequence goes on along the minus strand of NC_136687.1, from coordinate 16,927,387 downwards.
GCATGAAGGGCAGGGAAAATGTAAAATCACATAGTTCTATTTTTTACAGCACCAGACTGAGGTTGTTCAATGAACAATTCTTATATAAAGGCTCTTCTTCAGAAATTTTTTTCTTAAATAGCTATTACAAAGTGGGTCAGAAGCAGAGTAAGTATAAAACAGTTAAAGAGTATGCTTAAATAGTGTGATAAGAACTTGGAAGACTTTTGTTGGTTCTGGTTTACAGTATCAGCTTGCAATGATCTTGCAGGGCTTTGACCTTCTGAGCCACAGAACTGACAGTCTCCTACTTAATCCCCATTCCTCTGTACCCCTTTGGCTTTTGGGCTGAACTTTTTTTTTTTTTTTAGCTTGAATTGGAAAAAGGAACTTATTCAGCTCTTTCATCTGAAATTCACCAACTACCTAAAGAGCAGACTTCCTTGTTCATGTATGGAGCAGGTCATATTCCTCTTTCACTATGACTGTCAGGTCTGTCAATAACCTCCACAAACCCAATGCAGAGAAATTCAGACATATTTTAGAGAAGTAGTTTACTTTCGCTAAATATAAAAGGGCAGGGACTTGCTTTCAAAGACTGAAATTTTGCTTTAAAAGTGATCTTATTAAGAGAAGGAAAATGAGTCAGTAGCATGTGGAACACATATGCATGAGACATCTTACCCAAGCAAGGGAAGAGTGAATACAGAGTTTTGCCTATACTTGTAAAAATTTTCAAAAGCTTTTCTCCCCTTGCTTTGCAGGACTGTAATTTCTTTGTTCATATACAGAACCAGTCATTATGTGTATCCAACTTCCTAACTTAGCAAGCAACTCAATTATATCCTCATATCCAGTGTCACTACTTTGAGTGACACTGCAGTACAATCCAGCAGTAGAAGCATATGAAATAGTCAAGTTCATCTGAATTTCAGGATAAGTCTTAACATATCCCACCTCACACCCTGCTGTGGTTGCAGCAGAAAAAGGAAGTGACTGGAAAGCTTCTGACCCAGTCAGTTTTCCACTGTATTTGAGGCATTCTGTAACTCACAAAGCCCCAGCACCAGCTCTGTGATAACCTGTGTCTCATTCCTCATCATCCCTAGGAATTGTTGTGCTTTCCAAGCAAGGATGTGACTAATAGGAGGGAAACAGGGTAAAAGTAGGACTGGGGATAAAATTATGAAATCACATGGCTATTTGGAACTGATCAGACTCAAAAATCACGAAGTTGTCAGAGAGAGAGAGATCTGAGATACTAGACAGGTCTAGTAACCTTTACAAGAAACACCCACATGCTCTTCCATCTTCTAACATTTTCTCCTTTACGTGTGTGCATGGCAGGAGGAAGCTGTTACTGCTTTCGTTTTACTCATGAAGAACTGAGACTCAGTGCTTATAACTAAGCAGCTGGGTGCAGGGACACACAAATCAACCCTGTTCAAGCCTGTAGCAGCAAAACAGACACTGGGAAGGAAAAGAGCAGCCATGCTTGCTTAGCTAGTCAGCCCTGCTGGAAAACAACTTATGCATTGCTAATGAGATTATCCTGCTTCCAGAAACCAGGATTTCTCATTAAGGGACTCTCTTTCAGTATCTGAAATTTGGCTTTAGAAATTGTCTTGGTATGAAAAGGTTTAGAGCTGGCTTGGTCATCACTGCATGGAAAGCTACCCAAAGGAACTGAAAGAATCATCCAAAAAAGTAGTGAAGACTTTGAGAGGAAGCCGGGGCAGAGAAAGCAACTGTAGCCACATGTGTTTGCCAAACTAACCCCTAAAGCCATGAAATGTCTGCTGTGCTGCCAGTGGCTATGGAGACTCTCACTCACATGAAAAAGCTTTGACTTGGGCTCCTGGGTATGTCAATGGCTCCAGTGAAATTATACTACTGTTTTCATAAGCTATTTATTTCCTGTTAATACCTTGGAAAAATTCTTAGAAGAGACTTAAATGAAGACAGTATTGCAACTTGGCAAGTTCACTTCAAAATTCATTAGTGCTCTTTTTCTATTATGCTTTGCAGAGCTCTGGTGCCTGTCATCAATAGTCAAGGGGAGAGTTGGGGGTTCTTCTGTTTGATCCTGATTCTACAGAGGAAAATCCTATTGGCTTCAGTGTTTTGGTCTTTAAAAACTATTGAATTTCCCTTAGGAAGCTGCAACTTTAAACTGCTCTGTACTGATACATTTTTAAGTCTGCCCAGATGTAAGATGTTTACATTAATTACCTTGAGTTTTTGAGTACCTGAGACAGAAAGATTTCTAATTGAAGAAGATATATTCTGTATAAGTCTTTCCTATCTATTGTGATTCAACCCATACAATCAATCTATTTTCCTTCTGTCATGGATTGCAGAGATCATTCAGCTGTGGTGATTTAACAAAATGCCGTGCTGTGTTTGTACAGAAACACTGCACAAGGGAGATTCCAAAAGAATTTTAGCAACCCTCTTCTAACACAGGATTTTTGAATAATGGCCATAGGCAAAAGAATTTCCTTTTGGCATTTTCTTTTCTCCAATGAAAACACAAAAAGTGGAAGTTAGATAGTACTGTTATTAGAGCTTTGTTGCAATGAGAGAAAAAGTGGTGTTTGCAACAGCATGGCTTCAGCAGCTGAGAGACAGTTCCTCTGCTAGACCTTCATTTCATCAGCTTCTTTCCTAGATTTAGGTCTTCATGGAGCTGATCTTTCTCTTGGACCATACCTACCACATTCCACTTCCGTTTCTTGGAATCCTCTGTATCATTGGGAGTTTGGGAGGACAGAGAGCAAGTAATGAGTTCAGTGTTGAAATTTTTGTGTTTTAAATGACAGTTACTAAGGAGATGCTTGGAAATTCTATGGTTTTCTCTGTGTGGATTTCTAATGGAAATAAAAATATAAAGACGGAACCTGTCAAAAAATCCATAAGCAGAAAAAGCCACCTATACTTGTCCTTGGCTGCAAGCTGCATGGAATAGGGAGCACCAGAACACAGCAGTTCTGTTTCGTACACTCACTACAGCCAGGGAAAAATGTTAATATTTTCATAGAAAACACTTCAAAATAATCTCCCTTCTGCAACAGCATTTGGATTCTCAAGTTTTTTTGTGGTTTGTGTTTTCTTCCCCTTCCTCTCCTTCCATCTCAACTTTACTGGTGCAAGAGAAGAGAGTAGAAAGGTGGTGAGTAATCTAGCTAACTAGATACATAGGTAGGTATCTTGCAGTGACAGGGCTGTAAGTGACTTGAGTTAATCAGGCCTGTTGAATTGAAATGTAGTTTTCAGATTTCTTCCCATAAACTCAGCACATGTCAGACTCGTGCTTCAGTCCCTGTGACTGGCACGCCGTGCTGAAGGCACTCACGCATCTGTGCACAGGCAGCTGGTGGTACAGTGACATTATTTGCTGCCCAGCCAAAAGAACGTGCCTCTGCTCCATTGCAAATACAGAACAGTCTTGTCTCTAAACAGGCTGCTTATTTTTTTGACTTGCATTTGTCACCTATATATGTTGAATTTTAACTTAGTCTCAATTCTATTTTCTTCTCTATTATGCTGTGAGTAGACAAAGCAGTAGTAGGTCCTTGATCAGTTCCCAATTTTCATTAACAGTTCTCAAGTTTCTGTTCCTGATTAACTACATCTACTTACTCACAGTTTAGGGAATTGGCTCACTCTTTAATAATTTCATGCAGTATTCTGATTGCATAAGGTAAGAAAGTCGTAGAGCCTTTCTCCTCCTCTGTAAGATTTTAAATAGAACTACTATTTCAAGTCACCCCTCCTGGCGGCAAGACTTTCTGTTTTTAAAAGCTGGTTCTTACTTTTAGATTCTCTTTAGAGTTCAGCATTAGATACCTTGCAAATCCAAATTGAAGTCACAAAAGACTTTTTCTTCTTAATACTGACAAACAGATGTTTTCTTGTGTCAGGGTTGTCCTTTGTACCATGAAGGGGTACTATACACAATATGGTGGCTATTTTAATTTCATAATTTTGTTACTGAGGAAAATAGTGTAATAAAATCAGCACTAAACTTTGATAAACTTGAAACAACACTGAAAAAAATAGCTTCGTAACAGAAGACTTCCTAATATATGTTTGGACTACCATTTAAATGGCCAATAAAATTTTGGCCATAAGCCCGCTTCCCTCCTTCTCCCTCCCCTCCTTCTCCTAGAACTGCAATTTATAGAAGCAAAAAGAGGAAATTTGCTGATGACATTTTTCCAACTGAAGAACAATTTTTGCTTAGTGTTCCCTGTAGTGTTCTTTGCATAATGTTCTCATTTCTTACTCCTTTTTTTACATGATGGCAGAAAGGACTGGTTGCTGCAAACCTTGGTGTGGCCATGCGTGCTTTTCTGCAGAGAGGAGCATCTTGGAGGCTGAGGGCACAATACTTTTTAGCTAGGGTTCCAAGTAGTTCCTAGTGCCCAGGATGATGCCCACATATTCACTTCTGTGAGTACTGGATGCACTGCTGAGGGCATATAAAATGTTTTAAAACTGATTCTGTTGAGACTGCTGTTGGAATACATTCTTATTTCTGCTTATCACAAATCTTTCAGACAGGCACATAGCACAGGGACATTTCCATAGTGACTTCCACAGTGATTTCCACACTTCCATCAGCTGGCCTCAAGATATTTTGCAAGGCATATTTGAGAGAGGAATAGGTCTTTAAAAACTGACAGACCACTATCCCAGAAGCTGTAGGGCTGCTGGCATATTCATTCAGTGGCCCATCCTGATAGCTGACAATATTAGGTGCTTTAGAAGACAATGAAAAACTCTTTGTAAAATAATAGGTTATTTCTTTTTCAGGGAAACTAATAGTGACTAAGTCATTGGACCAAAACCACTAATCCAAAACTTACAAGAAATATTGCATGTACATATCGGTGTCCAAATAACAAAAGTCTCCCACTCCTTGTTATATAAGACTTTTTAAAGTCAGGAAAGATTATAGACAAAAGGACTTCAAAAGTTCAGAAAAAAATGCTTGCTGAGTGAAATGCTGGTGAGGTTACATTTTAAAAAATAGAGAAATTTTCCAAAACTGATGAGCAGGAAATTTGGCTTATTTGGCAAATAACGAAAGAATAATCTTATTTTGCTTATTGCACTCTGTGTCCATAATTCAATTCCAAGAAAGCTGAAAGGAATGAGATGTACCTTTGTAGCACAAAATACCCACTTTATGCCAGGACATGAGGGTTCTTTATGGCATTATTGAACCTTAATTCTCTTAAAGCTGAGAGATGATGTGGGCAGACAGAGCTGATGGGAAGGTTCCAAATGATAACCCCATTTCTACTAGTTTCTGTTTACTTCTGAATGATATCAGCATGTCAGGCTCAGGTTACTGTTCCCAGGCTTTCCCTGCTATCTCCTTTTCCTTCTTTAATTCAGTTAATCTTTCTCTGTTCTTGCCATCTGTTTAGTTAGTCTGTTCTAAACTGGTTTTTTTGCAACACTACTGCAATCCTGCAAACACCAAGACAACCAAGAGCTGCCTCTAGCAACTCAATACTAGTGTAAATTTGCCAGGTCTCAGAGTGGCTGATAAAGCCTTCTGCTACATTTTTTCTTTGTCTAACAGAAAGCTTGGAGGAAGAAGAATAAGAAAAGCACTCTGTTGCTGTTTTGCTGTCCAAGTCTCCCTCTCTTCATATAATTTTTTTTGTCTTGTGCTGTCCTCACGAAACTAGGAGTTGGTTTTAAGTAGGAGTCAAAAAATTATTTTCTGTTCTACCAAAGGCACAGTAACCATCATAAAAATTCAGGACAAAGGAGTAAAGGAATGTTCACAAGAACTTACTGCAGCTAAATGGAAAGGAAAAGAGAAGGAGAGTTAAATCCATTTCCTTCTTTGCCCAGGTCTCCAAAAATGTCCAAGTGATTATTAGGGGCACTGTTTGTCATCACATCATAAAAGAGAAGATCATGTTAACACCTGGGAATCTCCATGCCCAAGAGCTTCATTGGAAAGAACTCAGAATAAATGTTCCTCCTCTGCTTCTGCCTTCTTAATCGACTGCCTGTTATTGCTGCAACCATTCTCACATGATAGAATGCATGCTTCTGCCTCAATATGATATTTTAAAAGGCAGTTAAATGCTCTGGCATCTCCATAAGAAAATTTTTCATCCTCAGATTGTCTGTGATTAAGGGGACAGAACTTCTCAGCCACTAAATGGCATTTTATGGCAATGGAAATTTGGCATTTTTACCTGTTTCAAATATGTTCCCTTGAGTCTGTTTCCTTTTAGCAAACACTTCATTTTACTTACTTTTTCATCGACTTCTGCTGATGACAAAAGAAAGCAAGGAAGGCTGACTGGAAAATTGGAATTCTGTTTCATTAAACTGTTTCTAGTTTCAAAATTTGCTTCTGTATTCATGCGAATGCAATCTGTGACCTTTCCACTGAAAACAAAGCACTGCTCTGTGACAAAGAGAAGTTTCACAGTGGCTGCACTCCCCAGGAAAGGACGAGACTCCTCTGGAGAGCTTTCACTAACCAGACTGGGGTTGGAAACTTGGTTTTCCATAGCTGGGAGAAATCCAAGGCCTTTCTCTTAGCCTGTCTCTCCTTCCCTCCCTATATCATCTGGAGAAGATATTTTGCCAAATTTTGGTGAACTGACATTTCAATGTTTGACTGTTGCAACAAAATGACATTTTTGGACAAAAAAAAGAACCGTCAAAAGACTCTTAATGTTTTATAGTTGAGTGCCCAAAAAATGTTCTCTCTACAATTCATTACTGTATAATCTTTTGAGAAAAGAAGCAGCTCTCTAAACTTTTCTCTCATCAGTTGCATTGAAAGCAGCACTCCAGCATTCTTGATGCTTAAGAACCAAGTCTTTTATGCCACAACTGTGATGACAATACAAATGTGGAAAAATTAATTGTCAGCGTAACATTTGAGAAAACTGAATTCTACAACAAGCCCAACTCATAAACAAAACTTAGACTCACTTTTTTTTCTGAATCCTTTTTTATTCATTTTTCTGCAGTAATACTTGCAGAACACTTGGGTTTCATATGCATAATTTAGCATGGAAAAAAAATGCAAACAACTGAGCTGTAAGTGAAGCCCAGTGCAGAGACAGTAAAATGAGATCTTACTGTTGTTGAACTGACAATATGGCCTGTCCACTTCTGAGAGCAGAAAATGTACCCTCAAGTGTACTGTGACATGTTTAATCAGCATAAAATGGAACTGCCACTGAAAACATGGATCTCACACTTGATGCACTGTACCCTTCTCTTTACCACCTTCTCTTTTCTATATGCCACCTTCCCACACAAAGAACAGGATAGCTTTAGCTGTTCTTCTCCCTTGATCTTTCTCATCACATGTGATAGGAAAAATGGATGGATCAGAATTGGGAATGAGTAAGCAGCTGGAGATGGACTGAACAATATCTTTTATTGCAATGATGATGTCATTTTAGGCAGAATTACAACAGTTGCTGCTTCCTGGTAGTTTCTCCAGGTAAGGCCACCAGGCACCATGCATTTTCTTATAAAATGTGGGCTATGGGGAGATCTGGTTTTTATGCCAATTGCCTCTGTATTTTCACTACAACAAAAAGGAAGCATATTTGGACCATCCTGAGAACACCCATCTTCCTGAAATGGAGCAGATGGCCCTGAACTCTTTAATAGATGCTTGGCACCCCCAGGCTGGGCTGTATTATATCAAAGATAACCTCTGGCACACACACTGCAGAATGGGATATGCAGTGTAACACTGGATTTGACTCTCCCATCAGAATTCAGGCAATCCACATACCTATTATTTCTTCAGCTATTAGGAGTGGGATTTACATGCTTAAATTCCTCAGTTAAAAAAAAAAGGACTATTTTATTGACTAAACAGTGTTGCTCCTCTTAAAAAACATACAAGACATAAATAAAGACAAAAATGCAGATGAACTGTTAAGTAATTTGCAATAGTTGGAAATACTTATATTCATAGTATGCTTTTTTTACTGGAATATATTTTGCACTCGTTAACAAAGATATTATTCCATTTAAGCCAATTGGGGCTTCTCTGGTGTATCCTAAAACAGAACTGGAGCCAAGATATGTATCTTACTCAGTTCATTAGACTCTCCAAAGCCGTAGATTAAATAAGCAAGTATGTCACTAAATCTGTTCAGCATTAAAATGATACAAAATGTATTTTTCTTCTTCCAACTAAATAGTTTTCTTCAAATTTGAACCAGATGGAAACACAGTGAGTTATCTGAGATGAGCTCATCTGGACTTCTGAGTGGAATGTCCGACATTTGGTCACACATCTTGAGATGTGAGTTAGGGTCTGAATGGGGAAATTTTTATCATCCTATGTTTACTCTTGTGGATAGCCTCATTAGCTTCAATGGGCAACAAGAAAAACACATTACACATGCACAGGCAGAGTATGACCAGGCAGGACATGATTCTATATAAAACTCTCAACTGTAGTTCACATTCCAAAGAAAATTGTCCCTCAAAAGTCCAGCAAACACAATAAATAAAAGCTCAGTATCAAAATCAGTTAAGAAATATGGAGCACTTCTTATTTTTCTGTGCATTCCATTAAACCTGCTTTTGGTATGTTTGTCTGGAAGATTATTATTTCAGGGGGCACACTGACATGTAAGTCTTCTATGGAACCAGTCATATTATTGTGATTTGGATAATTAAAAAAAAAAAGCAGGCATTAGTAATTAAAAAAACCAACAAACCTATGAGGGAGTTTATAAATGTAGAGCAGCAGATATTAAATCCCCTTGCTTTCAGGATTAAAACCAAACAGTTCCAATTAGAATTCACTCCCCATGGCACAACTAAGAGGAAACTCCGTGTGTTTCAGCTGTAGAGTCACTTTCTGTTGTCAGGTACACCAAGTGCTGCAGTCAAACAGCTTCAACAGTCAGTTGAAGAAGACAGGACTCACTGAACTCAGGGGAGTTCTCTGCTGCCTTCACTGAGGCAAGAATTTTACCTTTAGTCAAGAGGCTGAATATTAAATGTGTTGAGCCCCCACATCTTCAGCAAAGAAAATGATACCCAAAAATACCTCCTCTATATTATCATGCACATACAATTTTTAGGCAGTGTGAGATGGCTGCTTCAGGCTAATTTACCAGGCTTCCTGGTAAGATTAATTAGCATAGGTGGAATTCCTCTCTGTGAGAAATAAGCTGCTTCTAATATTTAGATTGAAGAGGTTTGGTTTTTCACACTGCATTGAACTGGGGCCAGCATACTTTTTAATGTGCAACTCTCCTGACTCCCATGACCAAGCTGGAAGAGTCTGTTCTGTGGCAATGTAGAAAATCTGTATACTTGAGAGAGATTTAGCAGCCATCTGCCTGAAAGGTTTTCCAAACTCTGCTATAGACTTTTGGGTTTGTTTTTTATCTTTTAAACATTTTGTATCATAGTCCTAATCAGAATGGCCTGAATTTATTCCTCCTACAACTCCACTGCAGTTCAATAACTATTTTGTATTTATTCTTTCTCTCTTTTGGAGGGAGATTGTGAAAAAAATCTGCATTTAAACAAGCTTCAGGCTCATAAAACAGCTTTCTATCCTGTAGATTACAGAGTTTTTATGGTTTGGGTTTTGGTTTTTTATAATCAAAATCAGATACACAAAATCTGATTTGTATTGGCTAAATTCCAATTTATTTCTCTTGCCTGATGTTTCCTTCTGGCTAGCCCTGCATTTTCAGCTGTGTGTAGCCAAAAGGAATCACCAGCAATGGGGATGTTAGTTGAATTTAACCAAATAAATCTGGGCCCTGGTGCCTTCATTTTGTGACTTTCTTTTTTGATATCCCCAAAGTGTTTGACAGAGATTTAAAGGTTTGTGGGCCAAGATTTAGATTATTACTTGAACAGTAAAAGATGAAACAGACTATTCTGAAATATAAACAAATTTGCACATGAACTCAAAGCTGAATTTATCCAGCAGAAATGTCTCAGTAGTATTTTGCGGACACCAGGAAAAATGAAAAATAGCAGGATTTAAAAAAGAATAAAAAAATCATACTTACTGGAGCTGTGGACATTCTCAGGATAATTAGTTACATATGTTTTGGTTGTGCCCTAGGGTAAAATAAGTTCTGGGATGAGGTAATAAATAAATTAAATGTGGTTTTGGAAATAGTTATCCCTCACTACCCAAAATGTCCACTGCTAAAAAAATTTGGAGGCAGCCAACTTTGGAAATCTGAAAGGACCACAGACACAATTTTTATAAGGGCAACAATACTGTAAAGAAGACACCACAAAAGCTGAAGTCAGCACAATTTTGAATGCTGCTGATTGATGTGCTAATTTAATTGATATATTTTGGAAAGATTTGTTTGAATAAACAAGGTAATTTAGAAATGAGCTATATAATAATGTAGCACCACTTAAAGTCATCAATTATTATAGCAGCAGCTGGAATATTAGCTATATGTTTTGATTACATGGATGAATTTTATAAGCACTGAATTGCTTTCTCCAGCCACCACCCTTCTTTTTTTTCCTCCATTTTTTAGAGTGGAAAATGTAAATACAGCTTGGTACCCCTTATCATGTTGTATGTTCATTTACTACTGTTATTCAGTCTTGCTTGCAGTACTTCAAAAGCAACATTTTTTAAACTGTGCCCTGCCCCTCTGATGAAATAGAGAACCTGCTTGACCCAGCCAATCTGAGAAATATTTTAAGTTCTTGACCAATCACTGTGCTTTTACTTAGGGCTATTTTTTTTCCATTTTTAGTGGGAAAGATAGATTTCAAGGACTTGACACTATGCTGTAGATTTATTATTCTTGTAGAAGCAAGAAACAAGTAAATTTGCCAGAGTCTCCTGAGGTTTTGATAAACTGCAGAATTTCCTTCTCACAACACATATGATTAGCCTCACAACTTTTTCATCAATTTTCCGGAGGACTTCATAGAACTCTCACAAGTTAGTGTATTCTTCTGTAGGACAAAAAATATTAGTCTACAGTATCCATCTCATTTCTACATGCCTACAGCTATCCATTTTAGCTCTTCTCACTCCTGCTTCATTAGATGCAGGATGATTCTGGGCTGGCAGCTCCTTAAGAATCACCTCCGAAGTAAGGACTCTCCCAGTGGAAAATAAGAATCAGTAAGTCCTGGATCTGGTATATCTTTGTAATGCCTATTTAGCATTTTATTAAACAAATGGACAAATCAAGGCCCATCAGTTTACCACTCCTGCCCCTTTATGCCAGATCAAGCCTCAACCAGTTTACCTTAGTCCAGTTACAAGTAATGAAAAATTCAAATTACTCCAACATCCAAAGGATTTTATTCAGGGACTAGACTTTGGTATCTTTCTTCTTAGTCAACATGTCCCTAGTCTTTGGATTCTTCCATCAGTAAATTTTAAGAACTTAGCAAAAAGATCAAAAGAAAAATTAGCTTCCAATTCTGTCTTTGCTGTTCTGGTTTTTCCACTTAGAATGCAGGTGTAGGTTTTCTCAGGTGCACAGTATCCCCATGAGGTATCCCCTCCTGAGGCAGTGACAGAGCAACTGAAACAGCAGAGGAAAACAATGGCAAGGTATCCTAAAACTTGATTTATCTTGGGTTGCGCCATGCAAATAAAAAGACAAGGAGAAAACTGAACCCAAAACCTGATTAAGATGTTTTGAAAGAGCTTTAGAAGTGACTGCCACTGGGAGAACTCAATATGTTGAACAATGTGGTCTTCCAGCTGCCACAGAAAGGGTGTGTCAGGAGACCCACACAAATTCCAAAGTAGCCTGTGTCATTAGAGAAACATTTTCATATAATATAAAGATACATGCTAAATCTAAAAAAGCTGCATGGGCAACTGTATTTTCTCAGCTGAATTTTGCAACATCATCTGTCTAAAGCCATTGAAAATCATCTTTTAATAGCAATCACTTTCTGTTCTATCAGCATATTTCTGCGACACATTCAAGAGTGTTAGAGAAATATGAGATATTGTGGGTAGAGGTAATTTGGATTCTCTGCACCAGTGGGCGTTCACAAACACATGTTAACCACAGTTGGGGACTGGAGGTAAGTTAGTTAACCAGTTTTCTACAGGATTGCATTTTACAATGGTAGGAAGGAAATAATTTTAATCACATAAGTAGAACAAGTAGCATCCATTCATTTCTTTACATAATGATGTGTCAGTATTCATAGACCTTCTTATAAAATCATGTGTTCTGAGCAGCAGCAATTTTTGTAATAACTGGTAGAACTTAAGGAGGATCAGTATTCATAGATAAATCAAGCTTCATAGATACTAGATAAAAGGCTATACATTGAATCATTAATAATATATTAAAAGTTAATAATCATCTTGGTCTTATACAATATCAAATGTGGGGCTGTAGCACAACTCATACAGAATTTTTTTTTTGTGAGCTGAAAGCTGCTGCTGTAGTTGCACCACCAGACTGCCATTCAAGAGATGTAGGGATAGCCATATGCTTCCTGTGTGACTCCTTATAAATTGCTTAATCTCTGTTTCTTAACTCCTCATCCATGAAAGAGAATTATTTCCTTGTAGCACAGGAATCTCTATTAAAACACATGTATTAATAAGCAGGTATAGTGGCAATAAAAGCTGTAAAATGGCCATTAGGAAAATGTCATAGTGAAAGTTCTCTGCATTCATACTTGCAATTTATTCCTAACTTCAGGCTTCTCCACATTTTCTGCAGACCTGTGCTAATACCCCACAGGTAAACTTTTTAATTTTCTGCTTAATTCCCAAGACAACATTGCAAAAACACTGTGTTTGTCTAGATAGTATTTTATCAGAATAATGTTTTTGCTATTTCTTTCAACATGTTGTGGATACAAATGAAATTTTAAAATTACAGAATCATCAATAACTATTTATATAAGAAATGAAGTATGATATAAAGAAATAATCCCACAAAACTTTGGATCCTTCAACAATCTTTGCCAGTGATAAATTTATTGCTGAAAATTTGCTTTGTCCAATGTGAAATTCAGATATGTTAGAGATTAAACTGTCAGTCACTTAATAGGTAGGAAACCTGTAAATGGATTATAACAATGCCTACTTTAGGTCCTTTCATTAAAAATGGTCTGATTAAATCTTGAGTGTGTTGAAGCAACACTTTTCATGACAGATAAGGAAAATGGAGAGGCAAAGAGTGAGGAATGATGTAAGATTGCACAATTGCTCCACGTGGAGCAAATCTGCCCTAGCACTGAGGAACCATTTGAGGAAGCTGGGAAATGGAGAAGGGTGTGGCTGGTGAAACCCTGTCTCTCAGAGCCATAACCACATGTTTAAAATAGCACTGGAAAAATACACTGTGGCCCATCTCTGTTGTTTTTGAGTGCAGTAAACTTTCTACACAAGTTCTTTAAAACAAACATGCTTGCACAAGGAAGATTAAGAGCCATCAGTGGCATAAATCATGTCCTTAATTTCCATACTTCTCTCAGTTCTAGGTGAGAAGGAGTTCCCAAAGGCAAGACTCCATGTAGTTGTTGTCTAGCTGAAATATCCTCTGTAGTGATGCACAGTGACAGAAAATATGCATTGTTAATTCCACAGAAAACTAAAGAACAGAAAACAGGGGAAATCATTATTTTCAATAAAGAGATATGTGTGGGCTTATGCATCATGAGTATAATACAGTCAGGAGTAATACAGTATTCTGGCACAATAAGTTTCCACTTAAGAAAATATTTCTTTTAGGCAGGGCAAGAAATTTTTCAATGATATAGAAATAACAAAAAAAGCCATGTAGCTAAATGCAGTAATTTTCTAAAGGTCCCTTTCTAACCAGTTAGTTAAAGAGAGAGGATGTTGACATGGAACTATCACAATCACAGCTACCATATGATTTTGATAAAATGCTTCAGGAGACAGTAAAATGGCAAAATGAAAACAAAAGAGGTAGACCAGGGTGATCTATCTCAAATTAAGTCTAAAGGCCTTTATGTCATTTCAGGCCAGCCCCTATTTCAAAATGGTTCAGAAGGTCCTTTCCAGAGGGTGGCAGCCCCACATGTAGGATGCTGAGTCAGTTCTGAGGAGTCATGCAAGAAACCTCTTTTCGACTTACATAGCAGTTTCTTTATTTTTTAAAATTTTGATTTAAACTGAGAAGTGATATCAAAGCTTATACCCTGGCCTGACACTGGGATCTGAGGTTTTCATTGTAAGCACTCAGTGCAGTTTTTTGATCAGTTACTAAGATAAATGGAGTTCTGAATAAGCAGGTACAAGACAGCATGTCAAACAACAAAAAATGTTGCTATGCTTCATCTCAGTACTGTAGATCCTTCTGTATGGAATACAAACTTTATGTATTTGTCAAGGTCACATGATCACAGAATGTTTGAGGTTGGAAGGAATCTCCAGAAGTCATCTGGTCCAACCTGTCTGCTCAAAGCTGGGCCAATTGTCCAGGACCATGTCCAGATGGCATTTGATTATCTCCAAGGATTGAGACTCCACAACCTCAGGGCAAACAGTGCCAGTCAAACAGTATTTCCCAACATTCAGAGGGTTTGGGCAGCTGTGTCTAGTCCTGTCAGTAGGCAGCATTGACAAGAGCCTGTTATCATACTCTTAGCACCCTCCCATCACTTATTTATATACACTGATGAGAACCCCATGTGCCTTGTCTTCAGGATGAACAGTCCCAGCTCTCTCAGCTTTTCCTCATAGGATACATGCTCCTGTCCCTACATCAAAACCACAGTTCTTCACTGCACTCTTTTCAGTAGCAGTTTTACAATAAATTTCCTCATAATTGATCAAGCTGAGGAAGAACTGTTTGTATTTTGTTCTTTCTGAGAAACATGTGTTGGCCAACATCAACCTTATCTAAGAAAGAGTCACAATTTTGGTCACATAACATATGGTACTCTCTCAGTCTCCTGCCTTCCAGATTTGTGTGTTCTGGGGTCATTCTCAGAGGAAAACTGAATGTCCTGGGTAGACATTCAGACAGAAGAAAACGAGGGGTAGAGCTTTCTAGCACTGTTAAATTCCATACCACCCATGTCATGGTGGGGAGCGCAGTTTCAGTAGAAAATGCTGAGCTGCTGTAAGCAGGAAGTGGAGTCAGTCTTACCTTGGTGGTGGAGAAAGATAGACTGGTGGGGTCTTTAATTTTCCACTGGGTTTTTTAAACTAGCACACTGAGATAATTTCAGAGCTGAATGGACTTCATTGTAATCAAATAAGTTTTTTTAGAACTTTCAAATGTTTTGGAAACCTTAATTTGGCTGGTTGACCTTGCTTTCACCTGAGGCACTGGTATTCTGTGCAGCAGCAGGGGTAGGTCCCAGTTTTGCTCTGCTATGCAGGATTGAGGTGTGTGCCTACAGCACCATGCCAGGCATATGCAGAGAGGCACCTTCCCATCCTGCCCTTCCCACTAGCTGCACAAACCCCTGCAGTTCTGCACTCACTGCACAGGGTTCACAGGCACCATAAGTGTGCAGCTGTTTGAGATCTGCTCTGCTGTCAGATATCTGCTCCCTTTGGCCTCTGGGGAAAGGCTGGCAGGCCAGATCCAGCCTCTTCCTCTGCCTGTCCTGGGCCATATGCCTACAACACTGCAGTGTGGTCCAGGGAAGGGTTGAGCTAGTGGGGCCAGGTCTGGGCAGTTACCACTTTGGATCCCCAAAGTAGTTCTGCATTTGCATACAGTTGGGTTAAAGGTGTTAACATGGCTTTCAGCTGAAGATGTGAAAACTGCCATAAGATCCTTGAAAGAATGTAAAATCTCCTTCCCATGAGGTCTATAATGACAAGCTAAAAATAACCTGTCAGGAGTGTGTATGGATACTTGATCCTGCATCAGTGCTGGGCAGTTTGAGGTCCAAGTTTTTTCACCCAGCCTTTTCTGAAATACCTAGGTAAGAGCTTCCTTTCACCACTGGGAATCAGGTCTTAGAAATACTTAATAGTCTTGAAATACGCCTGATACATCTTCCTTACTGCACATAAATATGCCAGTAGAACATGAATGAAGCCACTTCCAGTACTAGTTCTTCTAGTTACTTCTGACTTCCCAGTGAGTAGCATCATGCCCCCGGGCTCACAGAATCCTAGCCCTCTTACCCCACCTCGCTGAAGTTGCTTGAGCTTATACTCTTCTTATACAAAGAATCACCATAAAGACAGCATTTTATGCCTCTTGCACCTCTTTTACATTTGCCTTGATTCATTGATTACATATCAGAATTCTGGAAGGAAATATTTCATACTACTTTGCAGTCTTCTCATGTCATTTTGTAAGTTTCTATGCTTATTGATCTGTCATTACAGAAAAACACAGTTTGTTTTGGGGAGCTCACAACTAATTCTAACCTCATAATCAGATATGAATATTTCAGAAGGGAGAGTTTACCAGATGTTCCAGGATACTTCAAAGACTGATTGCAAATATTTTTTTTTGTTTAGATTGATCTGACTTTAGATTAGTTAGAATTGTTGTTAATAAATAGTGAATGACTTTATGCTGAATGTTGCTGCCAGTTATTTCCTTTAAATGTGCTCACAGTGAGATTTTTTAAAAAAGATCTCACAGGAATAATTACATTCTCTCACTGCAAAATGATTTCTTCTTGTTTCTTCTTCTTGTTATGTACACGTACTGCAGTTCAGGCATTCAGCTTTGAAAACTTTCTAAGTCTGACACGGCCAATTCTCAACCACTGTCACCCAAACTGTGAGACAACAAAGGCTGCCATTCATATCTCTAGAATGCTGACTTTTTTATTAATTGACAGTAATATAACAGTACTATTGCAGTAGTCCCAGTGTGTATTATGATATGCAAATAGAAATATATTAATATCGTAGTCTAAAGGGGGTTACAGCATCTCCCTATGATCCTCTGGTTAGAACACAAACCTTGTGGCAGTTACATCTGTATTCTCACACTCATTCCTGCTGTGCTGTCTTGGACCAATCTTCAAACATCTGCATCCTTCAGTTTCATCATTCGTGAAATGACACTTTTGCAGAACTTCATAATGTTTGTGAAAAGCTATGAAATACTGGGTTTAGAAGACACTAGCAAACAGTAAAGACTTTCATTTATTTGACTGTATCTTACCTAGGATCTATGTGAGCAGCAGGCCCAACTTTAAGGGGTCTGGTGGGAGAGGAACAACAAATCCAGATAGGCATGATAAAAGACTTGGAAAAAAAGATGTCTACAACAGGCTTGCCACCTAGTACTCACTGGGCTTTTGTTTAGATGTCCCAGAGATCTGATAGACTCATTCCCAGGGTAGCCAAACTCAGGGAAACCTGAGCCCATCCTGCTCATATTCCAACCTGGCCAGCTGTGGGGCAGCTGTGGTCTGCAAGTCAGGCAACCATGTCCAAGCTGAGATACCCTGTGTTAGCATGGCTCAGGGCTTTCAGGCAGGAGCCTGGCCATTTCAGTTAGATCAAAGGACTCCTGGGCTGTCTTAACCAGTACAAAGGCACCTGGAAATATTCACAGAGTCATAGAATCATGGAATATTCTGAGTTGGAAGGGACCCAACAAGGTTGAGTCCAGCTCTTAGCCCTGCAGAGGACAGTCCCAAGATTTATACCATATGTCTGAACAGCATTGTCCAAAGGCTTCTTGGAGTCTGTCCAGGTGGTTCTGTGACCACTTCCCTGGGGAGCCTGTTCCAGTGCCTAGCCACCCTCTGGGTGAAGAACCTTTTCTCATATGTAACATAAACCTCCCCTGAGTTTCAGCCCATTCCCTCAGTTCCTGTCACTGGTCACAACAGAAATCAGTGCTTGCCCCTACTCTCCCCATCGTGAGGATGTTGTAGACTACTATGCCTTCCCTCAGTTTCTTCTTCAGGCTGAATGGATCAAGTGACCCTAGCCACTCCTCATATATTCAGTATATTCCCCATTTCCAGGCAGGTGTGTTTATTGTTAAATCACTCAGTGTAATAATTTTGCATCTCATAAACAGTAGGTCCCTCTTTTTCCTTATTCACAAATTCACTTCCCCATAGTCCTAATTATTTAGTAAAAGGAGCTGTAGGTCACTACATCAGGACAGACTCATGGATTCTCAACGGAGAAGACAAAAATGCATTTTGCCTCCCTTTGGATGAGAAGTCAGACTCTATCATTGGAGGGGATGGCAAAAGTGAGAGGTATGACAAAGACTGAGGGTAGAGCCCTCATTACTTGCCCTGACTTTGAAAGACTCCCTAAGCTCAAAAACTCTGCCCTCCTGCTCATCCATGCCAGAGACCATAGTGACAAGCCAAGGAGCAGCACCTCCAACAGACAGGGGAAACTGCAGAGCCTTTTCTGCTGTCACTAGACATTGGCCACCCTGGGCCAGGCTCTGCTTTTTCTGTGCTGGCACCTGGCCCTGACTGAAACCCTCTGCAAATTATGCTGTCTCCAGTGCCCCCCAGCTCTCACTGATAGCCATGGCTGTGGTAGTACAGGAGCTGCTGCTGTCCTTGTGGGCCGAACCTTTGGCTCTGACAGGACTTAATGCCAACTTCATCTGAGAAGAGCTTTAGAAAATCTGTGCAAGCAATTAGGGGATGAACCGCCTCCAAGGAAACTTTCTCCCTAACCCTTATTAGTAGTTAGAGGTTGGCCACAAAGCAAGTAGCTTTACATTCTCAGACTTACAGACACCATTATGATGGACGTCCCGACAGGAGCCAATTCAAAACAGACACACGGCGCTTTGTTGGGTAACGTGGGTGTGCTGGTTTGCGTGAGGTACCAGCGCTGCGACTCTGCACGGGATTGACAGGGCTTTATCTTTTCTAAG